>NC_137437.1:5461100-6061100 GCF_964374335.1 Astatotilapia calliptera | reverse complement strand
TATAGATGGGTAGATGACTCGAAAGGCTACAGGGAAAACATATCGGTTTGATTTTGGGGTTGAGCTGCAGTACATCAGATACACACAGAAAGAGCCAAATTGTTTCCCTCTTATATACACACACTTGCACTCTCACAGCTGCAGCCAGTTTCCATCAACTGTTGTCCCTGCCTGCACATTTGTGATGTGTCCTGCAATGTTAACTGAGTTGGTCCCACCCACCTCTACCCCCTGTCTTACTCCACCCAAAGCTTAGTTGTTGGCCAGCTTTGCCCATTAGGAAGTTGTGTTCTTTCCTCCACCTCCGCCTCCTCTTGCTTCGTAATTTCCTAAACACAGCAGAGATATGACCGTCCACATTCTCTCAGATCCATCAGGCAGGTTAGAGGCAATCTTATTAATATTAACCTGCCAGCTGCTCGCGTTGCTCAGTATTCTGTGGGGTCCAAGATTGCAGAATGCATGCTTTCCCAATTTAGCATCACAGTGGGTAGCTTTGTTTTTGGTGAGACCAAAAAGAAAGCTGTGGTATAGTGTGCTAAAGTTTGTTATGAACAACACATGTCCACGAAGACATAACCTGAAACATGCGTTTAAAGTGTCACATGTGCCATTAAAAGGCAAAAAGTCCAAAAGCATGAAGTTTAAGTCATCTTAGGTTTAGGGTTAGGTCAAAGGAGGAGTAAGGTTCAGTGATGGGGGTGGTTATGTGTAGAGCATTGTTTTGGGCAGAGTCATGTCTTTTTTTTTTTCTTACAGATTTGTAGTTATAGACAGATACTGTCCGTGTAGTTTGTGTTTTGGGTTATTTTGGTCAGCGTACTGCCCCGTGATTGAGCTGCGGTATTTTACTTGTACTTACTTGTGGAAAGGAATGCTCATTGCTTGGACACGACGCCTGAAGCATCGCAGGAATGGAGGCAAGAGATCTCGGAGATGGGGCAACATTTATGGAGCTTGGCCCCATGTTACCCCACCACCCAGCAGTGTAAAAAGAAAAAGCATGTTTTTGTCTATGCAAAGTTTGATCTGTACAAACAGTGAAGGCTGTGTCCTCCTTAAATGGCCCAAAGGGATGGAGACTGCTAGAGAGGAGGAGCAGGAGGAGGAGGAGATTGGGGATGCAGTTCAAGAGCTTTTAATGTTTGGAAGCTTTTTCCTCTGCAGCTGCTTGGTAGTAATGCTGAGGGATGTAAGATTAAGATAATATTGTTAAGAATGTATTTTTAATTATCTAAATATAGAATATCACAGCACTGGGTGGATTGTGTTTGGCATTGCCTAAGACCAAAACTTGACTTGTAAATTTTAGTTTTGGTGTGTTTTCTTTTGAAGGTATTCTTTTGTACCTCCACACAGACACACGGGAGTCTCTGGGATAGTGTAAGAATTCAGTATGATGCATCACCATCACTTCAAAGTTTTCAGACTATATTACTTTATCAGTGAATCAAAGCTGTGGCACGTTTGAAACTGATGGAAACATCTGGATGTTTAATTTGGTATCTGCAAACACTTTCTTTAAATTGAAGTCATTTGCTGCTTTAAAAGATCTCTGTTGGCAGCTATAGTAAGTACAAAAAGAAGTTGTGGTCATGATATCTCAGAGACAAATGTTAATGGTGTTTGAGGAGGAAAAAATTAGAATCCACCCGATGCTCAACTGGCTACTTTAAGACATTCAATAAAACATTTTAGGTTGTTAAAAAAGATGTATGCCATCGAAATACTCCCTCAAGTTTTATACATAAATGTTAGTTATATAAAAATTGGAACATTTGGGGGTGGGGGGTGGGAATGAAATGCTCTGGGAATACTACCGCGATCCTGAGATAACATCAGCCGGGGAAACTTGTAGTAAATCAGCTCAACCAGAAAACTCCAAAAATCCAATACTGCACATACTTCGCTATCTGCTCTGTGCTAATTGAGAACAAACACGCGACTCAGTCATGAGTAAAAATAGGACGTAACCTTCTTGAATCTACAAAATAAAAAAAATAGGTGGCTGCCTGGTAATTGTGGATTGTTTCACATTCTGTGGCTGGTTTTAAATAAACACATGTATATAATAATAATAGTAATAACTCATTTTGATAACTTTTCATCTTACTAGATATTGACATGGAACCATATTGAAAAACTCTTGAAATGTATCATTGTTTAATATTGAGGGCAGCTGTGGCTACAACTGTAGCTGCCTCCACCAGTGTGTGAATGTGTGTGTGAATGGGTGGATGACTGGGTGTGTAAAGCGCTTTGGGGTCCCTAGGGGGGACTAGTAAAAGAGCTATACAAATACAGGCCATTTACCATTTGACATCATTTAATCTGAGCTTAAATTTGAGGGTAGAATTGTGACGTCTCTGATTTGTCCGTTAGAATAAAAAGCAATTTTGTCGCCCTTTTTTTTTTTTGTTAAATTTGAATTTGAAGTAGTTGTGCGGCTAGCATAATGATTCACATTTAGAAAGCACACAAACAGCAGCTCTTCTCGTGATGTAATGTTGTTACGAGCTCATAATAACTCACCAACAGTGACACGTTCGGCTCTGTGTCCGTGTCTGTTGACTGTAATAGTACGATGACCTGCTGATCTCCTTGGTCTGTGGCAGGAGAAATAATCACTGGTCTTGGTCAGACTGCTGCAGAAAGTCGCTTTTTCCCCCTCTCAATCCATCATGCTGTACGTTATTTAATGAAAGCCCTTAGGTCCAAGTCCAAGTCCAAGTTCAACTTTATTGTCACTTCAACCATATACAGTTTAAAAATACACAGTGAGGCGAAACAACGTTCCTCCAGGAACCAAGGTGCTACAAAACAAGTTAGTGCAAAAAAAATAATAATATATAATATATCTAGTAATAATATTGTGCAAAAGAGCATTTACAGGTTGGTGTGTGCGTGCTAGGTATTTGTTAATACGTAAGCATGTGGTGAACATAACTCATTCGTTGTTTATGCACATAGACAGGAAGGTTGTTTGCAGCTTCTCTTCAGGTCTGTGTAGATCAAGTACAGAAAATGTTCTCATTGACAAAATAACTATTTTATTTAGGCAAAGAGGAAAATTGCCCATAAGTAATTTTTCCTTTTCAGGATAATTGTCAGGTGTAATTCAATACCTGCCGAGAAGACTTTTTGAAATAGAACCCAATCAATTGAAAGATGTTTGCTTCACAAAATGGTTGGAATTGCAGACATGAGTTGAAAACCACAGCCATGTCGAAACCTGCCAGAAGAGGATTGTATCTAGCAGTTTTTCAGTGCTGGTGAGATTGGTATCTGGAGACCTGGCATTGCTTCTCTAAAACTATTTGAAGCCTGTGAGCTTCTCAGTTAGACAGGAAACCCGGCTGCCTGTCAGCTTCAGGGTCTCTCCTCTGCAGAGGTAATGCTATGCCAAGTAAGGCGAGATTTACTCACGTGGAACCAACAGAAAAGAAAGACCGAGGCAAACACATTCAAGTTCGTTAACTTTTAACGGTTTGATTTGATATATAAGCTCTTAACTCAACTGATATGGTTCATAAATTGACTAATGTGAGACATAAGTATCATATTAATCAAATCTAGTATTGCCAAATGGTCTTGACCTTTTTAATATGATTCAAGTCAGGTCTGCTGTGCTATTGTACAGTATTTGTGATTAGATGAGAATAGGGCTGTTCGATATAATGATATATATCGGATGACGATATAAAACGTCTATCATTTCATTTTACGCTATCGTTTGTTTCGTGGTGTCGCAAAATAAACTGTTTACAGCAATATTTTTTCATCATTTTGATGGTCACTGTAGTGGCTATATTAATTTCTTAAAGTTCTCTCTTTCTCTTATATTTAATATAACCACACTACGGACGGACAAGTGCCTGTTTTTATGCTTTGTCGTTAGCAACAACGACGGTAAAACCATCGCGTGTCTGCTTGTTTATGTTCCACATAAACCTTTCACAATAAAGCTCAAGATCCTGTTGAGACTTTTCAAAATAAACTGAATCACGTGAAAGAGTATGCAGAGTATTTACGGATGAGAAGTAAAAAAGCCGCCAGGTGCTAAAAAATAGACCTTAGACTCAAACGTTGGAACAGGCTTTTCCCCGCAGCACGCCGTGTGATAAATACTCACAAAGAAATCGGCGGCCGTTACAACGTATGTTTAAAAATGTATAGTTTCATGCATCGGTTAAAACACTCGACTCCAGCTACATGACGCGCAGCTGGAAACACTTCACGCAAGTCGAGCTGCCCGAGATTCACAGAATTTACAGAAAATGTTACATTTTTGTGATTTATATCGTTATCGGACGATAAAATTCTTATATCAGGATATGAGATTTTGGTCATATCGCACAGCCCTAGATGAGAAGCTTGTAAAGTTGAGGCTCTGGACAGAAAGCCCATCTGCACTGGCGGAGTAACCTTCTTGCGGAGCATGGTCTTCTAGATAAGATTGTCAGACAGTGTCATATGTAAGATCACAGAGGAGCATAAAAGGCAGAGGCGCTGATGCAGGGAGGGTCGGACATTTGTGTTGACCCCATGTTCTCAGATGGGTGTTTACCGATGACCAAGTATCAGCGTTGACAGGAGCTGAATTGTTCAATCATAGCTATGCATTGATGGGGTGGGGGGCAGGTGGTGTTTTTTAACCTCTAGCATTCCTGGATTATGCATAAAAGTATGTGAGAGTACATATGCAGTGCTGATAGTCAATTTGACCTCCAAAAGGTCTAACTGGCTCCACAAGGATTACTTCACTTTATATTGGTGCAGAACAGCTTACTTTTGTGTGGTATCTTGTGATCTCACATTTCTAAAGTTGTTAACAGTTTTTTACTGTATGTGCTTTGATTTTTAGAAAATCTAGATAAAATTGAATGGGATATGGAAGCCCAGTCTTCATGCTCTAACTTCATTTCTTCACCCACAGGCGCAGATTGGCATCATCATCGTTTGGCTCCACGATGCCCTTGTGACCAGCTGCATTTCCTGGAATAAGCTGGAACCTGAGCCTTGAAAATCACACCATGTAATGCTTATAGTATTCCTGCCTCACCTTCATCCACCGCAGCGGGAGCAGGAATCAAAAGCAGAAAGCGAGATAGAAAAAAATTAGGGACATAGAGTAGGGATCATAAAACCTGTGCCTCCAATCTGTGCTCTTGGAGGCTTTTTATCTATTTAGGTCAGCAAGCTTAAAGGGAATCTTTCGTAGGGTTGTAGGGCAGTGAGTGCCAGTTTGTGTGTGAGTGTGTTCTTGTGTGTGGTTCTGTGTGCGTGTTTCCCTTTTTAGAGTAGGTGCCTGCCCTGGGCACTGTGGCCATGAGGCCCAAGACTTTCCCCGCAGCCCCGTATGTGGGAAACACACGGCAAAGGCTTCAAGAGATCAAGGAGGGCCTGAAGCAGCCGGCCAAGCTGGTGAGCCAGGCTTTACATGGCAGTAGCTCCAGGAATGAGGGAGGCAAAGGGGCAGACTCCAAGAGCGGGAAAGACACAACCAGCCGACAGCAGCAGCTCAGACCCCCGCAGAAGTTCAACAACTACCAGAATGCGCTGCGGGAAATCCGCAAGTCCCTCAAGCCCTTTGAATCCGGCTCAACCTCCGGATCAGGACACCCAGCAGGCGCCGGGGAGGTGAACCGGCAGATGCTGCAGGAGTTGGTGAACGCTGGTTGTGACAAGGTGAGTTTTAGAGATAGGGAGTGTTTCCAGCGGCAGTATATGATCTTGTTATGGGAGCAGATGGGTGATTCTGTCGTGCAATTGTCTTACCTTAACAAACTGTTTAGTATCAGTAGTATTTTAATGCATTGCACGCAGCGTTGTAAATCAGTCTGCTTTAAGGTGACATTAAGTTACTAGAATTCAGCTGGATTTCTTTTTTAACCACCACCCCCCCAAAAAACAAACAAACAAAAAAAAAAACAAACCTCAGTCTTAGCGAAATAACTTCAGTTTTACCTGAATCTATGATCTTCTCAAGACCAGACGTATTGGTTGAATAAATGTGCTAAATTTGTGAAACAATCACGAGACTCCCTTAAACAGTTTTGAATATGTTAGTCATTGGTGTCATCAGTGTCGGTTCCCACCATTCCCACTTGACTTAGATGTTCAAACCCACTTTTTTCTGTCAGTCAGGAATTTCTAGAGGAAGCTTTCAGGGATGCTTTGTGCTCTTAGATAAAATACAATGCACAGTCTGCTTAGCTAAGTGTATAGTGCCTCGGTTATGTAACACTGGGCTGATTGTTAAAACACCAGGTGGATTTCCTAAACGGGCTCTGTCCCACTTAAGAAATGCAAGTACTCCATCAGAAGTCTGGTCAGGGTGAGGAGAGAGTGTTTCCACGGGAAGTGAGGAGTCCAGTTCAAGCTTTTTCACCCAAGTCACTCAGTAAAGCTGCTTATTTTTTAGACATATTTTTATTTTACATTTTAAAGATTTCTTTGGAAAGAGAGAGATGAGCTTTGGGGGGGATTAAGCCAGATGATTACATCACAGAACATCTTCACAAAATACAGTGAGTCCAGATTTGCTACATGTGTGGTTAAAGAGTTTGAGGATGAGCCCTGTGATTGAGCACGGTATGTGAAGAATGCGCCACTCAAGCCCATACACAACATGTGAAGGGAAAAGAGTCGGGAGAATGCCCCATGCAGCCAAATCGATTTCAGCTTATCACAGCCAAACATCCCCTGTATGTCAGGTATTCGCTAATAGCGGGACCTTTGCTCTGTATTTTGTTTCGATGTGTGATACATTAGAGTTAAACTGGGCACAGCAATTCATTTGTCTGTTCGTCTCTTACCTGTTTCACTGGTCCGCTAATGTCAGTTTTGTAACTATACTGTGATAATTGTTATGGTGTAAGGCTGCACATTTGGCTAATCCTTCTTACCTAACTTATTAGCCGCTACACTTTTTGTTGCCTGTTTTGTTTCTAGTTTTGAGAAACCAAATCCATCAAGTTTGTTTAATTGTCTTGAAATATTCATGTGACATCTTAGTTTTTAGTAACACATCAGATTCCATGTTTTGGCTGAGGACAGAAGACAGACACCTGGACTCCAGCTGAAAACTATTGAGCTTGATCATACAATATGGACCTCAAAGGTCTGAAAAAATGTTATTATAAGAGTTTCCTTTATTATTTTCGTTCCTTGACAAAAAAAAATACTTAAGATTATAAAATGTGTATATCTTGGGTCCTGACTAGAACATATCCTAAAGGTGTCCACCTCCTAATGCACTGAGTTCTGAACTGCAGGCCTCTCAGCACATTTAAACTGATGCACCTTATCTTTTGGGTTGTTTGAGGTTGCTGCTAATTCCTTACATAATTCACATGGCAGTTGTTGATGTCATGAAAGTGTGACATTGGGTGTGTGTTTGTATCTTAAACCTAAATTTAGTAGTTCCTTCTCAGGAACTACTAAAATAACTAATACCCCACAAGGCTACAGTGGTCTGTAGAGAAAATCTCACTCCACAACTGAGACCATGATGTTTACAGAAACTTCAGGTTTTAGGTTCCTTGGTTGGATGCCCAACAGGATGGCAGGAATGCCTCACATATTTTCATTGGCGAGTATGTTCTAAACTACAAGCCTGGGGGAAATGTTCATTAAGGTGATATGGCACTCGTACTGAGAACATTTATTCAAGCAGAACTTTGAGTTGAGATGCTGTTATAGTCTCCTCAACTAGATTTTAGAAGAAAAGTATGATATATTCAAGTAGTCTCCCATTAAAGATTACCCGAGTCATTCAAACCACTACTATCACTCTCTTTTGTTGGAACTACTGTCGTGGTTTGATAGGAGTTCCAACAAAACAGATATTAACCCCCTTTAATTTTCACTAAGTTATTAAAAATTATCCAAGATTCCATCAGCTCAGATTTATTTGCTTTAACTACATCTTGCGAACAGTACTTTGAAATTATTAGCTACCTATTAAAGCAGGTAATAGTTAGCCTAAACTGCTGCCTTTCTTGGATGCTTAGAAGTGTGTTGGCTGGCATGTGGCAATGGCTAATTCAAAAGGACCAAAGGGATTACCACAACATCAGGAGCACGTAAATAGGGGTAAAGCACAAATATTTAGGCATTAAGGAATGAATCCCTTTCAGACTAGATTATTTGGTTGCTGATGTTTTGAGGTACATTTTAGATTTTCTCAAGCAGACTCTGCAAGTCAAGTTGAACTCAAAACCTTTACCTGGATGTTGTTACATAAGTTCACTTTTAATTACACAGCACCAAATCACATTAACAGTCTCTTCAAGGTGATTTGAGGTGACACATTTTAAATTAAATTGTTGATTTAACAGGGAGGCAGTGAAGTGATGTTAATATGGGAGAAATCTAAACTCCCTTTCTAGTCCCTGTCAGGACTCCAGCTGCAGTATTTTGGATCAACTGAAGGCTTTTCAGAGACTTCTTATGACAGTCAGATAATCATGTATTATAATAATTAAGCCTGGAAGTAATAAATGCATAAACTAGTTTTTCAGCATCACACAGAGACAGGATCTTTTTAATTGTGAGATATTGTGCAAATGCAAGAAAGATTTTTTCATCTTTGTTTAATATACACGATTAAGTACATATCTGGGTCAAAAAACGACTCCAAAATCCCTCACAGTGTTCCTGGAGGCCAAAATAGCACCATCAGGTTACAATAACATCAGTTTTCCCTGAATCTAGAAGCAGGTCTTTATATCTTTAAGAAATTCCTGCGGTTTAACTGATTGGTGTGTGTCATCTAGCTCCATGGATAGATAAAGCTGGGTATCATCTGCATAGCAACAAAAATGGATGCTGTGGGTTTGAATAATAGTGCCTAAAGTGAGCATGTATTATATAAATAGAATTGGTCTTAGCGTGGAAGCCTGTGGAACTATAATTAACCTTAGTACTTCAGAATACTCAAAATCTGAAAGTCTTTTAGAGTCACTTATCTTTTGCTTACATTGAAAACACTGAAGTATACAGGATTCCTTGTTCTGCTAAAACAAACAATTTCAATGGGCTTAAAATATGAGCTAGCTATTAGCTGGGTATCTAAACCATCAATGTCACATGCTGTCACCAACAAAAAAAGCCTAAATTGTCTTTGGGGGTTTTTTGTGGTAGTGGTGGTGGTGGGTCTGAACATGCACATATATAGAAAAGTTATTTTGGACGCTATCACAAAAAACACTGACGGGCTACTGCAGTCCTGCCTAGATGACCATTGCTACCACCATTTTGCACTGTGGGCCCAGTCAATACAAACAGGAAGTGAACATTCAATGGCAGCAGGGTGGAACAGTTCCTTCTGCTGCAGCCAAGTCACCACCCAACGTGTCGCCTCTCCTCTCCTACTCTTCCTCTGTCTCTGGTCTGTCTGTCAGACACTGTGAATACAAAGAACAGAGAGACTCGCAGAAATGTACAGAAACAAGTCAAAGTAAAATCAAGTTGAAGTAAAATCAGTAATGATATACCTTTAAAGACAGGTAATTTGAGCTTGGAGCATAGTTTCGGCTGTCACACTGAGAACACGTGCTACTAAAAAAAAACCCACAGTGTGAGGACACGTGCATGACATTCAATATGGATAAGAGAATTTGAATGTCATATCTAAAAACAATCTGTTTAAAGGATCGTCTGGTGAATATTAAATATTATTAAATATTGTACCACCAGTTGTTAAAATTCACCATATTCCATCCTTACAAAGGGATTGTAAAGTATCTTTGAATGAATTTGCACACTTGGAAGACTGTTGCTTCTTCACATTTGGTTTGTGTCCCCTGACACTCATAACCACCCTCGAATATTAAGCAGCGACAGATTCCGATTGAGCAGCTGTTTTGCACCACCTAATCCTGAGTTGAGGCAGACATTAGCAGAGTTGTTGCCTGACTGACTGCCCACATTCACATGTTGTGTGGGTGAATGTTTGCAGCACTTTTTCACATCAGAAATTTTAGTACATTGTGTTAGGAAAAGTAGAAGCCATTAATGATGCCTCAGTAACATTAAGTGTCTTTACATGTATGCTTTTTCTGCTGTGAAAAACCTTTAACCACATATTAAGTATAAACTGCAGTGTCTCATTGCTTGTGCACACATACTACTGCTTTGTTTGTTTGCATCATTAATAAGCCATAAGTACTGCTCTATTTTGAATTGAGCTGCTAAGCTCCTCCCCTCTACTCCTATTTTCTTTTTCCATATTTTTTTCAGGTCAGCTCTTATCAACTAGTCTTGTCTTTCTTCTCCTTCTGTTCATCTCTCATGTCTTTTCCAGCGACAAATTACATAGCTATGTGGCTCGTTACATAATAATATTTTTTTTAATAGGCGGAAATGTTTTGGAGGGGGATCGAGGGTGGGGGAGGAATGCAAGGCATTGAGATGAAATGGAATGAAAGGAAATAAGGGGGCGGGGCAGGGGGGGCTACATTCTTCGATTTTTGTTTTTCTCCTCTAAACTTCTAGGCCATCCTCACAGGCCCTTTCCTGTGTCTGTGAACTGGCTAAGCATATTAACGTCTGAGAAAACATACATGATAGTGTTTATGTTGTGATGAGGCCAGCAATAGAATAGAATAGAATAGAATAGAATAATCCTTTAATTGTCCCACAAGGGGAAATTTGGTTGTAACAGCAGCCAGAAAGACACATATACAACAAACAGGACACAGAACAGAAAATACACAATTTTTCTTACATATTTACATATGGTTACTATAAACAGAGTACTGTACAGTTATTAAATTAAATAAAAATAACTACAGATAAGAGGCAAACCAGGTTGTAGTGCGAATCGGTTGATTAAATTATTGCAGTTACAGCGCAGGTGTAAACATCTGTGATTGTTGGGAGCAGTTTTGATTGTACAGTCTGACAGCTGCAGGGAGGAAGGACCTGCGGAAACGCAAGACGTGACTTGGATGCAGTGTGGCTTGTGTTTGTGATGTTAGGGTAGACAAAAAAGGCTCTCCTCAGCTAGCACTGTAATAATGACTGTAAGAAAGGCGTCTCTCGGCTTAAATGTTGTGGTGCATTTGTTGTGTCTGCTAAGCAGTTTTTTGCATGATGGAACAGGACAGAATTATTTTCTTTTACAGCCCTCAATGCAAAAATGAGGCATGGACGCCTCTCTCCCCATGTCCCATCTGCACTGCACTCCAAAATATCTCCCATGTGGCTTAGATTTGAAGGGTCTTGCACTGCAGTGTGTCTCAGAAATGGGTGAAAATGATAATTAAAATTCCCAAATCACCATAGTGCAGGGAAAAACAGTGTTTGTTTGTGCTTGTTCTGTCAATGTGTCACAGCAGGTTGTGTGTCTCCGTCTAGTTTGTAGGCTGGTGATTATGCGTTTGGATAACTCGGCGGCCTGCGGCCTGCAACCATTATGACAGGGGTGCAAATGTGGCCTGGATATTTTCAACTGAGAGAGAAAAGGAGCGAGATGGGAGAGAGCCCATCCAGATTGCAAATAGCTTGAATTCTTGCTTCCTGAGCTGAGGAATGTGAGCAACGAACATCTGTCGCCATGACAGCCAGGGTCACCAGGCCCGCCTCTGCTTAACGCACACACTCACACATACACAAACATAGAGCATTGTTAAACAGAGGAATATCCAAAAAAGCAGAGTACTGCTGTATTGAGGGTTCAGCATATCCCACTTTCTCTGTCTCACAGCTGTTTAAGTTTCAATTATTGTTGTATTCAATATTTTTGGCTTATTAAAAAAACAGTTTTACATGATTTAGAAGCTACATTTTTTGAAGAAATGGAGATGACTGTGGATAAGGAAACACCTTTAATGGGTTTCACCACTTATCATTCTGAATGTTATTCTTTTCCTTCATCTGTTCATCCATCCGGTTGTCCTTATCAGGGTTGTGGCAGGGCTGGAGGTGAGAGGCGGAGTACAACCTGGACGGGTCTCAAATCTTATACAGGACAAACATAGAGACACAGACGACCATTCACACCTAAGAGCAATTTAGAGTCACCCATTAACCTCACCCCACTTAGTGCATCTCTTTGTGGGAGGATGCCGTACCTGTAGAGAACCCACGCAAACATGGAGAGAACTTGCAAACTCCACTCAGAAAGGCCCCGCCCAGATGGTGGAGTCGAACTCTTTCTTGCTGTGAGGAAACAGCGCTAACCGCACAATAAATATTATCAAGCTTTTTAAACTTTTCATGGCCAAGATTTACAAAAAAAATTTTTTTTATTCAATTTGACCCCAAATGAGTGAGTAAAAACTCAGCAGGAAGATATTTACAGAAGTCAAACACTTCTATATAGGCTGGAAATGTTTTTACAACCGCAGCTATCACCATCTGGTGGCCTTCATATTAAATAGCTCTCTTCCCCAGCATGTCTTTTGTCCTGTCTCCCTCCCCTCACCCCCAACTGGTCGCGACAGATAGCTGACCCTCCCTGAGCCTGGCTCTGCTGGAGGTTTCTTCCTGTTAAAAGGGAGTTTTTCCTTCTTACTGTCGCTAAGTGCTTGTTCATAGGAGGTGCTCTGATTGTAGGGGTGTTGTCTGTATTACTGTTGGATCTTTATCCTACAATATAAAGCACCCAGGATACTGTTGTTGTGATTTGGCACTTTATAAAAAAAAAAAGAAAGAAATTGAAAGCAGGTTTAAGGCACTTACGCTTTAGCCTTACTTTTCCAATCCAGAAGCTTCATCCATGTTTTATCATGTGCACGGTCCTGTGTAGAAATAAGCTGAATGCATTGGAGACCTTTGAAGAGCAGCTGCCATCTCCATGTCATCTGACTGTTCACCGTATTTAAGTGCAGCTGTTTAAAACGCCTAAAAGGCATTGGGTCATTTCTTCTAGGTTGATTTGAGAATATCCCAAACTTTACTACCACTGAACTTGTCTGAGGTTTTCTAAAATGTTGGAAACCCCACACCTTCCCTGGTTGTAAGAAAGGGAACATGTTCTGCATGTTCTGTAACTGATGATAATGCATTCGCACCCACTCAAGGAAAGAGGCAAACACTCAACATTTTGATTTCTATATCTCTTTTCCACTTGTCACTCCATAATTGTGTCCATTTCTGTGCCTATAACTAAGAGAAATACTAACTTTATCTCCTTCCTGGAGAGAAAAAGAGAATGTTTAAAGAAAAAGTCCTACATGAGAAAAGTGCGCAAGGTAGAAAGACTGAAGGGAGAAGGGTAAAAAGTGACATTACTGGGCGGCTCTGGCAGCCAACACTCTCTGCTGGCTATGCAGGAATGTAACACACACACATACACAGGAAACAAAGTATAAACATTGGTGTGTGTGTGTGGTCAGTTTTAAGCTAAGGCACATAAAGTTATGTGCATGCAAAGGGAGGAGACACAGAAAAGGAGGTTTGTGCACGTTGCATCCAGTAGTGTTATTTATACACACATATACAGAGATGAATGCCGTACACAAACACACAATACCGTGGGCACAGAAAGTGTGTCGCCTTGGCATTTCCTGGCTTTCAAAGACATCCGTGCCCACAGTTGCTGCATGGTCCCATTTTTAAGCCATTTAGCATGTTTGATTTGGGTTACTCCTGACAAATAAAGGCAGCCAGTCTTTCTGAGAAACCGCAGAAAGTAGGGTCACAAAATGGCTCCTCGGGGATAAAACTTTTCTCATCTGCTCATTTCCTTCCTTCCATTCAGACAAAGCCGTATTTTGTTGCTTCTGATGTTCGATTACACGCTTTTCCTTTTGTTTTATGTTCTGAGAAAACGCCTCCAGTGTTCCCTTAATGTGTTTAGTGTCAGTGACAACCATGGCAAGTCTGAGTCTGAGTGTTACATATATATATATATAATATATATCATGTTTCAAACAAGGACAGCATTCAAAGGACTTTAGATGAGATGTACATTTTGAACAATATTTAAAACAAATTATTAATAACAAAGAAATTGAGGGTGGTCGGATTAAGCATATGTTAAAATGACAGAGTTATTTAAATATGACGATGACTCGTGATTGGCTAAAGGCTTAAATGACAAATTGTCACAACATCATATATTCAAAAACCAACTTTACATCCATGGCGCAGTCTTTTAGTTGAGTCGTTCAGCATTGTGTCATTTCAACCAAAGGAAGTATTTCATTAGCCTTTATCATCAGGTGTAAAGGGGAGAAGACGCACTTGCTGTTCCTTCATGTTGTCAGTAGGGGGCGCCTGCTCTGCTCTGAGACGTCTGACTTCACATGTCTTTGCACTGAGATCATATGTCATTTGAGGGGACTTTAGTCATCTAGGTGTGGATTGCTCTCTCGGAGAAGGAAGGAGAAATTTTTGTTTTCTCAGATTTTCTCAGATTTTTGTCCCACTTGTTTGCATATTTACGGTTATGAAGGCCATGTTAAGTTCACGACGATAAATCATCATCATCTTTTACGTTGAAAGCTGTCATCAGGAGGGATTTTAAAAAACCCTGATGTTACCCTGCAATCAACAAGTAAATAACTGAGACGTTATAAATGTAGGGATTTGCTTGTTGAAATGCTGCTACTGATGATGATCTTGTGGTATCATTGGTTTCTTTAAAATTACATATTGAGGTGCAGAGGATTTGCGTTTCCAAACCGGGCGTAGTGTGAGCGACATTGGGATGATACTATTCAAGCCCTGCTGGGGGTTAACTGAAGCCGATTAAACAAACAAGATAATAACTGTATAATGGGCAACCTCTGACTGAAAAAGCAGTGTATCAGTATCAGTGTATCAGTGTCAGTGTTTAACAAGTGGGTTGGGTGCTTGTGTGTGTGCATATTTAATCACTCTAGATTGTATCAGCTTTTCGAGTACCGTAATTGCTTTACTGGAATTTTAGGTCATTTTTTCTGCATGACAAATGAAATCATGACTGTTCAGAAATGCAAGACTTACATTAGAAACCTAAGCAAAGAAAGGCACTAATTTTTTCCCCACTACTTTCACATCTTTTCTTTATCTCCATCCTCCTTGGCATAGATAATTATGGAGAAACATTCTACCACTTCTTGAGATAATTGGTTTTTTTGTCTTTGCTGGAGAGTTATCTTGCTTCACCTATCTGTTTTTAATACTCCAGAGCTATTATAATCATTGAACATTGGGTTTAGGTCAGTTCAGTTAATCTTTTTTCCATCTTGCGAGGTGCTGCGAGTGTCCTTAGGCTCATTGTCATGTTGGATCTTTTGCCAGGCTACTGGTCAGTGTTCTTGTACATCCTCAGGTATTCACAGTGCCATTTACAGATGTAAAAAAGTGTCAGGGCCACTCCCAGTTTTCATCATTATTTTTTTCTCGTGTTCTTTAGGCAGTTTTTTCTCTCTCTTAAACGCCATCCTTAAAAGTTAATATCATGCAGCGTCAATGTCACAGAAACTCTGATATTCAATGATAAGCCCAGTGCCAAGTCTGAAACACGTGCCCATGTCTTGTAAAGACTTAGGTGTGCAAACCATGTCTGTGACATCACTTTAAAATAGAATAGAAAAGAATAGGATAGAATTCAACTTTATTGTCATTGCACATGTCACAAGTACAAGGTAACGAAATGCAGTTGGCATATTGACCAAGGCAGACGCCCTTAGTGAATCTCTGGCTTGTTCTGTACTCCAGCTACTGCTGCAACTGATTTTTAGATTGTCTGGCCAAGGGACCAGTGAGCACTCACAAAAATTGCCACTCCTCCTACAGGATTGGTCAGAATTCAATCACACCTACACACAATGATCATGGGTCTGAAATGAAACTTTGCTCAAGGTCAAGCTCGTATGTGTTGTTTTATGGGCAGTAACCTGTGAAATGTGAAGTGGATGAGCTGCGATATCACTGATATTCTGGTTAGTTGGTCCTCGTGTTTCCCTTTTCATCTTTAAAGTCTCGCACTGGGATTTTTTTCCAGTATCATAGGATCCCCATAGGTCATAAATTGAGAAAGTTCAGGTCATTCTCTAACTGCCTTTATGCATTAAAGCAAATTGTCAGCCATTCATGTGTATAGTTTTCTTTCATTTATTAAATAGTTTGTGCACAGGGTCAGTGACCACAGGTCTGTTTGATTTTACTGCATTACGTTTCTACACTGGGGCCTGGATTCTGAGTAATGTTATTTAAGGAAACACTCTGTTCCAGCTTAGACGTGATGCAGATATTGAGAGGTGATGCAGTTTGGAATCTTTAATTCAATCATTGTGGGTTTCTACCCTCTAAATCAAAGTCTGAGCAGAGAACCATTTAAGAAGTCCCGCTTGAATGTGATAGAAGAACCAAGAGAATGATTGGCATTGTTACCATAGACTGGAGCAGAATTCTCTGCTTGTTCCCTCCTCCGCATTTTTCCTGCAGTGTCTCAATTGTAAATTACACGGCAACTGATGAATAGAAAATGCCAAAGTGGTTAACCAGCATTTTTCACATTGGTGACCTACATACCGTTGGCTTTTATAGTGACCCACCTGTCTGAGCACACGTCTCCAGGCCTGGGATTAACTCTGCGCACCCCACCTGTGAGGAAGGGAGAAAAGCCAGGAAAAAAAGGTTTTAAATGAAAAAGGTGACATATGTCATAACAGCCAGTCTTATTCAAATGTAATTTTTAAACCAACAGAAATAAACCAAACCTGGGTAGGAAGACCAAACGAACTCTAAGATGTAAAATATGACGTTGTGGTATAAAATAGCGGTAAGAGATGTAAGGGTTATTCAGCTGGTTTGAAATGAAACTGAGGCATACATAAACTGTATTAGAAGACATTCTTACTGGTCATTCCCAGGGAAGCTGCTCTGTTAGTGCCTCTGAACACAGGACCACACCCTGCTGCACTGCGACTATGAATCATACACATAAAAAAATTTCCCCAAATACAAATGATCATGCAGCAGAAGGATAAATGTCCAAGTTGAAAGAGTTTTCTTTGAATATGGCAAAGTGTATATTCACTAACAGTCTTTTTATTTCTAAAATTTCAGTTTGTGTGTGTGTCTGTGTGTGTGTGAGAAACTGTGTTTGCTTTAAATCTGTCTCACTGCAAAATACAAAAACCAGTAACTAATTTGTGAGTGACTTTCAGCCCCCTACTGTTTTTGCATGTTGTCTGGCAGAGGAAATCACTGGTATGTGACCCTAAGTGGAAAGGATGCAGGTGCTTGAGCACCTACTAGGACTGTTGTGTTTTGTGTGTGTGTGTGTGTGTGTGTGTGTGTGTGTGTGTGTGTGTGTGTGTGTGTGTGTGTGTGTGTGTGTGTGTGTGTGTGTGTGTGTGTGTGTGTGTGTGTGTGTGTGTGTGCGCGTTTTTAATGTTTGCGTGTCTGCTTTCTTCACAGGAGATGGCGATACGGGCGCTGAAGCAGACGGGCAGCAGGAACATTGAAGCAGCTTTAGAGTACATCAGCAAGATGAGTTACCTCGACCCTCGGAATGAGCTCATCGTTCGTGTCATCAAGCAAACTTCCCCAGGTATGAATACAGCCTCATGTGAGCAAATTGACTTGGCTAGTAGATTTTAGTTTCTCTTCACTACATGTATTTAAACGATAACAAAAAGTTCCTCCTGCACCTTCTAGGAAAAGCTGGCATGCCAAATTCAATGGACCACCGGCCTGCATTGGAGGCTTCAGGTGAAGCAGGTGCCATGCCTCCGTATCATCAACTGGGGAATTCTATGTATGACGGAGCAAAAGGTTATGGCCCTGAGGGTGAGATGCCCAGACCATATATGAATGCTCCACCTGTAATGAACTACATGATGCCCCCATCTGGTGCAGCACAGGTCACTGGAATGGGAAACCCATTGGGTCGGCCTCCCAGTATGGGTACCTATCCATCTGTTATGGCCACCCAGAGCAACCCAGGCAACACTATGTACCCCCCAGGGGCACAGCAGAAGGGCTACCCTGGCAGTATGGAGCAACATGGGCCTATGATGAGCTACAATGTCCCTGGCCAGCCTTTACAGCTCCAGCCACAACCACCAGGTGGCCCTGTCCCAGGCCCACACTATGACTACAGCCATGCCAGGACACACATGATGGAGTCTGCAGGCTATGGAGTCAAGAGGACCCCTTCCTTCCAAAACAAGATGCCACCGCCCCCCATGTCACCCACAGATAATTATGTCAATATGCAAGGGAAAGGAGGCATGGGTCAGAATGGGCCAGCGGGAGGAGGTGGAGGATATCCTGCTAACCTGTACCTCGCCCCTCACTCTCACCCTCGACAGGCCAGCCCCACCTCACACCAAGTCCACATGATGTCCCGTTCCCCAGGTGCTGTGGCCATGGTCCCTGACTTCTCAGATCTGCCCCAGGGCTTGATGACACCTTCTAGGGCCAGCCTCAACTTGGACCTCTATGAGCACCCCTGGGCAGGGCCGCCAGGTCCTGAAGGGGCCCCTCAGTCCAGACAGCCACAGCCCCAGGGCCCATTCAGAGGTGAAGTGCGTGTCCCCAGCAGAACTAACTCCTTTAACAGTCGCTCTGCAGGCCCAAATGCTGTCCGGCCTGGGATGGCTGCACCACCTGCTAATGGGAAACAGGAGCCTTCTTTGGGCCCCCCTAATACCATCACAGCTGTAACATCCCCACCCATCCAACAGCCTGTCAAGAGTATCCGTGTAATGAGGCCAGAACCTAAGACAGCTGTGGGACCATGTCACCCTGGCTGGATGACTGCTCAGGCCCAGGATGCATCAGAGCCTCTGCCCTACATGCCAGAAGAAACATACCCGCTCGAGCCTGCTCAGGAGCCACGCTGTCCACCACCACCCTACCCCAAAAACCTCCTAATGTCTGGGACGGCGGGTGAGACAGGGGCCCTGGAAGGAGCTGCAGGTGTGTGTGGAGCTCAGGACCTCAACAACCCTGCTGCAAGAAGTACTCACAGTGGCAGCGGAGGGAGTGGAAAGGCTGAGGAGAGCCAGCCAGTGAAAGAGAAGACAAAGATGGGGAAGGGAGAAAAAACAGTGAAAGACAAGAAGCAGATCCAGACATCCCCTGTTCCCGTGAGGAAAAATGGACAAGATGAGGAAAAGAGGGAGTCACGTATCAAAAGCTACTCACCTTTTGCCTTCAAGTTCTACATGGAGCAGCACATAGAGAATGTGATGAAGACCTACCACCAGAAACTCAACCGCAGGCTTCAGCTGGAACAGGAGATGTCCAAGGTAAGACAAGATGAACATTTTTCATCCTGCACTGCATTAGATAAGTAAAATGCAGAATGTATATAATAGAAGCAAATGATTTACTGTGAAGATTAGGCTGTCTTGAACAATCTCTGAGTATTTACAAATTCATTTCAAAGTATATTTAAAGAAACCTAAGCTGATGATAAAAAAAATCATAAAAAATCCCATCAGTGTGGTTTGGGAAATGCTCAGGATTCAAGATTGAAGAACATTTTTAATGCCTAAAAAATGACCTGTAAAGCCTTCAGGTTTTTAGGTGAGAACTATGATGGGCACAGAGAAGTGACGTACAAGAGCTTGTCATGCCAACAATTCTCCCTCAAGACTTTGCTGTAGACAGTAAGATCTTTGTCTCGAAATGACTTCACATTTGTGTTTGATGTGTTTGTCCTGAATCAGAACTTTGGCCTCTGCATTTAAAATGTATTTATTTTTTTTGCTGTGACCTAAAGACATGCTTAGAATAGAAAAAAACACCACAGTCAGACCCAGACAGTTAAGTCATGTAATGAGTTAAACAAGCAGTAAAGGTCAAGTCACTGAATTCAGCTCAAGCCTCATTCCTTGGTCATTATTAGTCAGTGTTGAAAAATGATCTCATCCTTAAACTATTTCTAAGGCTGCTTTTGAAGAGGTTGCATAGCCGTTATGTCCTCCCTTTACTGATCCTCTTCAACCTCTCTTCTTCTTCCTGTCCAGGCCGGCCTTTCCGAAGCAGAGCAAGAACAAATGAGGAAGATGCTGTACCAGAAAGAGTCCAACTATAACAGGCTACGCCGTGCCAAAATGGACAAGTCCATGTTTGTCAAAATCAAGACGCTGGGCATAGGTGCTTTTGGCGAAGTATGTCTTACACGTAAAGTCGACACTGGTGCACTTTATGCCATGAAAACACTGCGCAAGAAAGATGTCCTTAATCGTAACCAGGTGAGTTTATGCATTTTTATTGCTTTACTACACTCCTTTTGCCTTTTGAGTTCTGGCCTGTGCATTTTCACCAGGTGTATAAAAGTATTCACACATTTTTTTCTATGTTTGTAGAACAGCGCTTCAACACATTTGTGTCTTTGTGGACACTACTGATTGTGATAAGATGTTATGCAACAGGCTAAATCAGGATTATCGTTACGCAGGTGGCTCACGTGAAGGCAGAGCGCGATATCCTGGCGGAAGCGGACAACGAGTGGGTGGTGCGTCTCTACTACTCCTTCCAAGACCGTGACAGCCTCTACTTCGTCATGGACTACATCCCCGGCGGAGACATGATGAGCTTGCTCATCCGAATGGGGGTCTTCCCCGAACTTCTGGCACGCTTCTATGTGGCAGAGCTGACACTAGCCATCGAGAGCGTACACAAGATGGGCTTTATTCACCGCGACATCAAGCCAGACAACATCCTCATTGACCTGGATGGACATATCAAGCTGACAGATTTTGGTTTGTGCACAGGCTTCCGCTGGACACACAACTCCAAGTACTACCAGAAGGGTGAGACACTTTTATCTGAATATACAGACATACAAATACATGCTCCCTCAACTATGAAGACACCGTGTGTGGATTTAGTGTGTTGATGTTTGTGACATGCGCAAATACAGACATGCACACAATTTCCGTTGGACTCTTGTACAACTCATGCTTGGTGATTTCTAATAGAGAGAGTTCAGGTTTTGATTGTGTTTTCTCAAACATTGTGTTCAGGGGAAAATTAAATGAACATGTAGGTGCATTCAGACTTTACAGGTAGCAAATTTGAGCAGTTGCCAAGAGTACTGTCAGTTGTCCAGGTTGTTAAATTTGAATTTCACCAGGCAATGTGGTATTATATCCTTCTCTTTGTGGGGTTTTAAAACATCTGCTCTCACCTTCTGTCTTCAGGAAGCCACATTAGACAAGACAGCATGGAGCCCAGTGATTTCTGGGACGATGTATCCAACTGCCGGTGTGGCGACCGGCTGATGACCCTGGAGCAACGCGCCAACCGACAGCACCAACGCTGCTTGGCACACTCCCTGGTGGGGACGCCCAACTACATCGCCCCCGAGGTGCTCCTGCGCAAAGGTGTGTGAGAATAAAAAGCATAATTACTGCACAGTATCTGATGACTGACACACCTTTGATTGTACTGGATGTTGTGTTCTAAGAAAGCATTTAGACAGTTGACCTGATGTGCGTGTTGTGTGCAGGTTACACACAGCTGTGTGACTGGTGGAGTGTGGGAGTGATCCTGTTTGAGATGCTGGTGGGACAGCCGCCTTTCCTTGCCCCCACGCCCACTGAGACTCAGATTAAGGTCAGTGAAGAGGGAGGATGTCCCTGCTTTTATTTTGAATTTTAATTGGTGACCTAATGAGTCAGTGACTGGATCAGATCAGCTGCAGCAGACCAGGACAGTTAAACAGTGGCAGATTGCATTTGCTGTCCGTTAGACGTCAAATTAGGAGCTCTTCATTTCCTCCTTCTGTTCACTTTGCTTGACTCGGTAAGAGCAATTAAATTCAATGGCACAAAAAAATGACACAAAGACAAGTGAATGAAAATGCAGCCTAAACCATGAGTAGGAAATTCTGTGAACAATAGAGAAGAAGAATGAGATAGCATGGAATTACAGTCAACTTAGGTGACAGCAGCTGGAATCCAATTAAAAGTACATCCAGTAAATGAGCAGTCATTGAGTCTATTGCAGTACGGCCCACTGTATATTTACAGCTGCACAGATGTTTTTGGAAACACAATAATCTGGCTGTAAACAATTTCACTATGAGGTTTATGCTATAGCTTTTCGTGAGGTTCATCTGTTTTTCCACAATCTTATATACCTTTGATTGTATTGTGGAAAAACACAATACAACGCGTTGTGTTTTTCTCAGCTACTGTTCTCAGCTCCAGAACAGTAGCTGAGTGGACCTTGTAGAGACGTTGTCTTACTCAGATCCTGTTGTCAGTGTAGATATTGACTTTAAAGCTGAAGTCAAAACTGTTGCATTGAATTTCTCCAATTATTAAGTATGTATACAAGAGCTGGGTCATATTTTACTGTTGATTTAACTTCATGCATTGTCTCGCGGCTCTGCAGGTCATTAACTGGGAGAGCACTCTGCAGGTGCCCGCCCAGGTCAAACTGAGCCCAGAGGCTGTCGATATCATCGGTCGCCTGTGTTGCTCTGCAGAGGATCGCCTGGGTGCCAATGGCGCTGGTGAGATCAAGGCTCACCCCTTCTTCTCCCAGGTGGATTTCTCTAGCAATCTGCGGCAGCAGCCGGCCCCTTACCGGCCCAAGATCGCCCACCCAATGGACACATCCAACTTTGACCCAGTGGAGGAGGAGGGTGGTCCCGGTGCATGGAGTGACAGCGGGGACAGCACCCGGGCTTTGGATGCTCTCTGCTCCCCTCATGGGAAGCACCCAGAGCACGCCTTCTATGAGTTTACCTTCCGCAGGTTCTTTGACGATAACGGCTGCCCCTTCCGCTACCCTAAACCGCTCGAGACAAGCGAGGTGTCGCTAAGCATACCTGGAGCCATCGGAATGGGCCCAGACGAGGAGGAGGAACAAGAAGAGGAGGACGAGGATGAGGAAGATGAAGAGGAAGAAGGAGAGCAGGAGGAGGGGTGTGAGCCCGTGTATGTGTAGAGCTGCATGCTGACAGTCTTCCTGAGTGGCTCGTGTCTCTTACCTGCCCTTGTCATTCAGCTCATGACCCTCCCACCTATCACTTCTCTTCTCATGTATATGTAGAGGTGTGCATGTGTCTCTGTGATTGTTGAACTGCAAGAACAGGGTAGATGAACACTGCCCCCTTGTGGAATGCATATATACAAAACATCCCCCTCATCTGGGACCAAGAAACGGCAGGTGTGAGCACCCACATCGAGGGTGAAGCGTAGGTGGTCAGGAGAGCAGGACTCAGACACTGTACTGGTCGAAAGGAGATTCTGGTTCTTCCAGGAGCCTCTTGTCCCATTCCTTCCACCTTTGGTCTTACGGACAATTAAAACACCTCCACAGTGACCTTCAGACACAGGATCTACTTCCTGTTCTAACTGAGCTGCTTTACACTCAAATATTTGACACAGCAATGTGAAGAGTGGAACCAGTTTACTTGTTGATTGCGCCTGTTTTCACAGCTGCTGCAAAATAAGCTACAAAGACACGCACACACAGCTCAGTAGTGTAGGGATGTTGGATTTCAGGTTGATTTCAGTGTCTATATTGAGGTTTCAAGAGGTTGGCTCACACTAGGTGGACAAAGAAATTCTTCCAGAGTCCTTTGACACACACTCAGCCACAAAAAAAAGAGTTTCATTCTTGTGGTGTGAGAGAAAAATGTGTCCTTTTTTTTTTTTTGCAGCAGCAGTTTTCAGAATCTTATATATCCACACCTGCCTCATTTTGTGCCAACTTCAGCTCAGTGTAATGTTTTGGAGCCTGATGCTTTTTAACTCAGTTTTCTGTTAGAAATATTCTTGTGTTGTTAAAATGCTTCCAATCACAGAGTTTCTGTCCTAACTTGGCTCTAAATTGGGCTCTAAAAGTCAAGCCAGGTTTAGTTTGCAGATGAAAGAAGCTCTTGTATTGAAATTATACTATCTGTTTACTGTGGGGCAGGTTGCTAGCACTTCATATATTTTCTCAGTCTTCAAGAGAATTAAGAGAACCCCCCAATCTATACAGGATCCGTTGGGTCAGATTAGGCTTAGTTAGTTGGGTTGGACTGAGAATCAAAGCGCCAAATACACACACATATTCACCAAGATGCACACTTGTACAGCTATTTAGCAAAGATCAGTCTGACAGTTGTAACTTTGTAAATTGTAACTTAACCAATCTCCTGTGATCTGGAGGATATCATGAAAGAAAAACAACAAAACAAAGCAACATGTCCTTACAACAGCCAAACATGTGATAGTATGACTATGTGCAATACAAAAAAACATTATATATAGTTTTCTAAACACTTACTATCCTTTTAAAAATTTAGTTCTGAAATGTACAAATATATTGGTTTATATAAATATATATATATATATATATATATTCTCTTTTCAGTTACATCATGCTGCTTATTATTGTGTTTAATATTATTTACATTATTATTATAATTGTTATTACATGGTTTTTTTTTTTGTGGTTGTGGTGAAAGAAGTGTCGACTTAAGTGTGTCTGGGGTTTGAAAGTAACGAGCTGAGTGCCTTTCTAACTGAATATCAGAGTGCGTGACGCCACTCGACGACGAGCGTGGGGGTGTGGATGATTCGAAGGTAGGCTCTTCTCCTGCTGCAGCCAGGCTGGCCCTGAGTGTAGAGGAGAGGAGTCAGAAGTGTTTCTGTTTCAGAGAGAGAGATGGAATCGAGTTAGGAGATGAAGAGCAGGGAGGAAAGTTGGCTTCGGGAAATTCAGAGGAAAAAAAGAATATGAATATGAATAGCTTTCTCTATTTACAACTTCAACAAAGAGTTAGTGTTTTGGTACACGTTCTTTTATTTATCCAAAATGACCACAAGTTCAAGTGTTTGTGTGTATAACTCTGTACTTTTTACTACAGACCAGTGCCATGTTGTGTGTTGGACTGCTGCTCATCAGATGACGCTAACATCCAGTACATTCTTGCTTACAGACAATCAGCCAGCAATTCTGCCGAATTGAACTGTTTGGTAAATTAATCCCAAACTTTCCAGGAGTATTCTAAATTTCTCTCGATGACTGGGGACGCTGAAGAGGTCACAGCTTTCGAGCGATTCTGTGTGGATAAGATTTGTTACAGTTGATTTTTGTTGTTTTGCATTTTTTCCCTGTAAACGTGCCTTAACTAACACGAGCAACACAATGTTAAACGACTGCCTTCTTACTTTGGTCATAATTTTCAGAGACTTCTTATACCTGTTGTTATTCTTGATTGGGGGAAGGCAACAGAGCGTGCTCTATTTCACATTAGCGCTTGCTGTGCTTACACACGACAGTCACTCTTTAATTTAGAATGAGCAGATCAGATTTTCAACTAAAAGTCAACAATCAACAGTGCAATATTACTGCAATATTATTAAAAAAAATTTAAAAATAGCAGTAATGCTGTTTTGCTAATCTAGAGCTTTGTTTATTGTAGATTTTATTTATTAATTTTTTTTAATGAATCAAATTTTAAATTGGAGTGCACGGATGGGTCAAGACCGTCTTTAACCATGATTTAAAAAAAACATACAAAGATGACAATTACAAAGTTATTTACAACATGATCATACGCACAGTTTTGACATGTTAAGAATATTACAGTAATGGTCAATACACAGCATTCAGATAGCTTTTTTTCAGTTATTATTTTTTTGCAACTTTTTTAGTTGCTATGCATTGTTTTAGGAAAGGGAAACAGGGTTTTCACCACTGTACAGTGTTACATCTCAGGTGTTGTTTAAACTTCGGAAGCTGCTCCTTGGTTGTTGTTTTTTTTTGTTTTTCTTTCTCCAGACCGAAGTGGATAGTTCAAAGTTCAAATTTCACATCAGATTTCAAAACATAGTTTAGCTATTTGTTATGACTGTGTCCAGTGGTGGTTTAAGGTAGAGTAGCAGCATTGTGTGTGTAAACACAGCCAAAGTTTTGTCTGCGAGCTGATAAAATGGGATCCATCACAGATGATGTGGTGATGCATCGCCTCACTGCTCTGTTGCTGTTTCCCCATTCATTTTGTTCTCTCTCAGCTGGTCCAGACATCTAACACTTCTCTAAATATCATTGACTGGATTGCCAATCCACACTGACCAGGATGAACTGCTCCTTTAACAAAAAAGATAAAACAAAACAAAAAAAGCTTTATAATTACAGCCATGGCTCTCTGCTGAGTGTGTGAGTGCCACAAAGTGTGTGAGGTGTTTCTTGGATATGTTTTGTTTTTAAGGTTTGAGAGTAGTGACTGACAATCTTTGACTGACTTTATGTCCTCTGTTCTGATTTCTTCTCAAGACTTACTCATGTATCCTTTACATTTTGTGTTTTTACTCTACAAAGTCTTTGCTTGTCTTTAATGTGTGATAAAATTCTGTTACTCTTGAATTTATATTTATACAGATATACATATTTTTTTGTATCTTTTCTCCTTTTTTCCCCTCCCCCGAGTTCCCCTGTGCTAATGTTAAAACATGTCTACACAGTATTATAGATGATGTAATTTGGACAGCTCTCTTTTTTTACATTTATGTATGAACTGAGAATTTGTAAATTCTTTCACTGTCCTTGTGTGTAAAATATATGTATAAATTAAATTAACCAGCTTGGATTCTCGTGAATTACTTTATAAAAGGAACATGACACAGAAGTTCCATACTGAATACAGTTTGTTGTTACAAAGAACAGGAGTATTTAGCTTCATGGCCACATATGGGCGAATTTGATCTCAAGAAATATGACAGAAATGCAACCGTTATTGCAATAGTAAAGAACAAAAAACTTATTAGTAACTTATAAGTATACGTGTGTACGTTTAAACAAATGTTGATTTAAATTAAAAAAAAAAAAATCCAAGAATAACATTCATTTTCAGGTCGATTGTGGATGTATCTACTTCTAATCCATTCCCAACAACACCAATAATAATGATGATGATGATAATAATAACTGAATATGTTGCTGGCTGCACGAGCCGTCACACTGGCAACCACAAACTTGTTGTGGTTACACAACCCGCCGTGTGCACGCGACGGGTAACCAGCGCAGTAATCCCACAATGCAGAGCGCATGGCGCGTCATTGGAGAGGGACGACGATGATGGCGGCGGTCGGTGCACCAGAAGTGATCACACAGCTGGAAAGCGCTGCCAAAGTTTTAATGGTGAGACATTCACTGCCGGTCTGCGGCCCTGGGAAGGACGGTGAACGTATCTTAACTCAGTCTTGGGTGGAGTTAGGCGGTTGGGGGCTCCGGCGGGGGTCATTTTGGTCCCGGTTGTTGTTTATTAATGTGTTCAGTTTTTACCGGAGAATGTGAGCGATGCGTGGCGCAGCGCCTGGGTTGTCTCCATCCGGCAGAGAAAAAAAAATAATCCGCTCTTTCTCCAAACATTTCTCCCGCTGTTCCCTGTCGTTCCTATCACACGGCACCATCACCTTAAAATATTTCTCCGTGTTTGGACGCTTTCCAATGTGGCTCAGTTTTCCACAAACTTCAGCGGTTCGTGTCGGTGCTCTTTCAGCCGTTACATCAAGTTTTTTTTGTACTCTGAGCATCTCGGTGCGGTGTACTCGATATCACTGTTGCTAGCTTATCCCGTGCTTCTTCCAACACTCGCTCGCATCAAGTGTTTGACCCTCTGCCCTCCTCTCGTAACAGCTCCCGTTGCTACAAATTAGGCTGAATACTTCAGCTAAGAGCAAGTGGCTAACCATGTGCATGTCATGAGTCTGAGTGCTAGCTGCAGTCTGCTCGTACTTTCTGCCATCTTGTTAGGGTTTAAAACTAAAATCACCCTTTCTGATGTCATGCACAGTTAGGAGAACAATATGTTCTAGCAAACGCACAAGTCCTAAATGTTCATATTTCAGTCAGCAGCAGGTGTCTTCGTGATGTCTGCTTATCAAGCTCCTCTTGTTTTATGGATTCATGTACACACACACAAAAACACACACACACACACGGGTCACTTGGCTAAGTACACGTTGCTAGTACCGAGTTGGACTCTCGTTATGCCTTAAGAACTTTTAATTATTCATGGAAAACATTCAGCAAGGTGCTGGAATAATTTCCTTTGGTAAATGTTGATACAAGGAACAGATCCATGCTTTCAAATTCTGACCGTACCATCCGAATGTCACAGCAGACTTTTGTTTTCCAATTCTGCTGCTGCTGCTGCTGTAGTCCATCTCCTTCAGGGTTTGGTGTGATGTGCATTCAGAGACCTCATTATGAGTTATTGTGACTCTGCTCGACTTCCCTACTCTGACCTCTGACAACAACAAGGCATTTTCATCCAGAGAACTGGGGCTCACTGGATGTTTTGTCTTTTCCGGATCATTCTCTGTGAAACCTAGAGATGGCTGTGTGGGGAAAATGGCAGTAAATCAGCAGTTTCTGAAATACTCAGACCGGCCTGTCTGGTGCCAACAACCATATAACATTCAAAGTAATTTAAATCACCTTTTTTCCCGTCTGATGCATTGTTTCAACTTTAGCAGGTCCTGTTGACCATGGCCTAAGTGCAGTGAGTTGCTGCCAAGTTGTTGGCTGATTAGATATTCAGTTTTCCCTAATAAAGTGACTGTCTATATCAACACAGTGTGTGACCGTATGTTAACATTATGCTTATAGGTAAATTTTTTTGGGACTAGTGCACTCTAGAATAGGAGTGTTATACATGCAGCCAGGGGAACCAGCCCACCGAGTGATCCATGTAGGTCCAAGGATGGCTTTTCTAAATGTGTGCAATGATGCAGCAGTATCTTTGGTTTTTCATTTAAATACAATACTACACCTTGTGAGGTGATGGTAACATTACTACGCAGTGAAACTCAAAAGTAAAATGTTTTGACCCAAAGAATAAAATTCTATTAAGATCCTAGAAAATAATTTTTTTTGTTTTTAGTTACAAAAGCTGAATATGAAGGTTTTGCCCTTTATAAAAGACATAGCATTTTTTTAAATGAATGGCAATTCTAACACTCTTATCCTAGAAAGCAGAGCCCAGCTGATACTGGGTTTTGTTTTTTTTGTCTAAATGTCAGGAGTGCGACCACACCTCATACTTTTCCGGTTCTATGACTAAATGCCTACATAATGTTTCTTGTCATTTTTGTGCCTCTCATTGATTCAGGCCTAAAATCAAAGCTTATTTCTCTTCTCTTATAAAGATGTGTTGTTAGACTAATTGTGGATGTTGTCCCTGCACAAATTTGTTAGCAACTTCCGAGTTGGTTTGAATCCCCCAGTTGGCCGGGGTTTTCTGTGTGGAGACTGGGTATTCCGGCTTCATCACACAGGTCAAAGACATTCATGCGTGCATGATAGCATAACTGGTGATTCTAAATTGTCTATAGGTGGAAATGTGGGCGTGAATGATCGCCTGTCTCTCTGCGGTAGACTGGCGACCTGTTTAGGGTGTACCGTGCCTTTCACCCTATAGCAGTTGAGATATGCTTAACATGAAGACACAGCTTGACCCCACAACAGTGGTTGTCTGTGATACTACTCTGCTACATATGCTGCTGAGAATATAAACAGTACATTTCTAACATAGTATGATCTTGATTCTTATTGCTCTGCGTTTTATTTACTGCGTGTCATTGTGGCAGCTTTATCTGTTTTACATTTATGTTTTACTATCAAGGGAGATGATAGATTGTATTATATTTTAGTGCATTGTCTGCCATCTGACCATGGTAGTTTATGTGGCTTAAAAAATGAAGTCTGTGTATGTGTACGCGTGTCTGCGCTCTCAGATAAAAAGGCCTTTCTTTCCTCTGCTGCCTTTCGCTGCAGAGCTGCTTTTACTGCAATTAGGTCTGGAATGTGACTTTCCTGCTGAGCTGTATCATGGCGAGCGTGCTCAATAGAAATTTCTGTGTTGCACTATCTCACTTTTATTTCTGTGTATTTGGAGTTAGTTAGATTTTTCATTCTTATGAAGCTTTCTGTCGTTATTTTGTGTGCTTCTGTAAGGTACAAAAACAGTATTTGCTGCCAAGTTTTATGATAGTATTGATTTTTATAACGAGACATTTCCTCTGTACACTGTACATACTGTACTGTGTACTGTCTCCAATCTTAGTGATGCTTTCTGTCCTCGGGGCATTGCCATTGAGCTGAGTGAGTGGCTGCCAGTCAGGGCTCATCTTTCAGTTCTAATAGCACAGAAGCTGTTAGATGGTGGAATGGATTGACTGATTGATTACATTTAATAACAAAGAGAGAAACAAAAAAACACGACTCAATCCATTTGTGTAGTGTCCTGTCAAATATCTCAAATGTTTGCTATTAGCCATGTAAGTTCATACAGACTAGGATTTATTGATTTTAATATGAAAGTAAAATGAAAATTGGATAAAACAACACTTCACAAATACAAACAATAACATCAGGTAGAATACAGATAATCATTCTACCATATTCCCTTTAAAATGTTTATTTCTATTGCATATCTTAGTAGTTTAAAACAATTTGTTTGCCTTTTATTTTCCTGGGCAACAAAACTGTACTTAAGACTTACTTATGCAAGTCTGTCTCTGAAATATTACTACTACTACACCCTATTCTGTTGTTTTCTAAGTGATGCAGCTGTCGCCTGTTTACAGCAGGTACTAAACAGCAACCAGGCAACTCACGGGGAACTCGTAAAACAATCCCAGACAAATTACACTGGCTCCCCATTCATTACATAATAAGATTTTATTGATTGCTTTTAAATAACTACATGGGGCGTCTCTCATTTGTATCGCAGAGCTCTTAACCCTTTAATCCTCAGTTTAAAAAAGGTTTTAGAAACCTCCCATACAGACCAGCTTTATTAGAACTAGTGTTGCAAATTTGCAAACCTGGTTTGAAAGCTGATGTAGAAGTAAATATACTTTTTATCAGCACTGTGCTAACAAGTTAAGCCATTCGAAAATTGCCATCTTCTGTTAAAGCTTTGAAAGTGGTATTTAATTCAAAGTCATTCAGTGGAGAAGAGTTGATGTCCTGTTTAAAAGCTGTGTGTAAGTGGTTCGACCTCACTTGCAGAAAACTGACTTTGTTTTGTGTTTTACAGGCACCGCCGTCTATGGTCAGCACAGAGCAGAGACAGCATGCTGAACATGTATTCCTCTCCTTCAGGAAGTCCAAGTCCCCCTTTGCCATTTGCAAGCACATCTTGGGTAAGCATTGTATTTAATATTTTAACTTGCATATTGTTTTATAAATATGAGTTTATCTTATAAAGGCTACTCAGTGTCTTCTCCCCTTCATGTTTTTTTCCTGTCATAAACCTTCACCTGTGGTGTTTGTGGGTATGATCTAGACATTTTAGTGATGTGGTCTGTATGTGGAGTCTCATGTGTACAGAATATTATTATTGTTTGATCCGTGACTTATGTACTGTATGAAAACATGTGAGCTGTGCAGCTTTGAAAACAAAATATGAGTATTCATTGGCTTTTTGTTGCAAACCCCATCAACAGAGATATGTGGACATTGTGTTAACTGTACAGTTTTACTGATTTGAACCTTATGTTTGATTGCTAATGGTACAGAGTCCACTGTAAATTTCGTGGCAATAACAGGTTGAAAAAATTGTCTGTGTTGTCTCATGTTAAAAGAAATCCATACGTGTAACTGACTACCAGGTAGGGTTAAATGGTTACATAATTGCCTATAGAAAGTGTCTCTCACAAATATGAATGGAGAAAGTTCCCCATTGTGTGAGCAGCTGCATAGTTCGACAATTAAAATGTACACGTTAAAAAAAATCTCGTCCTGAATAGACGCTGGGATGGCATTGCGTTGAAAGCAAACCTGATTTTGTGGTTAAAGATGACTGTGTGGGCTCAGGATGATGTCGGACAGCACTGTTCACCGATGCATCAGTAGCGCAAGTTACATTTTTCATGATATTGGTGGACCTTTATCTATTAACATCCTCCTGAGCTCAGTACAAGGGAGACTGGGCTAAAGATAAATTAAAAACTGAAATTTGAAACTTTCTGAAAATATTTGAGGCTAAAGAGGAGAAACTTGCATCTTAGTCACAGTCAGTCACATGGAAGCAACTTAGGCTACGTTCACACTGCAGGTCTTAATGCTCAATTCTGATTTTTTTTAATCAAATCTGATTTTTTTTGGCTGCTTGTTCACACTACAAATAAAATGTGACAGCAAACGCGCTCTAGTGTGAGCGCTCAAAGCGGCCGCAAAGAAGACGTCACACACAACGCGCTCTGTTCAGACCCAGACCAAACAGTATTGTTTGACTGATGGCCTTAATATAAAGACTTGTTTCGGACTTTATGTTTCTCAGTTTTGCTTTAAGTTATAAAGTTATTTTGTTATTTACATATGACCTAATAATTATCCTTATGGCTGTTTTAGAGGAGCGGTGCTTCAAAGGATAGTTGCAGATTTCTGTCAGAATCTGCAGATTATAGAGTACAAAGAAAATGTTCACGTTTCTCCATCGTTGTCTTCCGAACAGTTTCACTGACATCTACACTGGATGGCCAGGAAGCATTCACAATGTCTTCAATGTCATTATGTTAAATATTATTATTTAACCCATTATTTTCAACCTTTTTTTTTTCCCCCACTATCTTTTTCACTTCTAATATTTCTCTTTTGTCCCGTTATTTTTTCCCTCTCCAGAGACCAGTAAGGTGGACTATGTGCTTTTCCAGGCAGCCACAGCCATCATGGAGGCTGTCGTGCGGGAGTGGATCCTGCTGGAAAAGACCAGCATTGAGTCACTCCGGGCATTCCTTCTCACCTACGTTTTGCAGAGACCCAAGTAAGAAACAATAATAAATGCATTACAAAACCTTTGTGGTTTACTATATTATTAAATATGTAGAGCTTTTACAGACCTCACTACAAAAATGCCAGTAGAACTTAATGTTTTGGATGCGGGAAAAATAAATCAGAATGCCTTCCTGTTCCTTCTAGTCTGCAGAAATATGTGCGTGAGCAGATCCTGCTAGCTGTGGCGGTCATCGTGAAGAGAGGCTCGCTGGACAAAAGCATCAACTGCAAAAGCATCTTACTCGAGGTCGGACAGCTCATCAGCAGCGGGAACCCTGCAGTGGTGAGAGAGACGCAGCTGAATAATACATGAGTAGCTCTCAGTGGCCTAAAGAGTACGTGTTGTTAGTTACAATGTACACAAAATCAATCATCAAATTCAAATCAAATTCAAATTTTATTTGTCACGTACACAGTCATACACAGTACGATATGTAGTGAAATGCTTGGACAACTGCTCGTGACCTAAAGAGAACAAAAAAGGAAAAGGCTATGAATAAGATAGGAAATAAATATGAAAAATTAAAAAGGGTAAATTTAACTAGGAAGGAATAAAATATAAATTAAGGTTAAAAATGAAATAACTGTACAACACAAATTAGAATGAAGGGTAAATTTAACTGGGAAGAATAAGATAAAATATATAAATTAAAGTTGAAAATAAAATAACTGTACAACAAAATACACAGTATAGAACTATATAAGAATGTATGAAGAAATCTAAATATAAATAAATATATACACAATAACAGCAGCTGTACAAGTATTAACTGGAAATGAAGAATATAGTGACCAGTGTTGTGCAAAAACAAAGTCCAGAAAGTCCAGTGTGTGTGTAAGAACCATATGTGTGGGTCAGTACTGTGTGGTGGTGTGATTGAGAGACCGTATCGCCTGCGGGAAGAAGCTCCTCCTCAGTCTCTCTGTGTTGGTATTCAGGGAGCGGAATCGCTTTCCTGACCTCAACAGAGAGAACAGTCTGTTGTTGGGATGGCTGAGGTCCTTCACGATCTTCCTGGCCTTGGTCCGGCACCGCCTGCTGTAGATTGAGTGCAGGTCAGGGAGCTCGGAGCGGATGGTGCGCTCAGCTGACCGCACAACCCTCTGTAGAGCTCGTCTGTCCTGCATGGTGCTGTTCCCGAACCAGGTTAAGATGTTTCCCGCCAGGATGCTCTCTATGGTGCACGAGTAAAAGTTCCTGAGCACCTTGGAGGGCAGTTGGAAGTCTCTCAAGCGTCTGAGGTGGTAGAGACGCTGTCGGGCCTTTTTCACCACGGTGTTGATGTGACAGGACCATGACAGGTCCTGCGTGATGTGAACTCCGAGGTATTTGAAGCTGTCCACTCTCTCCACTGGGCACTCGTTGATGACGGGGGTCTGGTAGTTCCTCTCCTGCTTAGTGCTGAAGTCCACTATCAGCTCCTTTGTCTTACTGACGTTTAGAAGGAGGTTGTTCCTCTGGCACCAGTTCTCCAGATTCCTAATCTCCTTCAGGTAGGCCGTCTCGTTGTTATCAGAGATCAGGCCCACCACGACGGTGTCGTCAGCAAACTTGATGATGGTGGTGGAGCTGGTAGTGGCCACACAGTCATATGTGTACAAAGAGTACAGCAGGGGGCTCAGAACACACCCCTGGGGGGCTCCAGTGCTGAGAGTGGTGGAGGCTGAGACATGTCCGCCCATCCTTACTGCCTGTGGTCTGCCAGTTAGGAAGTTGGAGATCCACTGACACATAGATGAGCTGAGTCCCAGATGCTCCAGCTTGGTGGTGAGTGCGGAGGGAATTATGGTATTAAATGCAGAGCTGTAGTCTATGAAGAGCATTTTAACATAATTCCCCCTTCTAGTGTCCAAGTGAGTGAGTGATGTGTGGAGGAGATGAGAGATGGCATCGTCTGTGGAACGATTTGGACGGTAAGCGAACTGTAGTGGGTCCAGTGTGTCTGGTAGTGAAGAAATGATGAAGTCTCTGACCAGGCGTTCAAAGCACTTCATCACTACTGAGGTGAGGGCTACAGGGCGATAGTCATTGAGAGAAGCAGGGTGGGGTTTCTTCGGGACAGGAACAATGATGGACTCTTTGAAACATGTGGGGACCGACTGAGATAAAGAGATGTTGAATATCTCAGTGAACACAGGAGCTAGCTGGTATGCGCAGTCTCTTAGGATACGACCTGGGATGCCGTCTGGTCCTGCTGCTTTCCTGGTGTTCACTCTCTGGAAGGCTCTCCTTACTTCATGCTCGGAGATGACGAGCACGTTTCCGGTGCTGGCAGTATCTTCCTGTCTGCAGCCGTTAGCGCCGCTAACACTAGCATTGTTGGAGACCTTAGCTGCAGCCTCGAAGCGAGCATAGAAAGTGTTCAGCTCGTCTGCCAGAGTCACGGCCGCGTTCGTCATACCGGTTGTTGGTGCTTTATAGTCCGTTATTGTCCTTAGTCCCCGCCACAGGCTCCTAGAGTCACTCTGTTGGAGTTGTGACTCTAGTTTCCTCCCGTAGCGCTGCTTCGCCTCTTTCACCGCCCTCCGCACGTTATATGACGCGGCTTTGTACGGGTCCATGTCCCCCGTTGTGAGTCCCGTGTTGTAGGCAGCGGTGCGGGATCTCAGAGCGTTGCGGATGGTTTTATCCACCCACGGCTTCTGGTTGGGAAACGTTGTGATAGTCTTTGTCTCCACGGTATCATCCGCTAGTTTCCCGATGAATCCCACAACCGCTTCCGTAAACACGTTGACGTCATCGTCGGAGCTGTTTCTGAACATGCCCCAGTCTGCGTCATCGAGTGCGTCCTGTAACGCGGCCACCGATTGATCCGTCCAGCGCGCGACCTTCCTCTGAACCGGAACTTCCTGTTTCAGCCTTTGTTTGTATTTTGGCATGAGGAAGATGGCGGCGTGATCAGATTTGCCAAACGGGGGGCGGGATTGATCATCATCAGGTTAAGCAAGAGAGGGGAAAAAGGTTTTTGTCTTTGTTCGTTTATTTTTAAATATGAGGATTTTTAGGTTTCATTCATCATACATTTGCACAGATAAATTGAAAAGAAACAACAGTTGAGACATTATGGCTCCAAGACTTCACATTTATACACTGTCAGAATAACTGAGTAATTGCCCAAAAAGATGGAAGAAGTTATCCAGACTTTGCAAATGTGCACAATTAATGGAAAGTATTGAGTAACTTCTTGTTAGTAAAACTGGATTAAAGCTTTGATTCGTATCTGTTATATTTGGGGCTTGGTGAGCCTCACTGGCTCCCTGGTTCAGATCTGGCTCAGATTACAGCGCAGTTGGAAAACAAAAAAAGAGAGAAAGAAATGGCACAAAGGCTATGTTGAGAAAGCAGCTTCAGGCATGTTCTTGCGGTTAAAAGAAAGGACATCGAGGACCTGTGCTTCGATTATTATGAGAGAAAAAAGGGAAAAAAAACATACCAGGGTATAAAATTAATGCCAGAGTACTTGTGCGCCTTACCACATTTGCTCATTAAATGCAAAATAATTGTCTCCCATATATAGAAAATATAATCATATGACTTCAGCATGCTGCTCTGAAAAGAAATCCTAATCCAGTAGGTGGCACTACTTCATTTGTTTCTCATACGAGAAGGCAACTATGTTGTGTAAAGGGCTAAAAGTGCTTTTTTTCCGCCCCCTACAAATCAGACTGAATTTTATTGATCATGCACAAACTTATTTGTTGTTGTTTGCACTGAAATCCCCCAAATGGTCACCTTCTAATGACACCATGTTCCCCCAGTCTTTTGAATCTGGCCCTAAAGCCCTTTTTTGGTTATGACGTCTTCGTCAGACGTTGAAGTTGAACACTGTAAAATGTCAATAAAAACTGAATCTAATAAACCAATATTTTATTCACAAGGGAGCACAGAATAAGGATGGGACAGGACCATGTTTCTCACTGTGTAGCAACAACATTGTGTAGCAGCAACATTGTGTAAACATCTGGGAACTGACCCACTGCTGGACCTCTGGGAGAAGAATGCTGTCCCATTCTTGTCAGATAAAGGATTGTAGCTGTTCACAGTCCTGGGTCTTTGATGTATTTTTCATTGAATTATGTGCCAAAATGTTTTTATAATTGGTAAAAGGTCTGCACAGGCCACTTCAGCGGCTGAACTCTTCCACTGTGAAGCCATGCTCTTGTTATAGATGCAGTATGTGGTTTAGGAAATATTCAAGGCCTTCCCTGAAAAAGGCCTCATCTCAATGGGAGCATATGCTCCAAAGATCACAGGCATCGAGTGTCAATATTTGGCCTTGTCCTTTGCACGCAGAGATTTCTCCAGATTTTCGGAATCTTTTAATATTATCTTCACAAGTTTACCTCAAGGACTTTCTTTCATAAACTATTCCACTGTTTGTAGTGGGGGTTTTTTGCAGACTGGTAAACCTTTACCTCTGAGACACTCCTTAAGATTCTCTTTTTATACCTAATCATGTTATTGACCTGTTGCCAGTTTACCTAATTAGCTGCCAAATAATCCCCCAGCTGTTTCTCTTTGGTACCACTTTTGCTGCCCGATTCCAACTTTTTTGAGAGCTTTTGTTACCATCAAATTTGAAATGAGCTAATATTTTTCTTAATGATAGATTTTCTCTGTTTAATAATTTTCTGTGCTCTATTGTGAATAAAAGGTGAGCTTATGAGAATTGCAAATCATTGCTGTTTTTATTTACATTTTTACAGCATCCTAATTTTTTTTAATTGAAATTTGTACAGTGTTTTAAATATTGAATTTCAAAATCAATAATTAGTTGTTGAGACATATTAATCAAGCAACTCTTGTTCAGATTCTTTTTTCTTTTTTTCTTTATTTTTAATCATTGTTTATCTTTTGGATGAACAAGAAATTTAAGGATATAATGGGTTGATTCGTCCTTTTTATATCCAGTGATGACTGGATATCTTCTTGCTGGTCCATAGACAAGCTCATACAAAAGGCAACACAAAGTGTTTTCTAATTTTTTGTTTTCTCTGCTGTCCAGTTAGTGCTCCTGTTACCAACCACAACTTGTTTTTGTTTCGCTTCTTCTCCAATTTGTGTATCGCGGGACATTCATCAATAGCACGCTCTAAAACATGTACACTTACGGATGTTTTTCACTGTTAAAGTTGCAGTTGCTCATAATAAACATGTCCTCAGTTTTAAACAATGAGATCAGTGTGTATACATGTAATTCCTGTAAACCAAAGCTCAGGCTTCAGATAGGATGCTGCGTTTTGGCTGTCGGCAAAGCTTCTCCAACCACTTCTGAAATCTTTTGTGCAGCCAATCAGAAGACAGGTGCTTTATTTGGAGCGGTGAGCTGCATTAAGAATAAGGAAACTGTAAATCATGTAAAGTTACTCTACTTGACTCCAAGAATAAAAAAAGTGCAGATGGGGATAACTGTAACATGCGCCCTTTAATCATCTGTGTTTGCAGTTAGCAGACGGTCTTTTCACGTGAGGCCTCAAGAGGTTTCCTTCTTTCCGGCTCGTGACAAATAATCTTCGAAAAAGATGGATGTTAGTGTAACTTTTTATGTAACCATTGACCTGCACAATCATACAATCATTCTCTTCTGCAGCAAACGCTGGCCTGCTCCATCCTGACCGCTCTGCTCAGTGAGTTCTCCAGCTCCAGTAAGACCAGCAGCATTGGCCTCAGCATGGAGTTCCACGGTAACTGCAAGCGACTGTTCCAGGTTTGTCCCCCGCTGTCCCACCTGTCCTCTACGCTCTCCTGACGTATTCACTTTATTGCTCTTTAACTCATGCATCCATCTGTTCTTCCATCCACTTCTTCTAGGAGGACGGCCTCCGCCAGATCTTCATGATGACCATGGAGGTGCTGCAGGAGTTCAGCCGCCGAGAAAACCTCAATGCCCAGATGTCTTCTGTCTTCCAGCGCTACTTGGCTTTGGCCAATCACGTCCTCAGCTGGAACTTCCTGCCTCCCAATTATATCCTTTCTTTCTAAGAGACCAAGAGGTTTGATGCGAGGCTGGAAAGTCCACAATTAAAAAATTAAATTTTTAAGTCTTGACACATGAAGGTCAGGGGGGAAAAACAGGCCCATCCAGCTACACTATTGAGCTCAATCAAACTACACTCTTTGTTTTGTCTTTGGTAACCTCGTTACATGTTTGATAGGATGGAGTAATAAGGTCTAGGAAGTCATATTTGTTGTGTTGATCATCACTTCAGCTGGTTATGATAATATTTAACATTTTATGTCAGTTTATGAGCTGAAATCTGAAAACATTGTTAGACACAACTTGAGTGCAAGAGGTTTGGCAATAACTGCGAAAATTAAACAGTATTACGATGTTTTATATATATATATATATATATATATATATATATATATATAAAAAGTGTGTGTGTGCGTTTACGTGGTTGTCTGCTTTGTTTTTTGCAGACCTTCCCTCTTTTATTTTATTTACCCAAATATTTTTAGTCGACTTTGTTTGTAAGCATCCTTTTTCTGAAGGTTATGGGTTTCAGGAGGAGACTGAGGGGAATGTCCTCATAAGTGTAGGTTTTTATTTGTGTGTACTTTTATGTGTTTTTTTTTTAGTGTAAATAGAGCCTCACTATGGCCACCCTAATTGGTATTAGTATGTGACTATGCTGGTATGCATTGGCCAGGAATTCATATCGGTCTATCAGTTTTGCTTTGTTGTTCATCTCTTTTGCACACATCCGTGTAATCTTTGCAGTTGGCTGCATTGTTGAGTCGACATAGCCACTTAGAGTGTGTGTGTGTGTGTGTGTGTGCATGTGTGTGTGTCTTAGTGTGTGCGCAGCCATGCTCATTACAGTCTAAATCCCAACTGCTTGGCATCCTCTCTGCCTGTCTGAGGGGATCTGGAGTGGCGCTTGCTGCCAGCCAGGGCAGTGTATCATTTTCAAAGAGGTGTCTGTATGTCCATCCCCCGTATCATTCCAATACACCACCACCCCCGGCTCAGCTTGTCGAGGCTCCCCTTGGTATGCCCAGCTCGCTCGAAGCAATACGTGTGCGCTCTCAAAGATACACTTTTAAGTCTTCTGTTTGTGCGAGCACAGTCAATTTTTAGACAACAGTTGAATTTGAATTTAGTGTCGGGTGTCTATACGAAGCCTCCAGAGCAGTTGCTGTACGTGTGAGGGACCTATTAGGTTGAGATAATGTGACTGGGAGCTTGCAACTAATAGAAAATAACTGATGATTAAATATAAATTCCATTGTGTAATTAGAAGTCTAGATTGCTTGCAGTGCACATACCAGGCTTCTGCATCTGTTACGTGTAATAGCAGGATAAACTGACAATTGCTGGACCACAGCGTAGCATGACCACATTCAGTACAGGCATGTTAACAATAAGGCTGCTTATGCTAGCACTCATATTGTTAGCTACACTGATCATTTTCTTCCTTAGTTTGGGAAGCTCATAACTTCTTCCACAGCTTATTGCAGGCCCTGATGACTCTTGTCACGGGAGCAGACCATCAGCACGTCAGCGGGCTAAATGTAGATCCAGAAGTGTTGCTGTGTTTGCTCTTCTATCAACAAATAGTCTATATTTGTTGTTTGTGCTGGCTGGCTCTCTTCTGTCAACAGGACTAAACCCAAAATACTTAAAGTTTACTATTTACGTTTCATTTGCGACTTGCAGCCCCATGTTTCACAGCTCACTGAGCTCAGCTGGATGTTCCTTCATCAGAAGCTGCGCTTAGGTTTTTGTGCAGTGCACTACAATATATCATCTCACGATGGCACATCAGTGTCATCTTATCGGAACAAGGAGCATTCTATCTATATACCTACATACCATTTTATAGCTTGATACCACCCAAGCCTTCTAACCAGACTCTATTTATAAATGCAAATGTATTTTTTTTTTTTTAACCAGATTTCCAGATGATATTATAACATTGCATGTAGTAGTATTGAGGAATTTTTCATCTTCGCACACCCTGACTTTAATAGAATTTTAATCTTTTGTTTATTCAGAAGAGGTGAATCTTGAAAATTGTACAGTCAATCCTATGAGCCTGTACATTGCACATGACAAATGTAATCACTTTTATAGTTGATATTTTAATGTGTAATGTTATTTTAAATTGAACTGCAACCATAAGAGCAGGTAGTGCTTCAGTTAGCTTGAATGACTGAGAAGCAAAGATAACTGCATCATTTATATTTAAATCGCTGTATAAGCTGGATGCAAATAGAGCTGTAGTTCTCTGGTTTCTCGATGTTGAGTTGTCATAAATGTTCAGTGGACTGTCTTCGGCCATAAAAATAACATTTAAATTCTTAATTCAAGTGGTATTCTCCTTGATGTCCATGTGAGCGTACAGTGGGGCAAAAAAGTATTTAGTCAGCCACCGATTGTGCAAGTTCCCCCACCTAAAATGATGACAGAGGTCAGTAATTTGCACCAGAGGTACACTTCAACTGTGAGAGACAGAATGTGAAAAAAAAATCCATGAATCCACATGGTAGGATTTGTAAAGAATTTATTCGTAAATCAGGGTGGAAAATAAGTATTTGGTCAATAACAAAAATACAACTCAATACTTTGTAACATAACCTTTGTTGGCAATAACAGAGGTCAAACGTTTACTATAGGTCTTTACCAGGTTTGCACACACAGTAGCTGGTATTTTGGCCCATTCCTCCATGCAGATCTTCTCAAGAGCAGTGATGTTTTGGGGCTGTCGCCGAGCAACACGGACTTTCAACTCCCGCCACAGATTTTCTATGGGGTTGAGGTCTGGAGACTGGCTAGGCCACTCCAGGACTTTCAAATGCTTCTTACGGAGCCACTCCTTTGTTGCCCGGGCGGTGTGTTTTGGATCATTGTCATGTTGGAAGACCCAGCCTCGTTTCATCTTCAAAGTTCTCACTGATGGAAGGAGGTTTTGGCTCAAAATCTCACGATACATGGCCCCATTCATTCTGTCCTTAACACGGATCAGTCGTCCTGTCCCCTTGGCAGAAAAACAGCCCCATAGCATGATGTTTCCACCCCCATGCTTCACAGTAGGTATGGTGTTCTTGGGATGCAACTCAGTATTCTTCTTCCTCCAAACACGACAAGTTGAGTTTATACCAAAAAGTTCTACTTTGGTTTCATCTGACCACATGACATTCTCCCAATCCTCTGCTGTATCATCCATGTGCTCTCTGGCAAACTTCAGACGGGCCTGGACATGCACTGGCTTCAGCAGCGGAACACGTCTGGCACTGCGGGATTTGATTCCCTGCCGTTGTAGTGTGTTACTGATGGTGACCTTTGTTACTTTGGTCCCAGCTCTCTGCAGGTCATTCACCAGGTCCCCCCGTGTGGTTCTGGGATCTTTGCTCACCGTTCTCATGATCATTTTGACCCCACGGGATGAGATCTTGCGTGGAGCCCCAGATCGAGGGAGATTATCAGTGGTCTTGTATGTCTTCCATTTTCTGATGATTGCTCCCACAGTTGATTTTTTCACACCAAGCTGCTTGCCTATTGTAGATTCACTCTTCCCAGTCTGGTGCAGGTCTACAATACTTTTCCTGGTGTCCTTCGAAAGCTCTTTGGTCTTGGCCATGGCGGAGTTTGGAGTCTGGCTGTGGACAGGTGTCTTTTATACAGATGAGTTCAAACAGGTGCCATTCATACAGGTAACGAGTGGGGGACAGAAAAGCTTCTTACAGAGGACGTTACAGGTCTGTGAGAGCCAGAGATTTTCCTTGTTTGAGGTGACCAAATACTTATTTTCCACCCTAATTTACGAATAAATTCTTTACAAATCCTACCATGGGAATTCATGGATTTTTTTTTCACATTCTGTCTCTCACAGTTGAAGTGTACCTCTGGTGCAAATTACTGACCTCTGTCATCATTTTAAGTGGGGGAACTTGCACAATCGGTGGCTGACTAAATACTTTTTTGCCCCACTGTATGTGACGTCTTCAAGTGTCTGTTGTTGAAAAGGGGAACAGATTGATGAAGACCACTGGGAGGCCCGGATAAGTGCGGCCGCCTGTCTGCAAGTGTCACAACACGCCTGTGCTGCTGCGTGGCGACGAACGTATGCCAGTGTGGTTATCAGGGGGCCTCTCGTTAATTGCATGGCTGACAGCAACTACCTTTCACACGAACACACACACGCACAAGCGCGCACGCATTTCTCTCCTAGTTCAAAAGAGCCTTTTTAAAAAGCCTCCCTCCCTCAGATGAACCGAGCGGCATGCATGTCATCTGTCCTCGCCGCCGTCTGAAGCTCGGCCCTTTGGCTCTGGTGTCATCTGGTGGAGACACGCTCCCCAGGCATTGGTAGGACACTGTCACTCCACACTGAGCTTGACTCTTGCCAGGGCCGCATTCGAGCCTTGAGGCTGTGGCGGCAGTCAGGTGCTGTAAATGGCTGTCTGAGCTAACAGATGGATAAGCCTCCATCCCTGCGTGTTTGTTTTATGTAGATTTTTTTCCTTATGATTTGGTTGTCTCTGCAATCAGTCTAAGTTCGTCTTTTCTCTGTAGCGGTTCATACTTTTATTTTTTTACCCATCTGTTTTTTTCCTCAGTCAAGAGGAATGTGTAGATTTCACGGCGTATCAGCTCCCTGAATGTCAAGTTGTTTCAAGTTAAAGCACGGCTTTCTGTGCCTCTGCCACTGAGACGGTGTCTAAATTGCGATGTCACGTGGCCTGTTTACTAGGGGTGCAACGATACACAAAATTCTCGGTTCGGTTCGATACTTTGGTGTCACGGTTCGATATTTTTTCGATACAAAAAAATGTTCATGCCTTTTTAATTTGTCATTTATTAAAATTATAAATATATATTCTAACTCAAAAGTACAGTTTTTAAATTTAATGTTGCTGAAACAACAAAGTAATAAAAATAATAAATCTATCTGATCGAGAAATCACTCATCTTTGGAAAAGAGTTTATTTCAGAGAAATGGCTCTTTCCAAAATAAAAGCTATACTATACACTTCTTCTGGGCTATATTCTCAGCAGCATATTAAACATATCAGGTCCCCATAAGGAGAATCACGTGCTAACGGCTGTCTAAATGACTCTGGTAAAGTTTGTAGTATGCGTGCTTGTTGTTTTTGTCTGCTTCCACTTGTCTTTGCACGAGGATGATGTCGGCGTAAATGTGCAGTCATATTCGTTGTGTTCCCACTAGTGGCGTTAACGTCATTTCAACGAGATTAACGCTGACAGCACAACGCGGCAAATCTCCGTTAACGAGCTACCGCGGATCGCCCCGTGCGTGGGGCTGGACGGCGTCAACACGTTAACGAGCTAACTGCGCTAACACACTAGTTCCCACCCATGTAATTGAGCATTGCGTGGCACATCCAACATACTGTTTTACTTTAGTCCATGACTCGCTTACCTTCAGGGTCATACGTCACATAAAAACCAAAATAATTCCAAACGCCAGATCTGAATGAGGGTGGGGGAGGTTCAATTTGCCATGTTGCAACCAGAGCTTAACTTCTGTCTCGCTAGCTTGCCCTGCACTCAGTGAATCTGCGTTCGACTACTCCGCCTAGGCTGCACTGTCGAGTGCAGATCCACTGAGCGCTCAACACAGACAGCATCGTCAGAAGGAAAGTTGATAAAATAAATTAAAAATTTTGTATTGTTCAATACATATGCGTACCGAACCGAAAGCACTGTATCGAACGGTTCAATATCGATACGAGCATCGTTGCACCCCTACTGTTTACACGTTTGTGAAGCTTAATAAAACTGGCATTACCTTCTCTGAGAAATAATTGCCCCCAGCTGCCTGAATAGGAGTTATTCTTGTACTGAAGAGACAGTCGTCTCTGCGTGGCTCGCTATTTTCTCGTCTTTAAGGATCAGTCTGTAGGCATTTTGACCCTCAGGTTAAGGTTAGGATTAGGAGCGTGTAAGCTGATGCTGGATGTTTGCCTTGGCCCTGACCTGTATGGCGAATCTTTAGCAACTACTGTCTAAACACAGGTGGGAGGGAGAATACAGATGCAGCATATGCCGATGGACATTTAGTCAGCCAGTGCATTTTTCAAGGCTGTGAGAGATTTCAAGTATATTCTGTTTCTAATTCTAATCATTTCACTTCTTGCTGTGCGTCATCGATGACATTAATTAATTAAATTAATATACAACCAACTTTCATAGCCTTGTCCACACAGTATTACTTCCTGATCTTGAAAAAGCAAGCTGACGTTGAGCACAGTGGTGTAATTACTGTGTTACTGCTTTAATCCAGTAGAGGGAGAATTAATGACAACTGCTGTGTAAACCGATGGGGGGGCCAAACAGTAGAGGAATATTGGGGTAAAGAAAGGGAGGGGGTGGCATCGCTGAGGAAGTATTCCTGGACTGTTATTTCACATGGCGAGGCTGCAGTTGAGTCTTAAGACAGGATATATCACTTAAACCCTACCACGTGCCTTAGCATAGCGCTGCGGTCTTCACACAGCCACTGGCAGACTCTCATCCAGTCTTCCTGTGCAGCGGGCCCATCCTTAGTCTGGATCAACAATAATGAATAGAGGATATAGGAGAAGCTTGCTAATCCAGGATCCTCCAGCATCAAGGTTGTCTAGGCTTGCAAAACGTTGATTGCTGAGATGGACTGATTGTTGGCCATTTAAAACAGTTACAAAAATACTGTCATGCTGATTTGCAACATGCTTTGTCTGCAAGTAGCTACTGTTGTGAAGGAGCTGGAAATGTGAAGCTGAAATAGATGTTGCAAAGGGGCAAAATCAATTTAGTCACAGAGTTGCAGAAACTTGGCATTGGTTAGCCATTTGAAAACCAATCTTTAGTCTGCAGTCAGCAAACTAAAGTGAATCCTCAATACTGGCATTGATTGTTTTATGTTAAAAATTGGAGTCTGAGAACATGATCTCAGTGCAAGAAGAGAATAAAGGAAGCAAGAAGAAATTAACACAGAACCCCGTTTACCTTCAGCAGTGCTGTAATTCTTCATTGCAGAGTTTCAATAAGGTGCTGTATAGATTCCTCAGATTCTGGTCCACAATGACATGATAGCATTTTACACTTGCTGCAGATTTCTTGGCTGCACATCCTTATCTCCTGTTCCACCACAGTTAAAGGTTGCTCTATTACACTGGGATCTGGTGAATTTAGAGGCCGTTTGAGTACAATCAGCTCCATTGTCATGTTTAGGAAAATAGTTTAAGATGCTTTGAGCTTTGTGACATGGCACATTATTCTATCAGAAGCAGCCACCAGAAGATGTGTACACTATGGTTATAAAGGGAGGGTCATGGTCAGCAACAGTACTCTGGTGTGCTGTGGTTTTTAAGCAATGCTCAGTTGGTGCTAAGGGATCCAAAGTGCTCCAAGAAAAATCCCCCACACAATTACACCACCACAAGCACCTTGACCCATTAATACAAGGCAGGATAGATCCATGCTTTCATGTTGTTTACACCAGATTCTGACCCTACCATTTGAATGTTACAACAGAAATCGAGACTCATCAGAGCAGGCAGCGTTTTTCCAGTCTTCTGTTGTCTGATTTTGGTGAGCCAGTGTGGTCTGTAGCCTTACTTTCCTGTTCTTAGCTGACAGGAGTGGCACCTGCTGTGGTTTTCTGTAGTTCTCAAGTCTTTCTATCGGCTTGAGAACTGCTGCTGACTGAATATTTTTCCCTTTTCATACAATTCTCTGTAAACACTCGGATGGTTGTGTGGGAAAATCCCAGCAGATCAACAATTTCAGAAAAACTCAGACCAACCCGACTGGCACAAACAACCGTGCCACATTCAAAGTCACTTAAAATACCTTTCTTCACCGTTCTGCTGCTCACTTTGAACTCCAGTTGGTTGTCTTGACCATGTCTGTGTACTTACGCAATGAATTGCTGCCATGTTATTGACTGGTTTAGCTATTTGCATTTAAAAAAAAAAAGAAGACAAAACAAAACTCACTGGCATCGTCCTTTTTTGCGTCCCCCTACAAGAGTTCACTATTGTGTTACAACCTGAAACATCTTAAAGATTGTTCATAAAATTCAGGATCCCACCAATTTCATATAAGAAGAGTTTAGTTTTAGCATTAGTTGCCAACAGTGTTATTTAAAAACATTGTTTAGGCTTTCATGGAGGCACAGCAAGAAATGACACAAAACAAAATGTAATAACTTTTCTGATACTTTAACTTCTTATCTAGAATGATGAAGTCAGATTTGTCCTTGGCTACTGTTGAAATATTGGTAAATGTAAATAGACCCTCGGTCTGTTAACGCTTGTTTTTTTTATTCTAGAAATCTGTAAAGGAGCTGACAACGTACCATTAGTGTTCATATTATTAAATTTATAGTTTGTTCACTTTGAGTAGCATGTGGTAACAAAATCATCAAACCAGATTTGGCGTTGAAATATTGTGTTGTTTGGACTTGTGGTGCACATAATTCAGCTGCTCAGTACGCCATGAAAGGAATCTGCCCACATTTGCTCCGTTTGAGTCGTGCGGTTGCTTTTTTGCTCAGCAGTGTGCATTGAATTATAGCTCACGAAGCGAAAGAGGATGGTTTTTAACTGCAGCTGTGTTCCCTCACGTTTCGAAGAGGGGAGCGCTGCTTTGATGCACAATACCTGGGCTGAGGTAGTGTGCATCCATGAGTGCTGAACAGCCAGCTGTTTCTGATTTATTAGTGTTTCTTTGTTGGCTGGAGTTAATGAAGGTGTTACAAAGTTGGTTTGAATGTCTGTATGATGGCAGTTTTGGAAGCTACATGTGAGAGCTCTGGGTTTTCAAATCTCTTCATTTGTATTTGATTTAAACTCTTGTGGTCAGTGGTTTACTGTGTGTGTGCGTGCGTCTGTCAGTACATCTTATCTCTGCAGTGGGAAAACTGACGTGTCACTCTGGTTATTCCTGAACCTGCTGGAACAGTTCATATAGTAGCAGGTGATGTCTTTTAAAAACCCACCAAACCACAGCCACATGTCCTAGTCACTCCATGTATATTACTCATCCTGGAGGCACGTACGCTACACACACGCACACAAACGCACACTCAACCACACCATCTTTTTTTTTTTTTCCCTCTTGTTTTTAAAAGAGCTGTTGAAATTGTAAATTCACTCGTCAGCTCAGCAAGCTCCTCTGTTTATAAGCAGTGAACGTGAAGTGCGTGAACAGTTAGTGAGAAGTGGGTATTCAAACTGTAACTTTTAAGTCATGTAACTGCTTTAGAAAAGTACATAAATGTTTTAATCGTATTTAAGTGAGGAAATAAAAAATTGTCCGTAGTTTCTTTTACACAAAGGACATATTGGGTGTACCACATCTATAAGTAAACCCAGAGAACATGCACGAGCCATGCCATACTAATAGCCAGTGCTTAACGGTCATAAATTACATTAGTTATTACAAATATATAAAAAATGTAATGTCATTATAATTCAATTCAATTCAATTAAATTTTATTTATATAGCGCCAAATCACAACATAAGTCGCCTCAAGGCGCTTCATAGATGCAGAGAAAAACCCAACAATCATATGACCCCCTATGAGCAAGCACTTTGGCGACAGTGGGAAGGAAAAACTCCCTTTTAACAGGAAGAAACCTCCGGCAGAACCAGGCTCAGGGAGGGGCGGGGCCATCTGCTGTGATTGGTTGGGGTGAGAGAAGGAAGACAGGATAAAGACATGCTGTGGAAGAGAGACAGAGGTTAATAACAGATATGATTCAATGCAGAGAGGTCTGTTAATACATAGTGAGTGAGAAAGGTGACTGGAAAGGAAAAACTCAGTGCATCATGGGAATCCCCTGGCAGCCTACGTCTATTGCAGCATAACTAAGGGAGGATTCAGGGTCACCTGGTCCAGCCCTAACTATATGCTTTAGCAAAAAGGAAAGTTTTAAGCCTAATCTTGAAAGTAGAGATAGTGTCTGTCTCCTGAATCCAAACTGGAAGCTGGTTCCACAGAAGAGGGGCCTGAAAATTCAAGGCTCTGCCTCCCATTCTACTTTTAAATACTCTAGGAACAACAAGTAGGCCTGCAGAGCGAGAGCGAAGTGTTCTAATAGGGTGATATGGTACTACAAGGTCATTAAGATAAGATGGGGCCTGATTATTTAAGACCTTGTATGTGAGGAGCAGGATTTTGAATTCAATTCTGGATTTAACAGGAAGCCAATGAAGGGATTATATTATATTCACCTACAAATACTTAAAGGTAGGTAAAGTGCAATAAGGGGTTAACAAGTAATGTTTTTACAGGAAACAAAGAAAGAATTATGCTGTAATTTAGGTAACGTGTTAGTAATTTTAGGTAACGCGAGTCATTTTAGTGCTACTTAATTTCAGGTGTTTTACAGGAAGGGTGACAAATTATTCTGCAAGTAATTTTAAGTACTGCGCAATTTCTTGGTAATTTTGTGGTTAAACAAGCAATATTTCCCCGTCTTACATTGCAAGTAGTCGAGTAGTGGAGTCTTTTAACTTTACCTAACTTCCAGGTATTTTACAAGAGAGGAGAGACTCCGTTTGAACAATGATTGTAAAAGGAAAAAAAATTAAGTCAGACTCAGTGATTGTAAGGTCGTGATTGCCTATAATAGTGATGGCATGTATTTTTTTTCTTGTAAGTTAAAGGAAAACAGTCCTTATCGCATTAATATTGGTAAAATAAAAGAAGAGTTGAATAAAAGAACATGGTGCACAGCAACATGGCGACTGTTAAATAAAGATGTAGGAGGAGAAAATGTTTCCACTCCATAATATGGTCTTGTAAGAACCTGACTTATTTTAGCAGGCCTGCCCTTAAATATTTACTTTCAAATAAAATAATTAAAATTCCATTTCGTTACAAGGACATTGCACAGGTATAAAAAGTGTTAATAAGCATGCTGCACTTGGCTATATTATGTTATCTTTTTCCTAGAAAGTTGCTTCCAAGTTATTTTCAGTCATCTGCTTGGAAGTTGTAAAGATAACATGTATTCCTGAGCACTAGTGTTTATAATCTGCTCTTAATCCAATACAGTGGAGGGTTCAAACCAGTTACATTTCTTCCAGTTTTCCTCTAATTCTGCCTGTCAGACTGCATCACTGCTCTGTCCATCTGCATGAAATGTCTGAAGTAGCTGTGTAGTTATCATTCCTGAGGTTTTGTGAGTTTAGTCTCAGTCATTTGATCTTTAGGAGTGTTTGTACGACCTTTATCACAGAGGTGGTCCCTCCCTGTGGAGACTGCGTCTAGTTGCGTGTCGCAAGTTAGCCGCACTTGCATTAGGACCACGCGTTAACCTGCTTCTCTCTTTTGTCTCTGGCCTCATAAATATATATTTTTTTCTCCTGGGCTTTTTCACTGATGATTGACAAACAGGAATTTGATTTAGAACATGACAGGAACGTTAAAAGGCAACAACCTTGGTTAGTTTTATAAAGCCAACATGACAACTGACATTTAAGCTAGACAAAAAAAAGAGTGTTTAAAATCAAGTTAAGAGGGGCTTTCAGAGGAACTAATCGTGAAAGGAAAGTGTTTAATCAGAATGAAATGGTTAACTCCAGTTGTTTGTTAGTCATTGAGGAACACTCACTACTTATCTGACCTCTTTCTCATTCCCCCTAAGGTTCAGTTAGAGGTCCTGTGCCTCGCCACGACTATTTTTAAAGTAGCCTGAAAGGCAATCATTGGATGGACGGACACACACACAATCCCACAGGCCCTTAAACAGGTGCCAACTTCTGTGCCGAGAAGTGTGGTGTGGTGTGTTGTGGTGGGGTGTGTGCACGGGGAGTGACTGTCGACTGGTGTGGCAGGAATGCGTGACCTTGCCAGCCTCTGTCGCCGTTTGGCTTTGATCAAACATTCCTATGGAAGTTTCCTTGTGCTGTCACTGAGCCGCAGGGTAGTGATATGGATCGGTGTGCTTTTTTTTTTCTTTTCTTTTTTAATCTTGTTTTGTTTTGTTTGTTTGTTTTTAAGTTATTTTTTCGTTGTGTTTTTTTTTTCTCTCCACCCTGTGTGTCCCTGAGTTTCATGTGAGGGGAGGGTGCAGCTTTGGGTGTGCAGTTAGCGCGTCCTGCCTGTGCCTGCGCAGGTTCTCCTGTATAACCCAACAGTCCAAATACTTGCATGTTGGGTTAACTGATGATTCAAAGTTGGCTGTGCACTTGAATGTAAGTGTGATTGCTTGTCTGACTCTCTGTGTTAGGTCTAGTGACCTGTGCAGGGTGTGTCCACCCCCCTACCCCGTAAAAGCTGACATAGGCTCCTGCCCTCAATGACCCTGAATTTGATAAGCAGTTAGGAAAATGGATGGATAGGCCAGTTTAGCCTTTGGGTTTAACTTGGGATTTAGCAGTTGGTAGCAACTATGGAAATAAATTTTTCACACATGAAAGCCGATGGTTCTCCTCAGTTGTAGCTGATTCTGGTCGGGCCTTAAACCGTTCCTCTGGCAAACAAAATATTTGATGTCATCCTTTGGTTTGGGATAGTGTCTTTTGTTTTCTGTCAGAAAAATCCATCTGTCCATGCGCTTTAAGCAGGTTATGAGAGAATGTGTTAGAAAAATATTCAGTAAATTAATTCATAATGAAAAGCGTCAACTGAAGCTGTGAAGCTGTTGATATATACAGATAATCTCAGGTTTATTGAGTCTCCTGTGGGAGTTTGTTTTGACGAGGCCGGCGTTGGAGGGAGGATTGCAGAGAGGCCATGAAGAGAGAGGTTTGATGGATTGTTCTCTAGTGAGGTAAGAGATTGTTTGCACTTCCAAAAGCCAGGAGGACAGAAAACAGAAGGAACCTACTTGTTGTTTGATTTGTGGTGAAAATGTATTTTACAGTAGGAGACAAATTTATTATTTTTGGGGGGATAAGGAAAAAAGAAGTGGTTCTTGATGGTGGTTAATAAAGCAAGACAAATTGTCTGATGAGTGCAAAGTGTTGTGGGTTTTTGTGAGGTGCTTGGTTAAGGAGAGAGAAAAGCCCCGGTTGGCCTAGGGAAGGGAAGTAGTAAAAAGGATTGTTCTTGATGAGCTAAGGAGAAAATAAAAAGCTTGTTGTGGATGTGTCTTTAGAGTTTTAGAATAAGGACAGGGAGAGTGTGTGTGTGTTGTGGGTTTGTGAAAAGCTTGTGGGTGCAGAGAAAGTCTTAAATAAGGAGACTGTGTGTTGTGAGAGCGTGGAAAACAGATTTGTTTGGGAGAAAGGAGACGAGGGACATTAAGATGAAAATGTTTTTATAGCCTTCAGAACAGAGAGTGATTGTGGGTTTAAGATGATGGTTTCAAATGAGAAGGTCGGGTTGTGCGGACAAGGAGAGAGAAAGTGTCATGTTAGGACCAAGGAGTACAATTTAAAAATGTTCATGAGGGAAAAGAGTGTTGATTGACATGAGAGGACAGAGTGTGATAGAAGTATGAGGGGGGCCTTGGTTTCAGGACTGGGAAGCAGTCCGAAGGAGGGACAAAGTGATTGGCTGAGGAGGGAGGGGGAGTGTTTCAGGGCAGTAAGGAGTCTCGAGGACGTCTTGCAGAGGAGTGGACAAAGAGGCCAAGTGTGGATTGGCTGCGGCGAGAGTGTGTCTGGAGCTTTTCAGATCTTGAGGAAGCAGAAGAGAGAAAACAGCGAAAGAAGGGAGGGCTGGTAGGAAGAGGGGTGAATAAGAGGACAAGAAGGGAAGAAGGTGTCAGGCAAAGTCAGAGGGTAAAGACCGGGGAAAGTCTGAGAAAGCAGATGGAGGGAGAGGGACAGTGGGCAAAAGTGTGAGAAAGAAGTTGAGATTTACTGTGTGGGTAAAAGCTGTGGCAAATGAAGAGCTGACAAAGGAGAAAGAAGGAAGAGCGAAGAAAACAAAGCCACCAAGGAGGGCAGGGTGAGAAAATTAGAAAAAACAAAAACTCGTGGAATAAAGATTGACAGGGTCAATGAGAGGAAGAGCTGGTTAACAATTGACAAGTTTCTGCTGCCAGTCAAACGAAACCAGAATATCAACTGAGAGTGTGCTCTTTGTGTGGTACTCCTCCCTCTCCTCCTCCTCCTCCTCTTCATGCTGTTACTGGCCTTAACTGGCGGCGATTCACTGGGGCGCCACTACATCGCCATGTTCGAGGCCACGCAGAACGTCACGCTTAAGCCCACAGAGACCTGGAGGGAAGCGCTATTGGACACACGTGTCATGGACCTCTTCTTCACTGTGAGTATCCCGTCCATGCTGGATCTCTGTTTTTCTTCTCAGAGCTCTACCAGCTTCTCAAAGTTGTATTTTATTTTAATTTATTTTGAAGTGTTTGATGCTGAATTTGAACCTTAAACCCTGATGTGAAGTATCATGAGTTCCTCTGCACACTTTCGCATGCATGAAGTTGTTACAGTAGCTTCTGATGAAACTTGTATAGCAATGGTTGCCTCCACCAGAATCACCACTACACCAGAAGACTTCTTTTCCCCAAAGTTTTCATCCAAAACAAAGTCATTTTGTCTCTTTATTGTGTTGTTCTTGTCTCCTCCTTTCCTCTCCTGACAGGCGGTTTATTTATTATAAGCAAAGAGAGAGAACTCGTCTTTTCATGTGGGGCAGAAGGATTTCATTTGACCGCCTCGTTTGGCACATCTTAAGTTTGCACTAGCTTTGTGGGTTTATTGAATGCACCATTAAGTAGATTTATGAGTGCTTTGCCGTGGGGTCGTGTTATTGTGTTACTGTCCAGAGGACCGCCCGGTGAAGTAAATGTGTATTTTTGTTCCGTGTGTTTTAAGAGACCACTGGCTGTGTGCTGGCTGAGCACACAGTGCGGATGAGAGGATTGGAACAAACTGGTCAGCTCTTCTTCCTTCCAGCATCCATCTATGCTCACTGGCAGCCAGTTACCAGATACTGCTTCACTGTACAGCCTTTCAGTTGCCTGCTGCCATATGTGGCTCCTTCCTTTTATCTTCCACCTGTCTTCTACATCTCTACTAAACGCTACTGAAGCTGTGGGCTCTTTTGCAGACATACTGCCGAGAGCTGACAGGCTTCGATTGTTTAGTTTTTACAATTGTGGTCACACATCAAGCCTCGAGGTGGCTAACTGGGAAACCCTGGATGGGTGACTGTTGATTTCTGCTTAGGTTACAGACGGTAGAATTAACATCTGCATCAGTGATCTGGACTCCGGCTGATCCCTCTCTCTATATTTTAGGGCATATAATACAGATCAGTGTTGTTGTGGTGCCACAGCTTATCTTGGGTGTTATTCTTTACAGTGTGCGGCTACTTCCAACATTTTACAGCATCGTGTCTCTCACTGGTTTCAAAAGCTTAACTATATCAGGAGAATTCCCCATATTCTAGATTTGAATCCAGTTTACGAGTTTTGAGGAAGAAACTGAAAAATCTGCAGAAATTATTTGATTCAATCCAGTGAACATGAAAAAATCTTAAGGGAACGTGACCACCAAAGGGACCCTCCCTCCTAATAATGGTATGCTTTTTTCTTTTTTTTTGTATTCATGTCAAGTCATCTGCACTTTATGCTTCCATCAGTTGAAAATTTGGGGCTTTTTTAAAAAAAAAAAAAAAAATCAGGATTTAGCATTTGTCCACAATGCCAGAACTACTACCATATAGTTGAGTTTGAGTTGTTGTTGTTCAATGATTCACGTTAAGATGTGAAAAATGAAATGTCATAATTTATTTATTTGTGAATTATTCTGAATGCGATATTTCATTGGTTATATGTCTGCATATCCTGTTGGCCAGAGGTCTGAGTTATTCTTTCTCAGCTGCGACTACAATCCTGTCATTTTCCTCTGCTGTGTCTGGAGAGCTTTGTTGCTGTTGAACTGGTGAAACACTCATGTTTTGTTCATAAGCCCTCATTTGCATTGCCTGATAATTACCACTCTTTGACAGTCTGTTTTTTTTTTCCTTCTTCTTTTCTCTCTACACAGCAGAAAGTTTTCCCTCTGATTGTCACAACTTTGATCACAAAGAAATCACCATTAACTGTAATTGGCGCTAAGCAGTGGATGTAATCACAGTTTGTTGTACAAATTACAGCAGCCTAATCAAGGACTTGATTGGCTGATCGCGGCCGTTTGGCTCGAATAAAAATATTTGTCGTTTTTCCGTAGCTTCTCTTTGCTGCTGGAATCTGCGGGAGGCTTTTTGCGGCGGTTTCAGTTGTCAGACCTCCCGTTTCATCTCTCGCTGCGGTATTTCTAGTAGCTCAACTGTTTGTTATTGTAAGGCTGCTGTGGAGATGTCAGCTGCCGGTGTGTGCGTGTCTGTGTGCGTATGTTGCACCATCATCCTTCTTGTGTTGTCTCCATTTTCATGTGTGTTGCTAACACACGTCCGTCTCTACGGGATTATGTCAGTTTGACAGTTTGAGCTTGTGCACTAGATGTTTGTGCATACCCTCTGTTTGGATCTGAGGTGTGTTTGGGTGTGTTTATTCACTTTAATGGGATACTCTGCTGTCTCAGCTGCCGTGTGTCCCTGAGTGGCAACAGGCTAAAGAGTGTGTCTGTGTGTGTCGAGGGGGGGTCTTATAGACACGCGCCATCAGGGTCACAGTCCAGTGGCAGGATTAGAACCCAGCCCAGGATTAGGGGCCCCTGTTAACAACCACAGTAACCCAACCATAACACACACACACACACACACACACACACACACACACACACACACACACACACACACACACACACACACACACACACACTTACTTCATCCTATTGAGGGCCTCTTGGGAGTCTCCCTCTGTCTGTGGGTGGGTGCCTATCAGTCTCCCTTCCTTTGCCCTCTTTATCAGTGCTGTGAGTTTAAAAAAAGAAGCTGTTGTGAATGCAGACAAAAAAAGTTTAGTTGTTGATCAGAGACATCGCACATATTGTTGATTTATTTATTTTTGTTTACCCCCTAAGCTGTAAAAGGCTGATGGGGTATTGTCACCACACCTCCGGTGGGCAGGCAGGCAAGCTTGTGAATCCCAGAACTCAAGAAGGAGGCGATGTACGATTTTCAAATTAATACCATAGGTCTTCGAATCTCGCTAGCCTCAACCTCAAGGTCAGAGGTCAAGTTTTCTTAAAATCTTGTGAACACAATACATCAGGAAAGATGTCCCCTAGGATTTTCAAATTGATGCCATATGTCCATCTACTAGGAAGCTGAGGGGAGTAGCACCGGCAGCTGCCAGTATTTTAAAATTTTATTTATTTCTTTTTAAATGGTCTTTTAAAAAAATGTTTTAATTCTCAGCAATCCAGAATATTTTTATAATTAAAAGCTCTGGACTTTTTCCTGTCAACGGTTTCTTTTTTCTTGTTTTTTCCCCCCGTGTTTATATAGAAGGAGGAAGCAAGAAACACAAGCTGCCAGGTGATCACAAAGAACTTCCGCAGTCCTTCACAGTAGCTGAAACTTACCTTGAAAGAAAGGGTAAAACTAAAAATTAGTGTTTATACTGTGTGTTATAAACATCAGTTAAACTTTACAGAATGACTTCCTGGTTAAACTTTGACTTGCCTGGAATGTGGACTATAACAAATCTGACCTTAATGGGGACAGAGCTTATGAGAGTACGGATGGTTCTTTAGGTCAGTAATTACAAAAGTAATGTAATGTAAAGTAATGTTAATAGTTATAAAGCTATGCAAATAAGGTCTAAATTGAACAGCAATAAATTGGAAGTAGCAGGTTAACTAAATAAAAGTCAAAGGCAGGCATTAAAGCAAGTGGCTTGAGTCAGTCTGTAAGTTCACTGACAATTACTAGAATGAATCTACAAACCAATGAGATAATACTGGAGGCAGATGATTAGTGACCACCCAGAGCAGAGGTTGAGATCTCCATTCTGGCTGAGAGGACGAGCACATATCTCAGAAGTCATCTTGATAATTATGCAGCGCGTCGAAGCCATTCGGCTGCTGAAAAGACGCTCAGTCCACCCAAGTGTCATTCTGGCCCCTTGGGTTTTTTGGAGAAAAGCACTTATCTGTTTTCTCGCTTTAGCTCGGGACAATTATGGCTGTGAGATTCAGGGAAGGGGGATGATGGATGAAGAGAAGAGGGTAAGAAACAAGAGATGGGAAGAAAATACAAACAGTAGGAGGAATGAGGGAAATGGGAAAGAGAGCGAGGAGAAAATTAGAGGAGGTGCAGGAATGGAAGGAGGTAATCTTGGTGGATAGAAAAAGATGGAGCAGACAAATACAATTTAGAGGGAGGGAATTGTGGATGCAATTTTCAGCAGTGAGAGAGGTTTGGGGATAAATGGGCTGCTGGAGATTGAAAGGAAGAAACCGCCACTGATTGCTCCTTCAAAATAAACGCACTCCACTTTTGTCGATTTTTAGCACCTCGTGATCACGGCGCACCCTGCCACTCCAACCGAAAAAGAAAGAGCAGAAAAGAAGGCAGCACAAAGGGTCGCGCACACAAGCGGAGGCACGTATGTTTTTGGCCCCCCAACTATGGATTTGTTGTTTGCTGTTTGTGTTTTTAGTTTCAGTTTGCCTCCAAGTGTTTAGAGAGCAGCATCAAATTGTGATTATGTACCCTCGCACTAACATAACTCATGCAATGAAAGCAGATGCATCTGGTTTATTTCATCACGAGTAGACACGCACGCAGGAATAAAAATGAAAGCACAGGCACACAGCCTCACAAACTCACATATAATCTAATATTCCTTTTGCTCTTTCAAAACTTGAGACATGTATCCAACACAAATCTCTAGTTACATAATATCGAATTATTTCCTAGTTGATAAGAACAGTCGGTAAAGTTGCAGTAGTTAGTCGCGGTTGTCGTGACACGCTGGAGTTGGAATAGAAGAAGTCACGAGAGAAACAAAGCGATTACTCAGGTTTTTCCAACGTTGCATGGTAACATCTCATCTTTTCCAGCCTCTGTGGAATCTGGGAATCTCTAGGCACCGATGCATCACTAACCCACCAGCAGACCACTAGCCCAGCTCCCTATTGTGTTTTTTCAGGTTCACAACAAGCTGAAATGATATCAGGTTACATTGTTTGGCAGCAGTGATGAAGCCGATTTTAGCGTGTGAATTGTGTGCTCCAATCACATTAGGGAAAACGGTGACTGGGGACGGCAGCACAACCAAAATTACTGCAGCAGTGTGCAGTCGACTTGTGATCTTGTTTTCTTTGAAATGGATGCTTTAAAGACTGAGACCAGTTTGTTGTTGTGACTTTGATGCGTTAGGATGAAACCAGTCAGGTTTTGGGTTGTTTGCAATGGAATTGGATCAAGTTGGCAATTCTGATTAACTACTTCTACTGCCTCATAGATCTGAAACAGAAATTCTGAAGTTCCTCCACAAATAACGATGTTGTTGCTGCAGATCGGGGATTTAACTGCATAATGACATAGACGCTCAGGAAAGCAAGACCCCATGTATAGCCTCCACCTATATACATGCAATAGGTGGAGGCTGCTGGGGGATTCTCATGATGCACTGAGTATTTCTTCTTCAGGCACCTTTCTCACTCACTATGTGTTAATAGACCTCTCCGTGCTGAATCATACTTGTTATCTCTTCCACAGCATGTCTTCTATCCTGTCTTCCTTCTCTCACCCCAACCGGTTGCAGCAGATGGCCCCGCCCCTCCCTGAGCCTGGTTCTGCCGGAGGTTACTTCCTGTTAAAAGGGAGTTTTTCCTTCCCACTGTTGCCAAAGTGCTTCCTCATAGGGACTCACATGATTGTTGGGTCTTTCTCTGTATGTATTATTGTAGGGTCTACCTTACAATATAAAGTGCCTTGAGGCGACTGTTGTTGTGATTTGAGTTTGAATATAACCAGAATACAACAAGTTGGTACCTAGTTGAATTAAGTCTCATGTTGCAAAAGAGACGCATCATATAAGAGTTACATTCATTGGTGCAGATTGACACAGATTGCCGAAGTTTGTCAAACTGTCTGCATTTGTAAATAAGAAGGAACTTATTTGCAAACCTTCACCAAGCTGTCTCAGTCTGACTGTGGTTGGTTGGAGAATGGTTGCCTCCTACCATGTGAGCTGTGCAGTTCCTGTGCAATTGAATGTCGTTACCCAGCAGTTGAGGGTTTGCACACTCAACCTCTGGGTAACTAGTTAGTCACTGTAACTATTTGCAATCTTGCAATTTTTTTCCTATTGACAGAGCCATTAGGCATTTAAATTTACACATTTCTTTGAGAACCAGCTGGTTGTTAAGGTCAAAAGTTTAGTAACTAGGATTGTGAAATGCCTTAGTCTCTCATTTGCCAGTTGTACCTAGATATTTAGGTTACGGGATGACTCTCTACTAAACCTCTGCATCAGCTATTCCGAACTGAGAATGAGATAGAGGATGATAGAGTATATGCTGTGGGACATTTATCAAATTTGAGAGGTTTTCTAGGCCAGTTTTATTATGCAAATTTAAGTGCACGTTTTTTCTTTTTAATTCAGTATTTACAACAGTAGCGAAAACGAGCACCGAATTATAATTACTGTCTATTGTTTCTTAAGTTATATAAAATGTACTATATTACGATGTAGATTACTGGGATATGAAATTGCGTTTACATGCCAACTAGAAAAAAGCCTGCATGCGCTAAAGCATTACATGTTTACCAGTAAACACAATCAGTGTGGAGTGCAGGGACTAATGAGGCTGCAGCAGAGGCCTGCGGGCAGACAGTAACCCAATCTGAGACATGGAGGAAGAGAGAGTGATGGTGGAAAAGAGCGAGCGAAGACAATAAGTTGGGAGCACTGTGTTGATTTGAAAAAACAGAAAGATGAGCCTCTGAGCCCCCTGAGGTAACAGACACCAGGCTTTGTCTCCTTCTATAAATATCATTCCTCATTTCTCCCTGCCTTTCCCTTTCTCCCACTCCTTTTCTTTGTCTGTTCTTTTGCTCTTCGTCTGCATCCTCTCCCCGTCTTGTCTACCTGTCCTTTTCTTTCATTTTTTTTCTCTTTGCTGGTTCTCGTCTTCCTCACCCCACTCTACCACTCTTTCTTCTCTGCCTGGCTACATAATTTATCTACGATAGTGTCAGGTGTTGAAGCTTGGTACTTTGATATACACTGAAAAGCGTGTGTTTTGGAGTTTGAATCCTGTTTAATCTAATGAGAGCTGCTCTAATGAAAGTCGAGGTTTGGTGCCTTGTCAAAATATGTAGTAGTAAATACATTTGAACTTCAGGGTATCAATGATAATCTCCACAACAGGGAGTATTGCAGTCAGGATTTCATATTTGATAAATCTAGAAACCAGTCGTGCTAGTGATCAGCAACAGGCTTTATATAACAACATATTTTAACAGTGAATTTGCAATCATCTCCTATAGTTGTCTTCTATGGTCTTTTTTTAAGGCCTTTTTATTTTGGCGAGTTGATCAGTGAACATCAAATTTTTAAGATATCTGCCAGATTGATTTGCCCCTCCAAAGTTTTTGCTAAGATAGGTTTATTTTGTTTTTCAGTGTAGTGATGGCCTCTTTCACATGCAGCAGCATCTCTTTGGGCGTCAGAGTGTTGGAAAAACAACCAAACAAAGTTCAAGATGTTTTATGTGCTTAATTTGTGATGGAATAATCAAGGATTACTAGTGTTTGTCAGCGCGCCGATATTACACCCTCCCATTTCGTAACATAAAGTAGTTTTCTAAAGCTGAGTATAAAAATGATACCTGATTTAAATTTGTCTAATAGTCCCTTGAGGGTCGTCTCCTTGTCTACCTCTGGACTGTATTAGTGCTCCTTAAAAGTCAATTTCTTTTTGTACTTCCAGTCTGCAAATTTAAAATAGACCTGAAAATGCATCAGGCACAAAGTTCTTTGTCAAAATGACCCCGCTTTCATGTCGAGGACCATTATTAGCAATGAGAGCTGGGTCCCCAGCTACAGACAAATGGCAAAAGAGCAGTTTTCAGAGGAGGAATCTGCATATTTCAAGGCCAAAGGTGTCAGGAGCGCATTTCTTTCTTTCTTTTTTCTGGTTTGATTTGTGAGTCGTGAACCATAAATCTGTTACCCTGAATTGGATTGTTAACACAATCCAAATCATGGCCAATTCCAATTCAGTTTATTGAAGTATGGGGGTGCCGGGGGATTTTGGCCACAACAAATCAAATCTTTGCTTATCTCTGCTTCGTTTGCCCGGTTTACCTCCCTGGAATGTTTTCATTTTCTTTTAAACACGATTTGAAGTTAAAGGACAAAGACGGAGCAAGGAGGGATGCGATGCTTCAATAACAGATTCTCGTAGCCTTGGAGCTTATTAAATTGGAATGAGAACTCACTAACAGAAGATGCCAAATGCTGGATCCACAGAAATTCAGGAGGATGGAGGTTGATTATCAGTTTATTATATAGCCTGTTCCCATTTAAAATGATGTGAACAAACTGAACTTTACAACCTTTTGAAAGAAGATCTTTTGTTTTGGAATAGAGTTTTTATTAAACTGGCTAAGATTCGTTTAAATAGCGAGCTATCCCTAATATACTGATAAGGGGTGTTTTTTATATTCCTCAAAATAAAGAAAATCACCTGTGCCAGAAAGCTCTCCTTGCTTTCATCCACTCCCCCCGGACACACTCACTCGCACGTGCTCGCTGAGTATCTCTACTTATAGTCAGAGTCGAGGCGACTGACATTACTGACATCGCATGGTTCACTCGCTGGTGCAGCTGCTTTTTCAGAGCTCGCGCTGTTCAGTCCTTGGGTCTCGCTTGGGTCTGCCTCTTACACCCCTCCCTCTTTCTCTCTCGCTCACTCACCAGTTGCCCCTCTCGCCTCCTCCCCTGTCCTCTCGCTGAGCTCTTCCAGAGGATGACTTCATGCTCTGGAAGAGGGCAGCGACGGAGAGGACTAACGTTATGCTACGTTAGCATCTGAGATCTCTTCCCAGCAGCGCGGCTTACGACAAAGCGGACACCACAGCTGTAGGGAAGAGAAGAGAGGAGGAGCGGGGAGAAGGGGCGATAAAGAATTTAGGGGGGAAGCAAGAAGGGGAGAACATTTGAGGGGAGGAGGAGGAAGCACCAGCAAAAGGAGAGAGGGAGGTTGAAAGTTTGATTGCCTCAGCGATGGGGCCATGTGTTGGTTTAAGAGTGTGGAGTTGATGAAGGAGCACTCTCTCTGGATTTAAGAGGATGACAGTTGAGGAGACCGGAGAAGAAAAAGGAAAAGAGCCCGGACCGGCTGAGAAGAGAGCCACAGCGCACAGGAAGAAGGAATTTGAGCTCCAGACGTGCACATAGTGGAAACACATGTTGCTGAGAGGCTGTGATGACTTTCAGAGCTTTTACTGCTGCTGCTTTGCCATACACTTGCCTGTCTGCATGCACAGTCAAATCCAATAATGCTTTTTCTCTTGCTGAAGTGTGACCTTAAACAACAAACCAACCCTCGAATCCCACAACTGAATGGAAGCTCGCAACTGAGACGGAATCATCCAGTTTAGTTTTCGTTGTTTTTCTCCCCCATCAGGAGTCTGTTTCTTCCTCTTCTATTTTGATTGAGGCTGCTCAGCCATTGTTTGTTTGAGACCTGGGTCACAGTGACAGATCACAATCAATTCGCCATTTCACGACGCTTCAGTGTGCTGTGTAGTGGGATTACACCAGTGAGTATAAATCCTGCAGGTTATCAGCTGGTATGGTTTTTTTTTTTTTTTTTTTTCGCTTTTGGGGACAGGAGGATGAGGCAGGTTCACCTTTTTATTCTTAACCTGAGACATTTCTATTTCAAAGTGGTGTTTGTTACATTGCAGTTTAATTTTAAGAATAAAAACTTATTAAAATGCAGAATGCCACGGGCAGTGTTTAATTATGACATAACAGTCACACATTGATTAGATATTATTTCAGAAATCATTATCATTAAACTTCTGATGGGTAAGACATATTGTCAATAGCGCTGTCATTAAAAAATATCTAAGAAAATGGTCCATAGAGGATGTGAACGGTCGGTCTAAGTATTCATGAATGCTGCGTGCTGCTTGTCTTTTATGAAAATATTACAGGTCAGTATATTTACAGGTCACTTGGTTGTGCCACAACAATCTCGCCTGGGATGGTTGGTCATGTTTGTTATTAGGAACAGACTACATTTTACTGGTCAGACACTTATCGTGGGCTTTTGTTCTTGAACCTGCCAGAAAGGTCTGACGATGAACATAATAATAATAATTTTAATAAATAATATTTTTGAAATTTAGGTGACAAATAATTTCACAGTAATTTGCAATGACTTTTGAATAACTGGAATACCATTCCTAAGTTAAAAGAAAGAGAAAATAAGACTAATAGGTTTTGCCGAGCCCACCCATTTTTGAAAAGATTTATATAAATCTTATGAAGTTTGTATCTGTCTTGTGTGAAACTTGTATGAAAAGCATACAAGAGTGAAAACAGATATAAGATCCCTAGAAAATTATATAAATGAAACTTGTATGTTTTGGACACTTCCTAAAACAATATATGAAAGTGGCCACTTTCATGAGTAAATCATATAAGCCTTCTATGAGTCACTATATGAAGTAGTCCACATCTGATGCAAGGCTTTTATAAGTTTTTTCTATTTCTTTTCCATATGGGCAGGTCAAGTGTGTTCAAGCGCTGCTCAAGATTGTTGTTCTCTAGGTTATATTAATATTTGATCATGTGTAGTCCAAAAGAAACTTTTGTTTCCTTTTGGCTGATGAAGACTGATGAAAAAGATCATCTTTTCTTCTTCACTAAATTGTTAAAGCTGACAGATGGTGTTCAGCAGTTTTCCGTACGTTTGCTGTACAGGAGTACTTCATTATCCAGAGCACTCACTGCTTCATTGTGGACTGATTATTGTAGAGGTTCTGTCCTTTTTATGCGAAGGCTCTGCTTTTCTACTTTAAAAACAATGATAAAAAGAAATTCTCCTCTTGTTCAGGTACACAGGAAGATTCGAGAGGACTCTGACATGGCCCAGGATTCCCTTCAGTGCCTGGCCCAGCTGGCCTCCATGCACGGGCCTGTATTCCCAGATGAGAACGCCCAGATCTCTTACCTGGCCCACCTGATGGAGGGGCTGCTCAGTATGATCAATGGGTGAGTGACTATAATAGTTACTGCAGTAGTCTTCGTTTATGTGCTTGTGTTGAGGTATTGAAGTCGAATTTTGGCACAGGTATGGAGAAATGTATCAAAAGTAGATACCAAATTGAATTCTTGTTATTGAGAAACATTGATGTTTTAGCCATGTTAGCAGAATCGTAATGTCCGACGGTCAGTTGAATGTCATTGATTTGTGAAGGATTTAAGTTATAAACCACAATATGATAGCAAGCCAAGTAAAGGTCAGAATTTCCTGCCAGTGCCATCAGCCTTATCTGTGCTTTGCATTTTGTTTTGGTTATTCAGAAAGGGTTAGCTTGCATGCTTGCTAATCTGCTCCACATGGTGATTATTGTACCTACTAAGATGAGCATGTTAGCTTTGCCATTTAAAACACATTAGATTTTGCAAAGTATGCACTCTTTTCAATTATGCACTCTAACTTGCTAATCAGGTGCTGCAGGCTGCTGAATGTAAACCACATTAAGTTGGGCCAGTCTCTATGGTGACCACTCTTTCCGCATTAAATTTTAAGCACAGAGCGTTGTTATCAATAACAAGTAAGTTTTGTGCTGTAGGCTCCATGTTAAAGTAGCTTCCCCATAGATCGCAAGGTTAATACACACTGACCACGAGCTGCACTAAATAAATGTTTCCTTTTATTAAATAATTCCTATTGTGCACGTGCATTTCCAAAAATATGTAAACTTAAAAAAAACGCATTAACATTAACACACATTAAAAGCATTCAAATCATCTAAGGGTGAATTACTGAGTTTACAATTGATCTTTGTCTTGCTCCATTAATAAAGTGTGTCTACAGTGTAAAAGCTATTTACCTTTATCTACATCAGTCACACAGATGGTTAAGCAGATAAACCAGGAGAGAACTGGGAAGAGCATTGTGTTACAAAGGCTGAAACTCTGCAGATTTAATTTTAATACTCCATCTAAAATGCGTTCATTTCGGCTGAATACAGCACATTATGCACAAAACAGTAGCAGCAAGCACTGTTGTGGTTACATTATCCTTGGTGACAGCCTCAAAAGCTGTTTATCTCCCCCCAGTATCTCAAGGTTGTCATGTTTCTTAAATTTAGAGACTCAACAAGTGATGGAGGCCAACGTCAGCAGAAGCGTGACTCATACTGTACCATTTGTGCTTTATTTACAGGAAGTAATTGCTTGTTGAGTCTCTGTTTTAACAGCCTCTGATTGTAGCATCTGCGCGCTCTGCAGGAAACTGGCTTCCAGTTCAGTGACAAATGCAGCAAACTAGTAACTTATGTTTCTCAGATTCCTCTTAAACTAAATTTACGTCGAAGTGGATTAAATTATCCCTTTATTCTTCTCACGGAGACACGTTTTTAACCAAAGAAGACAAAAACTGACATTAGCGAGCTCTCGAACACTGGAAAATACCGGGTATGGGTGTGTTTTTTGTATCAGTTTTATAGTCTTCCTCTAATCTAATACAGAACTGCCTGACCCTGTAATAAAACTGATGTGGTTTGCTTGCCTATTCCAGCTGGGCAGCTCGTGTTGAAACCCTTTTAGCATCTCTCTCCCTACAGTTTAAAACCTTTTGTTTTTATTTGAAAAACCTGATTCTTACTAAGTACAAGCAAACAAAAGGGTTTATGTAAATCACAACAGACCATATGAACTGTAAGAAGATACGTCTGCTGTCGTGGATGTTTTATATGTAGTAAATGCAACTATTTTGAGTGATTTTGCACATCGTTTCAATCAGATTGCCTGCTTTATCTGTATTTTTAAATTAAATTAACCGATCCAACCCATCAACATGAGAGCGTGAAGTCAAAATATGAACAGAGGACTAAAACGAAAAGGATACATCATGTAAAAAGGAAAATAAGCCTGATTTTATTTTTTAATAGCACATTTTTCAATCAAATTTTATGATATAATTGTTAGTATTAACTTTCCATAGTGTAGAGGTGAGATAACGCAGCTTTTGTTTTAAGGTTTATGGTCAGCCACAGTCGAGCATCTTATTCTATAATCGAAATGTCTTTACTATTGCTTGCTAATGTGAAAGCTGGAGGTAGCATTTGCTCTGTTGTCAGAAGTACTGTGTCTTCATTAGTTGTAAAGAAAGAGATGCACCAGAATATTGCGCAGCTTCCACTAGACTAAACTGAGTGTTCCAGCGTTCAGCTTATTATCAGTGCAGTCTATACATGTTTTTCATTCCTGGAGCTCAGCTCGAAGCCAGTGCTTGCCTCAGTGCTTCACATTTTTTCAGCCTTTTTACTACAGATGTTTCCAGCCACATCCTATAGGGTTGTAATTTTGGTTGAGTCACGACTCCGTAACCAGAGCTTCCAGTCAGAGGTAATGCAGCGCTTGCCTTGTGACATTCTCTAACAAAATAATCTGGGAGTCTGGTTTCAAGGATTTATTACCAGAGTAACCTGCGAGTGTGTATGTCTACCTTTGGATAAGACCACATCTAACAAAAAAAGCCCTCTTTAATCTCCAAGCGGAGACCAATGTATATGCAAGCATATTCTAATTTATGCTGTATTCCTTGGCTGACTCTATTCAGCTGTCACAATGAATTGTGCTGGCAGGTGTGTGGAAACCAAAGCACTTCCTCTGTCTGGGGTTCCTGTTTTGGAACCTGCTTGTTAGCAGTGCTCCTGTGAAGGTGTAGAGCTTGTGATCTTGTGGTGAATATTGCGAGGCTATTGATTGTCTCTGCATCTGGGTTCAGCCAATCAGTGTGTTTGGGGATTGGGAAGGATGCACTGAAAGAGGTTACTTCTCCATCTTTTAGCAGCAGGGTGGGACAAGAGTTACTGGTTAAGAAGCTGAAGCTGGGTTTCAGGCTGAAACCAGTGGCGGTCTGAGCCTTGTCCCAGTATAAATAGTTGTTTTGTTGTTTTTACTTCTTCAGTTTATATTAATGTAATCAGTCTATAAAATGACAGAGAACCAAAACATTAAGTCCAAGGTGTTCTCTTCAAATTCCTTGTTTGCCTAATTGATTATGATTCAAAATGCAAACGAGAAAATCCGCACACTGGAACAACCTTGAAGTCATTTTCTTTTTTCTAGAAAAAATACATTTTTAGTCGATGGACAAATATTTTCAGTGGATCTGTAGTGTAGGAGAGCCGGTGTTACACACTGCTGAGTGCGTAACACAGGTGCTGGATCTTACCAAACTCCTGATTACTTCTTATGTTTTGGATCAGTTCGTATACTTTCATTAGAGATTATATGAACAAAAATGATCAAATATGTATCCTTCACCTACAACAGTGGCCTTCACACGTAGTTCTTATCTTCATCTTCTCTGCAACAAACTGATAAACCCAACGATCGCTGCAGATAATTCAACTACTGATTCATCTTTTTCTCGCTTAGTTAGCATCCTGGCTGGATTAACCTTGGATTTCAACCTTCCACTTTAATCAGACTGTTTTTAATGAAAACTATCTATAAACTGCAGCATTTAGAAAAAATGTTTCCAGTCAAACCTTTTTCTAAAACAGTGTTTTGATGATTTCTAATTGGATTTTCTTAACAGATTCACTTTGTAAAACTGATGGCACTTAAAAAAAATTATATTATAATGTTATAATGAAAAGAAAAACTGTCAAGTGGAAGAATGAATTTCCACAACTATTAAAGGACACATGTGATTAAGCTGTGAGAGTCCTATAAATTCAAATATTCTTGACTTATGTTTGTTCTTAAATGTGAATAGGATATTTCTCTAGTAAATTTCAAGTACTCTAGCTGTTCTCTAGGAAAATTCAAAATATTAGATATCAAGAGGTTTTTATAATTAGCATAGTTTAGTTTTTATGGGTAATATGCCTCATCAGAATTTTAGCATTGGATCTTTCACCTTTAGGTCAGCGATGCCTAACCTATTCTCTCTGAAAACCCTAAAAATGCCTGCAGCCTGATTGCCCAATTTAAATCACTTTGAGAAGGTTAAATGCTTGAATGTTTCAATGAAGATGGGACCTGTTTTCGTGTTGTAGCGAGCATTGATGAGAAATTTAAGTTATTTCAAACTATTACTGAGCCCTTTGTGAGAAATAATTTTGACCCAGATTTGGACTTTTTTTTTTTTAAACGAAATGAGTGAAGGTTTTATATTTTATTATCAGTTGATGAAATTTCCAGAATAAAAATTTCTGAGTTGTAGCGGCCTTCAGAATGTCGATGAGCTTCAGGAAGGGTTTCAGGTTTGTCGTTGTGCCAGCCGGGACTGTTTTAATTCTCTTCTTTCCAATGAAGTGCAGTCTGGTTCAGAGTGCAGCTGCTTTTAACAATAAGAGGATAAATAAGGCAATAGATGAGATCCAGTTACTCCTATTTTTAGGTTTCCGCCTCTCTTCCAGGTCTTTTTAGAATATAATTAAAGATTTTATGTCTTGGCAAAAAATCTGATATGTTTGGACCTCGACCTCGATTTGACTTGTTTTGGCTACAAAACAGTGGAATCACTCCAAGCCCTGTACTCCTTTTAAAAACGACACTCTTGCTTTAGTTTATTTGATTTTTTTTTTACTGTAATTGCTGGTTTGAGTTTCTGTGCAAATTGCATCACAAGTGTTTCGCTTTAATAAGACTTTAATACCAAAGTCTGTCAATCAGATACTTTGTTTTTTTTAAGGCACTGATTAATATTTGAATACGTGAAATCTAAGATCAATGTGAATAGGTTTACTCACCTTAGTCAGCATTTGTTTCACTGAGTTTCAGCTTATCACTTTTTAGTTTTTAGCCCAAACAAGCTTAAAATCAATTCATACAAAAAACCCACATTTACTTAGTTACATTTATTCTATATTTATACTGAATAATACTTTAGTTTGGTGGTAATTTTAGTAACCAGGCTTGCACTCTTTATGTTAGCATTAACCATTAATAGAAGTCGCCATATATAAAAAAAAATAATTTTAACACAGTAATGTTTTTAATTAGGGTTTTTGCATCAAAGTGATACATGGGTCTGAAACAGTATACTAGAAAAGTTTTCTATTTAATTGTGGGTGTATGTGAGGTCACTGTGGTTCTGATGTGAATTAAATTGGTGCACTTGTATGTGCAGATCAGACACATAATGCACACACATGCTCGCTGTTGAACCATGTGACCAAGTGAGGAGGGGTCTCTATCTTTTTTCTTTTTTTCCTCCTCTCAGCAACTCTCACTCACTGTAATGACCTATTCTTGGAGCTTTTTTCCAGTTGCCTCATCGGAAAACCATGTGGAGAGGGACGGCCGAGCTACATCGATTGAACGGTTCTGCTCGCAATTTAAGTCCATCGGAGAGGCCTTGGCTAGGCTCTCTAACAATGTTACTCTCTGACTTGGTCTGAGTGTGGAGAGGTGTGTCAGCTCAAATGCAAAGGCAACACAAGGAAGGTGCAAATACATTAAAAGAAATCTTCAGGGTGGTTTGGAGTGGCGCTGCGGCTTTTCATTATACTTTAATTGGACATTTATTACATCGGGTAAGCAAAAGCTTATAGCATGGTATAAAGGGCCCAACACACTCGTTGGTAGCAAGCCAAGCATGTCTGTACACTGTAAAGTTTACGAGGGTCTAATGTCCTGCTCACTACATGATTTGGTTGAGATATAATTATTAAATATTATCAGAATATTTCAAAAACTCTTTAACATCAGTACAGCTAGTTTTAAAAAAGCCTTCATGCTCACAATTGACACGAGGATGTTGTTTTAAAAAGATACTGTATATAAAATTCCCTTTGCAACACCTTTATTTATATTATTGTTATTAAGTAGAGAAGTATTGCTTTTAAGTAGGAAGTTGTTGTTTTTTTTTTTGGAGAAACCGTTCCAGCCTGGTTTCATCAGTTATGTTGTTCATGTGGAGCTTCTTTTTCCCCCATAAAACTCACATATAAAAGATGGGACATATTTCAGAGTTGGATAAATGGCCAGCCATAAGTTTCAAAATTCTTAACACACAATAAGATTTTAAAGGCCTTTGTTTCTGTTTTGTTTTTGCCTTTTTGACAACCTTTTGAAATAAGACATTATCACGTGTCCTTTTTTCTTCCCACTTTAAACTGATTTAAAACCATTCAAATCTCATTTTCAGAATTCAGCATGTGAGGAAAGTATGATTTCCAGTGTGTCCCGTCACGGCATGCTTCACAGTGCAATCTGATGACAAAATGCTCTTTGAAATTGAATTCTTGCAGCGTGCGTGCGTGGTGGTGTTTGATGCTGAAACACTATAAAAATAACCTCCGATGCAGCTGTGGAAAACAGCTCAGGGGTCAAGTTGCCCACGAGTTTTGGTTAAGGATCAACTTTCATGTGTGTTTCCAAACCTCCGTCACCAGCAGGGAAACTCGGAAAGTGACCCCCAGTTCGGCCTCAGCCTCACCCTGTGGAGTGGAAACTGGCCTTCCTTGGGCCAAAGCACTGATTTTAACTGAAAATTAAACAGATGCTTTTTGAAAGTGTTTGAAATGTGCATCACGTTTACTTTCATTTATTTTCTGCTGGTATTCCCACAGCAGATACAGTAAACCTTGATTTATGGCTTTAAAGATGAATCTGCTCCATATTTGTAGCTCTGTTAGCTCATAAAGTTTATTATCCTCATTCTCAGGATTGAGATCGAGGACTCGGAGGCAGTCGGCATTTCTAATATCATCTCCAATCTGATCACCATGTTCCCACGGAGTATTTTAACGGCACTGCCCAGCGACCTCTTTACCTCCTTCATCAACTGCCTCACGCTGCTCACCTGCTCGTTTGGACGCAGCGCCGCCCTGGAGGAAGTGGTGAGTTTCGACCCCTCTTCATCGAATCCAGTTCTCAGAGAAAGGTTTTAGAGTTCACTTTGCGGTAATAAGTGTTCACAGGCCTTCCAATTTTGCTTAAAATGAATTTATAATAAATTTCAGCTGGATAAGGATGACATGGTTTACATGGAGGCCTATGACAAGCTGCTGGAGTCGTGGCTAACGCTCGTGCAGGACGAGGAGCATTTCCCTCGCGGGTGCTTCGTGCAGCCAGCCATCCAAGTTTTCAACTCATACATCCAGTGTCACTTGGCAGCTCCCGACGGCACGCGCAACCTGGTGAGCCTTTTTCTTTACTGTACACGAAGAACACTGGACTCGGCAACATGTTATTTATCTCACACTTTTCCTGAACCACGCTCAGTCGGTGAACGGGATTTCCTCTCACGATGAGGAAGAGATCAACGAGCTGCAGGAAGACGACAGAGAGCTGTTCTCAGACCAGCTGTCCAGCATTGGCATGTTGGGACGTGTGGCAGCTGACCACTGTATCCCTCTGCTCACAAGGTAAACACACAGCAGCTTACCAGCTCGACCTGGTGTGACCTGGTGATTGTTTCTTTATCTGGTTAGTTTTTTGTATTCTTTTAGTTTTTTTTAAGTGCTGCACTGCTTGTGTTTCTATTTTTATATTTCCATTTTGACCTGTTTGCAGCCTGCTGGAGGACCGAGTAACACGACTGCACGGCCAGCTGCAGAGGACCCAGCAGCACCTTATGGCCTCGTCTGACCTTGGATCAGTGGACCGTAAAGTCCTGGATGACTTATATGAGGACATTCACTGGCTCATACTGGTCTCAGGTCAGCAGCAGGACAGAAATATTACGAAAAACAGATTGACTCGTACTGCGTTTGTGTGTGGTTATACAGTTTCCCCCCTCCTCTCTGAACCTGCAGTTACTGTAAATCCAGCACTGTTGCATTACCTCACGGTGGTTGTTTCTGAGAGTAGAGAGTAGTTTCCCAGTGTTTGGGGTTCAGTGCAAACTTCCCAAGATCAAAAATAATACATGCACACATAGTATTGAATACACTTTGAGAAAGTAAATGAGAAGCCATCTGATGTTCTCGTAGAAAAGAATATGGCTGTTTAATAAGTTCTCATAAATGTTTTTTCCAGTGCAGCTTTTTTCCATTTAATGGCTTTATGTGTTAGTAGGACAGAAGAACAGAACCCCACCCAGTCTGTGGGTTTAATTAATGAAATATTGCAGCCATTATTGTGAATTTCTCTGTATTACCATTCAGGCAGGGTTGACAAGTGTCCCAAAAGGAGACTCCTTTTTTTTCTTCTTCTCTCAAATCTAATTTTAAAACGAGTTCAGAGTAAGTGTATTTCATGCATGCAACACTTTTTTTGCACTAAATTTGTCTCTTTTCAGTTATTACAAACAATTAGCACCCTAGCCCTGAGAAAGTAGAGCTGTGCCTGTTTTTGACATGACCAATGCCGTTTTCATATTTTATTTTTGATAAATAGTTGCTAATTAGCAGTTAATTATAATATTAATTTGAATTAAATGAATTAATTGTTTAGCTTGCATTTTGACAGCTTTAGTTTAGCTTTAGGGTCGTAACCAACACCATAAGCACATTTTAAGACCCCAGTCATTTGATTAATGAAGGTGACTGCCTTATAAGGCGACCTATTTCAGTGCACCTATTAGCTAAAGCAGCTACAGCGTAAGTCGGGTATATAAAAATGTATTCCCTGTACTGTTAGCATCAAGGAAGAATGAGTTGGAGAGACCAAAATGGTATTCTTGTGTCAGGTTGTAAACATGTTTTTTTTTTCTGTGGTAAAGTTAGAACATTTAACATGGGAGTCTATGGGGCTGACACAATAAATAATCATTTATTTTTTTGTTATAATTTCATCAGAAGGTTCATTAAACACTCCATCTTTAAAAAAATTGAATGTTCTGGCAAATATATCACAGTCCAACCTTTAACAGTCTAAGAGCAAAAAATGTTCCAGTTACAAACATAGAAGACTGGAAATGAAACAAAAGCCAAAGTTAGAGCTTAAACTGTTAATTTTTCTTCACTTCACTTTTACCCTCATAGTAAAATGAGCAGGCTTCAACGTGGCTACCTGTACCTGTCTGTGCTCTTTAGGTTATCTACTAGCAGACGATCCTCAGGGTGAAACCCCGCTGATCCCCTCAGAGGTGATGGAGTTCTCCATCAAACACTCAACAGAGGTGGATATCAATACAACGCTGCAGATCCTCGGCTCACCGGGAGAAAAGGCCTCGTCCATACCGGGCTGCAACCGCACAGACTCTGTGATCAGGTATTGCGCTCTGTTTATTTCATGTTTGTTTGCTTTTTGTTTTGTTTTTTTGTCATAGCCTTCACATTTTTTTTCAGATGTTTTTAAAAATTTAAGTATCTTAAGTTGAGCTGTGGTACGCTGTTACTTGCTCTTCTGGCTTAGCTGTTCAGACAACAATCTGTTTAAGGTTCCAGCAGCTGTCTGAGAGTTTTGTCATTGTGTCTTCAGATGTCAGCAGAAGTAGTTGCCCAGTAGTCGGGGACCCACACATGTTAAAACCATTTTTTCTGAGTAGCTGAGATGCTTAAATCTCACATTCATTGCTGTTTTCAAAAGTTAGAATTTGCAGCTCCAGACTGTAGAAACGTTGAATCTTTGTTTGCTTTGTGCTTTTTGTTGCATTTTGACTGCTGGTTTATAATTCTGATATCACATCTTTGGACTCATACAGATTAAACTGTGTGTTGAGTCTAAGCCTCCCTCTCTACGTGCAGTTTCCTCACTGCCGGGAGTTAGTTGGACGCAAAGTTTGTCACCGTTATTGTCCCATAAATCTAAAGGTGGGCTCGTTTCTTTGCATTCACTCAGGTCTGAATGTGGAGCTGTAAAAACACAGGAACACGTACTGTGGTAATACGATAGTTTAATGTTGGGCGGTCCAGACAAACTCTTTTAAATATATCTGTGAAGGTTCTCAGTCATCCAGGTCATCGTAGTCAAAGGAGCTTGCACCTCACCATTTGACCTTAGAACTGAAGAAGCTTCTCGGATGAGAGGTGAAACGTCTTCAAGTAACTTAAAGAAGTCCAGACGCTTTTCTTTGCAAGCTCCTTTGACTCTTTTAAATATAAATGCACACGTATGACAAAACATGCATCAGTGTAATTCACAAATATTTGAGTTTTTACTGAGGGTGGCTGATATTTCCAGCTTTTTTTCTTTTACGACGGCAGCACCTCATTCATTTTTTCTAGTTTCTGTGTCGCACTGTTGTTACTCTGGGATTGTTGTACATTAGTGCAAAATGTTGGTGCTAAAAATACACCAGCAGATAATTAAATACGCTCAAGCATGCAAAGTATAGCTCTAGGAGCTGTTACCGGATAGGATTTATTTTTTAGCATCTATTAGCTGTGCAGCTTGCAGTGTTGGGAGCCTTGGGCTGCTCAGAGGCTTTATCATTGCACTGGATGCTCGTCTGTTTAAAGGCATTCGTGTGTGTGTGTGTGTGTGTGTGTGTGTGTGTGTGTGTGTGTGTGTGTGTGTGTGTGAGAGAGATCACAGTGACGACAATAGACATTCACAGCAGCCACTGATGTTGTCTGTTGAAGGTCATGGTGCTGTTGTCTTTTCTAGATTGTTCATTGTGTATAGGTGTGTGTGTGTGTGTGGTGGATTGCAGATATGAGTGGCTGATGGCATCAGGTTTCCCAATAGCGAGCGGGCGACCCCAGCCCCATAAATGTCAGCGTGGTTTTGTTTTCTGCAAACAATGTGAAACTGTGCACTGTCCTCCTGTAAGCTGCTATAAGCCCTCTGTCTCTCTGTCCTTTTGTATTGTGTGTGTGTGTGTGTGTGTGTGTGTGGACTGGGAAGCTTACTCTTTAACACACGGGCAGCAAGAGGATCATCAGCTGATATGTGATCATTTTGCTGTAGCGGTGGGGTATAATTTCGTTGCTAACAATAAAATCAATGGCCAGGCATTAAATATGCCTGTGCACAGGGTATAAGTATAAAGTGTCTACACAGTCTCTCCATAGTCTCCTTGTTGCGTTTTAATTCCTCCAGAGCTGTATATTCAACATTGGTATATTTATTGGCCATCTCAAAATGGATAGAAATAAAGACACTGAACATGCTGAACCATGTTAAACGGTTACAAGCGTGACGTTCTCCGTGGTTTCTCGAGACCTTTTCACATCTGTCACTTCTGCTCAGTGTGTGAAAACCACAGCGTGCCAGTGGTGGACCTGCCAATTCTGGTAATCAATGACAAATGCCAGTCTGCTTATATGGACTCATTAGAGCAGTGGTTCCAAAACTTTTTTCGCTGGGCCCCCCTTTGTTTTACAGAAAAATGTTCGCGCCCCCCCCTGCGCACGCACACGCACGCACGCACAAACACATCCTCCAACCACACACACACATATTTTGCTCCATTGCAGTTTATTTCACACCTCAAACATTTAGTAAACAATTAAGCAAATACAAGTAAACTGCAATAAATAAACCACTAACTCTTTTATGCTACGTCCGCACCTACACGGGTATTTTTGTAAACGCAGCTGTGTCGTCCACACGGAAACGGCGTTTCAAATCACCGAAAACTGAGATTTTTAAAACTCCTTTTTTGCGTTTCCGTGTGGACGAGGAATACAGGGTTCGTCACGCAGCGTCAAAGGGATGTGCCTTTTTTCACGTCACGCTGTGCGCCACGTTATTGTTTACATGAGAGGAATTGCAGAAACAAAATACTGTTAATCTGACTATCTGCAGGTTTTACACGCTTACACACACGCAGTTACTGTCCCTCCGTTTACAAAGGCAGAGGCGTCACGGTGTGATTATTTTACGTGTAGTTTTTTTTTTCCTGTGTAATAATATTCAACATTGCTATCAATACATTTTTCAAAAAGTGCCTCTCTGTGCAAAATGGGTTTAAAAACATCAACAGCTGTGGGATCCTGTTTGTCTGTGATTTGAACCGGGGGAACAAATCGTGACAGGATCAGCCTGATATTATTTGTATCCTGCTGTAACTTTACTGTATAAAGAGCTAACATCTCCAAAATGTCAGGAGTAGTTAGTCATTACAAGTGTTTGTGAACTAAAAATCAAGAATGTGGGATCCTGTTTGTCTGTGATTTGAAGAGCCCAGCGCTGCTCCCTACAAAGGAAAGACCAATTCTGCAGGGAGACCTACCTCGGCACTTGTGCAGGTGAAACCAAAGGGCAGACATGCTTCACCATATTTTCTAGTCTTTGGCTTAGAATGAAGTTGGTTTGGAAACATATTCAGCGATGCTTCCTCTCCTGCTTTGCGTTTGTGTGGGCGCCCGTGCTAGCAGTGTCCAAGCATTGTTGTGTTTTGTTTTTTCCCTTTTCATGCCGCACCCCCCTGCAATTGCCCCACACTTTAGGAAGGTCTGCATTAGAGGGTTTCAGGCCCTCAGGCAACCCTCATGAAGTCTTTTTCTGATTGTTTGATCAGAGACATTTGCAACAGTGTCATGCAGAAGGTCAATTTTTTGGCTCTGGCAGTGCTCATTCTGTTCCTTCTTGGGACTTCTACGGCCCTGTCCAGCTCTCCTGAGTAACTTCCTGTCTCCTGGAATGTCCCCCATGCTTTTGATACTGTGCTGGGAAAAACAGCAAACCTCCTGGCAATGGCGGATGTTGATATGCCATCCTGGTGGAGCTGGACTACCTGTGAAACCTGTGTAGGGTGCTTTTGTGTGACAAATATACCTCTAGGTGCTGTTAACGGATAGGATTTGTAAAAACAAAACAAAAAAAAGATGGCGGTGAAGCTCTAAATCCAACTTCCTTTGCCTTCAGGTTGCTGTCAGCGGTGTTGAGGACGTCAGAAGTGGAGTCCAGGGCAACCAGAGCGAATCTGACGGAGCTTTTGAGCCCGCAAATGGGGAAGGACATCGTGTGGTTCCTCAGACGATGGGCTAAGACGTATCTGCTCGTGGACGAGAAGCTCTATGGGCAGGTATAAGGCTGAGCTAACCGATCGCTTCATCAATCAGATCTTTTCTACACTGTCGCTGTAATACACATTTTTGCACCAGTTGGTATTTTTCTCCAATAATGGCCATAAAGCAGGCAGTCGTCTTCTATCCAGCTCATCCTTTTCTACCCTTCCTCAGATCAGCATCCCCCTCAGCACAGCGTTTGGTGCCGACACAGAGGGGGCCCAGTGGATTGTGGGATATCTCCTGGAAAAGGTGATCAACAACCTGACCGTGTGGAGCTCAGAGGCTGAGCTAGCCAACGACACCGTGGAGCTGCTGGTGACGCTGGTAGAGAAGCGGGAGAGGTAAGAACATGTTACTCTTTGATAGACAAATAATGTTTTCAGGTAATCGGAAATAAATGTTCAGTATTTAAACTGAATGTTTAGATGACCTTCCCATTCCCCAATGACACATTTGTTACACATAATATAACCACATATAATTTAACCATGAGCATGTTTGCTTGCTTTTCAAAAATATTACATCTCCCTTCACATCTTGTGTTGATAAATGCAGATTTTTATAAGAAAATCTATTCTTTTCTCTGGTTAGCACTGGGCAGGAGTCACAGTGGATCGTCAGACTCTAACAGACCCGTTGCCTCCCTCTCCATTCAGGGCAAACATCGTGGTGCAGTGTGAGAGCTGGTGGAACCTGGCGAAGCAATTTGCCAGCCGCAGCCCACCTCTCCACTTGCTGTCCAGCTCCGTGCAGAGGACTCTGATGAAGGCTCTGGTCCTGGGAGGCTTTGCACAAATGGACTCTGATGCCAAGCAGCAGTACTGGGCTGAGGTGTGCTGATACGTGTAGAAGTACTTAAGTGATTTACTGATTAATGATTGTTTAGTAGTAGTGGTTGCACTGGGGGGGGGGAGCAAAGTAAATGAAGTCTTAGTACAGTGAAACAGGAGAATTAGCAGAAGAGTAAAATGTAAAAGGCCGTGACATTTTGGTAATGAGCGGCGTTGCTAAGAAGCAGTCAGTGTGTGTCTCTGTGCATCGGATAATTGTTTCAAGTGCTTGTGACGCATTAAGTTGTTTTCCCGTATAAAGTGGGTTTGATCTGTTTGTTTGCAGCCTGCTTCTCTAACTACTTCTCTCGTCTTGCACAGTTTTATCTTTTTGTAGCATCGTCTGTCAAATCTAGCAAGCCAAAGCTTTTTGCAATTCTTTTTAACATTACAGCTCTAAAAATCACAAAAAATCCTTTCAAAAAAAAAAATCAAATTATTTAGTCCTGTTTAGAGATGAGGAGCTGCACAGAGTTCAGTGAGCTATGAGGATTAGGACAGATGGATGAAGTCGATAATATTCCTGCGTTTAGTCTTTCTCCCGTGTGTATAACATGATCCTCGCCGTGATCCTGGAGGTCCTTTTCTTAATAAGCTGACAGTAGTAAACGGGGGTGCAAAGCCACAATGACTCCAAAGTAATTATGGTGAGTGTAGGAGTGAGGTCGCAGCTGTCGGTCCGTACAGCTGTTCTGTCTGAAGTCAGATCGCTCTGTGTTTGGAAGTAGAGCGAAGCACCTGATCAAACACGGCTTTGGTTGATCTCTACTGTAGTGATGTTTGTTTACATGGACAGAAAATTCTCTTTTATCCTACTTGTTCAAGTCACTTTGTTTGATTGAGTTCAGGCAAACCCTTTAAAGGGTTACAAGGAGGGTCTTGAATATCCTCCACGCAGTTACACCATCACCAGTCTGAAACATCACAGCAGAAATTGAGACTCATCACCAAATTTGGTGAGCCTGACATTACATCAACAAGGCATATGTGCCCAGAGAATTTCCTCTTTTTTTGTGGATCATCTTCTGTAAATCCAGAGATGGTTTTGTTGGGAAAATCCTGCTAGGTCAGCAGTTTCTCAAATGCTCCAACAAGCACGTCGGACTCCAACAGCCATGCCATGTTCAAAGTCACATAAACCACCTTTCATCCCCATTCTCGGTTGAACTTAAGAAGGTTATTTTGCCAGTATCTGCAAGTGCAATGGGTTGCTGCGCTTTTTGCTAACAAGCAACAGTTGAACAGTTGTGCCTAATTAAGTGGCCAGTGACTCTATATTATACCGGTAGTCAAATACTGTGTAGCTCTAATGCACTGTCTCGCCATCTGACCTTCTGCCTGTCGTTGCAGGTGCTTCACCCGCTCCAGCAGCGTTTTCTTAACCTCATCAACCAAGAGAACTTTGCTCAGATCAGCCAAGAAGAAGCTGTCAAACAGGAAATCGTCGCTACGTTGGAGGCGTTGTGTGGCATCGCAGAGGCGACGCAGATCGACAACGTGGCCTCGCTCTTCTCTTTCCTCATGGACTTCCTGTCCAGCTGCATTGGCCTCATGGAGGTAACAGAATCTAACCCTGTAGATATAGAGATTGAAAATGTGACGTCACTCAGGGGTAAAACCGCAAAGAATTCTGGGAACTCGTGGCAAGAGGTACTAGCGCACGCAGGCTTTCAATTGAAATCAGTTACACAGCGATAAAAAGAAACGCAAAAAATGTCAAGAAGCTGTTGTATTATTAACTGCAATAGCCGGTCGCATGACAGCCACGGGAAGCCGACGGGTAAAGAGATCGGTTGTTATCGGATTACGTCGTTGAAGAGCCGACGGATGGCCTGGATATACCAAATATAACGTCCCAGAACACTCCAGCTCACATGTTAGTCTGCTCCAAGCAAAACACTGGCAAAGGTCAGTGTTTTGTAGTAGTTAAAACATCATTTTTCTTAACATGCTTGTAACCTATATCACCAATTAAGTCTGGCGCTGAACAGAAATTGTCGCGCTATGCTCCTTTGTTTATTGTGCATAAATAGTGAATTGTCCTGACACAATATTGCGTTTCGCTTCTGTTATTATGGTACATTGACAAAAACACATACTTTTATTCACAGGATAAAACAGTTGTTTTGTATCACTAATTGCCCAGTACGATTACAGCATACAATATTATTGTCACTGCTACATTTCTGTGATGCTACCAGAAATTATTTCCACTGCTAATTAATTACCGTTGAGCTCAAAGGTCCTATTAATAAACGGTTAACGAATGTGTATTTATGACGACAATTTGTGAGACTGGTAAACTTATGATATGTACGATGGTCTTTCGTTCTACACGGTGCATTTCAAGGTCCTGCACCCATCCGTCGGTAAACTGTACCTGGGCTTGTTGCAGTGACCTGAAGTTACTAAACTTCATGAGTGTATGCACTCACTCCAAGAACCGTATAATTATAAATATGAGCGTGGTGAAAGTTGGGCAGCACGCTAACGTCTTTTGTCCACTCTGTGTGCTCGTGAGGGTCTGACCCTTTCACTCCTTTGATTTTTTCCTCGTATCTTTTCTTTGACTTTTCGTTGAGTCTGTCTTTGTACGGACCGGCATTGTTCTCCTTCGTTTTGTACATAATTTTTTTGGGGGGCAAAGAAAAAGCAAGAATTTATTGGAACCGGAGAATGAATGTTTGCGGTGCTGCAAATGCTTGCATTTGATGCGGTACTTGGATTGTTTTGCCACGAGTTCCCAGCATGCAATGTGCAAAAGTCACGTGGTCTGTCAATCTCTATTGAGCTGAATTAAAACCTGAATCTGATCTGACAACACCTTTTTTTTTTTTCTTTTGTCACCCAGGTTTACAGTAACACACCGGAAACAATCAACCTCATCATTGAGGTTTTTGTGGAAGTGGCTCACAAACAGATCTGTTACCTGGGAGAGGTGAGAGACGTTTCCACTGTGTTACCTGCAGACAAGGTTTTAAAGTATAAAATGCTGGTGGTTTTCCATCTGGCATAGAAACAAACTCCAACTGTATGTCCAAGACTCACTTAATATATTTCTGAAGAAGGAAAAAACTGCACTGGCAACCAAACATAGGATTTTCAATTTGACACCATCTAACGCAAATCTTGGATCACTTTGAAACTTGGTGACTCTGACCTCAAGACTAAGGTCAGAGGTCTGTTTTCCTGAGGATTTTTTAAACACAATCACTTGAGAAAGATGTCACCTAGGGTTTTCAAATTGATACCATAGAGGCATCGACTGGGAGGCTGTAGGTTAGCATTTTTATCGTCATGGAAGCACAGTTGTAATAGTGGTCACTTGTGTACTCCTGATTCAGACCAAGTCCATGAAGCTGTACGAGGCGTGCCTAACGCTGCTGCAGGTCTACTCCAAAAACAACCAGAGCAGGAAGCAAAGCGATGCCACGGCCGAGGAGGACCAGTACCAGGACCTGCTGCTCATCATGGAGCTGCTCACAAACCTGCTCTCCAAAGAGTTCATCGACTTCAGCGACACAGGTGAGGTTTTTAAAAAAATAGATTTTGCGTATTTTTCCTCTTAAAAAGAAGACGTTGCTAAAGTTTAAACTTGACCAAGTGGCTGTGCGTTCTAGATGATGTGTTTCGAAATCAAGACCAGGGAACACCAGCATCCAATCGAACAGTATCCGCTGCAGATGTCGTTCTCTATGGTGTCAATATAGTTCTTCCGCTCATGTCTCAGGACCTGCTCAAGGTAAAACATAATCACGGATGTCTCTTTATATATTGATATAATATCATGTCTGTGACATATGTGAGCTCACGCTGATCCTGTTCTCGTTATTTTCCAGTTCCCCTCTTTGTGTAACCAGTACTACAAACTCATCACCTTCATCTGTGAGATCTTTCCAGAAAAGATCCCACAGCTGCCAGAAGACCTCTTCAAGAGCCTCATGTTCTCCCTGGAGCTGGGAATGACCTCGTATCCTCTTGCTGTGCCAGCAGTATTGATTGTTATGGTGGGATTTATGAGAGAATATCCAGTATCTGTAGAATATCCACATATTGGCTGTAGAGGTGGGCGGATTGATCCAAATATCGATAGCATTGATCTCAACGCTGGTATTGATATTGGTTTGATACTAGTGGAATAGGATCCTTTTTCTATCCTTTAAGTTCAGTATGTAGCCTGCATAATTACATAATTACATAGAACTGTTGACATAGATGTTGTCTGGAATACGGCAACAATCTTTCTAAATACTCAGAAGGCCACACCACGGGAGATTTGTTCTTTTCTTGCACTTAGTCGTTTTCCTGTTTGCCTGCTGCAGCTGTGGACGAGCCTGTCAACAGGCAAAAATGATTTTGTCAAAATAGTTTGTGCTCCTTAACATCTGTTTCAGGATGAGTTCTGAAATCAGCCAGCTGTGTTTGGAGGCTCTGTCTCCTCTGGCTGAACAGTGCGCTAAAAACCAGGAGAAGGACTCTCCTCTCTTTATCGCCACCCGTCATTTCCTCAAGGTACGATACGCACTTCATGTTGTCATGACAGCATTACAATAAAACTTTTATAAAGGAAGAAAGGGGGGGGGAGTACTAATAAGTAAACAAATGCACACCAGCTCACGCCGTCCTCTGTGCACTCAGTTGGTGTTTGACATGCTGGTCCTGCAAAAACACAACACAGAGATGACCGTGGCGGCAGGAGAAGCCCTCTACACACTCGTGTGCCTGCACCAGGTGAGTAACACACAGTGCATGCAGCTCAGTGAAAATCTTTTTTCCCTCCCTCTCTTGTTCTGTGCAACAAATGAAGGCTTTTAAGATGCTGAAGGTCTTTCTTTTTGAAGGTTCCCAGGCTCTGCTTTTGTTCAGCTTCTAAATTGGAATTTCTTTTCTAAGCAGCATTTTAAAATGTGGGCTTCATCAAATACAGAAGTGCTTCAGGCTGAAACCCACAACTGTGCCGTTATTAACAGACTTTTACTCAGTGGCAAAAATGTGTTGATTACTGGACATAAAGCTTTTTGGTTTTTTTCCTCCTTTTTTGTGCGCTTTTAGCAAATGATTGAAACAAGCTGGCTTTCTGTTTCTGCCTTACAGTTAAATGTGACGGCACATTTTTAAAAGTAACAACTGTATATGTAAGAAAATCCCTTTACTGGGACCTGAGTTGCTCCTGGCGTGCAGGCACAGTTTCATAAATGACGCAAGAAGCCCTCTAGTGGCTAGTTTGCAAAAACACAGCTGCACAAAAACTTGACCAGTTTTGTGATGTGCGAGTAGTTATTCTTTCAACCAGAGCTATTACATCGGGCATAAAGTGGTTGAAAGATATGCAGATTCCAACTATGTATTTATTTATATACTTATAATACTGACTTTTAGCGTATAGTGACAACTAAACAAACATACACAAATGCAGTTAAAAGGCCACATGACATTAATACCCAAAGATAAAACATTTTGGATGTTATTTTCATGACAGTAAACAACTAATATTCATTAAATCTATTTTCTGAATATCCATCCATTGCGTTTATCCGGGGCCGTGTCGCGGGGGCAGCAGCCTAAGCAGAAAAGCCCAGACCTCCCTCTCCCCGGCCACCACCTCCAGCTTGTCCAGTGAAACACCAAGCGGTTCCCAGGCCAGCCGAGAGATATAACCTCTCCAGCGTGTCCTGGGTCTGCCCCGGGGCCTCCTCCCGGTGGGACATGCCCTGAAAGCATACTCGTCAGATGCCCAAACCACCTCATCTGGCTACTTTCAATATGGAGGAGCAGCGGCTCTACTCTGAGCCCCTCCCAGATGGCTGAACTTCTCACCCTATCTCTAAGGGAGAGGCCAGCCACCCTTTGGAGGAAGCTCATTTCTGCCCCTTGTATCTGCAATCTTGTTCTTTCGGTCACTACCCACAGCTCATGACCATAGGTGAGGGTAGGGACATAGATCGACCGGTAAATTGAGAGCTTCGCTTTTACACTCCGTTCTCTCTTCAGCACGAAGGACCGGTGCAGCGTCCGTCGTCTGTCGATCTCCTACTCCCCTCTCCCGTCACTCGTGAGCAAGACCCCGAGATACTTGAACTCCTCCACTTCTTTTCTCATTAAATCCTCTGCAAACTACTAGTGTTCATTTTTATAAAATAATGAATACTTTATTTAAAAGTTGGGAAATTTTACAGAATTGCAAGCAGAGATACCGACATGTGACTATGACGTGTACGCTGCAGTGGATTACACTGTAAACTGGAACATTGAATCTTGTGTATGTTTTCTTCTTTTTAACAATATAAATTATAAAATTAAAACAATTTTTCAATGTATTATAATGAAAGAGGGATAATACTATCTGCTTTAACCCTTGCCTTCGTTTGACACTAATCTGATGCTACATTGGTTTTCCATGTCAGGCGGAGTACTCGGAGCTGGTTGAGACCCTGCTGTCCTCTCAGAGAGACGCCATAATCTACCAGCGGTTAGCCGACGCCTTCAACAAGCTGACAGCCAGCAGCACGCCACCCACCATGGACCGCAAGCAGAAGGTTGCCTTCCTCAAAAGCCTGGAGGAGTTTGTAGCCAACGTCGGCGGCCTGCTCTGCGTGAAATAACCACTGGAAAACCAAACCGGCCTCTAATCATCGTCGTTCTGAAAAGCAACCAATCAAAGACGCCCCCTGCTTCATCCCTGAGAACTATGGGTAGAAGGGACGGCTGAAAGCCTCGGAGGACCTCTCTGGCAGCTGGGGCCGGTTGATCTCATGCCTGAATGTTTACCCTGTTTTCACCTCCTTGGATGTCTCCTCCCCCCCCCCCCTTTCCTACTGTTTCACCCGCCTGCCCAGCATGATCAGCAGACGCGATGAAGAGGAGGAGGAGCTAATTGTGGAGACTAAACTGCTGAGCAGATGGACTCAGAGGTTCATGTTAGACTGAAGCAACTGAGCACGGACTGTCAAGCAGCAGCCGATGATTGCTGGTGTCCTCCCTTTCCACCTCCTCCTGCTCCTCCTCCCCCTCCTCATGTGCCTGGATCTTTCTGGAGCGCGCGCGCACACACACACACACACACACACACACACACACAGGAACATAGAGAGCGACACTAAGGGCAAAACAAGTTGCTGTTCAGGTTTTGTATGCAGTTAGAGGCATTAGAGGGGCCAACCCACCCTAGTTCAAATACACACACACACGTCACCCCAGTCCTTCCCAGAGTGCCTTTGTTCTGCCGATTGTTCTCTATGTGCGTCTGTGTGTTATAAGGAGAGAGAATCATGCCATATGACAAATGACAACCAGTAAGGACTGTGCCTGCCAAAAACCTAAGAAGACATACAAAGCATGAGGTGTGGCCGGCTGTCTTTGAGGCTGCTGATGCACTCGGAACAGGAGGACATTTGTTTGTTGGGAACGTCAGAAAACCAAATTGAGATTGTGTTTGACTAAAGGGTGTAAATATCTATAAATATATAATGTTTTCAAGGCTGATACCCTTCAGAAATGTACGTTACGGGAATTAAAGATGACGGAAATGTTTTTATACACCAGTAAAAGGCAGGCAGAGATGTACGAGTTCAACAATGTATGAATTCAGCTAAAGAGGGAGCAATTTTCTCGCTGTTGACCTTTGCTGTTTGATATAGTTGGTTTTTTTTCCCTTCCTATTTGGATTTTAGTTTATATTGTGGCCCCCTTGCCTCTGGACACGTGAAGGCCAGAGACAGATGGCGCCTTGAAAGTTTAGCAGGATGATTTTATTAGTATTTTTCTACAGCAGCACCTCCACCCGATCACTCTTCAACACACACACTGGATATTACAGAGACTGTTGGAGTTGAAGGACAGCAATAACAAACCAAATAAAAAGGATCAGAGCCACTTGCTGAAGCATTATGTTGGAGACAGAACCCTCCTCGTTCACAGTCCTATCCCTGTTATTGTAGATGGCTGTTTTGTTAATGAAGTGTAAAGTGTACATAAACGTATTGTATAAAACGTCCTGGCTTCTGTACTTTCTTTGACATGTGCGCTGGCTGTAGTAAACTGTTGATTTGTCGATTGTTCTACAGCAGACCTTTGAGTCTGCAGACTGTGAAGGCTTTTGTGAACCTTTAAAAGATTATGGAAAGATTTTCATTAAAGGAAATGATCAGAAGTGGAGGATCGCCCAATCCAGAAGTGATCTGGATCCAGGAATCTTTGGAAGGATTCTTTACAAATGTAAGAAAAGACTAAATTGGTCTTTACAAATACGTATCCGACTGAGTTAGTATTAATGTTGTTTCATGTTCTGGGGCTGCATTTTAGCCAGTAGTGACAATAGTGAAGTCGTGTGGGATCATCTTAACATAGAACAAAAGACAGCCAACATGCAAAGAAGAGCTTCCAATGTCCTCAAAGAAGCCTGGAGAACGATTCCTGAAGACTACTTAAAGAAATTACAAGAGAGCTTGGCTAAGAGTTCAGGCTGTGATGAAGACTGCAAATGTATTTCTTTCTATGTGTCCAGATATTTCAATAAATCACTGCACCTATTTCCCATTTTCCCAGAGAAACATAAAGAAGTGGAGAGTTGCTCAGGGCTTTTGCACAGTTATGTATTTTAAATAAATAAATAGAGCCAATTTAGCTGGGACTGAGGAGGAAGGTTCTTTGTTGTTTATCAGTATAGTCTTTGTAGTACCTTAAACACACACACACACACAGTCATGTACATTCACATATTTACCCACACACATCCTTCTCACCGCATCCACTAAACCATTAACAGCTGCCGATTGCTACAAAACATACAAATGCGTTTTTCTACAGTTTAAGTCAGCTGGTTTCTCAGATCATTAAACCAACATTTGATCTGTCACAGCACCGAGCTGTGGCTTTCAGTCAGGTGGGACTCGGTGGAGCTTCAATTAATGAATTCATAAAATGTAAGAGAAGAGAAACAATAAACCAAGTGGATTCTTTAAAAAAATAAATAAATAGTTAAATTAAAAAATAATTGTTTTTATGATAAAATACACAATTTCTCGTAAATCTGTGGACTGATTAATCGACTCGATTTGGATTTCTTTCCAGCTGCACTGAAGCTGTAGCTACGTTAGTGATTGCGTCATTATTCTGCGACTACTCACGTGTTGACAACAGAGAAGTGCAGACTGGAAGCAGCTACTGATCAGGTATGTTTCTTTTGGGTCAGTATATGAACAGGGTCGACAGACTCGTCTCGTGGACCTTTAACCGGCGATGTTAATTTTGACCCACGGGTCCGTTTCTGTCACGTGATCTTTTAATTCGGCCTTGAAATGCCGCTTTTCCCTCGTTGTGAGGACACTAACCCTAAAGAAAAAGAAATGTTCTCCAAAGTTTTGCATCAAGGGACAGGAAAGGAGGGGCATCACCTTACACATAAGGTGAAAAAAAATAAGGATGAACCAAAATGTGTCTATCGAGTCAAAACAAGCTTACAATGTAAGGGTAAATGTAAAATCACAATGTAACAGGTGGAAAGCAGTCAGACTGAGACAGAATGTGAAATTGTTACGGATGTCTGGTGGGAAGGAGTTGCTGAGGCTCTAGACCCAATGGTAGGAGATCTATAAGTGCAGATGTGTGTGTGGGCATGCAAAAGTTCATGCTGCCTACAGCCTTAAAGATATTACTACAGTATTTAAGTCAGTGGAGCTGCTGAAGGAGTGTGACGTAAATAATGGAGGGAGTTCTGGACCAGTTGAAGTTTAATGGGCTTCAATTTAATTAAATTAAGTTTTATTTATAAAGAGCCAACAACCACAGCAACAGTCACCTTAACTGACTTTATATTATATGGTAAAGATCCCACAACAATACAGAGAAAACCACAACAATCAGATGACCTCCTTTGAGTAAGCATTTGGCGACTGTGGGAAGGAAAAACTCCCTTTTAACAGGAAGAAGCCTCCAGCAGAACTAGGCTGGGGGGGCGGCATCTGCCATGACAGGTTGGGAGTGGGGCTTGAGAGGAAGACCAAAAAGAATAGAGTTACAGTAATCAGTATGGCAGTACTGTTAGGTGTGAGAGATGAACGGAGGCGATGAATGTTACAAAGTGTGACGTCACTGATGTGTGCTTGAAACGAAAGTGTGCTGTTAAGAACAACACCCAGTTTGGGGAGTGCGACTGTCTGTGCAGTGTCTATTTGTGTCTGTCTACACGTTGGGTGAGTGCCGAGTATTTGGTTGTGTATATGGGGTGGGAATGCACGTTTGTGTCCGCGTGTGCCTGTTCGTCTGTGTCTATATGTCAGGTTGGGTCTTAGACTCCACCTCTCTGGGTACATCTCAGGCCCTCTAAAGTACGGAGGCCTATCTCCCCTCACCCACACTCCCTGCCGGTGGCTGATGCCCTCAGACGTTGGTGTGTTGGTGGTCCTTGTCGACTCGGGCTGGGCGCTCATGTATGTACCGGCTCACTCCTGGTGGCCGATTGATGGGGCCAGGCGCCTGTGGCCCGGCTGGGCTCCTTCTGGGGGGTGGGATGCCCTCAGGCCTCTGGCCTCTGGGCCTGAAGCTCGGTCCTCTCTGGCACAGCTGGCTGCCGGCAGAGCCCGTGGGCACGCCACTGCAACCCCCTCTGCTCCATAGCTGCGGGGTGACCTCTCCTTTGGGGCTCTACTCAGCTCTTCCCAGGAGGGTGGCACGGTTCCCCCCCCTTTGGTGGTCCTCCTCGGGTCCTTGTACTCTGGGGCCTCTGTGATATCTGGGGCCTGGATCTCCTCCATACCTGCTTCATGCCCTGGTGGACGGGGCTGTGGCTCCCCACACTCCCTAGCAGATCGTTACATGGAGAAACCTTTGGAATACAAGCGCGCTGATCCACACAGGTGTGCACACAGGTGTACACAGACGCGGACTACACCTTTCTTGGCTGCTGCCTCAAAGCACATTGTGCGCTGTCTATCTTGCGTGCTGCACAATATCGTTTATTATTTAGTATCTACTGATATCTACTGCAAGCTAGTTTATTGTGATGGTGCTGGTTTTTTTTATTATGTTGCTCTTTGTTGTTTGCTTTCTCTTCTGTTTTTTTTCTCCATACAGGTGACCCAGGTGTTTTGTTTCTTTTTGTTTTTCTTTCTCCCCCCCCCCCCCCCTTCTCACCCTCTCTTCTCCCCTTTGGTTTTCTTTCTCTCCCTCTCTTTCTTTCATTCTCTCTCCCTGTCCTATCCCCCAGTCATGTCTGTCCCGTTTGTAGTATGTAAAATAAATACATAATTATAATAAAGGTCAATCAAGTGGACCAATATGGCAAGGCCATGATGATCCACTTGGTAAAATAAATTCGCTTGGCATCTTTCTTGGCCTTAAGACAACAATTCTGATGGCTAAAGATCCAAACGGGACACAAAAAAGAAAAAAGAACAACACCCAGACTCTTGACCTGTAGTGAGGCAGAAACTGAGGAAAAATTGTTACATTTTTAGACAAAGTGCAGTTTTAACACTGGTTAGTTTGATAAAATTGCAGAGTGCTGTTGGAGAATGAGGATTTGACTTCCTAGAGGCAAACACAGATGGCCCTGGGCACATGAGTGCTGCTAGGTTTGGTAGACAGGTGTCAGCATAACAATGGAAACTAATGTTAACTTTATGGAAGATATGACCAAGAGGAAGTAGAGGAGGATAAATAGCAGAGGGCCCAGGAGAGATCCATGAGGAACATTGTTAATAACTGAAAATGGACGGGACATTTTTGAGTGTGGCCAGAGAGATAGGATTCAAACCAGTTTAAAGGTTTGTCAGTGATTCCAGTAGAAGCTAGTCTGTCCAGAAGGGTGTTATGGGATATAATATCAAATGCTGCACTCAGATCAAGAAGGTTAGTAGTCCGGAGTCAGCTCCTATGAGGTGGTCATTAGAGATTGTAGACACAGTGAGATGCTGAAATAGCCTTTCTCTGGAGTGAATGTTATTTAGATTAAAGCCACATTTGTCTTTGTTTGATTACAACCCTATGAGCAAACAGCTAATACCCCTTTTAAACAGAGGGTCTGAATAGTGGGTGGGTGAGATTTCCTTGCTTACAGAACCAGTAGATAGCTGAGATATCCCCCCTCTATGACCTTTCAAATATTCAATAGAAAAAGTGTTTGAAACTGAGTGTTTACAGCGGTCTGCTCAGCTTTGGCTGCTCAGAGATTCCTGAAACATACGCTGACAAATAATCTGCATTGTCCTGCTCCTTCAGCCATGAGCGACAGCGATGACGATGTTCCCACTCTGTCAGCTCACACTCTGGCCGCCCTGCAGGAGTTTTACAAGGAAACGAAGGTTGTTACGGATCACAGCGCTGCACCCACAGACCAGTTTGCTGTGGGAGCCGTGGAGGAGGACTGGGTGAGTTTACGGTGTTTTGTGTTTATTTTTAAGAAGTTCAACTATTAAAACAAGACAAACCATTAATAATCACAAGGATGACCAATTCTAAACCAGATTTGCACGAAAGAGTGAAACAGACCTTTTTATTTGGAGGGTTTAATTCAGCTCATTGTCAGTAAATCGCAGTAATGTGACGGAGTTAATGAAACGTGAATGTCGGTAACAGATGTCTGTCTGTGCATGTCCACCAGCGGATGAGTCAGTTCTGGTACAGCGACGAGACAGCAACACAGTTAGCCGAGGAGGCGGTACGAGAGGCTGGAGAGGGAGGAAGGTAAAACCTCGCACACCCACATGAACACGCTGCCCGGATGTCATTAGCTGTTTTTGATTTAGTGAAACAGGAAAAAAAATACGCTTGAGTTCTGTGACCATGTAGAATCGACGTTTGGTTTTGCTGATTGGCAAGCACTTTGTGCTTTGTGCCTCCTTTCCTCTCAGGATAGCATGCCTGAGCGCGCCCAGCGTGTACCAGAAGCTGAAGCAGGGTGTGGTGGACGGTTCAGATCGGGTGTCTGCCGTGGTGTTGGAGTACGACCGCCGCTTCGCCTCCTACGGAGAGGACTTTGTGTTCTACGACTACAACAAGCCGCTGTCTCTTCCGGACAGCGTGTCTCCTCACAGCTTCGACATTGTCCTCGCTGACCCGCCTTACCTGTCCGAGGAGTGTCTGAGCAAAGTGACCCAAACCATCAAATACCTGAGCAAAGGCAAAGTGCTGCTGTGCACAGGTGAGACCCAAACAAGCTCTGATGATGGCACATAAGTAGTTTCCTCACAGAGAGAAGCCTCTGATCATCGTCTAACAACACAGTCTGTCTGTATGAGTCAAGAATAAATGCTAGCTTCTTTGATGTCACAATGAACGAGCGGCACAAGCTGCTAAAAAAAACTAGATTAGATGTGAAATTTAGTATTAAACAGTTTTTTTTGGTGTGTTTTTAACATGTGGTGTTTGGGGTGTTTCTCAACAACAGGAGCCATCATGGAGAATCTGGCAAAAGATCTCCTGGATGTAAAAATGTGCAGCTTTTTGCCCAAACACAACAGGAACCTGTCCAATGAGTTCCGCTGTTTTGTCAACTACCCGTCCCGCCTGCTGTCCTGCTGAGGAGCCGGGCGTCCATCAGATCGACGCTTCGTTCCGAGCTCATGGGGGAGGGGCGACATGTGAACCATCTCACATGAAGATCAGCGTTCTCTTCACGAATACACCGAGAATGGAAAAAAATAATCCCAGTGTCTCGCCGTCCTGATGTCTGGGCTTTGGTTTGATGACTGTAAGTTTGTGATTCAGACTGGTTGCGGGAACTTTTGAAGACATGGACTTTATTTCAAGACCAAAGGTTGAACAAAAAGATGATAAGAGGCATTATGGTTCATGTAAGCTTCAGTGTTTTTCATGGTTTATTCATACAAGAGACTGAAAGTTGGGTTAATCACTGTTTTTAAATGCTACACTGCTCGAGTAGCTTTTAAGTAATAAATCTGAAAGTCTAGTCCATCTCAGGTTTTGATACCAATTCAGAGCAGATTACTGTTAGTTATTTAATCTAAATCATGAAAGACTTTTGGTCAGGTCAGCTCTGTGGTGGCAAAATGAGCGAGTAGAAGAAAAGAGTTCACGGGAATACATCACCCCGTTCAGCAAACACCCAGAAGGGTGACGAGTACATCAGCTGTTTAGTATTAAAGAGGCAGCAGGAACAACTTTTAATTTTTCTAAAGAACGTTTATTTTCTAACCGCTCAGAAAGCTCAGCTGTTAAACAATTGGGCTCTACTGGGAAACATACAAGTGTTGTATGTTTGTACAGTTACCCAGATACGTGAGGTAACAGTCGCAAATATTTGATGTTTGCTGTTATTAAAGTGTCTGAGTAACATGAAGCGTGGGCTTGTTGCTCTGATCACCTGAGAAAGTTGCAGATGTTGTACAGCAGCAGGTGGCAGCATTGATCAGCTCATTCAGAAGTGAGGCCCTCTGTTGTTGTTTGCTTTTGTTTTGAAAGGTCTGGATCACCTAAATAACAACTACCTCCCATTTTTTTTTTACTACAGCTTGTCATGCAGAGGCAAAACTATCTGCGTTACTTGGTATGAGAGTTGCTAAATAAAACATGTGCCTCTGTACTTTTGCCAGAAGCAGACCTTCAGTTTTTATGGTGTAGTATTTGTCAAAGTTTCATTCAGTTTGTTGGAAATCTGAGTGCGTTTGTCCGATACACAGATGGTTGCGTTTTAATTCTGAACTCCAGTTCGAACTCAAAGGTTTGTCTTGTGTCGGTCGATCTGTCTGCTGAAGCTCTGTACTAAACTTATCTTTTTAAGTGACATTTCCAGGGGCTTCCGTTTCAGACATAATGTTCTAGCACGAGCGAATCAGCTGTAAAAAACAAACAAAAGAAAACTTCTCTGCAGCAGCAGTGCTGCTTCCGTCAAGCTTCCTTTCTTGGAGTAAAGAGCTTCCTGGCTTTAGGCTCTCTCCTCTGCAGGCTCTGGTTGCTCTTCTTCGGCCTCTTCTCCAGCAGCGGCACACAGGTGCATCCCACGGCTATGGAGACGTAGATCTCCGTGTAAGAGTGGCGGCCGCCGACGCAAGAGCCTGTTCTCCTCAGGATGACGGAGGGAGCGTAGACCAGGGTACTGCGATACTGACTGCTCTCCTCGCCGTATGGTCTGATCAGGCAGCCCTTGCACAGGCAGTAGGCCTCGGGGATGTAGCGGGGATATCTCTTTGGGTCGTATGAGATCCTGAAAATGTATTTAATGATGTTCAATGCACTGGCAGAAACAGCTTGGTACATGAACTGTATATATAAACAAGATATTTTTGTTTTGTACATTTCCCTGGAAAAAAAAGAACCATGCAAAATTTCTTGTGACAAAATCTGAGCTCTCAGAGAACTTCTACTGATGCCATCCCTCCCTTTTCCTAATATATTGGATATTGGATGGAGCCCCAGCTGTTAAAGGGCAGGAGGCCTTACTAGAAAAGCAAATAGACTACAATAGTGTACTTCCAGAAAATTTGGGTGGCTATACCTGCACAAATATAACCTTCAGGGAACACTTAGTTCTTAAGTTCAACACAAGTTTGTAAATAAATCCTGAACAATCAGCAGCATGTTTTGTAGGCTGAAGAACTAACAGAACTTTGGACACAATAACTAAAAAAGGAATCTTGGAGGAAAATCTGGAGACAAAGGGACAAACGGAACTAAATGCACTAAATGCCTGTAAGACGTTTACAGAATGACTGCTGTAACAGGATAACAACACAGTTTACGCTTCCCGAGGGTCTAGAAGCAGAAGGTTTGGCCAGCATTCGTCCCAGAGCAGAGCGTGGAAGATGGCCCAAGAATTTCCCAGAGCTAGAAGCCTTCTGCGGGAACAAATAAATGCTCCAAACAAGAACTGAAAGGCTCAACTGCTACGCAAAGTGTTTCATAGAGCAGCTGTCATTTTGCCAAAGGTGGTGTTAATGCTTTGGCAGAAGAGATCATTGTCTCTCTTCTTTGCAGATGGTATTAATAAAGCAGTCTGGCTCAGATATTTAAGAAAATGTTACCGTTGACTTGATCCATTTACTATCACAGCTGTCATGGTGAAAGAGACTGGATTGGTCACTATTCACACCTCACCAATTAACCTAACCCATTTTTAGGCTGTGGGAGGAAGTCGGAGTACCCGGAGAGAGCCCATGCACACCAGAAAATACACTCAACAATCATCAGCTGTTACATGTTTTTCTTTAATAAACCTAGTTTTTCTAAAAGGACAAAATCTGATATATCCAGAAATGTGGGTAGAACTTAAAAGGTTGAATTAAACCTAGGAAACCGTGTGCATTGTTTAGCTGAGCTGCTGCGTTTCTGTCGCTTACATGAGATTAACATAGTACTTCAGCCTGTTTTGATGTTTTCTGCTTTATGTCAAAGTCTGTTCAAAAAGTGTATTTCGTGTATTTGTTTAGCATTAAAGGCAATCAGAAAGTTGCCGGTAGCCGTCATGATGTAGGTACTGTGAAAGCGCAACGCCTTTCAGGACACGTTTCGGGAAACATTTCATTTCACTGCGTGTTGTACTCGTGTAAAAATGAAGAATCTTAAAATATCTAATTTAATTATACCGTGAATCCACGGCTGACAAAGTCTGTTCTGTTATTTAAATATAAAATATGTGAGCACGCACGGGTTTCTTTCTTCCAGTTGTTTCTAAATCATAATACATCCCAATAAATGTTTTTATCGCCGCCTTGTCGCTATTTTAAGCATAGCGGTGTCCAGCAGATATGAAACGTAAATGCGTTACTGGCACCGGATAAGTGTCCCTCTTGCTCTCACCTGTAGGCCCAGGGGGAGATGCTGAGCAGGTTGACCGGGAGGCGGGTCTTGCCGTCGGTCGAGACCCGTGCAGTGGTGGGGCAGGTGAGGTTAAGTTTGTCCTGCGGCTCCAGCTGCAGAGCGTGATGGAAAGCGCTCATTACTCCCACCGAGAGCCGTCCAAAAATCTCCTCCAACTTCTCCTCCGGCATGTCCAGGCAGGACCGCGTCCTGACGGTCTTGTTTCTGACCCGGGTCGCTGCTGCCGGCCGACACAGCGACAGCAGCAGTAGTAGCAGAACGTGGACTCTGTGGGGCATCTCCGCGTTTCTTCTCAGGATGTTGCTGTGCCCAAGTGCGCATCCACCGAAAAACGAACGTTTCCTTTGCGTTCTTAAGTAATGTGTCTGAGAACAAGTGACGTTTGTTCGTAAAAACAGATTTGATCGTTCACGGGTTACTTTCCTCTGTTAAAATCCAGCAAATAGTTGGAAGTGCTGGAAAGCCAGCGGCACGCACACGTTCCACGATCCTGGCGCTGAAGGCGAGGAACAGGCGCGCCACCAGGAAAACTGCAGACATTTTTTGTTTTTTGGCACTACACATCCACGGCGTCGCCAGGAGGAATAATTGCCAAATAATTTGAAATTTTCTAACAGTTTGTGAGTGTCACACCTGCTGCTTTGTGTCCATGACGAGAAGACACCACAGAGGAGTCTCTGGTTCTCATTTCTCCTGCGACGTGTGCGTAAAACCCCGACTGAGCGCTGAGGCGGTCTGATGCAGCAGCCAGAGAGAGGCTCAGTTACACTGAAGCACTGGCAGAAAAAAAAGTCCTGCCTGGACCCCAATAAAAAAAAAAAGAGCCCAGCGTTTATTAGAGGAGATCCTGATGCGAGTGGGAAGTCCAGCCTGTTGGATGTGGATCCTGGCTTTGCACCATCTCCATCCCTTAGACCAGAGGTGTCAAACATAAGGCCCGGGGGAGGCAGCAAAGACTCCAGTCCGGCCCACTGCTTTAGTAAATGTGACGGAGAGCTTACATTTCTGGACTTTTATATGTGTTTTCATAAGTTTTTTCATTATTGACTGTAAACTGAGATTTCTGTTTTTGTCACAATAAAAGAACATTTCCCGCGAGTTTAGTTTATAATTACAGGAAAGCCTGTCCAAGGAGCTGATTTTTTTCTTCTGTAATTTTACACATTTCTTACAGTTTAAGCCCAAACAGTCTGTCAGCATGACTGTTCTTTTATTTACTACAGCAGCTTTTGTTTACCATGTGGAAAGACTGAGACAGACTGCTGGAACTGAACTTCTTTTTCTTGTAATCGGGGATTAAAAGTGTCGTTAAACTTCTTTACACTGACAAAAAGGGGAGTTCCACTGGTCCGGCCCACTTAAGATCAATGTGGGCTGCATGTGGTCCACAGTATAAAATAAGTTTGACATTCCTGCTTTAGATAACATGCAAATAGCTACGTAACAACGCTGCTAATGTCAGCTCTAGTTTTACCCATGCACTTTGTTTTAAAGTTTTAACAAACTGTCACATTGATACTCAGACTCAACATTATTTCCTTAATGAAATAGTTTCTCTTTTAATGATACAATAAAAGACATAAAGATGAAGAAATAAAAAAATAATAAATACAATAGAATAATTACAAAATGCAGAACATGAAACAGAATCTGGAACAGATGAATCACAAACCTTTGCCTTTAAAAGCATCAGAACGGTGAAATGTTTTCCAATTTTTAGCAATGAGCTCAAAGATACAGGGTAATAGTATGGTATGGAATAGTATGTCCTTTTCTTTGAAACCCCGTGTGCTGGACTTAAGAGCCAGAACAAAGCTGTCTGAGGTGTCTCACACTGTCATGTAACCAGCATTCCTATCACGTACAGAGGCATTCATTTCCCACACGGACATTTAGAAATGGATACATTTTCATTTGACGAAGGACTGAGATGTCAGGTAAAGATGTTCAGTGTGAAAGAGCATCTGGACCATCATGGATTACCAACAGATGTAAATAAACATCTGCTGAACGTGAGTTTAAAACGTCCTGTGGTGAAGCTTGACTTACAAACAGAGATAGCCTTGTGCTAATGCAGCTACTCTGGCAGCAGGTCGTCTCCTAGCTCTTCATCTGCAAAGTCGTCATCCTCCACACGCTTCTTGACTCCCGTCTTTGGTCTGTCCATCTGAGGCCCCAGTGGGTCCACGTAAGACGCATCTACACACAGGAGGAACAGCTTGTGATGAAATAGTTTGGGACGCTGTATCCCGATAGAGACATAATGTCAACATTGTACATCCTTTCTACCAATGCCGTTCTTTTTCTGTGTGTGTTTTTCTCAAGGAGCGCTGCAGAGTGAGATCGTGTGCACAGACAATTTCACTGCATTTTTTGGCATTCTAAATAGATGAGTTAAGATAACTTTCAACATTTAAGTCTGCACAGGTTCATATTTTAAAAACACTGATATAAATATTACTCTGTTCCATTTTTAAACAGCTGCAATGAATTGCATTTAAGGATACATTATTCAAGTTGTTCTTTTCCCTTATACTCAGTGACCCTGCTCTGTTCGTGGTGTGTCACTGCTTGGCTGAGTTGCTGCGGTTGCTAAACTGACTTGTTGCAATGGTTACAGTGAGCGCTTTAGAACGTCTCATTCATGCACAAATGTTTGAACAGGCAGGCTGCACGGCCAGGTGCTAGATTTTATACATCTGAGGCAAAGGGACTTACAACACCTGAATTCAAAGATTAGAGGTGCGGCCCAATACTTAATGACAACCCATGCAGTTTATCTGCAGAGGACTATCCGCTGTGTGCTGCAGACAAAGAAAAACCTTTGATAATATCTTTATGATCATCTAAACCTCAGAATGTGTTTCAACATGGGCTTGAACTCTAAATAGATACACGAATACAGCTCTTTTCTACTTTACTGGACCATTCAAAGACCTTTATAGAATTCAGTCACCCATTCACACAAGCACTTTTTTCTATGCCTGAGTGCTTTTCGATCTTTTCCAATCTAACATTCACACTACAGCTCACTGCGACTCATAATGTGGATGGCTAAATTATCAGAATTTCAGCCATCCATGTAGATGATGTTCCAGCACTAAATGAAATGAAACTGAACTAAGATGTCCATAAACCATCTGTGTGGTTATATATTTACTCATATTTTTCTAAAACAGGCACGTATGTCTTGCACAACACATGAAGTTCAAAGACATAAGATAGTTAGGTAGGTGTTATATCATTAACTGCAGAGAAAAATATGGTTTCCTCACCCAGTTCTTTTGGACTGCTGGCTTCATAAGGTTCATTTGAACCAGGAAGTGACCTCATTTTGGCGCTCAGACGCTCTCCTTTGGTGCTGCTGCTGCTGCGACCACTGTCTGTACAAAAACAAGCACACACCTGCTGACTCATGATCTTTTTTAAAAGCAATACTCACATTCAAAATCCTATTAAAAGCTGTTTAAATGTTTAAGCTGTTTAAAACAGCAGTGCCTCTGTCTGTGGCCTGCATGCGACTGAATATAGACGTGCAAAGTTTTCTTGCACACTTTCACGTACAAAATGTCTTTTTCATGGCCCAAGTATCTCGCTGACATTGGCTGAATGTGTGCAGAAAAAGCATTCCTCCAATGTGAAATCACAGTCACTAAATATCACTGACATGTACGACTTGCTGTACAATAATGGACGATTTTTGTGAAAACATGGCGCGGTCGAACATGCCTACTGAGCAGCTGCTAAAATGCAACACTAATATGCAACACACTCAGGTACTTTTGACAGGATGTAATGAATATGCTGGATAATGTGCACATGTGTGTTCCAGGCTTATATGACAGGCTGACAGGGGCGTGTAGTGATATGAATTAGAGACATGACTGCAGACAGCAGCAGCCAACATCTGGCTGCCAGGTAGCCTTGGAAACCTTAGGGGATCGGCAGCAGAAAGCTGAAAAACAGGAAGGAGGCCTGATATTCCACCTTCCCCTCATAGTCCCAAAAAAATCTCAAACTGCTGGCAAACTGAGACCTCGGTTGGAAAAATCAACGTTTCCCCCCTGCCTTCCTTTCTTGGACAGTTTCGTTTGCATTTCTCTTTTAGTTTACACAACACATGCTAGAAGCTAGGAGCTGCAACAGAAGTTTCCACAATTAAAGACGTTATAGGCTTGTTTTATACACCTCTGAAACACAAATAACCCTTTATTTTTGCAAGGAGATGGAGATCAATAGAGATGACGCAACTTTCTGGCTTTTAACTATTTTTTCTTATTAAAGATATGTTGAAAAAAAGTTCAGGTACATTAACCCAACCATATCATTTACGTTTGAAAAGGCACATCACACATGATAGAAAACACAGGTTAGAAAATCCCCACGTTTCGACACACTTCTCTCCTGTTCTGCCACTGCGTTTCACCAGATTCAGACTGCAGAACGACAGCTGTGGAAACGTGAGAAAACAAACCACCAGACTCACACGTCAGTCACGAGAGAGCTGAAGACCTGCAGACACACGAGACCACACAATACGCAGACTTTACAGAAAAGATGGAAAACTCTCAGGTGAACGAGAGGGTTTTCCCCGAATATCTCGGAGCCGTCTGAGTGCTCGCTCCCCTCCTCCTCCTCCTTTCAGTGCAAAAAATGAGCACAGTCCAACATCACGGCTGCCTGTCAAACGATTTCTGGATCAGGTCCATTTTTTCTTCTTCACTTGGGAAACTCACTTCTGCTATGCGTGCCTTGCAGTGCTTCACTCAGATGGTTTTAATCACTTAAAAGATTTCTAATGACAGGAGCTCTTATAAAATTAAAAATAAAATAGGTCTGATGCTAATGCTCCGTAGAAGAGAATCACCTGTATGTGCAGACACCTTTGCCTGACTGAAGAACTTTATCAGAGGTCATCTTAAGATTTCACAGCAGAGACTCACAGTACAAACCTAAACATGCTGTTGCTGCTACACAGCTTCCCTTAGTCTAATTTATGTGAATTTTGCTGTTTTGGCTCTTAAAGCTCATTGGCAGGTGAGCTGACTGTGCATTTGAGGGCAAACTACAGATGTAACAACTTCTGAAACATCTCTACTCTATCTCTACTTTTAAGATTAGGCTTAAAATGTTCATTTTTGCTAAAGCATATAGTTAGGGCTGGATCAGGTGACCCTGAATCCTCCCTTAGTTACGCTGCAATAGGTGTAGGCTGCTAGGGGATTCCCATGATGCATTGGGTATTTCTTCTTCAGTCACCTTTCTCACTCATTATGTGTTACTGGACCTCTCTGCACTGAATCATACTTGTTATTAATCTCTGGCTCACAGATGGCCCCGCCCCTCCCTGAGCCTGGTTCTACTGGAGGTTTCTTCCTGTTAAAAGGGAGTTTTTCCTTCCCACTGTTGCCAAAGTGCTTGCTCATAGGGGGTCATATGATTGTTGGGTTTTTCTCTGTTTGTATTATTGTACGATCTACCGTACAATATAAAGCGCCTTGAGGTGACTGTTGTTGTGATTTGGCACTAGATAAATAAAATTGAATTGAATTGAATGAACTGAGCAAAGAAACAAGCCCCAGTTTATTCAACTACAAATGGCCAGAATTACAGGCACATAGCCTGAAAGTCACAGTCTTACATACCTCTCCCCGAGTCCAGTAGTGGACTGAAGTGTTTAGACTCAGACTGAGATACTGGGAAGCAAAGAGGAAGCAGAGAGGGAATACAGATGAAGACAGAAGATCCAGAGAAGAAGATGAGAAGGAAGGAGAGATTACAGAGCTAGACTGAAGGTCTTACAGCACAGAGAGTAGCAAAAAAGTCTGCCACTTGCAATGAAAGATGATGACAATAAATGTGTCTGCGGTTTACAACCTCGCTTCTCTCACCTGCTTTGACCTCATCTTGTGCACCATGAGAAAATGAGAAAAGGATCTGGGTTTTAGTTCAACAATTTAAACGTTCAAACCAATATTTAAGCATCTGAAAGACTGAAGTAGCAAGGCTGTGATGGACAGTCTCCAGCAACCGTGTGTGTTCATTTTAACAGATGCATTTGGAGGCTCTGGCACCTCTAAGCTATGGGAAGATGAAAAGTCCTAATCTAATTTATCACGACACAGAGGACTAATGGAAGCCTTGGCGGGAGAGAGCAGCAAGCGCATTAACAGGTGTCCGTTACACAAACTCATATATGAATACAACTCGACTACAGGAGCCTGCTAGAGACGTTCAGCTGCACAGCATGGAAAAGCTGGGCCTTGTTACACTTTCTGGAGGCTCTCTGGTTTGTATGGATTACATTTGAAATTTGCTCATGGTCCAGCTTTCCAGTGCCACAGCCAGCCTATTTGTCTGTATTTGATGGGGATCTGTACTGAATGTTCAGCCTCTTCAGAGTCCACTAATCCCACAGAGTGCTCAGACCTCCTCATCCTGCAGGATCCAGCAGGATGAGGAGGTCTGAGCAGATCAGGCCTCAGTGTGGTGTTTGAAAACATATACCCATAACGCTGGACTTCTTAGGAGAGATGAGGACAGGTGTGGAGATGCCTGCTGCAGCATGTGTGAACAACAGGTAGAGAGACAGAAAGAAGCAGTGAGACATAAAAATAAAAGAGTGGATCTGATGATCAAAATCATGACGACGATCGTCGTTATAGAAGAGGCATCAGAACCATTACAATGTTTTATGAAAATTATATTTATGTGAGCAAACTTCTCAAACTAAAATCTTGGTTTAGCTCAAGCTGCCATGAAAAAAACCTACGCCTAATAAAGTTCACAGATGTTCCTGTACTGTATGGTCATTTAACTTGAAATTACACCAAAACCCACACATGGAGATGGTTTTCAATGTGACTCTAATAAGATTTTTATAGATGTGCCTCATTCTGGGAGCTCAGTGTGCCTTTTGTGTTGCAGTACAACACAAAACAAGTGTAAGTTTAAATCCTTAATGATGTAAGGTCTGAGCAGAGAGAACGTGGATAGAGGACATGGAGAGCACAGTCTGTGGACAGATGCCACAGACAGATGTGTGGCTCTCTGTCTCTCTGCTGGCTGATTTGGGGGATCCACAGTTGTTTGATGCCACATCACCAGCACAGTTACATACTTATTGACATCTGCATTATTAACACCGCAACACAGATACAATGGGGGAAAGTAACTATCTGATCACCTGCTGAATCTGTATGTTTGCTTGTTTCCATGGAGACACAGAATGTCAACAAAATCCAAAAATCCACAAAAAACCCCAACATTATATAAAAGTTATAAATTGATTTGCATGTCACTGACTTAAACAAGTATTTGATCCTCAAGCATAACACCTACTAAGTACTTGATGGTGAAACCCTTGCCTTGGCGATACGTTGTGGGTCATTGTCATGCTGGAAGATCCATCCATGACTCATCTTCAGTGCTCTGGCTGAGGGGAGGAGGTTCTCATCCAAGATTTTACGGTACACTGGCCCCTCAGTGCAGTGAAGTTGTCCTGTGCTCTTAGCAGAAAAACAGCCCAAAGCACAATGTGTGCTTGACTGTGGGGATGATGTTCTTTGAGTCATACCCAGCATTACATTTCCTCCAAACACAGAGGGTTGAGTTGATGCTAAAGAGCTTGATTTTGGTTTCATCTAACGACAGCACTTTTCCCCAACATGATTTAGATGTTCACTGGCAAACTCAAGACTGGCCTGCACAGCCTTCTTGAGCAAAACGACCTTCTTGAGCGCTGCAAGATTTCAGTTCATTACAACACAGCGTGTTACTAATGGTGTTCTTGGAGACTGCGGTCTCGACTGCCTTCAGATCGTTAACAAGCTCCTCCCATGTAATATTGGGGTAATCCACCGCCTCATCACCATCCTCACTCCATGAGGCAACATCTTGCATGGAGCTGCAGACTGAGGATGACTGATGGTTATTTTATGTTTTTTCCATTTCCAAATAATCACACCAGCAGCTTTATAAGCTACGGTCATGTAGCTCATTCCAGTCTTGTGCAGGTCTGCAATTTTGTCCCTGACAACCTCTGACAGCTCTCTGGCCTCAGCCATGGTGGTGGTGGTGAGGCTGGAATGGAAGAAGCTGATTCTGTGGACAGGTGTGCTTTATACACAAACTGAGCTCAGGAGTATTTGTAATTGACTGATCCCAATCTGTGAGAGACAGAATTCTGTTGCAGTTGTAGGGATCAAATATTTCTACTCAGTAACATGCAAATTAATTTATAACTTTTATACAAGTTTTTTTTTCTTGAACTCTGGTTGATATTCTCTCTCTTTCCATTAACCTACCATAAAAATTAGAGACCGTTAATATCCTTCTAAAGTAAGCAATGGAGATCGAATAATTATTTACACCACTATAGGTTGATGATGTGTGGACGCACAACTCTGGACTCAGTTGCAAATAACAGCGGCGGTAATCTGTTGACCTAATTTGAAAAACAACAACCGACTCACCAGCGCTGCCTGCACTGCTCTCTCTGCCTTCTCTTCGACTTCTCGCGCTGCCTTCCCGTCCCGATTTTATCCTCTGCAAAGGGAAATAAGAGAAAAGGGTGGCGTATGAGAGAAATTGCGGGCAGGGACACAAATAACACTAAATGTGTTCTAAATGTCTTTGACTTCAAAACGCAGTTTTGCCAATCAGATTACAGCGCTTCAATAAACACTGTGCTTCATAAACATAAACAAATTTTTTTGCTATGAAAACAATCTGGCAAAAAGATAAGCCCCAATATTCAACGGAATGTGACATTAATGCGCAAAAAATATTACATACCATAAAAATGTTACATGTAAACAAGCCTTACATAAAGTCAGGGGAGTACTCTGCAGAATCACTAAAACCATAAGCAGTTAGTTTTAAAGATGATGACAAAAAAGGAAAAGAAATGAAAACAAGGATATATGATGCCACGAAAAACAACCACACAAAGCCAACGTCGAGCTCATATATTAGATTTCGGTTATTGCTATCCTCTCAGTCCTCGTGTCATGCACCGTGCAGTTTGTTTTATCAGTGGGATCGGTTGTTTTCCACTGTTTTTCAGTTTGAAGAATTTGGGGATTAACGAGTCAACCCTCCATCATTCTCTGCAGGCCTGTTTCTCTGCTCCAACAGCAGCTGGTTGTTATTTGACGAACTCATCGGTCTAATCTGTTCCTGGCTTTGATATATCACTCCACACGACCAAGGCACACGGCTCTGTTACTCTGGCTTTCTTCAAATCTTCACTGATCCCAAACCACCTCTAGTTTATGTATCACAAGTGTGTTGTTTAGAAGCCATTAAATAATAATTACATATAAGGAACAATGCATTGCAGAAGTTATTCAAAAGATGCAGTGTTAGCTGATTATTTTCTTACTCAGCTATTATTCATAATAAACAGGATATGAGAACATTCCCGTGATCAGAGTCTTGGAGTACTGCATTGGTAAAACACCTAAAAATATTTTTCTTCACAGACAAATGTGCGAAAGGTCCCATTCTGTGTTATTTGTAATCTTCATCATCAGCAGTGCGCTTAAACCCAGAAATTAAGAACAATATTAATACAGCATAAGTAAACCAGGATATTCTATTGATCATATGCAAGCAGTGGGATAAGATCCAATTAGAAACAAGCAACATTGTTGGCCTATGTAATGTGGTTCCATGACTTGGGTCTTGAGTTAATCTAGGTTTAGATTGGGAAAGAAAACACAGGCTTTATGCTAACCATCACAGAAAATGAGATTGATCCCTTTGGCTGCTTATATTCAAACCACTGACCACTTTTCTAATTCATTCTGACGTTTCATGTGACACTGAACAACTCAAACTGCTCTGGCATCAGACCTGAGAACAGCTCTCCAAACACTAAAGCTGTTTTGAAAAAGACCCGAGATTACTATCAGCCAGGTGTTAAACAGCTGTACAGCATCTGTTTGATTCATGGAAAATAAATAGAGACGAAAAACAGCTGTTTTTCATGCAGCTGCAGAGTTGCAGTGACCACGGTCCAACGTTGCATCTAAAGGAAACGCGCGTGTTTTAAATCAGCGAGCACTCATCCAGGAACAGACGTCAGGGTTCTGTTAAAAAAAGTGATGAAAAGATGACTGATGAAAGTGCCCGAAAGGTCTCTAATGTACAACTGCAAAATACGCAAGTAATTCATCAGGCAGCATGTTAACATGCATCAGATGGACCCACTTATACAAAACAAAGTGGAGTGTGTGGAGTTTAATTCATGCAAATAGATCTCGGATGTTGTTCCTGGGATCTGCTGGAGCCTACCTTGGGGGTCACTACACCGAGCGCTCCGATTACCACTCGGACCACTTATTATGAGCCCTTGGTACTTCTCCAGCTTCTCATGTTCCTTCTTCCTGATGTTGTTGTCAATCTGTATAGCTACATCTATCACTACGGCTGTCTTCTTCTTCTTGTCTACCACCACTATGTCCCACAGGATCTTAGCTCAGTCATTCTCCACCACCCTGAGGGGGCATACTTGGCACATATGTTTCTGTATACTATGCCGGCCACTTGGTTATGGCGTTCCATGTATGCCCTGCCTGCTAGCATCTTCCACCCTGCTGTTATGTGCTGGATTGTCTCAGGGGCATCTTTACACAGCCTGCACCTGGGGTCTTGCCTGGTGTGATAGACCCCAGCCTCGATGGATCTATATGTTATAAATATGTGTGTGTGTCACCATTATTAAAAATCAATTCCATTTTATTTCTATCTTTGTTAGTGAACTTTTTGTGGGGGGGTTTCTGCAAATTATTTTCAAGTCTTTTTTTTATTAAATGTAGAATTGAGATCTGCCAAACAGATCATTAGTTTATTTACTCAGAAATGTCTGACAGAATACCTGCTCTCTGATTTCCTTCATCTTCTCTACCTTCTTCAGTTTGGTGGCGTAGTCTTGGGCTTCCTTCAATTGCATATCTGTGCACAGCCGCACCAGGAAACGCAAGCCTGCACCAAACAACACACACACACACTCTTTAATTTTACACTCTGATCAGGGCACCATCTGTTGCTGGTCAAGAGTTCCGTTGAAAACTGCGTAACAAGCTGGATCAATTACATTCCACATTTTCTGGAAACTTTCGGTGGATTTCTTTATAAGTTTCCAGTGCTTTCTGGGAGTTTCCTGTGAAAGAGGAAAAGAAGAAGAACAAAAAATGAAATGAACTCTGCTAGCTCACATTGCAACTTTGCTTTGTTGTTTTATTGCCATGCAAGCTGAGGCGAAACGTGTTTTTCTCACCACTTCGTCTGTAGCAGCTTGCCACCATTAGCTGCCACTTCACCTGAGTTGGTCTGAGGAGCAGAAACACATCTGATCAATATAAACACACAAACCAACACCTGACTTAAATCATTTTGCTGACCTCATATCAGTATGCCAGTACCACACTGAAATGGTTAATATATTTTAATAATTGATACCACGTAACAAAAAAGGTGGAACTATGTGCCTCAAGATTAGAGAATGTGAAACAACTTCACTAATTTTTTCTGCAACAGTTCCATATAAAACGAGAGGCTTTCACATTCATTTAAGTTTGAAACTCATTTAAAGGGCTTCCATAAAAACCTTAGAGTGTGAACTTACAATTTTTTACCAACCCATCCGTGCTATCTGTTTAAAATAATCTAAATAGTAGTTACTTACTGTATTAGCGTGGCTCTTTCAAAGTACTGAATGGCTTTCTCACAGAACTGTGTCTCAATGTAGTAAGCTCCGAGCCACTCAATCACATGGATGTTGGAGGGAAAGTACCTAAAGGACTGGACAGCAACAATGTAACAACATTAGTTAGCTTAAAGTAGTGGTGTCAAAAGTAGGGGCTGGGGGCCAGGATCAGGACAGCAGAGGGTCCAATCCGGCCTGTGTTTAGATAATGTGAAGAAGGGCATAAATCTTTTACTTTTATCTGCACTTTGAGAAGTTTTACAGCCTTTTGTACTGCTAAATATCTCCATCATGGTCATGCATACTACTCTAACATAATTAACTAACAGATGAGCAAAAAAGTGACAAAAAAAACAAACAATTTTTTCATTGTACAAATTGCTGTTTTTTACAATGGGTCCACAGACAAAAAATATACTGTTAACTTCTGTACAGTGTAATTTAGAGAGAAAACCCCCCGCCATGAAATTAAGCTTCTGGTACCTCATAATAGTACTGGAAAGCCTGGGATTTGTCCCCCTCGCCATCATGCAGTTCTCCCAGCTTAGCCAGTGCCTGGGCGTCTGTGGGAGTTACACTGATGACCTGCATTAGCCACTCGATTGCTTGTTCGGGATTTTCTAGAAGCTCATAGCTGGGATCAAAGTGTTAAGAACTAATAGATGCTCATGTGATGATATATGGACAAACAGGCTCGAATCCCTGAATGAACACATTCCAACAAACCCTAAAGTACATACGAGTAAAAACAGATCATCTGTGTGACATACAAACGATCACTAGAGCCTGTCTGACACAGTATTTTTAAGACTATATCAGACTATATACTGATATTTGGCGATTTAGAACTCAGATATTCCAATATATCGTCTAAAAATGTTTTCTTTCACACACAGCAAAGAAACCAAACAGATTTATGTTTAGGAGTAAAGGCTGCCTTACTCTGCTCAGATCAGCTGGTTTTTGTGTTTGTGTCTTTCTAAATATGTTGTTGGCAACAGGGGCATCGTATGGTGCCCCCTGGTGAACAAACTATGCAACATCAATGGACTTTGACACTTTGTAATGGCATTTCTCTCACGTCTTCTTTACTTCTCTAATTTTCATTGATTGTCTCTTACAAATGCCGATAACAATAGAAGAACAAATAGCTAATATTGGGCGATTGTACTGGCCCGCTGATAAAACCATCTCCACATAGCACTTGTTAGCAGTGGGATACAGGCTGGCCAGCTGGTACATGACTTGGGAACTGTTCCTCAGAATGGCATGGAGCTTCAGGAAGCAGTCCAGAGCCTCCTCTAGGCGATTCAGTCTTTGATAAGTCAGACCTGGAACAAGGTTTAGGGGAAAATTCAGTCACGTAACTGTGCCTCTATGTTAATAATAATCACACATATATACCACATGTTGGTGTAGTTTTATTCCAGCGATACCTTTTACTTAAGATGACTTTAAAATTTGGATGCTGTTGTTTAAAGAGCTACCGTGTCTGTGAATACGATAGCTCCAAAGGTTTTAAATGAATTCTGAGAAAACTTTGTATAGGTGTAGAGTCGGGTCATATTAACAAACCATTTAAATTTCATTAACATCAACCAAGGTCTTCAAGGTGAACTTAAAGATTTATTGGCTGAAAACAGACCAAAACGCCTGATAAGTTATGTTAACTAATGTTAGCCTGATAACTGAAACTAAGATTCTGACAACTGTGGTGTGTACTGTCAACAGAAAGTACCCATGAAGCTTTCAAATATCATGTCTCATTTGACCTCTGACCTCTCCTTTAAGGTCAATAGCTTGATCTGAAGGTTAAAGTAATAACAGTAGATAGAGGTAATTAAAACTATTTTTCTTACTGCAATTGTTTGTATTAAAAACATTTATAAAATGGTATATGGGAATTTTAAATCTCACATTATAGTTTGCATCCAAATATGTCACATTTGACCTCTGACCTCAATTTTGCATCTGTCTTTCTTTCAAATTGACCCAAAAATGCATGCTATCTTTAAAGAAAGTATTGTCAAGAGAAAGAAAATGAGCTGCCTACTTGGTTAGAAACATGCTGTAGTATATTATTATATAATAAAATAAGGTTATTTGTGTCCACGTATTGATAAATCAATGCCAATTATCCATTACCTACTCCTACATAATCTTTAAACACAAAATACAATACAATTAAAAGTAAATACTTCGCAGAGAGTGAGCTGCCCTGGGGGAGGTTTGTGCTCTAAGTGCTTCTTGTTATTTATGTATTTGTGCACATTCCAATAGAGTCGGTCATGCTGTGTCCACACTTATTCTCAATGTAGCCTCAGCCAATATTCTGATACTCATAGCAGAATGCTGGATGAAGATACACAGAGATTTAGACAGGGCACTTATGGCCTCACTATATTTTCCTAACAGTCAAGAGTCTGAATTTAAAGTTCAACCAGTGCTTGCAGCAAATATTAACAGACCACAGTTCAGAGTGCAGCAAGCTCTTGTTGTTCATTCCCAAATGATTCTTGCACGTCCAATTGTTGTTGCGCAATACATCAAACCTCCTGCTTATCTACTACCGCATTACAGCTGCAGTTAAGGAGCACTTACCCAGGTTGTAAAGGCCTTCGGTGCACGAGGAATCATTCCTCAGTGCTTCTTTGTAGAACTCTGCAGCCTTTTCATAGTCCTGTTTGACAAACACCGTGTTGCCCTTGTTGATAAGTGCTGCTGGGTTGTAACGATCAGCATTCATAGCAAGGTCGGCATATCGATCAGCCTGGTCGTAGTCTTTCTCCTGTTAGGGAAATTACAAGAGAAGAGAATATGGTTGTTCAATCATCTCCCAACAGTAACATTTAGTATTACATTTTTTAACAGCAAACCTCCAAATATTTTGCTGATTTTAAGTGTTTTAAATTTTCAGAACTTTTCAGTCTAATGTTATTTTATAATCAAGAGATTCTTACCAGAAAATAGAGGAAAGAGAGGTTAGTGGCTGCAGCGCTCTTCACTCTGCTGTCCTTCTTCTCAAATGCCTTCAATGTTTCCACTGCCTGAAAACACACAACTCATTACAATCAGGGTAACACTCTGTACTAAAGCTCCTCCAGTACAGCATTCTCAGTAATAAATGATATTTTAAGTACAAGCGTATTTCCCCAGCATGTAACACACAAAGAAACATAGAAAAGACACATAAATTTACTGAATTGTTAGTCAAAGAATCAACGACAATATTATTAACCATTAATAGCCAATCACTGATAAATTACATATGCATCTTCACATTTATGGTGAAGATACTTGGACATTTTGGCATTTTTTTCTAAGAACATTTGAAGGTAAGCTGTAATTCTGCTTCATTCCTTACATCTGTTTATGCATCACCTTCACTGTGTGCTGTGCTCTGGTGAAGTAAATATAATGCTTTGCAAGTTTAAAGTCAGTCCCTTTCCCCTTTTTGTCTAACTGACTGTCTCTGTGAGTATGTTACATTCTGGGGAAAATTTCCCAACTGTATTAGTGAGTAAGGATTAGCATTTTCACAAATCACCAGCTTGGCTACAGCTGCACAGATGACCACCAGTTACATCACCAACACTCCTGTGTGTAAATACTGTAAAAGCACCACAGCATGCATCAGATGTAAAACCAGCGGTTACAAGATAGTTAGTTACTACAGTGAGTCCTTTAATCTTAGCCACAAAGCAGCTCCACACATGGCTGCATGTCCTCCACTGTTCAGTTGGATATTATTATTAACAAAGAATACGTTCAGCACAAAGATTTTCCTGAGCAGTCTGTGGGGCCTAAACCAATAACTGCCTCACAAACGTCTCCTTGCAGTGGCATTATTTGGGTAAAAGACGTCCTTATGAAGCAACAAGTTAAGGGGGACAAACCCAGTACAATCTAAATGTGGACATGGGAATGAAAGGCAGACATACCTCAACCTTAGGCATGCAGATGGGGAGGAAACAAAAGCAAAAAGACAATGAGAAGATGAAATACTCAGTCGGACACTGAGCTCTGTTCAAACAGCCTCAACAAGAGAAAACGCACAAGTATGAATAGTGCTGAGCAACAGTATTACAACATTGTTATAAAAAGAAAAGAAAAAGATGGAAACACAAATTAATGTAAACGGATAACGAAGAACAGGTTTCACATGTTTTAAGGGAATTACACTTCCATAAATTGAATGCGTGTGATCCTTACTTAATCGCATCGACTTTTTCGGTTTGGCAAATATTACCAAAGGTATCAATTTACATGACAGCCGCATATGATGGAAGCTACTAAAGCCTCATTTTGATGTCTTATTATGGTCTAAAATTTAGTTTAGCAGCAAATTATTAAGAGTGGAAGGTGTGGTTGTAAAATACACAGACCAGAAAAGAAGGAAGTACCCTTAATGCTGCTGATACTCTCACCTGTTTGAAGTCCTTCTGTCTGAGGTAGGTGATGGCTTTGTTGATCTCTAAATCATTGGCAAGCTCGACATACTGAGAACTCTTCACCATGTCGACACACCTTAAAAAAAAAAAAGAAAACATACATTCACTATCTTCACGTGTCAAATGCCAGCATTCGATTGATCACTGTAAACAGCAGGTGCATAAATGGAGAATAATTAAGCAATTGTTTGATTTTGACTTATGTTTCTCAATATTGAAATGGTCCTCTCCAACATACTAATGTGCATTAGTGCACATCAATGCACATGTCGAGTACTTTTACGAGTATTCAACATGTATTATGTTCATTTAAAAACCTAAATAAGAAAGCATTAGGGAGAGAAATTGTCGAAATAATAGTAGAGCTTGAGGTTTATTGTCAGTCTGCTCCAGAAAAATGTTCAGAAAATGTGATCAAACTAGTGTGCAGAGAAGTTTAGGCAAGTAAAGGAACTTTGGAAAGTCCCTCACACCACCACTAAAGAAACGAGAGCCACTGGAAGACTCAAACAATTAAAACTAGAGCTTTTTTTTTTAAACGTTCAAGCAATGAAGTTTAGCACATTTATGTAATTGTAAATGAACTGTAAATATACCACAGTTAGGCACTGTCACAATTTTCAGTTATTCAATGACAAACAAACATACCATGCTCACATTAAAGTCTTTAGATGCAAAGAAAAAGACAGCAGTAACAAACCAGTCAAATCCAGTAGCAAACAAAGTCTCAATCGCTGGGGCAATGAGCTTGGCTGCTGTCATGATGTATTTCTCAGCCAGGGTTTTTCTATGAACAGCATACAGGAAGTCAGAGGAACAGGTGAATTAAGGGGGGGGGGGAAGTAACACAGAGGACTGATGGAGCAAGACAGAGTTGGGTTTGTGTTGTGTGAATATCTTCTTACAGATCTCTCTCCATCTGGTGAAGTTTGTCATTTTTAATGGCTTCAATGACCATATTGGAGCTGGTGTCTTCCTGAAAGAGTTGGCAGAACTAGACTTAATTAATGAAATAATAATAAATGCTGTAATAAAATATCACTCACATTGGAAGGGATGTATTTGTCTTCATCATCAATGCCCAGAGGAACAGAAATGAGCTTCTGAAAGGCCTTCTTCATCCTCTCTCTGTCACCGATAGCATAGTAGCACAGGATAAGGTTGAAGCCTGTCTTGATATTTGGACTCTCGCTCATGATGTGCTCGAAAGACGTAATGGCATCTGTGTACTGGCCCATGCAGATAAACACTACACCGATATTCTGCATGATCTTGATCCTCATTTCTTTGTGGGCATTTGTTATCTGATCCAGCGCCATTCGGTAGAACTTGATGGCTTTAGGATAGTTCTTCTGTTTAAAGTAGATGTTGGCCATGTTGACTTTCAGGCGGCCTGGAACAGCAGCATGCATAGTTTGACGGAAAAACCACAAGACAAGCGATACAACAAAGAATTTACAATGTATGAAACATGACTTTTTTCTTATGTGTCAGTGATCTGGGACTATTTAACACAATGCCACAATTTTCCCAGCAGTAAAAATCCAAGATACTGCAAAAAATACACCAAGAGCTACACCTCAGAGTCTACAGGCCTCAGTTATCATGTTAAAGCTCATGAGAGTACAATTAGAAAATGATTGATCTAGTATGGCTTCGATATACGTTTCTACAAGAAGAGCATAGCTTAGATTTGCACTCATTGAGACATCCATGTACGCGTCTTTATACCAAAGTATTGTCGAGTCAAACGTGAGGCCACCTGCAAAGCGTGGGTGTTACTGGGTCATGGGGAGGACAATGATCCCATGAAAACAAGCAGATCTATAACAGAATGACTAAAAAAAGAAAAGAATCAACACGCTGCAATAAACGAGTCAGAGTGCAGACCTCAACATGATTTAAATCCTGTGGTAGGTCCTTAAGAAAGCTGTGGATAAATGAATGCCTGAAACCCTGAAGGAACTGAAGCAATGTTGTAAAGAACAGTGAGCCAATATTCCTCAACAACAACAGGAAACACTGATAAAGTCATTGGGATAAATATTACTTGAAGTTGCTGCTGCTGAAGGTATTCCACAAGCTTTCATGCAGTGTATAAAACTTCATTTTCACATGATTGTATTTACAAGGGCTGCCACATTCTAAGTACACCAGCAGTGAGTGTGAAGCTGAGCGGCCTGCTCACCTGCGTTACTGAACATTTTATTCTTCACAATGATCTGGTAGCTGTTCAGGGCCTCTGGGTACATTTCATTGTTTGTGTATTGGTTGGCAAGGTTGAGCAAAACCTGTAATGGGAGAAACATTTAATATTTCTAAATAAAATAATTAAAAACTGATGTTAGAAATTGATTCTCAAAAACAAACTTTAAATTGTATCTGTCTTCCGCGAGCTGTTCCTTCCTAAATAGCTGAGCCATGAACACAAACATCTGAGATGATTTACTTTAATATTTTAATATGAAACAATAATAATAATTTACTCTGAATGAGATAAATAAGAACAGATTTTGCATACACTACTGAGTAAACACTTGTGGTTTATTTCTACAGTTATTGTAGACCAGGAGGATATGGAGCATTTTAAATGAAAAGTACAACTTTGATTTATTTTTGACTGAAAAAAAACCCTCTCTTGCTTATTTTTACTTATCACTTATCAGTTTGGTTTTTCAGGCATTAAAAAGTAGTTTTTTCAAAAGAAAATCAACACCAGACTGTTCTTTTAGAAAGCAAATCATTACTCATGAGTGCAGAGTGTAGAACAAGCATACAGCAGCCTGACTTACAGAGTACGTGAGGTCTAGATTTATATGGTCTGCACTGCCAGACTGTTCCCTCTGTCTGACCAGGGCTCTCTCCTTCCGCCCTGCCTCTTTGGCTTTTTCAAGGGCCTGTAGACACAGACACAGACCCACACAAACACACACAGCAAGTAAGCCACTTCTGGGTAATAATCAGAAGTAATTATGAATAAACACTCTGCTGCAATGATGTAACAAGTTTTTCCTGCCCATTAGACATTCTGGTGCCGACCAAAAAGGCCTTGGCCTTCCACAAGATGAAAATTACCTGTAATAACAATATTTTTAAAAACAGCTCTTTTAATTTTTCAGAAATCACAGCAAACCACACACTGCTGTTATGTGACATAACACATTGCCTGTAAAATATTAGACCAATTTTCCTCATGTATGAAAAACCACTGGAAATGGGAAGGTTGATAAACTTCAAGTACTTTGTCCTAACAGCCGTTTTAGGTATTACTCTGGTAGAAATGTAAGCAGTTTTTATACTGCTTACATTTTTATACTACTGTGAGAGAGCTGACACAGTTAAAAATGAATTATGACAAACTGCCCCACTTGGAGAGCCTTCTCTTTAAATCCAGACAGTCAACATTAGTAAAAAGTTTGTTAAAGAGTGAAAGGCTGACCACTTGTAAGGCTCCCATGCTCTGTGCCATGCAGCTCTCCTCTATCAGGTCATTCACTTTCTTCTCCAAGATTTTGATCTTCTCCTCAGGCCTGCAAGAACATGATGAGAGTGAAACATTTGTCAGTTTATAATAGCTGGTAATAAGAGGCCCAAGGTGTGCCAAGAAAATATCCCCCACACCATTACACCACCACTCCCAGCCTGAACCACTGGTGCGAAGAAGGATGGCGAAATGTTTTTGTGTTCCTTATGCCAAATTGTGACCCTACAATCAGAATTTCACAAGCGATGCTTTCTTTCTGTTCTTCTAATCTATTCTATTAGTTTCAGTGACCCTCTAAACTGTAGCCTCAGCTTCCTGTACTACCTAACAGGAGGGTCACATGGCGTGGTCTTCTGCTGATGTAGCCCATCTGCTTTAAGTTTTGATGTGCTGTGCATTCAGCGATGCTCTTCTGCATACCTTGCTTGTAAAGAGTGGTTGTCTGTTACCTTCCTATCATCTCAAAGCAGCATCAGCACGACAATTTCAACTAGAAAATTGCCACTCCCAACAGATCTGCAGTTTTTTAAACACTCAAACTCAAACCAGGCTGTTTCAAGCAAACAGTCATGCCCCGTTCAAAGTCATTTAAATCACATTTCTTTCCCGGATGCAAGGTTTCAACTTCAGCAGGTCATCTTGACCATGTTTATGTGCCTAAATTTACTGAGTTGCTGACATAAGACTGGCAGATTAGATATTTGCATCAAAGAGCAGTTGAACAGGCATACCTAATGAAGTTGCAGAGTGAGTGTACTGCATAGCATTTTCACACTGAAACAAAGCAGTCTAAAGTGATAACTTACGTATCCTCATTCTTTGCTTCGAGTGCAGGTGCAGGACCCCTGGACTGGCCCAGAGGGTCAAAGGCTGAGCCTGAAAATATAAATCATACCAATTCATCACTATATAACTGCAAGGGGAAAGACACAGAACTTGCATCTATAAATATGTCCTTACAAGAATGCACAGAGGTTTATATTAACAAAAAAATGCAATTTTTTTTTTTATTGTTTTATGTTAGAAACACTCAACTGTACCTATTCCTGAAGTATACAATAATAACTTTTAAATCATTATCGACACGCAAAAGACAATAGATGAAACAGACAACTTTAAACTCACCACGACTCAGGGAGGAGGTGTAACCTGCTGCTTTGACGGCAGTCATTGGACGGGCTGACCCATCCTGGTACATTTGCAAAATAACAAAAAATACATATATAGTAAACACTAATTATAAAAAAAATAATCTAACAAAACTATGCAAGACCTTATTTGCACATTTGATTGTTCAATAATACTTCTCACCTGTACAGCTCCAGTCATGGGTCGTCCCATTGAAGAGGCCATATGAAGCCGAGCCTTTGTGAAACAATAAGTATTAATATTGTAATCAATAACAATAATTTAGGTCTTTTTAACATGTAGATATGAAAAAAACGTTCCACATAAATGCTTCACAGTAATGAAACAATCACCATTGGCTGCACATCTTGTCACTGATCATTGATTTAATCTGAGCAACTTTCAACAAAGAACTGCACTTTGAAGGAGGTATCTGTATTTGTTGTGCTCATTCAAAAATGTTTCACTTTTAAAGGATCATTTTTATTTCATTGTACTTACGCCAAAAGAAGAAGCTAAAGATCGAGGTCCAATGGGAGTGCCAGGAAACTTGGCAGTCATCTAGAAAATTAAAGACATGATATATTAGTAGTTAAACGATTTATACACCTCCAGAAAACCCCTCTCTCTCTCCCACTTACTTACTCATTCACTCACACAAGCGCGCACAAACAAACAAACAAACAAACAAACAAACACACACACACACACACACAGAGTATTTGGCACTTACCGGGGGTCTTCTTCCATGACTTGTCCTCACTGCTTGCTGGAAGCCCACATCATTCTCCAGCTCCTTAAAATTAGTCAACAATTAGTCTTCATTTTTTACATAGTGGGCCGACGGAAGAGCAGACATTTTTTACACAAACAATTTTGAAATAAAACTTTGAAGTAATTAGTCTTTCGCCATGCCACTATCTCGACCTCATATAACCAACATTAATTTTTCAAAGTTGATTTTCTATACGCTTAGAAACAATGTGCTAATATAGTGTTAGGTTAGCGGTTAACTTACCTCCGAGTCAAATGTCGGATTATAATCATTGTAACCCGAATAAAGGTCGTCCTCCTCCACAGCCAGATGCACATGTTCCATTTCTGTTTCTCCGGAAAGGTAGTGTATGAAAATAATCCTCAATGTGTGGCAAACAAACAGTTTTCTATGCGCGATAACTGATAATATTTTGTTGTCCTTTTAGGATTTCGTCCCACAATTCAACGCGGCACGGGCGGGACAGTTTCCTTTTCAAACCTCTGATTGGTTTTTCACGCGTCCATCATCGTCTGGCCTCAACCTAATTGGTTGAAGTTGCGCTCGTTCGTTGCTAGGATACACTACAACGCTACAACTTATTTCTTCTTCATATTCTCAAAATTATTTTTAAATAATTACATACATAGTATTTATTATTTATAAAAAGTTACAATTAATAGTTTGTGGGTTTCTTTATTGCTCATTTCAAGCAAAACAAGCTTTGTGCGCTCGTTTGCCTTCTTTGGTCCTTCTAGGTCACCGTACACCACGGTCAGCGTGACTGTCAAGGTGGGCGGCGCAACAGAAAGCTTGTAAGTTAAGTTTTAGCTGGTGTCAAAACATTATAACGTTTCTGACATGAAGATTATAACTGTGATTGGCAGGTGAGCGAGATAACAATGTATTTTGCGTTGTAAAATGATGCAACAGTGCTAGCCCTGACCTATATTCATGAAGGTGAAACGAAAGTTGCTTTGTTGAATGAAAAACTGGTTGAAAGCTGTAGTTTGCAGTATCAGTGCATGTAATTTTATTTTGGTGACTGCATTGTGTGCATCATACTGTTGCTCACGACATAAACAGGACTGTTCTGAATGAACGCTTGTCTTGTGTTTTCAGTCAGAATGAATTTGTGAATAATCCTGTTTATTACAGACACGTTATAAACCTTCACGACAGCGTGAAGGTTTATAGCTGTGTGATTTTAGAGGCTTTAAATTGAACCTGTCTTCTGAACCCTGTTCATTAAACATGGCAGTGCCTCTGAAGTGACCTCTCTTAAACTTGCAAAGCAAGCACTGAACCTCACAGTTCTTCACTTATGTTGCCATACGTTTTAGGGGGTAATCTTTGTGTGTTAACATTGCAATAATATTCAGATGGATGGCGAAGGGATTGAGAAAACATTCACAGTGGATTTACACTTCACTTCTGGTTACATGTCAAAACATGACAGGAAGACAGGAAAATGAAGCTGGTGTCAGCAAGCAGACAGGCACACTGTCAGCACTTTACTGCTGTGTGATTTTACTGGACTTTACTGAAAAACAACATTCAGCCCGTGCTTTGATTTTGTTTTTTAAGTCTGCTTATTGGGGTTTATGTTTTATGTCTGTTACCATGTGATTTTCTTCCCTGTTCTAGTGGGCTGATAGGCCGCTCCTGGGCTATGCTGTTTGTCAGTGGAGGCTACAATGTGAAGATCTATGACAACCAACCAGGACAGTCTACCAAGGCCATCACAGAGATCAAGTGAGTTCTACTGCTCAACTTAAAGACCCATCTGGGTTACACAGACAAACTTCTTCAGTCTTAACTGCATTATTATACCTCTATCGTCAACAGAAATTTGTTTTTAACCCAGATGTAATTCTAAGTAAAAACAAAAAAACACATATATATATATATCATCAAAAATATAAAAATATACATTACAGAAGCTAAACTATTGTCTGGTGCCTGCAAAACCTAAAGGAAACATTGACACTAAGGGCTTCTCTGCCCTGATGAGTTAGAGACAGTCTGTCTAAAATGTAACCTGTTCTTCCTTTCAGTGCTTACAGAGAAGACATATATGAATACCCCATGATCAGCAGTTGGCTCCTACTGTGAGCACATACGAATAAACACATGTTCACAGCCTGGCTATTAGTGGTTAAACATTACTGTGGAATGACGCTGAGTTTTTAATGAAAGTGCTGTAGAAAGTCACAGTGCCTTAAGCTATAAAAACCTTAATACCTTAATCTCTATACCAGTATTTCATGAATGTAACTCTCCCTCTAAGTACATGCCACTACCTATCACTCAGCCCGTTGGAGACGTATTTGTTTATATGAACAGTAGAGGGTGTCATTGAATTAAATTTCAGGGGCCCTTTGTGAGTGATTTCCTGCTGAACAAGCTAGACTGCTCTCTGTTGTGTGCCCTGTTTTCATAAACCGTCACTTAGTCTAAATTACTTTAATTTTTTTTCAAAGGAAGATATCTTCCTGACTCATGTGATACAGTGTTATGTAACTGCCACATTCTGTAACATATTAAGAGAAGAGTTGAGTAAGAGCAAAAAGGTGGTGGTATGTACTCCACACCTTAAAAGTGTCATCACTGTTACTGTTAAGACAGCGTAACAGGATTTGCAGCAGACTACACGCTCTCCTTTGAAACCTGCACCTCATTTTAGGTTGTCAGACCGATCTATAAACCAGAATATTTATTGTTTTATTATTCTTTTCTGCACTAAAGGCCAAAGTAAAAAACATATGCCTCGTTAGAGAAATTTGCACAATACTCCAATACAATGCATACTTTCATATAGTCGGTGAAGTTGGTGACATACTCTACCCCCACTGAAACTGTGCTGAGTGTCTGAATCTTCTTTGCTGAGATGGAAATGTGTACAGAGCAGACACTTTAGAATCTCTAGCTTCTTTGTAGCAGCATCCATATTTGAAGCATTGTCTGCTTTGTGTTATATTAGAACCACTTCTTTTGGCTGATAATAACACACCTAACACATCTGTTCATTTCTTCCAAAGTCTTCATTCTACTACTACTTATATAATAAGCCTGTGGTAATGATTCTTTTCAAATTGAAAATGTCATGATAGAGGGCAGTTTGTTCATGCATTATGTGTGTGTGTGTGTTAACTGCAGTTTCTGTCCCTCAGGAAACAGCTGGTGGAGCTGGAGGAAGCCCACATGCTGCGAGGGGAGCTGTCTGCTGCGCAGCAACTTGCCCTTCTCAGCAGTTATGATGACCTGTCTCAGGCACTGGATGGAGCCTTCTTTGTGCAGGTAACACAGACCGCTGACAGAACAAATACATGCTGTTATATCTCGTTGGCCTAAATCGTAAAACCAGTGGAAACAACATTGCTCTCTGGTGATTTGTTTATTTTTTCATTAACCACTTGCTCCGTCAAACACGTACGGACATTTGTTTTGTGGATGTTGGCAGACTTTGATGAAACACGGGGCTTCTCTTCACTGTGGTGTGGGTCTTTTCAAAAGTATGTGGTGTGCGACTCAGTGGAAACACTGTAGTTTTTGTTCATTTATTGGTTCACATAGTTTAAACAAAGCAGCATTAAAGGAATGGTTACTTCACTCTCAGGTCAATACGTTCTGGCTTTGTTATTACACATTTACCCCCCCAAGGAGGGGCAGCATAATTTCATTTGACATATTCCGTGACATTCTCACGTCACATTTTGAACTTAGACTAATATCCCTAATCCCTGTCGTACATAGGGTTGTGATATCATACAGTAATATGGAGATGTTTTGCATAATAACACTTCAGTTCCTTCAGTTGCTTAACACGTGAATTCCAAACTTTTTTGTTTCTCTTCATTTACTAGGATAGCTTCATAGTATATCAGTGGTCAGTACATTACTGGGCAAAAAAACTAATGCATTTACTTGTCCTTATGGGTAAATGTGATTGCATTGTGATTTCAGAGTCACCTGAGATTTGTATACACCACATAAAAATAACTGCATCAACATAAGACACAAAGCACACACTGTATACAGACACCTTTACTCTTCTTCTTGGATCTTAAGGATGACTGTGGCCAGAACAGTTAGGCAACCTGTGTGTTGCTTGTGTTCAGAAGTTTGATGGCTTGGGAAGTAAAAGACAGTTTGGACCTGTTTTATGGGGGAACATTAGCACCATGCAGGTTTTAGTAGTTCAGTGGAGGAGTCAAATCCTCATATCACTCACAGTATTTGCCTTGCTCCATAAATAGTCCCGATAAATGCTTGCTGAGCTTGGTAATGCAGTTCCCGACATCTTACTAGAAATTGTTACTGTCCTTCTAATTGCTTGTTTTTCTGCACCTCAGAAGCATTTTAGAATCCACCTTAAAGGATAAAATGTCCTCAAAAATATGTTCTGTGCTGTCTCTCACTACACAAGCAGTCAGTCCAAGAGTTGCATTTCAGTCTGCCAGCAAACATAACTCCAAGGTACTTGTATTCAGTCGACTTTCCACTAATAAAGGTGGGCAAGGATGATGGTAGATTTTGAAAGTGAGACTGGCTGGCCCTCTCTCAGCATGAAGAACATGGAGCCTCTATATAGAGGCACAGCTAGGAGGAGGAGAAGATGATGATTATGATGGTTGTTATGAGGTCAAGCCCTCTGAGCAGCTACTGTCAGTCCATCAGTGTGTGAACTGATTCTAATGGCAGCATGCACATATAGAGTACATGTCTGTCATAAAGGAGGTAAAACCGAGGTATAAATTTTTAACTCTAGGGATGATGAATATAATGAACCTGTCAAAAAATGAGTACTGAGAGTTCACACTAGTTTCTCTCTTTATTCGCGGTTCAGTAGCAAGGAATGTTTTAACGTTTGTTAAGCAACTCGTTTAACCTGATGGCTAAGTGGTTAGAGGACATATCACACACTCTTTCATGCTTTTAGCTACAAATTCATGGTTGGACACCAAGCTGGCTGGTTCTTTGCTGCGTGTCATTTCCCTGCGCTGCTAACTCACACTTTCTGTCTGTCACCAAAGGCAAAGTCATAGAAATATAATGGCTTAAGGAATATGAACTGAGTAATATTGATTACTCATTTAAAAATAGCCCAGAATTAATCTGTTATTTATTACAGATTTAGTTGTTTACCTTGAATCAGAGCAGCTTTCTCAATGTGACCATAAGAATTTAGTCATTTGGCCAAAGTAAAATGCTTTCTAAAAACCTTGAACATTTCAGAACTCATACGTTTTATAATCTGTTGAGTTTTCCTCTTTCCTCCTGCATTGTTTGTCTTCGTTGCGTCACGATGCTCACCTCAGCCAGTCGAGTCTGATGGCTATGCTCCCTGAGCCTTGCTGTCAAAAAGAGACTTTTGATTTGTTTTTTTTCTTTTGTTCATTTCTGTAAAAATGTTCTTGAAGGAAATTGTTGAGACATCTACCATACAATGCAAAATGCTTCTAGATTCTTGCTGTTATTGCTATTATAAATTGTAAAGTGGAGCTTTCCTTTGACAAGAAAGTCAGATGGAGTTTGTTATAAGAAGTGTTGTCGTACTAATGAAAGACGTTTCATTAAAAATCACTCATCTATGTCAAATTATAAATGAGCACAAACACACAATCAACTGTGCTTATCTAAACACAGTCACAGTCACTTAAAATACAGTATGAAGTCAACCTTTTATGCCAGAAAAATGCTCGCCAGCTAGAAACTGCTAAAGTAGACAATGGAGCTCTTCTTCACAGTAGATGTGATCAGAGTGCACAGAGGCAGGTAGAGTCAAATAAAATCAATACTCACTGCGCTGAGTTCCTTCCAACAAGGAACAATTGTGGACTCAGGAACAGGGAAATGCTGCATAGAAATATGCAGTTTCCCGAGAGCACCGTTAGGTACATACGTCCTGATAGCATGACATCATCTGACCACCTGTAAGTTTCACTCTACTATTGATCTGGGAGAATATTTACGGGAGGCTTTATTAGTCACTTGGCTACAGATCAGTAACTTGCCTAACTGTTTTCTGACGATTAGTGTAAGGCTTGGTGGAGCAGTGGGAGCAGACGTGAAGGGCGCTTAAGCACTTAAGCTGTCCAGATTTCTTTATATGTTCCTTTCATGCACAGAAATAGGTTAGTGTGGCTTGTTTACAATGAAGTTTGGCCAGAACTGAAGAAAACTTGAGCTTTGAGAAAGATGCAGAACTGGAGACAAATGATAATGGGAATAGTCCAACTTACAGATGACTAGAAAGAGCTACTTTTGGCTGCTCCCTTATTCCCAAAGGTTTCGTCAGAGGAGGTAGTTCTTCATGTTTGATTTAGCAGATTTTTACAACCAGATGCTATCCTGACACAACGCCACAGGGATTTGTGTCTCTGTCAGGGGTCATACTGGAGGTCTTTTCCACATCAGGAAATGCCAAGTATTCACTTATTGGTGTTTCTTATTAGTATAAGTTAACATTTACACACATGAGCCTGACCTGTCATGAGCGTCCATTCTATTTAAGGAAACTGAGGTTTGAGGCCTGTGCTGTTCCTAGGACTCAACTCTGTTAAAAGACTCTGATGTTGTGCCTGGAATCACTCTTTCAGTTTGGGGGTTACAGCTCCCAACTCCTGTTGCCACTGGGACCACTTTGGACTTTAACAACTAAACTAAACTAAAAAAACAAACTAAAAAAAATAATATTGTCATTAGAATTAGTGTAGATTAGGTTATTGCTTGTGTTTTAGCACAAATCCTTTTAGCAGAGCCTTTCATTATAATGCGTATATGTGAGGTATACTGAGGTTGTTCAGCCAGTTTTTGCAGTTTTGCGTCCAGGATGAGAAAGATTGCAAATGAAGAGTACTGATTTTGAGAGTCACACCTTTTCATCACTGTGAAGTGACGTTAAGCAGGTAGTTTAAGAGCCAAACTGGTTTAATTTCCGTGTTTAAGGTGTTAACTGCATGACTTTTAACACATTTCCCTGAGTACATTCCCCAAAGCTGTGGACAGTGGTAGATTCAAGTTTAACACTAAGAAACAAATATTAAATGTTTCTTTATTGTTATGATGGTTTTGTCTTTGCTATTGTCAAAGAAAGGTTGACATCAGAAATTACAGAGTCAAAGCAGCAGTTCATCCAAATTATAGAAATTAATAGCTGTAATAAATAATTTGATTGTTGCTATGACTACATGTTCCATATTCAGTGGGATGCTTCACTGACTTTGGGTTGAGATAATGTTTACTTATAGCATTATAGAAAATAATATTTGGCTTTCACACCTTACCTGCGTTTATGTATTTTTTTGTTTTCCCAGGAATGTGTATTTGAGCAGCTGGAGGTAAAGCAAAGCATCTTCCATGACATGGAGCGTTTTGTGGGAAAAGACGTCATCCTGAGCAGCTCCACGTCCTGCCTAGTGCCCAGCAAAGTCTTTTCTAAAGTCCAGAATAGGAGTCGCTGCCTCGTCTCTCATCCGGTTAGTACTTCATATGCTGAGGCATTTCCAGGTACTGTGGTGTAAACTGTACACAGTGTTTTAACCTGCACGCCAGCCCATAATTCATCATCAGTCATCTACAGCCAGGTCTGTAAGTTTCCTCACAGTGATATGGTGCACAAACTCAGTGAGCTTGAAATGAAGCAATTAAAATGCGGTTAAGGTGTTGATATTGACCAAAAAAATTGCATTAATCATTAAGAATTACATACTTATTTTGTAATCCCTCCATTTTTACAGGCTCAAAAGTAATTGAGTGTGTAAATCATGAGCCCATTCATTGGCACGTGACTTGTTTTATGATTATGTTATGACAAATTAAGGAGATAAAAGGAATAGAGTTGAGTCCAAGTGTTGAATGAGTATGTGGTTGATGCTCAGTGGTGCTCTCAGTAAGGAGTCCAAAGACATGTCGATGCAAGTGAAGGAGGCCAACATTAAGCTAATAATCCCACTTCTCAGAGAAAAAGAAAAAGCTTTAGGAGTGGTAAAAAAAAACAATCTTAAACATTTTTAAAAAGAAGAAATCCTCTGACCAGCTCTGTAAAACAAAAGGCCCGAAAGAACATGTAGAAAACTTCAAGGGGATGATGACAGAATTTTTTCCATGATTAAGACAAAAACTTTCACACAACTAGCTAAGGCAAGAAAAAATCTCAAGTATCTTTGTCAAAAGCAAGAGAGGCCTTAATGAATGTAAATACAGTGGATTTACAGCAAGAGATAATGAAAAACCACTGTTTACGCTCAAGAAGACCACTTTAAACTTTGCCTAATTGTCTCTAATAAAGCCAGACTAGTTCTAGAAAAAGATTCTTTGAACCGATAAAACCAAGATTAACTAGTAGAAGAACAAAGGGAAGTGCATGAGGAAGGGAAGGCACAAATCATGATCCACACCATACCACATGATCTGGCAGGCATGGTGAAGGCCTGTGAATGCAAGCTACTGATTATTTCACAGTGGAACAAGTTAAATTTCAGTAAAGCTAAACAAAGAGATCTAGTTCGGTTGAATATGAGATTGGCAAAATCCAATTCACAAGGGATCACTCTGCATTTCTGATGAAACAGAGAAACTGAACAAACTTAATTACAAGTGGAGATGTAGCACAATGCAGGATTTTTCAGCAATAATCAACATTTTGAATGATCAATGCCAAATATGTATATAAGGACAGTTTTATAATTCAGATTTAAAATGGCACAAAATCACAACAACAGTCACATCAATACACTTTGAAAACCCCAACAATAAGGCAACCCTATGAGCAAGCACCTGGCAACAGTGGGAAGGAAAAACACCCTTTTAACAGAAAACAACCCCATGCAGAACCAGGCTCAGGGAGGAAGACACACTATAGAAGAAAGCCAAGTGAGCTGACAGCCATGAACTACATGAACCACACAGGGTCAATTGTGTGTTGACTGTCTGATAAATAGATTACCTTAACAGGGGTCAGGGTCATGACAGAAAAGAGGGAGAAGTTTGCGAACGAGGTTCGATTACTGAAGAGAAGCAGGGAAATGATGAGAGATTGAGACAGAGAAAAAACACTTTTGAACTGGGAAACGAAGGGATTTCATTGTGAAAAATGTGTGTAATTGCTAAATGGTTATGAAAGTATTTTTATTAGCCTTCTGACGTCTGACTTGTGATTGGTGACGAGGCTAACTCTGATTCTGTGTTTGGGAGAAAAACAAGAAGAACTTTCTTGTGGGAAAAAAGAAAATAGTTTTTTTTATGTGTGTCAGTTAAAATTATTTAGTTTGTTTCCTGATTGCCAAGAGAATAAGTTGGAGAACAATAAAAAAAACCCATACTTTCACAACAAAGGCTTGGGATCAGGATAATTACCAGTGACGAGTTAGACCTCACAGTTTTGAAATCCCTTCACCTAAAGCTGAAAGTCTAGACTTCAGTCACACCTTCTTTTGCTCCCATACTGAGGCAGATTTGTGAGTTTCCATTGAAGTACTAATGGATCTGGTTATATTTACAGGCTATCCCAACCACAATCAATCAATCAATCAAAGTAAATGCATCACAACAAATTTCGCTTACAGTATACTATGAATAGCCAAACACATTAATGGGTCAGAACAGCTGAGCACTTTTGTTTATACAAAACATTGCACAAGGATTACATTAGACTTACATTTAGTTTATCCATGCAGAGTGTTTCTGTTTAGACCTGACCGTACTCCTCAACATACTAGTGACATCTGTTTACAAAAACATTGAATGCTTTTGTTATGACTGGTTTATGATATGAGCACGCTACCAACAACATGACCTAACTGATGGAGGTAAACATGGTTCACCTGAACTCATGAGCCAGATGGACTTGTTTATAATTTTTATCTTCTAGCTGTTTCTCTCCCTGCGTTTCTTCTGCTTGCTCATGTGCTGTGGCAATGATATTTTGAGGATATCAGTAAATCAAGCATGTATATCATGAGCTTTTCTAAATCATCAGTGGTGGAACTGTATCACTGTAGATGATTGCCTTCAGTGTATAAAAAGCCTTTTATGATCATTTTTGTCTCTCTAGATTGGAAAATATGAAAGCTGATTGTTTTGTCGTTGCTTTGAGCCAAAAAAATTAAAGGATTTCTAAAATTTCTGTAAAGACGAGTGGTCCAAAATCCCTCCTGAGATGTGTGCAAACCTGGTAACCAACCACACGAAACCTCTTACCACTGTACTCGCTAAGAAGGGCTGGCTAGTTCTAAGTCATGCTTTGCTTGGGGATCAAATTGTTATTTCACTCAATGACATTCAAATAAATTTACAATTTTTGTGTAAATTGAGCATTAAAAACAAACATAAAAATTAGAGATTGTTCAGTTTGCTATACGTGAGTAAACATGATATGCCCATCTTTAGACTAACCTTTGAATGCTACAGGTTTTGCTGTTGGAAAGCGGTGAGGTGGCTGCTTTTTAAATAACTTGTTATCATTGCCTAAAACAAGCTGGTGGTAAATGGAAGCAGCCAAACACATAGACTTTCTAGATATTTAAACTATGCAAACAGGTGGTTTGATGAAGCACTTTTGTTTCTGTAAATGCTGACTTTAAGAAAAAAGTGAGGGTCAATTAAAGGTCAATTTGCTTCACAGGTGGTGGAAGCTGGTGGAAACACCACCACTGGTGTAAACGGGCCAGATGGGGAGCTGTATAACCTATAGTTTACCACCGTGCTTAATTTCTGTCTCAATAAACATTTTTGCTGTCCTTAATGTGTCTAATCATTATCATCATTTTAGATTGTCAGTCTTAAAGCTGTAATGAGGATAGCGTACACTGTAGTAAGCTAACACCGTATCGAAGTGCTCTGTCATGCACTGAGATGATACTTTCACTGTTGGAGGATGATGATGAGGCAAAATCAACAGTTGAGTGTCCAGCTTTGTTTGTTAGTACTGCTTTCCTGAAAATTGTTACTTAAGAACAGATCCTACATATCAGTGAAGTAAACACAACATAATATGTGTTTGTTTTGCTCTCCCCAGGTAAACCCACCCTACTATGTAAAACTGGTGGAGCTGGTACCTCACCCAGAGACAGCAGCAGCCGTTATGGACACCACCCATGCTCTGATGACCAAGGTACAAATCTTACACAAAAGATTACACATTTCTGGGCCCTGTTATGCCCGAACTTGTTGGACAGATTTCAAAAGAAATCAGAATAACCAGTGGATTAAGAGCACGAGGAAGCCAAACCCCATGCTATGATTAGGAGACCAATACTGCTGTCATACTATGTATTAAGTGCTGGTGATAAGCCTAGCTCCTAGCTTTCTTTTCACATTAGTTTGACGTTGTTCTGGCCATTTTCAGTATTTGACAGTGTGTCACAGTCTCGAGTACAGCTGCTACACCACAAATCTTAACAAACAGTTTGTGATCATGTGAATGATTACATACTTTATTCCAAGCAAGTCTCAACAAGCTTGTTTTCTTAACATGAACAACCAGTGGCTTCCTGCAACTACTAAGCTTCATCAATGAAGCTGTATTATTCATAATTGTCTTGTAGAATCTTTTGCTGCGCTTGGCTTGACTTAACTGATTTCTCCTGACGCAGGTTGGCCAGGCACCTGTCCTTCTGAAAAAAGAGATCGATGGCTTTGCCCTAAACAGAGTTCAAGCCGCCATTATTGCAGAGTCATGGAGACTAGTTCAGGTTAGTGTTTTCTGGGCATGTGGGTGGGGAGTTGTGTTGAGGAGCCAGTTTTTCAAAGCACTACCAACTTCAAGCAAGGTTAGTCATGAATATGCTTTCATAACCTTTGTGTTCAAATGCAAGAAAATGCTCATAAATATATGACACTAACTGAATCTCCAACAAAAAAACCCTCATTGCTTTACTGCTGCATTGCTAAAGCTGACTTCTAGGTCATAATGACGAGTGTTTTTACTTGTTTTTACCTCTGGACAGGAGCGCCTCAGTCTCAGTCAGGTTTCATGTGGCTGCTGATGGTTTTGTAATAGAGGCAGGAAAGAGGAAGCCCTTGTCAGCTCACCTCTTCTATTATGTCCACAGTCTCCCTCTAAAAAGGAGCACAATGAGACTAAATGAGCTTTAGCCTCTGATGACAGGCACTATTACGTGGTCACTCACTGAGGAAAAAGCTTGAATGATAATGAGAGCGATGGGAATGGTGACAATCACGGCTGATGGAATGTTAACTTGAGACGTATACTGTGTTACCCGAACTGAATTCCCATGAAGAGTTTGATGTTGGCTTCAAATATAGAACCACAGACATCAGAAGCACCTTAAATGACCCCCTCCATTAAATAATGCAACATCAGATGCTTCCACATAGTTCTGAACTTTCACACGTCTTCCACGATTGTCTGTTCCAAGTTTCTCGCTTTTGTTTTTTATGTCAGTGACTGTTGTTGTAGTAAAGGTGTCCTTCAACTACTTTTATCTTCCTCGCTTTCAAGGCCAAGTTAGAATCACCAGTCAACCTAACATGTATGTCGTTAGACTGTTGGAGGAAATCAGAGTACCTGACAGAAGCCCACGCAGCCACAGCAATGATGACAGGGGGGTGCTAACCACTACACCACCATGCCACCCATGGCTGAAGTGACAAAATAAAACTACATTTCCCAGGGTAGATGATTTAGGTTTAAAGGTCAGTTAGATATTTACATAAAAACTGTTTTCTAGTAAAGTAAAAGCAGCTGAAGCAGGCCCGCATTAGCTAGAAAACGATGATGTCAGACAGTGTTTGAGCTGAGGAACTTAAAAAGATGCACATCAGTCATCTTGTGTTAGATCCATTAATGCAACTAAATGCAATTCAGGCTTTCACTCAAAGTGATACATGAATGACATTAGAACCGACTTCCTAAGATAGCTGTTGGGACATGTTAAGCTGTCATCAATGGAAATCAGCAGAAATTAACAGCCGCTCTGCATTGTTGCTCACAGACCTGTTCCTGACAGGTGAGTAGGCAGCATTAGCATAGATTTAAAGCTACAAACCCATTAGGAGATAATACCAGGAGACATGGCAGTAGTTACTCAACTGGTTGCAACTAAAATAAAAATGAGTTGCCATACAGCTGAAATGGGTAAAAGGAAACTGGATAATCACATTTTGCTTTGTAATAGCAGGGGATTGGATGGATTATTAAAAAGCTGGCTCAGAAAGAGCAGAAATCTATTTTAAGTTACTTGCGTGACTTTGCACATGATTCAGATTTGTACACTTGAGAAAGACGTCTCTATGACATTAATGAAGGATAAATGCATTAGGAAAAATGTCTTCTTTAGTAAATTCGTAGGACTGATCTGTCTTGTGCATTTGTATGCTCGAAAAACATCAGTTGATTGCAGTTTACTGGTAACGTAGATGAAAAAGTGTGTGCTTGTTTATTTTGAGTCTGCACGAAATTGGTTTCATTTTATGTTGTTGCCAGATATTACCAGTTATATCTGGTAATATCTGGGTGGCTGTAGCTCAGGTGGCAGAGCAGGTCAGCCACTAATCAGAAGGTCGGTGGTTCGATCCCAGGCTGCCTCCTCGCTGCATGCCAAATATCCTTGGGCAAGATACTAACCCCGTGTTTGCCTACTGGTGGTGGTCAGAGGGCCCGGTGGCGCCAGTGTCCAGCAGCCTCGCCTCTGTCAGTGCGCCCCAGGGCAGCTGTGGCTACAATGTAGCTGCCATCATCAGTGTGTGAATGTGTGTGTGAATGGGTGAATGACTGAATGTAGTGTAAAGCGCTTTGGGGTCCTTAGGGACTAGAAAAGCGCTATACAAATGCAGGCCATTTACCATTTACCATTTAAATGGGTACACTAATAGTCTGTGCAAGACTGGACTGATTGATTGATTGCCTTTATTTGTCGCTTGCAGTTGACCTGCAGCGAAATTGGACCTTTCCGACCATACATACAATACACAAACATCACATTGGGGAGACAGGTCAGAACAGGCAGCATAAAGAAAACAATGAAATGCATAACACAAAAGGGCAGTCGAGAAGGAAAAAGAAACTGTGTCCGGGACGCCGCAACTCTGCGCATCCAAAGCTGATCCGCCGTCTGCATCGGATGGCAGGTGTTGGATTCGTGGAGGGGGTGTGAGTGTGTATCTGTGTCAGTGTACATGTGTGCATGCGTGTGAGGATGTGTGTCCTGTGTTCAGCCTTAAGAAAGTGTCGTTTTGCCCAATTAAGCAAATATAAACAGTCCACAGCCTACGCAGATGGCCTTGAGGAATCTGGGCGAGAGAGTCAGGGTAGAATTTTTTGTTGTTCTTGTCAACATCGTCCAGCTGGCACCGCTGAGAGGGGGGGAGCAGGTCTTAATGTCCATTACTGGTCCGGAGGTGTATCAATTTCCCGTTGAAGAGCCGTGAGCTTCTCCAAGACCTTTCACATATTGCTTCCATAGGAACAGTCTGAGTACTCACAGCCCCCCCAACGCTTCAATCATGGTGGCTAGCCTTGTGTGGTTTTGAAAAGCTGTAACTGCTTTCTTCAATTTCCGTGCCATTACTATGTTTATTTGTCATTTTTGAGGTTTTACATATCAGGAAGAGAAGCAGGCTTCATGATTTGCCTCACAACAGAGCTCGTTGTTTGTCACAGCTTTAGACTTTGAGAAGCTCTTAAGTGTTTGGATTGTTTTTCTTGCTTTGACGGTAGCTTTTTGGTTCAGCAATGATCCAAGAGGGCCTGCAGGCAGGTAAAAACCCTTGATTGTTCAGTCATTTTTAAGCCCAAGACCATGACACTCCCTGCTGAGAATAACGTATTCTCAGAATTAAAACCTCCAAGTCATACTTCCACGAAATGCAGCAGAAGCCACTCTTGTGCCTCTGTGCCAGCTGTATTGCAACATCTGTAACGAAGCATGTGAAGTTCATAATTTTACACAGAACTGTGGCAGCTCAGACTTGTACCTAAATGATATTCTTTATTGTGTGCACATCACCACCGTGTGAGAGGCGAATTCCCCACCTCCCCACCCCAAGGGCACCCTTAGACCTTAGCTGACAAAAATGCCACACTTCTGTTAAAGGTGTTGCTCTATGGAGGCCTATCTCCCCCCCACCACTCCCCCTGTCAGTGGCTGACGCCCTCAGACATTGGTGCATTTTTGGTTCTTGGTGTCCAGGGCTGCGCGCTCAGGTATGCACCGGGACACTCCCGGTGGCTGCTTGTCAGGACCTGGCACCTGTGGGTCGGTCGGGCCCCTTCGGGGGGTGGGGTGCCCTCGGCCTCTGGGCCTGGGGCTCGGTCACTCTGGCACAGCTGGATGCCGGCGGAGCTCACGGGCACGTTACTGCAACCCCCTCTGGCTTCTGCTCCGCGGCTGCTGGGTGACCCCTCATTTGGGGCTCTCCTCAGCTCTTTCCGGGAGAGTGGCATGGTTGCCCCTCTGTTGGTTTTCCTTGGACTCTTGCACTCTGAGGGTTTCTGGATGTCTGGAGCCTGGATCTCCTCCATACCTGCTTCATGCCCTGGAGGACGGGGCTGTGGCTCCCCACACCCTCTAGCAGATCGTTACATGAAGGAACTGTTTGAATACAAGCGCGTTCATGCTCACAGGTTTACACACGGGTGCTCACAGACACAAACTACACCCTTTTTGGCTCCTACCTCAAAGCACACTGTGCGCTGTCGATCTTACATGCTGCACAATAACAATATTTAGTATTTACTGTTATATACACATGGATTATCGCGATGATGTTGTTTATTATATTGCTCTCTTTCTTGCTTCTTTTCTTTTCTTTTTTCTCTCTCAACAGGTGATCCAGGTGATTGATATATATATATATATATATATATATATATATATATATATATATATATATATATATATATATATATATATATATATATGTACTTTTTGTCCCCCCACCTCTTTTTTGTTTTGTGTCCTTTATCACCGTTGATTTTTATCCCGGCTGTTTTTCCTTCCCTCCCTCTCTTTCTTTCTCCCTTTCCCTTCCCCCAGTCATGTCTGTCCCGTATGTAACAACTGAAAATAAAATGAAATGAACAATAAAAACAAAGGTCAATCAAATGGACCGATACGGTAAGGCCGGGATGGTCCACTTGGTAAAGTAAATCTGTTGGGCATCTTTCTTGGCCTTTAGACAATAATTCTGATGGCAAAGGAACCAAACGGGACAGGCGGGGAAAAAAAAGGTGTTGCTCTTGCTTTCGAAAGAGCGCCCAAAGTTTATCGCAAAGCAGCCTGTTCACAGTAACATTGTAATGAAAAACGATGCTTTCACACATCCAAAATGATTCTTGAATATCTAAATAACAACAAAGAACATCCATTCTCTTCTATTTATTCAATTCAGAGCCGCAGAGGGACTAAAGCCTATGTCACAGAAATGAAAAATAAAGCAAAATGGAATGTCCGATGTACTGAAATATATAGAAAAGGAATAATTTTTTTTTTTTAATGAGTGTACGTGATGTGTTGGTTGTATGTTTGTTGTTTGGTTTGACATACTGCGAATCAATTTCCCATCAGGGACAATAAAGTTACCATTGACCATACCATTGACCATTGACCATTAATTTTGAATGTCTAGAAACTGAGCCTCTCAACAGCCAGCGTTTCTGTTCACATGTCGCTTTACTTTTAGACTTAACTAATTTACAGAAATGCAAAAAATAGAGAAGATAGATGCTATTTTTAGCTGTATTTATTTTGATTTTTTTCACAGCAGACTTACATACATTTTCAGTTTACACACACACACACATACATACATATATATATTAGGGGTGCAACGATACACAAAATTCACGGTTCGGTTCGATACTTTGGTGTCACGGTTCGATATTTTTTCGATACAAAAAATGTTCATGCTTTTTTAATTTGTCATTTATTAAAATTATAAATATATATTTTAACTCAAACGTACAGTTTTTAAATTTAATGTTGCTGAAACAACAAAGGGATAAAATAATAAATCTATCTGATCGAGAAATCACTCATCTTTGGAAAAGAGAGTTTATTACAGAGGAATGGCTCTTTCCAAAATAAAAGCTATACTATACACTTCTTCTGGAGTATATTCCCATAAGGAAAATCACGTGCTAACGGCTGTCTAAATGACTCGGGTAAAGTTTGTAGCATGCGTGCTTGTTGTTTTTGTCTGCTTCCACTTGTCTTTGCACTAGGATGATGTCGGAGTAAATGTGCAGTCATATTCATTGTGTTCCCACTAGTGCTGTCAGCGTTAATCTGAAATGACGTTAACGCCACAACACGGCAAATCTCCGTTAACGAGCTACCATGGATCGCCCTGTGCGTGGGGCTGGACGGCGTCAACACGTTAACGAGCTAACTGCGCTAACGCAGTAGTTCCCACCCATGTAATTGAGCATTGCGTGGCACATGCGACATACTGTTTTACTTTGGTCCATGACGCGCTTACCTTCAGGGTCATATTTCGCTGAAGACCAAAATAGTTCCAAATGCCAGATATGAATGAGGGTGGGGGAGGTTCAATTTGCCATGTTTTAACGAGCTTAGCTTCTGTCTTGCTAGCTTGCACTGCGCTCAGTGGATCTGCGCTAGACAGTGCAGCCTAGGCGGAGTAGTCGAACGCAGATCCACTGAGCTCTCAACACAGACAGCATCGTCAGAAGAAAAGTTGATGAAATAAATTTAAAATTTTGTATTGTTCGATACATATGCGTACCGAACCGAAAGCACTGTATCGAACGGTTCAATATCGATACGAGTATCGTTGCACCCCTAATATATATATATATATATATATAAAAAACACCCAGCACGCCCCTGCGTGCGGTTTATCCTTCAAGCTCGGGTCCTCTACCAGAGGCCTGGGAGCTTGAGGGTCCTGCGCAGTATCTTAGCTGTTCCCAGGACTGCGCTCTTCTGGACAGAGATCTCCGATGTTATTCCCGGGATCTGCTGGAGCCACTCGCCTAGCTTGGGAGTCACCGCACCTAGTGCTCCGATTACCACGGGGACCACCGTTACCTTCACCCTCCACATCCTCTCGAGCTCTTCTCTGAGCCCTTGGTATTTATCCAGCTTCTCGTGTTCCTTCTTCCTGATATTGCTGTCATTCGGAACCGCTACATCGATCACTACGGCCGTCTGCTTCTGTTTGTCTACCACCACTATGTCCGGTTGGTTAGCCACCACCATTTTGTCCGTCTGTATCTGGAAGTCCCACAGGATCTTAGCTCGGTCATTCTCCACCACCCTTGGGGGCATCTCCCATTTTGACCTCGGGACTTCCAGGTTATACTCGGCACAGATGTTCCTGTACACTATGCCGGCCACTTGGTTATGGCGTTCCATGTATGCCTTGCCTGCTAGCATCTTGCACCCTGCTGTTATGTGCTGGATTGTCTCTGGGGCATCTTTACACAGCCTGCACCTGGGGTCTTGCCTGGTGTGATAGACCCCAGCCTCTATGGATCTTGTGCTCAGAGCTTGTTCTTGTGCTGCCATGATTAGTGCCTCTGTGCTGTCTTTCAGTCCAGCTTTGTCCAGCCACTGGTAGGATTTCTGGATATCAGCCACCTCCTCTATCTGCCGGTGGTACATACCGTGCAGGGCCTGTCCTTCCATGATGGTTCCTCGTCTCCCTCCTCTTTCTTGGGTTTCTGCTGCCTGAGGTATTCACTGAGCACTCGGTCAGTTGGGGCCATCTTCCCAATGTATTCTTGGATGTTCCTTGTCTCATCCTGGACTGTGGTGCTGACACTCACCAGTCCCCGGCCCCCTTCCTTCCGCTTAGCGTACAGCCTCAGGGTGCTGGACTTGGGGTGAAACCCTCCATGCATGGTAAGGAGCTTTCTTGTCTTTATGTCAGTGGCTTCTATCGCCTCCTTTGGCCAGCCTATTACCCCAGCAGGGTACCTGATCACGGGCAGGGCGTAGGTGTTGATGGCCCGGATCCTGTTCTTACCATTCAGCTGACTCCTCAGGACTTGCCTGACCCTCTGCAGGTACTTGGTGGTTGCAGCCTTTCTAGCGGCCTCTTCATGGTTCCCATTTGCCTGCGGGATCCCCAGGTACTTGTAACTGTCCTCTATGTCTGCAATGTTGCCTTCTGGTAGTTCAATCCCCTCAGTTCTGACTACCTTCCCTCTCTTTGATACCATCCGACTACACTTCTCCAGTCTGAACGACATTCCAATGTCATTGCTGTATAGCCTGGTAGTGTGGATCAGTGAATCGATGTCTCGTTCACTCTTGGCATACAGCTTGATGTCATCCATGTACAGGAGGTGGCTGACAACTGCTCCGTTCCGTAGTCGGTATCCGTAGCCAGTCTTGTTAATGATCTCACTGAGGGGGTTCAGGCCTATGCAGAACAGCAGTGGGGACAGAGCATCTCCTTGGTAGATCCCGCACTTGATGGTGACTTGTGCTATGGGCTTGGAGTTGGCCTCTAGTGTTGTACGCCACATCCCCATTGAGTTCCTGATGAAGGCTCTTAGGGTCCCATTGATCTTGTACAATTCTAGGCATTCCAGTATCCAGCTGTGGGGCATTGAGTCATAGGCCTTCTTGTAATCAATCCAGGCAGTGCACAGGTTTGTCAGTCTGGTCTTGCGGTCTCGGCTGACTGTTCTGTCTACCAGTAGCTGGTGTTTTGCGCCTCTGGTATTCTTGCCAATTCCTTTCTGTGTCCCGCTCATGTATTGACCCATGTGCCTGTTCATCTTAGCCGATATGATGCCTGACAGGAGCTTCCATGTAGTACTGAGGCAGGTTATTGGTCGGTAGTTGGAGGGGGCCGGTCCCTTCTTGGGATCCTTGGGGATCAGGACCGTCCGACCTTCGGTTAGCCATTCTGGGTGTCTCTCGTTAACTAGCAGCTGGTTCATTTGTGCTGCCAGACGCTCGTGGAGTGCAGTCAGCTTCTTCAGCCAGTAGGCGTGAACCATGTCGGGCCCTGGTGCTGTCCAACTCTTCATACTGGAGACCCTTTCTTGGATATCTGCCACTGTGATGGTTACTTGACAGCAGCTGTCAAGCACGGTGATGGAGGGCTTATTTTGCAGTCACAGTCAATGCTCAGGGTTTTGTCTTCACCCTGCTGATGGGTGAGCATCATGGACACCCAGCTTATTTTAGTAGGCGTGGTCTATCTCGTCCAACCTAGGTTAAGATCTTGAACGAGGTAGTTTGAATATCAGTGACCTAGATGTCAGAGGTCAAGTTTTCTGAAAATCTTGTGAACATGATAATTTGAGAAAGACATCACCTAGGATTTTCATATAGGTACCATACATTTTTCAACAGCCTGAAACTCAACTGCAAAAACGTATAATTCTTTTAATACAATTTAAGTGCCTTTAAAATGTCATTACTACATGAGAAACCTTTGCTTACCTGAAATAGTGAATCCACCTCTGTAATTGCTGCTGGCTGCACCAAAACGTTCCTTTACGCCATGCATCAGAGGCACGCCATCCACAATACTGCTCGACAAAAATAATGAGTTGTGACGTCTACAGTCGTTTGGGAGTGTTTATCACTCACCTAAGGCACTGTTATACTTAACTAAACGATGTGACATACAAATCACCAAACATGAATGGTATTTGATGAGACAATTACTCAAAGTTCCTGCAGTACACGTACATGTACATAGCAGGACAGAGCAGGTAATCACTTACAACAAATTGATGTATTCTAATAGTTTATTTCATTACAAAATACATTGGAGCAGGTGCCAGTTTGGGGAAGCTGTTTCGTGCACCAATGTCTTGAATAATGTGGCCGAGATGGACGTCACCGTTTCGCCTAATTGCATTTTAATGTATGTGGCTAGAGACCAATTGTATATGTTGTACGCCTTATAAGTTATCATTAATTTAAGGATCAGATGTAGTTCTTTGAAACAATATATGATCATTTAACATTTGTATGGCCCTGTAGCATCATCTGTTTATTGAAAATAAAATTCGAGCATGTAATGGATATTTTCCCACAAATGTCAGCAACACAACTAATCTCCTCCACTTATAGTACTGTTTTTCTTTTATAACCATTCACTAAAATAAACACAGTTTCTACCAAGTTACATGCACACGCACACAAAACAGCTCAGTTTGATGTTTCAAAGCAGGGACTTCATCAGGTGTTCTACTTAATGTGTAAAAAATATCTATTTACTGTATTCTTCCTCAATAAATCAAAGCTGTACAGAAGTTCAGCATTAAGCATCAAAGCCTTTGGCCTGACAGTGGTCTTGTGATCTTTCTTACATAACAGGGACCTGCCCTCAACCTTTGCAAACACACACACAAACACACACACAACGAGAGAGAGAGAAAAAGAAAAGAAGTCCTTGAGTTGAGGCCAGAGCTGGAAAGCAGAGTGGCTGAGAAAGCAGCTCGTAGCCCCCAGTGATTACAGTGGAGAGAAGACCCCACCCACCATCCCACTTTGCTCAGATAACAGGCTCGTTGTTGGACGCAGGACCCAAACAAAGACGACCCTGTCGCCTCTCCTCTTGCTCACCATAGTCTCTGTATCTGGGCTTTGATTTCCTCCATGGTTGGCCAACAGGTATCTGTAAACCAAAGTTACCTGACCCATTCTCAGCCAGCTTCCCCTCTGTGCACAATCCTGAGGACACAGGATTGGCTGAATAAGGAAACTTTATATAGCTGGAGTGGCCTGATGGGATCAAAGGGAATTTGGGTTTTCCAGAATAATAGGGAGTTAAAAAGTCATGACTTTGTTGAATTGCTAGGGAAAAGTGTGTGTCCTTCGTATATACTTAACTGTCCCGCAGTCTGTTAGGTAACCATGACCATGATGAACTCAGTAAGAGAAAATACTTAACATGTGGCTCAAAGTTGACCTGCTAGATGTGTGAACTCTCATTACAGATAAACAGATACAGACAAAGAAACAGTTTGACTCCAGAGCTGCTGTTCTGGGATCAGTTCATCAGCAAATATATCCAGAAAACAAAGGGTACAAAACGAATGAATATTATCAGTCGATTCAGTGAAATTAATGTAACTGTTGTTTTTCTAACTTGCGTCATTAGGATGGTGTTATCTCGGTAAAGGACATCGACCTGGTGATGTCAGAGGGACTAGGAATGCGTTACGCCTTCATAGGTCCCATGGAAACAATGCACCTCAATGCACCTAAAGGTAAAATTTCCTGGTTTGTATTCTTTGCTCACATATAAAAACACTAATTCTGGTTATTTTTTTAACTGAGTTTAAGATACTTTGAGCATGAATTTTATATAGTTGAACCAAAGAGTTGATGATGTGTTTGTTCTGTTCAATTCTCACAGCAAAATCATTCATTTTTACCAAAAAGCCTTTCTTCATAAGGGAAAAGGAGTTCATAAAATGTCTGTTTATGAAGAGGAAAGTATCATTTATCCAGCACAGTTTCAACTGTGCGGTGTCCAGTTTCAATTAAGATAAGATAAGATAAGATAAGATAAGATAAGATAAGATAAGATAAGATAAGATAACTCTTTATTGTCATTGCACAGTCATACATAGTACAGTAGTACAAGGAAATTGGAAAACTGTCCTACGTCGGCACTACATATAACACAACACGACACGATATGACACATCACAACGCAACAAACAACACAACACAGTATATTAACTTAGTATAAAAAAGAAGAATAAGTGTATGTGTATTGCACACTGTTATTATTGCACATTAATTATTATTGCACCTTGTTATAAATATAAATATTATTATTGTTATTATTTTAAACATTGTTACCTCCCCCCTAAAAAAGCCCAGGGAGGTAGCCAGTCAGGTCAGCCAATCTGCCAATCAGAGTGAATGTACAAGCCATGTATGCTGTGGAAAATTACTGGAACTAACCAAAGCACAGGCTTTTGAGCATCAGCGACTGCAGTAAATGAGCACAGAATGCCTTTGACTGAGAGTAATGAAGGTAATTCACCGCTTACATGAAATTTTCAAAGTGGCACAGCGTTTCATACGTGTCGCTGCACAAAATACATGTAGTGTACCACACAGTGACATCTCTTTGTGTGTCAGAGAGAGAATGAAACCTCAGCTAGATGGAGAATATCAGAGGTGAGTGTGAAACCCAGAGTAACCCTGACTGTGTACACACACACACACACACACACACACACACACACACACACACACACACACACAGTGTGCACTTTGGCTGAACAAAGCAGTCTTTTGATGGGTAGCGATGAATGCGCTCCCTCACACCAGTCATCCAAAACTCACAGAGCTCACCTCGCAGCCTTCAGACCAGGTGCCAGCTCTACCTGTAGTTACAGTACTGAACTTCTTACTGACTTTTTTTTCTGTTCAGGAAGCATCAGATTCTCAAAAGAATGCTCAGACCTACCCCTGTTGTGTCTTCAAGTCTTTAGATCAGTCCCATCAGATACTGGAGCACTCAGGCTCCCTGTCTCTGTCTGCGCTACCTAAATTTCCTTGCTTTTGTAAACTGTGTGCGTGCACACAGGAGATGCCGTTGTTCTTTGAAGGAATCATCCACTACAACTAAAACCACTGCCTGCAGAAGAATGGCTCATCGATGCATATGATGTATTCAAATATTAATGCAATTTCACAGAAAAGAGCATTAGAATGATGTCTTTTTAAAACACTATCTAGTAAGGGCAGCTTGTCCAACATTCAGCTGACCATGCACAAATTGTTTCATTAGTGTAAAAGTACAGCTAGCAGTGGTAGGTACCGCAAATGGGTGGAAGACAAGTTGCAAACTGGGTGATGTTATGTCCCATATGGAAAAGGAATAGTAAAAACATATATGATTTACTCATGAAAGTGGCCACTTTCTCATTACTTTCATATATTTTTTTTAGTAAGTATCCAAAACATACAAGTTTGATTATATAATTTTTCAAGGGATCTTATATCTGTTTTCACTCTTGTATGCTTTTCATACAAGTTTCATACAAGACAGTTACAAACTTTATAAGATTTATATATATATCTTTTCCATATGGGGTAGTTTGCTTCATTTTCAAGGACTGCTGCTGTTATCTGATTGGAGTTACAGTGGTAACATTAGTGTCCCGTCTTTTCTTCTACTGTACAATTAGCCGTTGTGTAGGGGCACAGGGAATAGGGCTCCCTGTTTAGTGAGGCTTTACATAAAAAGATATATAAGAAAAAATTCAACAATAACAGCTAAAGCTTATTTGGGAAAAGAAATAAAGCAAAGGGACTGAAATAACACTAAGATTTTCCTCCCACAGAGGGTGTTTGGTTGAAGGTAGATGATAGTTATCACACTGTCGTGCCACATTAACGTGTCCCACTAGGCTTTATGTAGACAGTAAGCGTTTTCTAGCTACCCCGTTGTCACATGTTGGATATAAACCTTATTTCCCAAAGAAGTATTGCAAATATAAACATTCACCATATGTTTTCTGGTCGTTGAATAAGGCTCCACTCTTTGAAAATGTGTTGAAAGAACTATTTAAAACTGAGCCCCCTGATCCACCTTAATAACAACCTCATGTGAAGTAATGTAGGGACATCTCTTCTCCCCCCCCCCCCCCCCCCCACCTTGCACCACACTTGCATCTCTCTGCTCAAATAAGGTTTTAAAACTCTAGTCTTCACCTATTCACCTACTACGCTTATCACAGGAATGTCAACAAACCATACTGCTGGCCCTCTTTATGATATGTTAAGCCCGGTTGTTGTCATTGTTATGGGACCTGTGTTTCCTCTTTGATTGATCATTAGCTGTGAGAGGTGCTCCTTTTTCTGCGTCCAATCTAGGACACACTACTATATATTTTATCCACAAACATTTGGTTGCAAGCTAGATAACCCAGCAAGCTCATGACATGAACTCTTATTAGAAATAATGCCTGCTGGTATTTTAGGAGAGAGTAGCAGTGAAATTGTACAAACTGTCAGTTTATAGAAAAATAAATCCAAGATCTCTTTAAACTATTATAGGTAGTAGCATTATATACATTAATGACATGTTATTTAGAGGGCAGTGAATACTGCTTCCCATTTCATATACATGGTATGATTTTCATACTGCATAACCTCTTGGTCTCAGGCATTAGTCACATCCCACTTTTTTTTATTGTAATGACAATATTTTATTAATTATTCTAACCCTAGTTAGATATAGGGATCTTAATTATATAGCTCCCCCATTTTATTACTTCTGTGAGTAGTAATGTATAGTTGAAGTACGAAACGTCCCTTACAAAACCTGCAAACTTTTCTGTTTCTCTGTCCAGAACTTTCATCATCACACTTAGTAGCTACTAAACGTTCGCTATTGCCCTGAGTGCTTTGTTTCGTAGATTTTTACAGGCTTTAAGCACAGAAACCTCACTCAGTAAATCTTCTGATCTTCAATCAGAAGAAAGCTTAAAGGGAGGTGGAAATGAGGTTAAATAGATTATTTCTCACATTGGCTGAACCTCAAGTGCACCAAGGCCTAGTAAAATAGCATTATTTAGAACTGTGAATCATGCAAAGCTGTTCTAATAGAGTCCAAGAATAAGATTATGGAGCTGCAAATGAGCATAGCAATCCACTTTAAACAACAACGTGTAATAACGCTCAACAAGGGGCTGGTGTTAGACATTTCCACTGGCATATACATACATGTAGCATACTGGATACTACCCAGTCCTTATAAATACACTATTAAACTGAAGCTTGTAGTAGCAGGCTTCACAAACCCATTTATTTTAAACTTTCACGACAAGTCAGTCAGTGATTAGCCAAAATGCAGTCTGCCTACATCACAAATGAGTCACTATAGGTTAATAAATGAGAGAACAGCTTCAATGAACAGCGCTAAAAGTTAAATTAACACAGAAAGTGTCAAAGCAGGATCTAACTGTTATTTATGAGATATTTAACATTGAGAAAGAGGAAACTCATTACTTAATATTACTGGTTCTGAAGCACTGAGATAGCAGCCCTGCAAATGAACACAGAAATATAGAGGAGCTAGCATGTGCCATTTCTCAAAATATCAAGCATGTGTCAAACGTTCAAACCAGCAGAAGGAAAGCATTTAGACAAAAACAAATTGCCAGTTGGCACCGCAGCCGCACCTATGCCCATCCCCTCACAATCTAGAAATACATGTTTCTTTTTCTGTTTGCAATTACATCACTTTCACTTTGTGTGACATTACTGTCTTTGAATCTTTGTGGTATTTTAAATAAAGATGATCTACATTCATTGTTTGGAATGATGATCGACATGGACTTCCCCATCACTGAACAGCTGTGTCCTCCCCACAGGTTTGGAAGACTACATGAGCCGATATAGTGAAAATATAACAAGGATTCTGTCTTCCTTTGGGCCTGTGCCGGACTTCTGTGGTGAAGCAGCCAAGAGCGTCATTAATGTAAGTGTGATGGTTACAGAGTTGTGTTTACAGTGAAACTTTCTCTCAATAAATACACTCACTTATGATGTAGTGTACATATATATATATATATATATATATATATATATATATATATATATATATATATATATATATATATATATATATATATATATATGATAAATACGCAAAGCAAGACATTTGATGCAAACGACATGTGAATGGCAGGAAATGTTTCTCCATTATCTGTATGTATCATTAAGCATTAATGGTGCCTTCACAGATGTTATGCACACCAACAGGTTTTGATTATGTGTGTGTTCTTAAATTGTTATTTTTCTCTTTAGCTACACAGAATTTAGTGTCTGTGATTTCCAAAAAGTATTTCAGTTTTTGGTTCAAGGAGCACTTTTCCACCTTGGACCAGAGAAGCTGTCTAAATTTCTGGATTTTGCGTGCTGCAGCATCAGAATTTGGTTTTCCAGCATATCACAAAGCTCAGATCATCTCAAGCTGGTTTCTTGAACATGACATTGAGTTCACTGTGCTTAAATGACCTCCACAGTCACCAGATCTCAATCCAAGAGAAGACCTGTGGGATGTGGTAAAAGGGGACATAGATAGATGTGCTGCTGACAATCTGCAGTAATTGTGTGATGCTGTCATGTCAGTATGGACCATAATATCTGGTTAGTGTTTCGATACAGTGAAAAAGAGGGTCCTTGTTTTTCAGGGGTGTTCTTGAGACCTTGCAGTGTTTTAATAAAGTGCCACCTGAGCCCCCAAAGAGCAATTCAGTATTCAATAGGCTCCCAAGATTTTTTTAAATAAATAAAAAAATGTGTGTTAATTCAGATCAAAGACACGGAATGTCTATATTAATATACATATCTTAATTTATTATTTTCTTCATTATTTATTGTGTGTTTAGTTCTGGATGACTGAAATTCAGCAGTTTCTACTCACCTCTGAGCCATAAAGCTTTCTCCTAAGTAGAAATTAATTGGTCACATGCTGTCACAGGCGGTTAATATGTTAGCCACAGAAGGTCATCTTGTAAGGACACCCTGAGCTGGAGCATTAAATAGTTTAAGGTGGACTCGTTTGCCTTCTGTGATCACGAGAACAAGGGCAGCACTGCATGCACATTGATCTGTGCAAGTGTCGGCCCTGGATGTCACTGTTTCAAAGCTAAGACGTTATTAAAAGATTATGATAAATGGCCCGTATTTGTATAGCGCTTTACTAGTCCCTAAGGACCCCAAAGCACTTTACACATTCAGTCATCCACCCGTTCACACACACATTCACACACTGGTGATGGCAGCTACATTGTAGCCACAGCCATCCCGGGGCGCACTGACAGAGGCGAGGCTGCCGGACACTAGCGCCACCGGGCCCTCTGACTACCACCAGTGGGCAACGGGTGAAGTGTCTTGCCCAAGGACACAACGACCGAGACTGTCGGAGCCGGGGCTCGAACCGGCAACCTTCCGATTACAAGACGAACTGCCAGCTATTGAGCCAGGATCGCCCCAAAAGGATATTTAGTTTAGCTTTACGGCTGAGAAGCTTTATTTTAAAATGAACCTACTGTTAAAAATTAGAGACTGTTCATTTTTTCTCAGTGAGCAAACGTACAAATTCAGCAACTGAGAAAATAGTTATTTCCCCCACTAGACATGTCCGAAGTCCTAGATAGCAACCATTCCACTTTGCTCACCTAGCTTTTCCTTCTGTGCCGTCCACAGGAGATGTACGAGCTCATTCCCTGTGACCAGCAGCATCTGGCAGCCAGGCAGGAGAGGAGGGACCAGTTCCTCATGCGTCTGGCCAAGCTGAAGAAGGACTAATAAGCTCAGGGTCCAAACTCAAGAAAAACAACTTAATTAGGTAGAAATGTGATTGTTGAGTTCAACATGTAATGAAGACCTTTTTTTCTTTAAACAGGCATACCTTGACTGAAAAGCAGCACTTTTTTAAAATGAGTAATGATCAATCTTCCTTATATGATGAGTACTAGCAGTATTAGAACATAACTCTGGATTGCTACTCCTTATGAATACAATTTTAACCGGTCTTTTGTTTTTTCTAAATCTACAGCACGTTTTAACTTTTACTCTACATCTTGGTTACAAAACCGACTGTGGTAAAATGTGAAAAACAATGATCTCATTCAGCCACATTAATGGTCTCTTGTGTAAACAAATTTCTTGAAAATGTGAATCAGTGTTTTGATTAATAAAAAAGAACACAATAACGCATTTATGTAATTGTTTTGATAGCCACACAACAGAAAGAGATGAGTGTTTTTGTGATCCTGATAATGAGGAGAAATTAAATAATGACATTTCACTACATATTTCTGGGCTGAGTGCTCTCTGCTGACTGCCACCATGTGCTCGCATAATTGTGACGGGTAAGTTCCCAAATCATAAGGAAACACATCAGGAGGGCTGTGAAAGATTTAAATTTCACACTGATATAGGTCCAATAGTGACAACCATACATCACACTCTGGGTGTTCTAGTGCAGGTTTGTGGCTCTATAAACTGAAATATTGTATTTATATTGTAAATATTTTATATGTATGTGTGTGTGGGCGGCGGAGGGCTCCCTTTTGTTATTATTAGGTGAAGTCACATTAACATTAAATGCCTGCGTAAAATTTAATTAGAGACTAATAACCCTGCTGGTTGGCCCCACCTCGAGCTTGGCCCCTCCCTCCCAGTTTGCAGGAGGGATGATGGATAATCGGTGTGCGCCTCACTCACTACTTATAGACAAGACAAGTCGAGTCTGTCCCAAACCGATTCTACTGAGACGCACAGAAGAGAACAGGACTGATTGTTTCCCCAGCTTGGTGGAAGCTTAAAAAAAATCTGTTTAGGATAAACTCCACAAAAACAGGTGAGTTTAATTTCAATTCGATCTGCTAATGCCACCACAAAAAAGTGAAAATATATTTTAGAAATAATGTGTCGAATTTAGATATTTTAAAGTGTTAGCTCCTTGAATGCAGCTGCTTATTTAACCTGTGGGCCCCTTCAGTCTGAGTGCAGTTGGTTTAAGCTGGCAGACGTTGGTCTGAGGTAGACGCTGGTCTTCCCAATACTTTTCTGTATACTGTCAGAATGAGTTTGAGGCTCTTATTTTCAGGGAAACGAGTGGTTGTGTATTTTTAGATTTTTGTGGAAAAAATATTATTTTTTTAAAACTACAAATACATATTTTTTCATTTTGCTTGCAACATTATTTGGCTGCTAAAATGCCCTTTATTTGCATTAAAACCATAGATCCATACAGTTTGCTTTCCCGTCCGCTTTTTGACTCTGTAATGCCAACTCTGTTATACACCTTGTCATGTGTAGCCAGAAATGTAACCTTTCAGCCCTTTAAAAATTATTTAAAATCCCACAAGTCATCCACAATATATGCATCTGAAAAATAATGATAATTTTCTAATTACACACACACTCGCACCTTTTTAACAACATAAATATGCCATAAAACAAGGCCTCCAGCAGGTGTATTTCTCCAGCACTTTTCTAGCCTTTTAACTTTCTGCTGAATTCCACAGGTTGTCTCAGCTTCCGGACTCCTTTTGGCCGCAATGAGTTGGGGGGCTCTCTACGCCCAGCTAGGTGGCGTCAACAAGCACTCCACCAGCCTGGGGAAGATCTGGCTTTCTGTCCTTTTCATCTTCCGCATCACGATTCTGGTCCTGGCTGCGGAGAGCGTCTGGGGGGACGAGCAGTCAGACTTTACGTGCAACACGCAGCAGCCCGGCTGCAAAAACGTCTGCTACGACCACTTCTTCCCCGTGTCGCACATCCGCCTGTGGTGCCTGCAGCTGATCTTTGTATCCACGCCGGCCCTGCTGGTGGCCATGCACGTCGCCTACAGAAAACGGGGTGATAAGAGGAACATGCTGGCCTCCAATGGCACTGAAAAGATGACAGATACTGAGCTGCAGACGCTAAAGAGGAGGCGTCTGCCCATTACAGGCACTCTGTGGTGGACCTACACCTGCAGCTTGTTTTTCCGGCTCATCTTTGAGGGGGGGTTTATGTATGCGCTCTACTTTGTCTACGACGGCTTCCAGATGCCCCGGCTGGTGAAGTGCGAGCAGTGGCCTTGCCCCAACAAGGTGGACTGTTTCATCTCCAGGCCAACTGAAAAGACCGTCTTCACCATCTTCATGGTGGCTTCATCTGCCATCTGCATGGTGCTGAATGTGGCCGAGCTCTTCTACCTCATTGTAAAGGCGGTCATGAGATGCATGACAAGGTCCAGCAGGAGGAAACACACTTACCCAGACAGCGTGACACGGGATAACAAGAAGAATGAAATGCTGCTGTCTTCTTCCACAGATTCATCCAGCAACAAGACCATGTGTTAGAGACAAGAGAAAGGTGTATACTGTAAATCCAACCTCACGAGTTGTGTCTACGTCTTGGTTACTGGGATTTGTCTCACGAGATAGTGAAACAGCTTTGGATCTGTATAGTTGGGGTTGACTGTAAAGACCTGACTGAGTTCTCCGAACAAACACATTGCCAGATAGTAACGTAAAGAGTAAAACAAGTGTCAAACACTGAGTGGTTGCAACCATTTTACTGTCCACAGTTGAAATTTGCTTGAACGTGGCGAAATCTGCCTGAAAAATGAGCCTACACTGACATCTAGTGGTGACAGTGGACCCTTAACGAGCACAAACGCCTTCACAACAGCCTGAGTGATCGATTTATCCGAGGAGAACAAATGAAGTTTTGAGAAGAGAAGCAGAGTATGTTTAGCTTTTAGCTGATGAGATTGATTTTAAGTTCACAGTACCTGATGTGATTACGCTTAATGAACAAGTCTGATTTTTCTGTTTTAGAATGAAATCACTGATCTTCGCTGTTTGATCAACTTCATAGGTTCTTTTTGGGGGGGGGGGTTGTAAATGTTTCTTTACATGTGTTAGACGACAAAAAATTTCACACGTGCATACCATTTCATTCAAAAATATGAAGAACGTATATGTTTGTACTGTATCAGATGGTTTTTCATCTACTGCCAGCAAGTTCAAGAATCCCCCTGAACAGATCATGCTGCACACATGTGAATTATTTTCTGTGAAACTGAATTCCAGACTGGATCTAATGTAAAAGAAGGCTGAAACCAGTGACGTGACACAGGAGTCATGATACTGTGTACTCTTTTAGGTGTTAGGATTTCATGTTTTTCAAGTTTATAGGGTGTAGGTTTAATTTACTTTGACCATTTCACATTCAGATAGGGTTCCTCCTCATTCACCTTGTGACTTCCAATCCTGCTTTTTTGGAAACACCAGAAGTCGCTCAGCCCCAGATCTGCTCCTGTGTTATTTGAACTTGCATTGTTTTTCTTGCAGTGTGTACTGACCCCAGCTGGCTGTATCAGCTTTCAGCATGTGCCTTATTTTAGCCACCAGACTAATCACTGCTAGGCACCGTGGCCGTGAAAATGTCTTTGTCCTTCTTCCATCCAGGAATAGCCAAGCGGGATCAGTCAGACTGTTCCAAAGTGTTGGTTAGACGTGTCGATTCCACCATAATTAAAAAGAAACCACAGTGAGCTGTATACTGATGTTACATAAGTGATGCAGCTGGGACCAAAACTAGTCTGTGTGCCTGCTCTGCACTGACCTTTGACTTCTAGCTTTCTGTAACAAGCCTAATGACATTTTCTGATGCTACATTTTTTTTTTTTTTAACAGCGATGTACTTCCTCTTGTTTTTATGGGATAATCCTGATTATTCCTATTTCAACATGTTGTTATTGTTATTATTATTATTATTATTATTAATAATACAGTTTCTATTAGTCTGCCTTTAAAAGCAAACTGCACACTAATGAGCAAACAGCTTTCTAAGAAGAAATGATTAAATCTGACATTTTTTTATTATTATTATTTCACTTGCACTTTGATCCTTCAACTTGTTTTGCTCTATGAGACTTTTTTTTTTAAAATTTTTAAATAAATCGGTAAAAACAGACCTGTGTGCATTATCATTTATGTGCAGTTTTATTTACTTTACTGAAATATGGGATAAGTGGGGAATTTTTTTCCCACACTGGGAGAGAATCGTCTTGCCTTACACTCTCTGTCTTCTCCTCCACATTTTGCTCTTTATAACCACATATCAGTAACGTTTGACTTGGACAGATTGTAGTGTGTCCACAGGATCGGCCTTTTAAAGACCTCGCGGCTATTTAATGTTGCCTGCCTCCTAAAATGAGTAACTATTACTATTTTTAGCACCCGGGGGTCATAATTTGGGAATGTTTCTAAACTTTTGGCAACTTTTTGCGCACGGTTTTGGGGAGGTTGGCAGGGGCGTGGTGTGGCCGGAGAGGCTGATGACTCTGTGGATTCACTCATGGATGGTCACGCAATGTGACAGCCCAGTCATGGCTGGAAATGAGCGGTAGCTCCGTTTAACCGAGCCTCATCTCTCCGACTCCGAGCCTCCTCCAGAAACTAACAACAAGAAAGAAAAAAGTTTCCCTTGCGCAAAGTAACAGGCACGGAGAGAAGTTTGTGCATGAACGAGGTTGCGAGGCCCGCATTAAAAAAAACGTGAGGAAAAAAATAGTTTGTCGAGCTGTCAGAGAAGTGACAAGTTGAGTGTGGGTGGGGGGTGGATCAGGGACACAGAGGGAGGGTCGCTTCAGCCGCGGGAGGTCCACACCGCTTTTCAACGCACTCCAGTGATGGCACCGATGATGGCAGATGGATTTGCGTTTCGTGTTTAAGTATGACATCTCCGCTTTAAAGGTATGACGGATAAACACCACCGTGGCTATTTTCTTGCACAAAAAAGGGAGTACAGTAAATGAAGAACGGCATGTTATCAGGTAATTAAGAGTTGCTTCAGTTTTACCGAACAAGGGGGGAACAAAAAGGCTGTCAAAGCTTAAAAGGAGTCTGGGGACTCTGGCACACTCTGCATTGTCACTCTGGCAGGTAGGGCTTTGTATTTGAACCCGTCTGTTACATTCTTCACCATCTGACACAAATGCCACAAGTAGCTGTGGAGCTGAGGGGAGTGAGGTTTTATTATTCTTTTAAGTTTTTGTGGGTTGGTCACTAATAAGTCATCACAAGGTCACAAATGGAAAGCACGACTTTCTGATTCTCTGGGTGTAACTGCTGCAGTTTCCCCCAATAAGTTTATATTGATGTCAGATAAATGGAAACAGTGTTTAAAGAGCCTGACCGTTTTCTGAAACAGCCAGCAGTGTTTTAATTTTCCACCAGAAGATTTATTTTAATGTATTTCTTACAAAGTCTTGTGAAAGTTAACATGTTGTTTTTTCCTCTCTTCTAGGTGTCATACATATTGTGAACCCTAGTCGATGGATTTATTACCTTTTAATACAAGAATATTTTAGTAAGTTTGCCCTCAAATGAGTGTGTGTGTGTGTGTGTGTGTGTGTGTGTGTGTGTGTGTGTGTGTGTGTGTGTGTGTGTGTGTGCGCGTTTACGCTGAATATGTTGCATGATTAGGGTTCAGTGTACACAACACTGTCTAAAAGGCCACGTGTTTGTCTTTAATAAGCTAGTCTCTGCATCTGAATTCGCTATACTTCAATATTAAAATGTAGTTTGAAACTTAAGCAGCTTAACTCTTTATCAAGCAAAAGAGCCAAACCCAAAAGCTTTAACGATGTGAGGATGTGGTGCTGCTTGGTAAAGGTGTCGGGTTAGGACTGGGGAAATATACCAGCTATTTTCTAATACATAAGCAAATAATTGTGATTAACCAGAGAATAAATAATATAAATCACTGCTTTCTTCCCTTTTTAAAGTTTTTGAGTTAAAAATAATCTGTAATTTACCATAATATATCACACAGATATTATACTAGACTTAATAATTTTATTTTTTTTAATCTCTTTTCATTCTGGTGGTTTTATTATTACAGTTGCATTAGAGAGAGTGAGGGACGATGGTGTGTAGGATGTGTGTAGACGATGTCAGTTTTTGAGTGTGTGTGTGTGCGCACCCTACTAGACCCCATCTCTGTTTTCGAACCTCATAATGTTGATCTCAGCACATGCCTGCTGTGCAGTGGAGCGAGCAGGTGAGAGAGAAAGAGAGAGAGAAAGGGAGTGAACCAGGGTTCAGTGACAGAGGTGGCCTATATGGTATATGAGCTGCTAAGAAGCAGCTGCTATTGATCTGTTATCTATTTGTGATGTCTGAACTGGCAGATTTCTTTAAGGACCACTTTCTGCTAAGTGCTTACAAAACAAAATGTCAAGCTTTGCTCCACGTCCTTGCATCCTCTTCTCTGATTGCATGTGCAGTGTTTTAAATGTGAGGGTAAGCCCTTGACACCTGTTGCACTGACAAATGTTAAGCTGTTCTAAAAATCCTAAGCACCTCTTTAACTTCCACTCTCTCTGCTTATTTCTCCTCTTTTTGCTATTTGGCGCCCCTTTCCTTTTCCCCACTCCAGCCTGTACTTTCTCCATAGGCTAATTCTTGAAGCATGGGCGACTGGAGCTTTCTGGGGCGGCTGTTGGAGAATGCTCAGGAGCACTCAACGGTCATCGGCAAAGTCTGGCTGACTGTCCTCTTCATCTTCAGGATCCTGGTGCTGGGGGCTGCGGCCGAAGAGGTCTGGGGTGACGAGCAGTCCGACTTCACGTGTAACACCCAGCAGCCCGGATGTGAGAACGTCTGCTATGACGAGGCCTTCCCCATCTCGCACATCCGCTTCTGGGTGCTGCAGATCATCTTCGTGTCCACGCCAACCCTCATATACCTGGGCCACGTGCTGCACATCGTCCGCATGGAGGAAAAGCGGAAAGAAAAGGAGGAGGAGATGCGCAAGGCAAACAGGCTCCAAGAGGAGAAAGAACTCCTGTATAGAAATGGTGGCGATGTTGGAGGAGGAGGAGGCGGCAAAAAGGAGAAGCCGCCAATCAGGGACGAACATGGCAAAATCCGTATCAGAGGCGCGTTGCTGCGTACCTATGTGTTCAACATTATTTTCAAGACCCTGTTTGAAGTGGGATTCATTTTGGGCCAGTATTTTCTCTATGGCTTCCAGCTGAGGCCCCTGTACAAGTGTGCACGTTGGCCCTGCCCCAACACCGTTGACTGCTTCATATCGAGGCCCACTGAAAAGACTATTTTTATTATATTTATGCTTGTGGTGGCTTGCGTGTCTCTTTTGCTGAATTTGTTAGAGATCTATCACCTTGGATGGAAGAAAGTTAAACAGGGCATGACCAATGAGTATGCCCCCGAACGTGAGTCGCTGCGCCGCGTCGACATTGCAGAGCCTGAGTGTTTGGCCTCGGCCTCCAGAACTGCCCCATCCAGCCCCAGCTACCCTCCCAACTACACAGATGTGACGGCGGGCAGCGGGGCGTTCCTGCCGCCCATGGGTCCAGCCGCCGTGCCCTCGGCCGCAGAGTTCAAGATGGACGACCTTCAGCAGGAGGAGTCCCTCCAATCCTCCCCCTCTTCCCACTACTATATCAGCAACAACAACAACCACAGGCTGGCCACACAGCAGAACTGGGCCAACCTGGCAACCGAGCAGCAGACTCGGGAGATGAAGGCCACCTCCCCTCCACCTTCCTCTTCTTGTTCTGCCACCAGCAGCGACAATGAGCAGCACCAAAGCGTCAATGGTGCTCTGCTCCTACCCACCAGCAACACCACCAGTAACACCAACATCACCAACGCGACTGCCAACGCTGCCTCCAGCGGCAGCAGCCCTGGCGACGCCTCCAACGCAGGCAGCTGGGATGGAGGAAAGAGTGAGCACGACGAAGGCCACGTCACCACCACAGTGGAGATGCACGAGCCTCCGGTAATGGTCAGCACAGACCCTCGGCGGCTCAGTCGGGCCAGCAAGAGCAGCAGCATCAGGGCCAGGCCGAGTGATCTGGCTGTCTAAATGCATTCAGCCCTTTCATGTCCCTTAAAGCCCTCTTGAATAACATGCCACTATCCTCACCCCAAACCCAGACACAATCATGAACATGTAATAAGCAACAAAACAAACAAACAAACAAAACAAACCATGAGACAGGAAAGCAAGAAAGTCAAGAGAATGTTTAGGGCAAATGTGAAATGACTGAACCACTAGCTGTCGTTGATTTAGTGCAATCGGTGAGTTGCAGAGTAGTTGAGGCAAGGTTTGGTTTTTCTTGATTAATAGTCTATATTTATGCACACAATATGTGACCATGCACTTCTACAAAGTCAGGAGCCTCCGGTAACAGCAATGGATGGAGTGAAAGACATTGTGATCTATTAATTTTACATGAAAATGGACACATCTCACCAACATGTTTGATTTGGGGAAAGGGGATCTTCTGGTGTTTCTCTATTTTTTTCCTTTTTGTTGAGCCGCGAGGACTAATTATTCCAAATGGAAATGGTCATTGAAGACCGGTGACTGGAAATTTTGAATATTTTTATCTGGAGGAAACAGAGATAGCTGATGTTAATGCACAGGGCACCGGATGTGGGCAACTTGATCATAAATCTCAGTCCACATTTTTATCTGTTTTCATTGTCAAACTTGCAGCACAAACGTGCACGGTGTGCTGCACGGCATGTCGGGAGACCCGGAAGCCATTCTGCGCTTCCTGAATTTTACTGACTTGACTTATTTGTCGTGTTGAGAGTAATTCATCCTCAATGCATTTGTACATGACGTTACATGTATTGTGTTCTGTGTAGTTGTGCATGCCAGCATGTGTAGCCCTACAACTCACCGATTCACTGACATATTTGCGTGGCAAAGTAGGCTAGCTAGGTTCTACCCATGATCCTATTAAAAAAGAAAAACAAAAGTTATAATGACATGGAACAGATAGGACGTTACTTTGGAAACTTTCAAAGGGTCCTGGGATTAAAGAAAAATAAGTGAAGCGTGGACAGGATATGGGTTAAAAATGCTGGTAAGTCTTTCTTGCTATGTCCAGAGTACATCTGGGTCTCTCTGAACACCGCATTGCCAGTAAACCGGGCACAAAAACAAGGAAAGTAGGAGTCCCTTACGCCTCCCTCTGTCAGTGTTACCTTTAGTCAACATATCTGAAAAGAAAAATGCTCTCAGCGAACTGCACAAATATAAGATAATGCCTTCAAAGGCTATAAAAAAATGCATGCATGCCACTAAGTGGTACAAAAAAAACTTTATTAAGATTTACCTTGTAAATTCAAACGCTCAGCCTCCCAGAGCTCCAGAGTTACGTTTGTAACCATTTTTGTAAGATTGTCGGCAAACATTTCGGCCCTCAAACCCACTCCCACCTTTTTAAAAAACAGAAATCCCCCACACCTAAAGATTGAGAGCAACTTTGGTCATTTTCTTTTACACTGAATTGAATTTTACTCATAAATTGCATACTTGTAGTAGTCAGTTTGTGATTGCAAAACAGCTATGACTTAAAAAAAAAAAGAAAAAAGAAAAAAAGACAAGGTGACTGGCGTTGGGCGTCTCAGAACGCCGCAGGGTGCAGTCAGCCTCGACTGCTTCTATTTTGTTGTGTTCATCTTGATTCTTAGAGACCTTTAGAAACCCAAACTTTTAAACTGAACTCATCATTAGCCGCAGTCCTCTGTTCCTGTTATGTCTTTGTGCTGTTTGGTTTTGTCCACAACCCAGGCACTCACTTTCAAAAAGCTTTTTTAACTTTACATCAACAATAATCTGCTGTATTTCCTGTGAGTCCAACACCGGGGCAGAGTTCACACAGCAGCACTGTGTGAAAAGTTAACCATCTGCATTGGAGATATTGCACTGGTAGAGCATAACATCATAGCTGATTACTAATATGTCTGTAGGAACAGTACTTTTCAATGAGTTATTGTGTATTGGTTAATACACTGGAGTAGGAGCAGTGCAAAAAATGTTGTCTTTCCATTTGTCAGGGTGGTGGTGGTGGTGGGGTTACAGAATGATGGCACAGTATGGTTTGAGATTCTCAGCGCCCACAGGAGTATCATGTGTGATACTGTATCTTACTTATTTAGCTTCTTTCAGCGCAAATAGAGACTCGAAGAAGAGAATATATAAAATGCGTAGATTAAAGCTGCCCTTCCAAATCCATGGTTCCCATTCAAATGACAAAGACTTCTTTGATATCTGCATTTACAACTTGGTAGTTGGTAAAGATTTGCACATTTAGAAAACAAAACTACTTTTCTGCAGGGCTCATGTTGGTAGCAGTCGAGTGACAGGGAGAGAGCAAGACGCCAATCTTTATGATCCTCAAAGGGAAAAACATGTCTTAAACCAAAGCGCAGTCACTCTTCACAGAAAATGTATTATTAAAGATTTTATCTCAAGCTCAGATGATGATGAGAAAAAACAATACAGTGGCGGGAGAGAGAATAACAGCTGGGGTAATTTTCTGTTTGTTTACTCAGTATGTTCTCACAGAACTGTCGGGACTCTGGTTAGACGTCACATCAGATGGCTCCAATGTTGAGAGAATGTTAGCTGGGTAGCTGGCCCTTCCCTAACCCTGCATACAAAGCCCTGACAGGATGTTTTGTTCGAAGCCTGTGATCCCTGTGACTCCTCCAAACTCTCTCCTCTTATGTTTCATGCAGAGCATGATTTCTCTGGCTCGTCAGGGAGTCGGAACCATCTCACAATGCTCACAACAGCAACCTGTTTTCAGTGCTGTCTTAAATAAGAGAAGTGCCTTGTGTATGAATTATTTGTTTGTAAGAACAAGATGATGTAAATGTTCATTTACCTCAAATGTTTACAAAACTGTTACTAAATAAATTTTTTGTACCATATTTATTGCTCTTGTTTGCTTTACATGATGAATGAAATCAGAGCTGCAGGCTTCAGTCTTCGACTGGGGTCATGGAGTGACAGAGGCCGTGATTTGTTCTATTTTTAAGATGACAAAATACAAATAATTAATAAAATACTTCATAGAGTCGCTTTGTGCTTTTTAGGTTTCAATTTAAACACATTTATTCCAGTCTGTCAGAACAAATGAATCTGAAGATCACAATCAGAGAGCTAATTATTAGCTGTTTGTCCAAATGTAAAATCACTTCCAGAGGCCCATTTCCAAATTACCTTATGTAACATGAGGTTTTGATAATTCTTGGTTAACTTAGAGAAACTTGGAGAAACACTTTTTTCCAAACTTGGACAGAAATGTCTTGTCATAATGGGACAGACAGCAAAACTGGAACTTCGAGGTTTGAATTTTGGGGGGAAAGATTTCACGAGATGTTTACTTGCTAGGTAAACTTCCAGGATTTTTGCCCTTCCATCCACCCCCTTTTTTTAAATTTAAACCTGAACAACACAAAAGTCATAAGATGACAAAAAGTAGGATAAATACACCCCCTCCCCCCAGCCCTCCCTTAATTGAACTGGTTTTATGGTGTAAACACAATAAAAAGTAAGACACTTTGTTTTTTTAATAAATGCAAATTCTACAAACTTTAAACTCAGTTTAATCAGAATTTTATCAGAAGCACAGTCTGGGTTTGATCTGCCACTTAACCTCAACAGCACTACATTCAGTTGTCACACATTACTCATCAAATAGACTCATTAGGCTGACATTTTTAAAAGTCATGGTCAGATGGAATTCATATATCTTCTAATAAAAGTAGAATGACAAAAACAAAATATGCATGAAGTCCAGAACTTGCTTTTTTTCAGATATTTTAATCCGCCGTCGTGAGTGCTTGTAGTTGGCTCAGTTATAAAGATCATAAGGATCATTCTCAAGTGTTTTCCTTTTTAGGCTATCCTCAGTTTTATGTATGTATGTTTTTTTTCCTCCTCCTTTGTCATTTCCCATACTGCCGGCTTCCTGTTTGTTGCTCTTTGACATTCAACCCTCCGCAGTTCACTCCCTCACGCTGCCTTCCGACAGCAAATATTAAAAAGTGGCGCTGACTCAGAGTTACTTCATAACCACATCAAGAAATAATTAAAATGACACGGCTGTGTTAGTCTTGCACCTGGGAGTCAAACATCTACCGCAAACACTTTCTGCACAATTACAAGAACTGAGGATTTACAACACTGTGCGATGCATGATATTGATGGGTGGAATTTACAGCTCAGTGTGAACTTCCTTTGAGCACAGTGAGCAAACAAAGAGAAAAATGCGGACTTAACGAAATGTGTACTTCAAATACTTTTAAGTAAATGTGAAGGGATGCACATTTGGGTAAATGGAGGTTGTAATTAATGGCCTTATATAGACCTTTACATAATATTACTCAAATGATAATTATTTTACAAAGAAACTCCTTTAACCTCAGTGCTAAATTTTAGTGGTCCTGAATAATTTCTGAAGGATTAATAGTGATGTCTAGTACCCAATGAGAGCCATAGTACACACAGTGTTGGGGAGTAACGGAATACATGTACCGCCATTACGTATTTAAAATACAAAATATGAGTAACTGTATTCCGTTACAGTTACCGTTTAAAAAGGTGGTATTTAGAATACAGTTACTTTGTTGAAATAAATGGATTACACTGTTTCCCTGTTTCATATTGTGGCGGGTCAGGACTGTTTGGGTTTGGTTTGACAGCTACGTTCTGTTGTTCCAGGCGGCAGCGTTGCGGTTGCCATGGTTACAGGGTGACGCTCTCTCTCTGCGTGTTTCCTGGGTGAGAGAGCACCTTTTTGTTGTTGTTGTTGTTGTTGTTGTGCTAAGCTAATAGGCAGAATGCAGAATGTAGCCTCATGGGCAGTGTAGTCCGTGCTGCAGGGAGAATGGACTGCCATACTCGTTATGTGTCTGTGAGCGCGAAAAGGGAGAAAAAGGGAAAGCACGAGCTGTCATCGAGCAAAAACGGGAGCTGGAAGCATGTAAATATAATAATAACCACTGCAGTCAAGAAGAGTGCCTGACGAGCCCAGTTGTAAATAAGCTATTAAGACTCGACTGTACGCTGTGTTCGTGTTTTCATCCGAAACAATAAGTTCCGTTGGAGCAGCCTTTCAATGCCTCTCTCTGTCTCTCGCAAGCAAACTTGACCCAGACAACAAAGTAAAGCTATTTTTCGGCTACGAGCCGACAGGGACCCCGCCGTATTAGTCAGAGGTCCTTTACTACAGTTCGGAGCCGCGGACCTTCAGTAATAGTAATAAATCACACAGCAATAGTACATTCACGTAGTTGTAAACAGCATGATAATATGTTAAGTAATCCAAAGTATTCAGAATACGTTACTCTCATTGAGTAACGTAACGGAATACATTACAAAATACATTTTGGGGCATGTAATCTGTAATCTGTAGTGGAATACATTTTAAAAGTAACCTTCCCAACACTGAGTACACATGTCAGTTTCTAAAAGCTTAGCCTAAGGCATAATTATATTAAATAATGATATATTGATGATATTTAAAAGCTTTAGTCATAGAATAAAAGCTGAATTGTTTATTTGGGACTCGTGTCAACTAAAAAAACAACAAGAGACATCCTCAAATCTGCCTGTGACATTAGCAAAAATCTGCCTAATGGGGTGGTTTTGCCACACAGCAGTTGTCCAGTGAGAATTTTGGATAAAAATCTTTATATTTGATCAATCTATTGTAATAAAATAAGCAAATTCACGTCTTTTAAAATTTTTAAAAACATTTGAACATTTAAGGTTATAAAAAGGTCTGACACCCACACAAATTTCTTTAACGTACAGCTTTACCTACATATAAACATGTCTTTTAATATTAATATGAATCTATCTACATTATATGGAAATGTAAATGATATTCCTGTTTCATTGTGTGTACTTATCTGTAAACCATGTAATCAGTAAAATCCTTTGGTGGAGACCGTATTAGATTGTTGGATGGTGCTTTGTGTGTCTCTTACGCTTAACCTTTTTCTTATTGTCTTCTAACTGGCAAACAGAGGATGCAGTCTAGTAGAGTTGTTGTAATAAAACTTCCTTGACGTTAAAGGTCTGTTTGTTCAGTGTCAACATCTTTGACCGGGTCTGTGAAACTCAGAACCATCAACCAAACTAAAACTGTGACAATGGTGAAACGTTTTCTTCTATAGGAGGTCATTCTGATTGCAACCACCCCACCTTAAACAGCTGATGGATAATTTGCAGTGACTGCTGAGTAGGAAACCTTTCTAAAGGGGCCCCACTCCAGCTTTGTGCAGCAGCTCATTGTCTTACTCGGGCTCACTATGAATTCAAACTGTAAATGTAAAGTTTTACAGCTCGATTTGAAGTTATTTTCGATACTGATGTTAGTATTTTCAGCTATTTCGCTATTTCATCACCGTGGCTGGCTCAGTTAGCATTACCTCTGCTCGCTGGGCTCAGACTGGACCTTTGGTAGTTATTATATACACACATGATTCATATTCTTAATGCTACAGTGTTTTATGTATTATTTAATAAATATTAGTCAATGTCTGTAATAATATCAAACTGGATTGAAACTAGTGTTGCTGAAGCATTGCAGCTAAATGTTGCCAAATCAGCTGTATATTTTGCTTACATGTCCTCTTCCTCCTTCCACAAGTGCAGTCGTGTTGCAGGCTACAATCAGTCTGTTCTGATGCCAAACCAAGCAGCAACCTCAGGCTGACAAATTAAAGTGCCAAAGAGCTTTATAGTTCATGTTTCCTTTTGCATAACAACTCTGCGGGGGGTGAAGTTTGCTACCTGAACGCTCGAGTTAACTGACAGGTGTCCAGATGCAGGCATCTATAGACTGAACTGGATCTCTCCATCATGTTTGTGCCTTTTGAAGCATTTTATTGATACAACCTGCTGAGAGCAGGAGTGCCCCCAGAATCTTTTCACAGGGGTGGAACACCAAAAACAGAATTGCTGTTTTCAAATTTAGGTTACATGAAAAATATGACAAAAAAGACAGAAAGAGAATAATGATATAAATAGTTTATTTCCTGCTATTAACGTTGATATCACTGAAAATAGGTACATATAAAAACCAAATAAGATTTGGAAATCTAGAATAATCTGCTTTAATTGGCTGAATGATTGATTGACTGGAGGTCCCAACCACTGCTTTAATGATTCTCAGCAGAGGTGAGCAGAAGCATCTTGAGAGTCACTCTCCCAGAATGGAGTCAACTTTAAGAGCAAAACTTGGCCAGGAAAGACAAATAAATATTAGAACATGCAAGAGTGTGAGCGGTCATCCCGGTCAGGGATTTGAACCAGGTTTTCTGCAATTTTATTAAATTACTACCAACATAGGACTGTCTTGCCGGTTAGGGTGGCCAGGAAATTTTGAATGGTGGCCAGTGCCCCACCTGACTGTGTGTGGTGTGTATTTCAGTTTGGGTGAGTGAAATTGTAGTAATTTCTTAGACTTTTACTTAAGCATTCATCTTAATAACATTAATAATTAGGATTAATCAGCAGATATGTAAGAGTGCAATGCACCCCTACTGTACAGTGATGCAGCTTTCTAACAAATCTTGCTAGTGTTAGCTGATAACATTCTTTCTAATCTGTTGTCTAAATATGGTCACTTCTAGCTCCACAAACACAGAAGCCAAAAAAGCTACGTTTCATCATGATGGAGAGGCCAAAACCAACAGGTGATATCACCTTGGTAACAATCTCCTAGGTGGTTGCATGTCAAACAAGCGTTTTGCCCACAGACTGCTGTAACACAGATGTCTGTAAAGTAGTTGATGCGACACTTCTATCTGCAATCAAAACAGTGCTTTTTATTTTGTTATGAACTTTTAAGTAATGGAGGTTTCAAATATGCAAAAGCACACTAGCATAGAGAAAAGTTAGTTTTTTCATGATGAGCGAGGTCAACACTAATGAGACTATAAGAGATTAGACTACATTTTCTAAGCCCCAATGTTTTCTTGGCGCAGCATATTTCTTCATATGCATATCTGTAAGATGCAAATCCAAAGCATCTTTTTTTTTCATTGTAAACACAAGCTCTGCAAGGTCAGTTATGTTGCAGACATAGTTTACTAGTCTCTTTTCTTTAGCTGTGAAAGGACTCCAAAAACCTCAATAAGTAAGAAAATGAGCACTGGGTTACTTAGTGCAGAAATCTGGCAGTGTGTCTAACAGGGGAGTGCAGTACATGAGTGCTGCGCTCTTGGGTCCAGTGGCTGAAGAGTGATGGGAGATAGATGATCTTTTGGCACGACTAACAGGAGGCCTCAACCCATCACTCACCAGTGGCTTTGTTTCCACTTCAGGGCCAAACATTCGTAGCAGGATTCATTTGATTCACGTTGTTCCTGTTTTTGTGTCTGTTCTTCTGTAGATCAAGTTAATAATGCACAAATGGAAGGAAGATACTTAATTACAGTTTTAGTTCTCTCGACCATGTCTTTGCCATTTTGTGTTTCTGATCCCCAACAGTTTAAAGAAATGTTTTTAGAAATTTTGTTAGAAATAAATGTTTTTTTATGCTTAATAAAAATGGAATAGAATGACTTTATTGTCACTATACATACAGATGTATCTCATTGTACAACTGTACAGTGACAATAAAGGGATTCTATTCTATTCTATTTTTATTACACCTTTTTTAAAAAGCTGATTGAATTTGTTACTTTTGTCTTACAAATCATATTAAGCTCACCAGCAGAAAACACAAGATTTTTTGACTTATTGCAAACTACATTGGTTCTTTGTTAACTGGTAACTAGGCAACAATAACAGTCCTGTGCTTTTCAGCTGAAATCTTTTTCAGGGCGACCAAAGGCTAGCCTGTAAATTTAAATTATATGTTCTTGTTTGTTTTTTTGTTATGATTTTCCTATTTTTTTTATTTTGAAAAGGCTACATAAATTATTTTGAGAAATATCTTTATTTGCTTAGACAGCAGCTTTGAGCTTTTGCACAGACTTTGACTCAAACCTAAAACGCCTCACACTGATTTATTACAAATCGCCTGTTAATGTAAAACATTTGTAGAATTTAACAAAATAATAAATAATAACGATACATCCAGAAAGTAAATACGTTCAGACCTGTGGTCACGATAATGGTTTTAATCCACTCTGAAGCCCCACTTTGCCCCTGTGATGGAAAAGTGACTTCTTGAGAACAAGAACGTCTGTCACTGAGTCACCAGTCTGCAGTTCAGGGCAGACAGGAGGCTATATTTAGCCTTTAATCACCTAACAAATTCACACTCAGTCCACAGCACAAATACCTCAGGCCCTCTTTATGTATTTCAGGAGTGTGATGAATTTGTTTCTAGGAGGCCTGACCGCTGGCTCATGGAAAGATGTTGGTTTGTTTGACAGAAGCTTTTCTAGTTTGGTACCAGACTTATTGGTCTGACTGCATTCTTTAAAGTCTAGATCACGAATCCTCGGTTATTTTTAACAAAGAATTACAAAATAAAAGGAATAAGTGATCTTGTGGTTAAAATTTCATCAGTGCAACCCCCACATACTTAAAGTTATGCCGCTTTCTATGATGCCGCTTCAGTCACACACATTATCTACACTACGTAATTATAGTTATATATATATATATATATATATATATATATATATATATATATATATATATATATATATATATATATAGGCTGGGGTCTATCACACCAGGCAAGACCCCAGGTGCAGGCTGTGTAAAGATGCCCCAGAGACTATCCAGCACATAACAGCAGGGTGTAAGATGCTAGCAGGCAAGGCATACATGGAACGCCATAACCAAGTGGCCGGCATAGTGTACAGGAACATCTGTGCCGAGTATAACCTGGAAGTCCCGAGGTCAAAATGGGAGATGCCCCCAAGGGTGGTGGAGAATGACCGAGCTAAGATCCTGTGGGACTTCCAGATACAGACGGACAAAATGGTGGTGGCTAACCAACCGGACATAGTGGTGGTAGACAAACAGAAGAAGACGGCCGTAGTGATCGATGTAGCGGTTCCGAATGACAGCAATATCAGGAAGAAGGAACACGAGAAGCTGGAGAAATACCAAGGGCTCAGAGAAGAGCTCGAGAGGATGTGGAGGGTGAAGGTAACGGTGGTCCCCGTGGTAATCGGAGCACTAGGTGCGGTGACTCCCAAGCTAGGCGAGTGGCTCCAGCAGATCCCGGGAACAACATCGGAGATCTCTGTCCAGAAGAGCGCAGTCCTGGGAACAGCTAAGATACTGCGCAGGACCCTCAAGCTCCCAGGCCTCTGGTAGAGGACCCGAGCTTGAAGGATAAACCGCCCGCAGGGGTGTGCTGCGTGTTTTTATATATATATATATATATATATATATATATATATATATATATATATATATATATATATATATTTATTTATTTATTTATTTATTTATTTATTGATATTTGTATATACTATCAAATTCAGTCCGCCACAGTCTCTCATTTTAATGTTTCATTACTAAAGACACATCAGTGATTTCAGAGTTAAGAATCCAAATGTCCTCTGTGTATCCTGGTTGCTCTAGTTTTAATACTTTTTTTTCTTTTGTCTGCTCTAAAACATCAATCTAAAAGTGATGAACAAATAATAGTGTCTGAATCAGCACATTAGGTGGATTTTGTGTCAATAAAAATGTACACATGATCTCGGGTCATTTAGAAACCAAGTAGAGATGTGATGACCTTTGTGTTCGGTCCTGTCTTGGACTCAGTGTGTATCAGACTTCTGTTAAAACTAAAGTGGTCAGATAACAACATTGAAACTTGAAAGCCATAATTGGTTAAATGAATTCAATAACTTTTCAAAACTCCTTTTGATAACCAACTGTTTAACTATGACTTGACAAAACAAAGAATTTAGTAAAATCTGATGCAAACATTGCTGACACATTTTAAACATACAGTTCACCTAAACACAGCGCTTTTCCATAAACTCAGTGCCTCCTGATACCATATATGATGTAATGTTGCAGCACTTACTCTTTGTAGTCATGTCGGGTGGCTTGTTTTGACTGTCCATACAATGAAGGGAGGGGCTCCACAGGGAGAAAAACTATTATGACAGTTATGTGAAGGGAAAGCAGCGGGAGGGGGGGTTCAGCTCTGCGGGGACACCTACAGGCCAGGCAAGGGCATGGACATGATACCCACAATGCAACTCGGTGACTCCACCTGGCTCCTGAATGCAGCAGGTTGCTCTAATCACCCAGTGACTGATACTAAAAACATTTGTCTGTCCCTCTTCTTTAAATAATCAACATTAAAGTTTCCCTCAAATGGCTGCATAGACTCCCATTTTTGACAAAAAGTCAAATGTTTAACCTTCAGTGACTGAGTGGCGTCATTTGAGACCACAGCAGATTATTTATATGGCGTGTCCTGAGGATTTTCAACTATAAAAATATTTTCTGTCATGAATTTATCATTTGTTTTGTGGAAGATTTGCCCCGTTGGTGTGTCAAGAATAATAAAAAGTTGTGCAGATATTTAAACCCAGTATTAAAATTGGAAAGAAAGGTGATTCCACAGCATGTCTTCTATCCAGTCTTCCTTCTCTCACCCCAACCGGTCGCAGCAGATGGCCCCGCCCCTCCCTGAGCCTGGTTCTGCCGGAGGTTTCTTCCTGTTAAAAGGGAGTTTTTCCTTCCCACTGTCGCCAAAGTGCTTGCTCATAGGGGGTCATATGATTGTTGGGTTTTTCTCTGTATCTATGAAGCGCCTTGAGGCAACTTTTGTTGTGATTTGGCGCTATATAAATAAAATTGAATTGAATTGAATTGAATATTGTCCAGGATACTTATGCATTTAGACTTTCAGCTAGCATCAAACTACACTAAAGTCACAAGAACAATTTACATGATCAACAGACCTGTTTCATATCAACTTTTACTGTGAGGAAAAGGAGAGTTGCTCCTGGTGACGATATGGGAGAGGTGAAAGTGATCTTGGCTTCAAAGGACAGTGGCGTACTGCATTACTCATGTTATGAGAACTTAAATCTGTTTACACAGTGACATAGTGGAGACTGGGCTACCTTTTGTGGACAAAAAGCAAGTCCCCATAAAATAAATCTTCTTCTTCTTCTTTTTGTTGTTCCACAAATGACTTTAGAGATGAGAGGGTTGAGAGAGAAAGTGTCCAATAAATGTAGCAGACGAGGTGTTTTCAAAGAATACATGTGTCTGATACCTGAACTAATGTACAAAATCAAATCTGAAGTTCACCACCGATGAGCTGCTGGTATATTTAGCAACCCAGGAATTTTCCAAAGGTCTTTTTAAGTTTTAAGTTGGGCATTTGCTGCTTTTTCACTCATTTTCAGTCCAGTCTTCTATATTAACATTTTCAGAGGAATGTTTTTTGGTTGTTAAACCAACAACAATGGCCAGTAAATCAATCAAGGGTGAAAAGATAGCTAACTCAAAGGATGAGCAAGTGTTGTTTCAACACATAACAGACAACTTAGCAAAGAGCTAATTTTACTTTGTATCTTTAAACACTTTGTCACTAACAGCCTGTCGTAAAAACATGTCATTTGTTTCTATTTCTTTAGGTGATTCAACAAAAAATGCTAGAGCTAACATAGTTTCATGAACATAAAATAGAAACAAATCAGGTCAACAGGTCTTGTGGAGTAATGAATCTAAATGTGAAATCACTATGTATGAGGGAGGTCAAAAGAGAGGTACAACAGTGAGTGTCTGAAACCATCCATAAATATGGTGGAGGCTCTGTCATAGTTTGGGGCTGCATTTCACCCACGTGGTGTTGGTGATCATGAAATGTAAAGTTGATTACATTACGAATCCAGATGATTTTTGATCCACCGTACAAAACCATCTGGAAAGCATCTGATTGGCCGCGGCTTCATTTTTCAGCATGATAATGATTCCAAAAACACCTGGATAGAAAAACACACAAGTGACAAATCAGTCCTTAACTGGCCTCCCCAGAGACCTCAACAATATTGACGAAGTAAATGAGACAAAAGGCAGCCAACATCCATGTATCTTTCAGAAAATCTGAATATTTCTGAAGATTACTTAAATAAATTACAGGAAAGCTCCCTAAGTTGAGACAGTGCTGAAAAATAAAGGAGCTCAAACCAGAGTTAGAGTTTTCATACTCCATTTTTGCCTTACATCCTGTATTTCCATGAATATTTGCACCTGTTTCAATGAATGGCTACACCTATCCTCACATTTTCCTAGTTAAATACGAAGAAATAAGTGGTGCCTAAAGACTTTTACACAGTAATATATATTATCTGTGGGCTGAATTGTGGAGAAGCCTTGTGGACAGCTGCCTACGCTGCATTATTAGAAGCAGACTAGGCAGTCAAAGTAGTCATGATTCTAATAATGATAACTTTAAGCTTGAATACCTAAAGAGAAGAGAGAACTTCACCATAAAAGCAAAAACCATTTCTTGTACAGGGCTGTAAACATGTTTATTTCTTCTCTAAAGTTGGACATTTTAACACAGGGACAGGGAATGATTTCGTTTTGAAGTCAGCCTCAAGCCGCCATTCAAAGAACTGCAGTTATTGGCACTTCCAAGGTGGGTTCTAGAAGGTGGACACAAATAAGTTTAGTAATTTTTGAAGAAAAAGACGCAAAACTGTTCATATGTACAGTCAGGACATTCTGGGGCTGTTGGGAGGCGGTTTTAAGGCTAAACCCTACACTGACTGTGTCATCCAGTGGGCATTTGGAAAAAGAGGAGTTTGGTGACTGCACTGAGGGGATTGTGCAGTCAATGCCCACCATGACTTACCAAATAGGATTGAGCCATCTGAATTTTAACCTCATCCGAGCCTCCGACTCACCCACAGCAGCAGTCGGAGCCATAATTACACTAACCTGTGTCTGTGTGTATGTCTGAAGCTGTTGTCTATCAAATGTACTCCAAACATTCCCAGCCATAGTTTGGAAATTTGTATAACATTTAAGTAAAAAAAGAATCAGTAGACGTCTTTTGTAGGTGTGTGAGTAAAATATTTGTGCTGCCCTTTAACCCACATCCAAGCGTTCGCAGCTAAACTCTTGCCCATCCCTCAGCCAGTCCTGTGCCATGTGTTGAGGCACACAACCTGAGAAATGCAGTTGTCATCCATTCCTTCTCTCTTGTCCTCTTTGCAGCTGTATACTACACACACATACACACACGCACACACACAGAGCAGCAGCTCTTGCCTCCCAGGCGCTGTTGTTTTATCAATAAATGGCGACATTAGTTCATATCATGTGATTCGAAGAGGATTCGTTGCACATTAGAGGCCCTAATCGCCGCCTATAGTCTACCCCCCGGGCCTCGCCTACATGACCCTGCTGAGCACAGCGTTTTCTTTATGCCCCCTGACAGAGCTGGGGATTGAGCCCAAACAAAAAAAAAACACGAGGGTGAAAAAATGTTTTTACACCCACCACGCTCCCTCGCAGGCCTGGCTGTGTGGGCTCACCGAACCCTTTTAGCTTTCGATCAATGGGGCAAGTTACTGGAGTCTGGCCAACTCTGACAGATAGCACAGAAAGAAAAAAGCATGCCTCTTCAAAAATTTTGGTTTTTTGTCACTGTGTTTTGTACCTCCACCCATCCTCACTTCAAAAAAAAAAAAAAAAAGAAGAAGAAAAATGCAAGGTGAAATGAGGGAATGCTTCTTTTATTTTCCCTTAAAGATTAGAGTTTTCTGTGCGGAGGGTGAGAAGGCGAGGCTGTGGGTGGAGGAACAAGAGGAAGAGGTGGGCAGAGGGAAGGCTGCTTTGCGTCATCCACAGCAGATGAACCTCTTGTCGGACGTGGGTTCCTGACATGGAAGCTGGACAAAGCAGCAGCTCGTCCCACAGCTAATGATGGGTGTTATAATTTAACAAAAGTCTGGTGATTATGGGTCTGCTGATGAACCAGGAGCCATGGGATACGCAGCAGTCTCTGGGGACGGGTTCACAACGAGAGCGCAGTGCCCCCCATTGGAGTAGAAAACGCATTGCTCTTTTCTACTCAGACTTCAGAGTGCTGCTGATAATTTAGTACACTATGTGGGTGATATTGGAAATTACTGAACTGCACAAAATTAAACTAGTAGTACATTTGGCACTTTTATTATATTCATATGCAATCATTTCCATAAGTATTTGGACAGTTACACAACCACAGTGCATTTTGAACCAATTTATTGATTTAAAATCAAGAATGAAGTGCAGAATTTGAACTTTAATGAAAAAGGGTTCAACCTGATGTTTTTGTACACAGTCCTCCATTTTCAGAGGCTTAAAAGGGATTGGACAGATGACCAATAAACAGTTTAATGGCTGGTTCCCTGATTGTTCCCTGACAAAATAAGTAGATAAAAGATCTGAAGTTGATTCATGTGTTAAACTTGTATTTGATAGCTGTGTTTTGAAATTCTCAATATGACATCCAAAGTGATGTCAGTGCAAGCGAACAAGGCCAAGGTTAGGCTGCAAAAACCTTTAACAGTGGCCAAATTAATAATCGGGTTCATTCTTAAAAAGAAGGAATGCATTGGTCAGCTTAGCGACACCACAGATGACAACTAAAGTTTTCATGGTTAAGAAAATCAGCTTCAAAATATCTAAACTAGTCAAGAAAATTCTCGAGGAGGTCGGCGTGTCGTTGTCACCGTCTAATAACAAGAGACGCCTTCATGAATGGAAATATAGAGCCTTTAGAACAAAGTGCAAACCACTGGTTACACTCCAGAAGTTTTGATCCCTCATATCGTATTAAAACACATTTAACAGTCCAAAAATGTAAACCCTCCTTTACATTTTATAAACTAATCCAGTGAGCACACTGGAATCTTTGGCCGATTCTGGCCCCACAAACCTTATGTTTCACACCTCTGGATTAGACTTTGGAGAAAAGAGCTAAAAAAAAATCTGGATGGGTCTGAAAAAATAGCATGATAAGAAGAGAACAGTATGTAGAAGAAGAGAAACAGGTCATGATCTGAAGCACATGTTATCTATCAAACATGGTGGAGACTATGTTGTGGCATGGATATGTATAGCTACAGCGACCGGAGCTGGGTCACCTCTGTTTATTTGTGATATCACTGCTGATAGAAGTCGCAGGATGTAATCTGAAGTGTACACGACTATATTCTGTGCTCAGCGAGTCACAGTACGCATGGTTAATGATCCAAAGGAAACTGGAAAAGCAACCCAAGAGTTTCTCAAGGTGTATGTTCCTGCATTTTTCTATTAAAATTATTTTATTTTAGATTAATGCATGATCTGTTGGCATATGACTGTTCTATTACATTTTAGTATAGTTTTATATCATATGGACAGTCGCAGTTATATTCTACACTAGTAAAAATAGGCTCAAACATACACCCTGAGTCATAAAATCCTGTCTTATTTTTAATGGGTGGTCTTATTCAAAACAAAGTAAGTAAACAAGGAATAACAAGTTCCCACAGAGACAGACTTTAACATCAAAGTCAGACCTGAGACAGGAGACACTGGGACAGCCTAAATCTCCAGGCAGGTTATCCAGCATGCTTGGTACATCCGACCTTTCAAGTACCCTAAAAAGCTGCGCACAGAGTGCTGGCCAGTTTGTCTTATGACCCTGAGGCTCATCTCCCCGGCCCCTACGCTGACCCCGGGTGCTGACAAGCCACACCTCCTCCTCCTCTGCTGTCTGTCATCTTGCAGATAACTCTCCCTGCCTCAGTGTCATGTCCACCTGGCACCTTGTAAAAATGGGACATGATAGCGAAAAAGGTCAGAACACGGTGAAGAGGCCCCCGTGTAGAGCTGTCTGTTGAGCACAAACTACGGCTCTAGATAATAGCATTTCTAGGGAGTGTGTGGAGGCAGCGTTACACTTGTTTATGGAGGAAGAGGGTCTCTCGGTCGACATGCAGTGTGTTACATTTTTGTGTGGCTCCTCCACAAAAATGTCCAAGTGCTTACATTTCTTAGGCCTTAATAGCTCATTAGGATTTGTAATGCAGGTCAGTAATTGTTTGGCTGACATTTCCAGAGCACAACTCTCTAAACTGTGGGTAAAAATCAAACTAACTATGGTTTGTAGGTGACTGATGATTATACAAAGATATCAAACCTGAGAATGTTCGAAGCAACATACAGGCAGGCTAAAGTTATTTGGAAACAAATGCTGTGGATATATTCTGCTCTTTAACCACAAACCAAAGGTATGTTGGTAATATTTGGTTTGAGTGCCGGCTAGCGGCACAGGAGAAAGTGAGAATGAATTAATAATAATAATAATGGATTGGATTTATATAGCGCTTTTCAAGGCACCCAAAGCGCTTTACAATGCCACTATTCATTCACTCTCGCATTCACACACTGGTTGTAGCCACAGCTGCCCTGGGGCAGACTGACAGAAGCGAGGCTGCCATATCGCGCCATCGGCCCCTCTGGCCAACACCAGTAGGCGGTAGGGTAAAGTGTCTTGCCCAAGGACACAACGACCAGGACAGAAAGCCCGGGGATCGAACCGGCGACCTTGCGGTTACAGATACGCTTCCCAACCCCCTGAATATCAAGATTTTCTGGATGGAAAAGTCATCCAGCTGCGGAAGAAACTGAAAAGAGACGGATTTTTAGGAGAACGAACCAAATCAGAAGACCTCTCAACAACTGTTGGAGTAGCTCTCAGATTAGCTCTGTCGAAACTGTTAAAGAAGTCTTAAAAGTAAAAATGTCTAACTTTTTCAAACTGGAAACAGTAGTTCCTTTCAACAGACTTCAGGTTTAGGTGACCATGATAGATATTTAAAGGATTATGTTACGAAAGAGTAACATCCTGCATACAAGATTCAAGATACCCACATATTTGTGACCCTGTAGTGTGTATAGTCAAAAGGTTTGTCTGATTTTCACTCCCCTTTGCTCACTACTTGCTTCTATTTTGCAGATTTCACAGGTAACCCTGATTCTTTAATAGGTCAGTTCATCAAGTTAAAATATAATATGATATACACTTCTCAAAGACATTAAAGGATAACTTTAATCACACATCAGATCTATTTTCTCCTGCTTATCTAGATTTGGACTGTGGGGACAGCAGCAGATACATCCTGGCTCTGCCGGAGGTTTCTTCCTGTTAAAAGGGAGTTTTTCCTTCCCACTGTCGCCAAAGTGCTTGCTCATAGGGGGTCATATGATTGTTGGGTTTTTCTCTGTATGTATTATTGTACGAGCTACTGTACAATATAAAGCGCCTTGAGGCGACTGCTGTTGTGATTTGGCGCTATATAAATAAAATTGAATTGAAAAACCTTATCTAGGATGTTTCCACGAGGCATCGTTGGTCAGATCCCTGAACCATCTCAACTGGCTCCTTTCAATGTGGAAGAGCAGTGGCTCTGCTCTGAGCCCCTCCTGAATGACTGAACTCATCTTATCTCTAAGGGAGAGGCCAGCCCAGCCCAGGAAACTTCCTTCAGAGGAAAGTCATTTCCGCTGCTTGCATACTCAGTCTCATTCTTTTTCAGTGACTACCCAAACCTTGTGGAGATAAGTAAAGGTAGATTGACTGGTAAAAGTCCACAGCTTTTCTTTTACACTCAGTTCTTTCTTTACCACAACAGGGTAACTGCAGATGCTGCACTAATCTGTAAATCTCCTGCCCTCTTTTCTCAGTAGTGAACAAGACCCCGAGATACTTAAAATACTTCACTTTGGGCAACAACTTACCCTAAATGAGCACTCCACCCTTTTCCGGCTGAGGACCATGGCTTCAGACTGGTACGGATTTTTATCTCAGCTGCAAACTGCCCTAAAGCCTGTTGGAAGTCAACTGCCTGAGGAGGCCAGAAGAACCACATCGTCTGTGAAGAGCAGAGATGGGATTCTGAGGTCAGCAAACTGGAAATCCTCTGCCACTTGGCTTCGTCTAGACATTTTACCCATTAAAGTTATCAACAGAATCAGTGTTGACCAAAGCACTTTTTCCTTGACCTTACCTGTCAGCTGCCTCTAGAGTCCCACAAGCTAACTATGCCTAATAGGACTCCATGAGCTTCACAGCCCCCTCCCCCTCTGGTGTCCATGATCTGGTTTGGGGTTAGCACCGCGACAGGCACCAAGCGCCTTGAAGCCACAGCTCCAGACTTTGTGGTATACTGCAAAGTGTATTAAATTAAACACTTGACCTTTCTAGTTTAGAATAAAGATGCTAGTTATTTATACTTAGAAAAGAACAAATGTTTTACTCACCTCTAGTAAAAGGACTTTGCATAACAATTTTAAATACAGTTTATAAAAACAGTATAATAAGCTTTCTACATTTAGCATCTGTGTGTATAAATCCAAACACAATCAAGAAGCTGGTTAGAAAATGACTTCTTTATTTAACATGACCGTATCAGCATATCAGCCCACACACATAGCATCAGACTCAAGTCACAGTCACTCACTTTCAGTATATACAGATAGGCACATTCACATTAGGCATTAAAGCCAGCCACAGCATCTTCTGTAGGTCCAAACCTGTGGCATATTTGGCTGCTGCCTATGAGTCAGCCATCTTAATTGGGGTCCTCTGATCCAAGGTCTGTTTCAAACTTTCACAGACGAAATTAATGTTCTAAGCACACTGATCTGGAGTCAGAAATTGTGACCAGTGTTCTCCATCCAAATACAAACGGTTCTTCCTGAAATGTCATGCTGCAGTTTCAGCCCAATAAATGCAAACAGTTGTACAAATGAACAGGAGCACCTACTCTTTTGGGAAAATAAAACTCTGGAAGTGTATTCCCTGACTTTGTTCACCAGTTAAATCCTCTTCAGTCAGGTGGGTGTGATGTGGATTGTGCACGAGGACAAGTTTTAGGTTAGCGATATATTTGAGATGTTGATTGCATTCATGGAAACGTCAAACTCAGCATTAAAAGGACATTCCTTATATTTTGAGGAATGGCTGTGGAAGATTTTACACGATCTCATTTTCAACTCCAAATCTTATATTACCTGGAATTTTAAATGTAATTTTTACTTGATGAAATTTAATCAAACTTTAAATCGTAAAAAGGGAGAACAAGTTTAAAAAAAAAAGAAAAAAAAAAGAAAAAAAAGTGTAACTTAAAAAACAAGTTCAGTTCACCAAAGAAAAAAATTAACCAATTACATGTCATGAAGCAAGCTTTTGCATTGCAGTGTTACCGCTCTACAAAAGCAAAGAACAGGACACTTAACACATGCTCAGTACTTAAACTAAGTTAAATTGAAAGTAAACTACAAATACAAACACAGGGGCAAACAGTGGGTTGCTAAACTTTGTATAATCCACGGCCTTCATCATTCACCAGAATTCTTTTAATGGGCGAGGAGCAGGGAGGGTGCAGGTCTGCAGCAAATTTTCAATGAACGGCAAGAGGAGGAAATGATCCCCACTTAAAAACAAGAAAATCAAACCCATGTGTAAAGAGGATACAGTCAAACTAATAAAATGAGAAATAAATAATCAGCTGTATTTAAAAAAAACAAAAAACAGAACAAGGCTTCTCAGGAGGCGGGTTTTCAAATTCGTTTTCTTTATCCCAAACTACAGTGTTCCTCTGTGTCGTCTCCATCTCAAACAAGCGCCTCGCCTTTGAGATATTTACACGTCAAAGCAACCCAATTTGGGCTTAGTAAGCATGTAATGCTACATTGCATGAATGGAGGTTTCCCTAATGTCCAATAAAGAAACGCAGCATGTTGGCAGGGAGCCTTTCCACCGCACCGCAGTGAGTCAGACCCTTTCCTGTCCTGGGATCAGTCCTGACTCCTTTCCCTTGTGAGCTGAAGTCCCCCTGTGGTGCAGCGGTTTTAGCCTGAGAGCAGTACTGACAAAGGAAGAGCAGCGTGTGGGTTCATGGGAGAATGAAAGCGGCCCATAATGAACATGTGGGATACAACAGGTCGCAGTTAATGGGACAAAAAGGGTGCTGATCTTGTGCTGCATTCTCACATGTACTGGAAATTCTAAAATTCCACTTTAATGCAGGGAAAATTTCTCACACCTAAAGTTTGACTTTGACATCATTGGTGGCACACATTTACAATACCGACAAAAACAAATAAAATAAAAAAACACACTCAAACACATCTGCCCTGTCAAAGGTTAAGTCTGACCAGAGGTGGAAAGCAGGAAAGTGATTCTTGTGTGATGCCAACTTAAACACAAGAAAGGAAACTGACACAGAAGTGCAGTCAGACACTAATTAGTCAATGTTCATTTTCAGAATGAATCGAGAGACATTTGATCCAACTTCCAATTTTTAATGGAAGTTGGAGCAAAGTGTTTTGCACAAAATCTCAAGGTTGTTGGCGATTCTGTGTCTTCTTGTTTTACAACTTGTGTGTGTAAACAGCTCGAGCAGCAGTGGGGATAAACGTCAGCGCTCTCCACCCAACTGCTGCCATTAGCGATGTGACTGAATGAGTGAAAATGTCACAAGGCTAAAAGCAGTCTGACTGCACTTTAACACCAAATTTCTACTTAAGCATGAATCTCAGGTCTAAACCAAATGTTACTTGAACACAAAAATGACACCCTTACGTTCACTGAAAAGATGTCTGCGGCCAAAGCTGCGATCTTTCTGTCAGACATGGACATGCTAAACTGGAACCAGGAGTGTTTATTGTTTGTTTGTTTTAAAGCTGAACTGCCAATTGCTTCAACGATGGGATTCTGAACAGCACAGCTGGGGAGCACTTCTTCCTGCTGTCTTCCCATTCTGGGTGGTAATTTTGGTTTCAACTGTGTCCCTTTGCCTCTGTGATGCTTGGTACTGCCCTGTGGTCTCCCAGTGGCTGCTATAACTTCTTAAAAAGTGGGATTCTGTCGAATCTTTAATGTTTTTACGCTGCTTGAGCATAATGGACACACTCAGACTCCATGGAAATGCACAACAGAAAATTCTGTCATGAAAATATAACTGTCAATACACGTTTTCTACCTGATTTAATTGTGACAGTAAGCTCTTCATCCCCTCTCATCCTCATATTTATCGGAGTTCATCTCTATGCCTGTCCTCCTCAAGCTTCTTCTCTGAGGCAGAAGTAAAAGTTTGGGCTGCTTGTTGACCACTACTTTTAATCAGCCTCTGCTTTTTCTGTTGTAAATGTTCCTCACCTGGAGGAAACAGCAAGTCAGTGAAGAGGGAAACGAGGACTACAAGATAAGACAGGTGAAGAGGACATTCTACTATATACCCTACGTGTCCCCCTCCTCTCCTGTCTTTGCAGACTCTACGAACAGAAGTCCAAGCAACTGCTACTCCCCTCCAACTGTTTCACCCCCACCCTCTTCCTCCGTGTTTTCTTCCGTGTTTTCCTCCAGAAGTTGTTTGTCTGAGTAAATGTCCCTGACGAGGAGGATTCTGATGAGGAGGCTCTCCAGGATTCGTCGGTCCAGCGGTGTGGAGCTGAACCACAGCGGGTCATCTGGGCTGCAGTCCGGATCCGGCTGAACATAAAACACATCTAGGCTTTTCTGCAACGGGAGAGGACTGCAGGGAGGTAGGTAAGGAGGAGGGGAAAAAAAAAAAAAGGCAAGCGGAAGGAACAAAAAAAGAAAAGTATTAGAAACAAGCAAAAAGGAGGTATTGTAGAAAAAGGGAGAAAAGTGCAGGGAAAAGAGCACAGGGGAGGGAGAAAATGAATGCATGTATTGGTTTCAGTTTCCTCTTGAACAGTTAGGAGAAAATTTTGATGACATTAATTTATAGCAAGTCCTCATCTTTAAAGAGTCAGCACTGAAGTTCAGGATGTGAACAGCAATGAGTTCTAATCACAGGACTCAAGCCTTTACTTTACAGCCACTCTTAAGATTTATTCCAGTAAAAACACTGAACCCACCACTTGGATCTGTAGAGTTCATAGAGGTGACACTCGTGCTTCTTAGCCGGGCAGCGTTGGGCGGAGCCGCCAGAGTTGCTGTCGCGTTCCTCCTGCTCGTCGTCCTCAACCTTTCGTTTTCTCTTCCTCGACTCTGTTTGCACTGATCGTCCAACAGACAGAAAGGAAATTTTTGTAAAATTTTCCTCAAGGTTCTGCGTCTAAAACTAACATATGCAGAAACCACTAACACTTGTTTTGAACTGTAGATGATGGAAAATCAAGTTGAAAGACACAAACAGAGGTCCACGGGCATTTATGGTTTTGAATTGTTTGGCTCTGAATGTTAACAAACTGGATATGAAATCAGAAATGTTTCAGCATCTAATGTGGACATAAAAACTATGAATCACTGAATGCTAAATTATACATCTTGTGATAATGTGCATGTGTGAATTTCACAAACAGGAAGTTCAATCGTCCATCACAGCTAGATGAGAATTTCTATGGCCAATATATACGAAGCATATCAACATGATGCATTTTCCAGCCTCACCATGGTGATCCTGAGAGACGGAAGGCACGCGGATGCAGATTGTGGTCTCCTTGGTAACAGGATGGAGTGTGTCTGGGCCGTAGACGTTAGAGAAGGAGAGGCGCAGGTGCTGCTCCACGGTGCGCAGGCCAAAGTATTTGGTGTTCAGGTAAACGAGCGAGCGCAGCAGAGCGGCGGGACTCTGCTCCCCGAGATGACGACTGCTCCACAAGCTCTGCTCCTCCACTCGACCCCACAGCGAGCCTAAAGAGAGACGATCCAATTCCACAGTCAACATCTACAACACTCATCAGTTCTTTCTTGTCTTTATCCACCATTTACATCTGCCAAATATAATTTTCTACCTGGGTACTACTTGTGCAGACATGGAACCTGTTCGTGTTGGAGCGGTGTCCTCATATTATATCATAGTGCAATCACAACGTGTCAGGATGTGAACAGCAGAAGAGTTATAATCACTGGACACGGCTCAGAATATCGAGAAACACAACAGGTTGTTTAACAGCACCGTGCCACTAGCTGGTGATAACAAGAATATATTCAAACACACTTTCCAGTGTCATCGTTATCAGTGTGGGATGAGTTTCTTAGCAAGTATCATAGCTTCCACATTCCACACTGCAATGAGATACTGTCTCACATCTGAGACGATCTGTTTTTGCCTTTTTCATCCACATTGTTGCTGCTGAAAAATGAGGAATTTAGGACATGAGTTTATGTCAAAATACAGTATGTAAAGTCACCTGAAAAACTAAGACCATCTTGCTGTGAAAGTGGCAAAATTAATGAGCTTTCTGACCATGGTCATGTCCATGAAAGAGTTATAGAAACTTCATGAATACATAAAGAATGAGAAAGACTGCATGATGAGGATAAAGTTGGGATTTGCAGTCTTTATTCAGTACTCAAATCTGTACAGTTTCATGATAAAGCAATATCGTGTTAATCAAATTGTTTCCAGAAAGAAATATTAAAATCTGACAAAGTACTCAAAACTGTGCTAATTCCAAGTGGAGCAGGCACACAAGGAGGGTCTTACTAAGGATTACACTCACCATCAGGAAGTACACTGGGCTGCCAGTCCTTCAGGACCTTGTTAAGCTCCTCTCCAAACTGCTGGTAGCATGGATCACTGAACAGGTCATCCTTCCGGCCTTTGGAGTGAAGATGCTTTAAACAAAAAACAAAACAAAACTATCAGTTAAAAAAAAAAAAATGAAGAAAATGAAAGGATCACAGAGCTTCAGTCTGTGGTTGCTCACATAGTTTAAAACCGTGTCCTCATATTCAAAAGCTCATCACTGCTTTTCAGGATGTGAACAGCAAATGGTTATAATCAATGGACACACTAATCTATAAAGTCAGACTGAGGGAAAGGAAAAGGAATAATATAATAAATATAAAAAAAACGAAAGAAAATGACCGCAAAGATGTAGTGAGCACAGAAAATCCTTAAATTCCCTTTTTGAACAGTGACGATTTTAAAGGAGGGAGGAACATCGACAAAGAAGAGGCCTGGAAAGAGGGGCAGACATTTTCAACCATTTGAAGCCAAATATCCCAACACAACGATAAGTAACCCGATTAATCCGTTTCCACAAACAGATAAAGTCAGCCTTACACTTCTGTGGCAGAAAAATCACACTCCAGAGCTCTCTGAATGACCCCGCTCTCCACGCAGCAGCCATGCTCGATGACTACTCGCATGTGAGAGGAGGGGGGGAAAGAATGTGCACCAGTACTAAGGGTCCTACTGGAAACCCTCACTCGAAAATTAGTTCCTACTAAAAAAATTACTACAGATGGAATGACACTAGAATTTAAAAAGGTTAATAAGCCGATTCTTATTTTGTGTATATAATTTAAGTATTTAGATTTTTTTTTTTACCTGCTTTTGAATTCTGTTTGGCCACATTTTTTTAATGAAATGTGGTAATGACAGACAAGTTAAAACTATTACTGTGACAAACCTACTGCTAACATCTACAAGACATGAACATTAAAAAAAAATTAAAATAAAATGCTCAGTTGAATTTTACAGTTGATGATTTGCTGCCTTCTCGAGAGGGGCAGCCGTTTCATACTAACCTGCTGGATCCCCAAACAGAGGTAGAGGATGCTGTCTGGAGAGTAGCGCTCCCCACTGGGCCTGCAGACCTCCCTGACAAAACGGGACAGAGCCACGTTCAGCTCCTCTGAACTCACTGACAAGAGGTTCCTTTTTGGCCGGGCTGCAGGAGACAGGAACAATCACCAACTGATGTTAGCAAACATGCAGTGTTTTTTTTATGTTTCCCAACAGGACAATCAATTTTTCTTTTCCAGCAAAGGAATGCACCTGGACTCTCTTAGTGTAACTACTGAACAGGGCAGGTGGGAAATGAAGGGGTTCAGTGTACCTGCTTTGAAGCTTTCCTGTGCTTTGGTGTCATCCGACTGATCAGGAGGAGACAGTGCCCAGCGTTTCCAGGCATTGATACCGTAGCGAGCTTTGAGAGGCAGTGATCGTCCTTCTGAGGTTCTGTTTGTTACATTTGAAGAAGAGGACGACGCTACATCTGGCTTCTCCTCCACTGCCAGCTTCTTGTTCCCCTTCAAGGCAAACAAACCCATTACTAACACAATCAAACTAAGTTTGCCATTGAAAATATTCTGGCACACACGTGTTATTACTTTTCTCCTGGATTGCGGTCGAGGTGCTGACTCCTTCGGTTCCTCCTTTGGTTCTTCCTTCAGTTCCTCCTTCAGTTCCTCCTTTGGTTCTTCCTTCAGTTCCTCCTTCTCTTCTGCCAGAACTGGAGGTAAAGCAAAGCCCATATCCTCATCATTTCCCTCTGGAACACGAGCGGGGTCTGAGGTTGAGAGAGGAAATAACACGCCTTCATGTAATATGGTTTAAAAAAAAAAAAAAGTACATCCAGGAAATCAAAGCAAATCAACCAATCAAGCAAACTAAAGCTGGAAAACGTGGAATTCACCCAATACGCAGGTTTACATAAATCGGACAGATTCATCGATCCAAACTGTGTCCAGAAAATGGTGTAACGACTTATTAACACTCTTTAAAAACCTTACATTAAAACCATCGATGTCAATGAGGCACAGAAAAAGGAAGAAAGAAGGAAAATAAAACTTGGATTGCAGGGCCAGTTGATGACTTCATACTCCTTTGAACAGTAAGCCAAAGCTTAAAACCTCTACACCGATAGGCGTGATGACAGCAGCTCCAGAAATAACCAGAGGGAAGAATTTTAATCTCAATTACTCTACTGATCCATTAAAAACCCCATGCAGTCAGATGTTGTTACATAAGACAAGAAATCAAATGGGAAGATGAACACAGAGGACGAGTGAGCAGGTCAGAGTGGGCAACAAAGGCACAGTATTAAATATACGAAGTCTTAAAATCGGTAATCTGAACACCTGAAATAAGGTTCATTAGAGGACTAGAGGTGGCTCTTAACAATTGATCTAATAAAAATAGTTTGCTCAAGCTATGAACAGCCATTATTAGAAATTATCCTTAGGAATTGTATGATTTTATTTTTTTTGGGGATCAGTAATTCTTAGCAAGCGATGAAAACTACAGTTAAGAAAAAAAACTGCAGTTATTGTTAATGCACAAAATACTATAAAACTGCTTTTAAAACAGCTTGCTCCTGACTCTGTGCCTCTTATCCAGTATTCTCAGGTTTACAGCTACATGCTCAGAAGACGTTTACCTTGAGGAAAGTCTGCCTCCAAGTCCAGGTCGGGCTCATACTTCTCCTCCTCTTCTTCCTCAGAGCTGCTGCTGGTGCTGCTGGAAGACTCCTGGCCTTCAGGCTCCCTCTTCACCTTCACAGGTTTTACATCTGAATCATAAAGAAGGGTAGATCCTCACTGTCATGGTTTGCTGCAGCTTTCTTCCACTTCTCTCTTTTTATCAGCATATATAAAGAAACCGTCAGAAGCTAGTATAAGGGCTGTGTTCGGCACCTCTCTGATAAGCAATCTTTTAACCCGTATATTCAATCCTGGCGTGGGCTCACCTGGCTTCCGATCCTCTATTATCACCTCAGCCATGGTGATCAGGTCGTCCTCCAGAGGATCAGAGGGCACCTTGGTTTTCAGTTCGTTGATGGTCTGGACGATCTCTTCTGCCCCCTGCAGGGTAGTGGGCAAGAACACAGGCACAGGAACCTGGAGGGGACAGGGTATCAAATTAATTAGTAATCAGATCACCGACTTGCAAGTTTATCTTTATAGCTTGCGCAAATTTGTGTTTAATTATTTTTTTCCTTCTAAAATTTTATAAGTTTAATTTTAAGCAAGGATAAATCATATGCAGTATGCTCAAGTCTTACCGGTACAGGCAGAGAGAGAGGAGTGGGAGTGACCTGTGAATACATATTCATAGGCATGGGAATGAACACGGGCACAGGTATAGGTACAGGCACGTACTCCCTCTTCACACCATCATCTACATCTGTGGGAACACACACGTCAAATCATTATGTAAGCCGGGTGTTTCAAACATATGGCTTGTGGACCAGAGCTGGGCACCCAGAGGGTCTAATCTTCAACCAGTGATTCCTCTCAGCCTCCAAGCAGACACACCAATTTCCAAAATCCTAAATCACTTTGTTCTCAAGTTATTGCATTCACAAGATTTAAAAACAAAACAAAACCACAAAACAACTTTCTCTGTCTGACCTTAAGGTCAAGGACACCGGCATTCACACTAATCGGATTTTTTTAGTAGATGCAGCAGTGTTATCAACCTGAACATCCTACGTCACCACGTTTTTCAATTATCACATTTACAAACTTGGGTGTCTGCGCCACCCACCATCCTGGTGGCGTGACTACAAAATCCCATCAGCCTTTTATGACGGAGGGGTAAAAATTATTGGAAGACAAAATTCAATTGAATCCAATGTTTTTATTATCAGCCTGAGATCAAACTGGACTGTATAAGATCTTAGAACTAAAATGAGCTCTACATTATCTGCCATAAGCAAACTCGTACAGCGTACCTCTGAAGTTGCGTTTCACAGTTCACGTCCTCGGTCGTTCACGTATTTTCCTTAAAATCTAACAAATATTTGTTCCACCACAATTTTGCATAAAGCACAAATATCCTCCAATTGTTTCAAAGAGGAAACCACGGCTTGGGATGGCAAAATATCCCTGTACCGAGAGGTAGGAGGTTTGAAAGTAGCCAATCCAAGAACATTATTCGTCTCTCCTTTCTGCATTCCCGGCATGCTTTGCTGAGTGTTCTTGTCTCTCCTGTTTTGTTCTTCTTAAAGCCCTAAGGGTGCCACCCAAATGCATATTTATTATGTTATAACAACAGGCATTTATATTCATTTTTTGAATGCTCTAGAATCGTAAACCCTGCAAATTTCATGGGGTCGACTGTATTAATGGGACACAAAGAAATGATTTTAAAATTATGAGTGCCAGGAATTTGTTAACGATTGTGTTTTTACCTGTCTGTAAGAGTTTGCTCTGCATGTGTGGCTTGCAGTAGGTAGCCTTGGTCAGTGTGAGTGGTTTGCAGAGCACCGCCTTGTTCTTTACATCTCTCACCAAACCTCCGCCAGTGTATGCCGCAGTGCTCTGGTTTACCAGCTGCAACATAGAAGACAAAATAAATCAACAGAAGAATAATTGATTTTAGATGAACTAATAAGATCTGTGTTTTTCCAGGAAGTAAATCAGTTCCACAGGCTACATTTCAAAACTATTAGGTAGTAAATACATGAGCCAGAACATTAATAACGTAGCTGCTCATCAAGCTTACAATTCATCCCATTTCGCAGGTTATTGCCCATAAAGCAGCAAACATGAGCTTGACCACAGTTTGGGTTAAGACCTAATAGGTGGTCAGTGAGTATAGGTTTGATTAAACTTTGACCAATACCCTAGGAGGAGTATCAGTTGTCGTGGACAGATGGATATCTCGCCATGACAAAAACTCACAGGTCCTTTTTGCTACATGAGCTAAAAACGCTTTCAAAAGGCAACTAGTGCTACATGATTTAAAAACAAGTGCTTTGATCAAGTCACCTTTTAAATATTCTTACTTACCCCAAGTTTGGCCCCTGGCACATCAATCCCTGTAAGACAGAAATGGAATATATGTCAACTAACATTCACATATAAGCATGACTTTATTTCCATTTTTTGGCACTGGATAACATTTCCTGATACTTGACAAAACCAACTTCTGTTACAAGGATGTAGATATGTCCAAGAGCGACACTTTGAAGCAAAAACCTGGTTCTTTCAGGGACACAAAGAGACACACACACAGTTTTTACCTAGGGTCGTATTCTCAGGGCCCTTCTGTGTGACCATGATGGGCTCATTCTGCTGGCAGTAGAACCTTAACAGGCACTCTTGATCACAGAACTGCTTCACCTCTGACCTCCACATCACAGACTCTGTCAGGTTACCCTGCACCTTACAACAGTCACACCTCGCCGCCTAGTGGACATGACGACATAGCTCTCGTTAATGTTCTCGCACTGTTTTTCCACATAGAAAAAACATGTATTTCATGGAGTGCGTGTCAGCAGACCTTATAGTACCAGTCGTTGAACTTCTTGGCACACGCCTCGCTGCAGAAGTCCCGGGTCATACCTCCGAGCGGTCGGGTTACACCTCTCTTACAGAGTTGGTTGCAGTGGTTACAGCTCACACATTTCAGACCCAAACGCTTAATAAAATCCTGCTTGAATAACAACTTGCAACCTAAGGAGGGAAGAAAACAAACAAACAAAACAAACAGAAAATGAATTAAAGCTTACAAACAGGATATATATGACTTCAGATAAATGAGACAGGGTTCAAATGACAACTATGAATGTCTAAATGGGCCAACAGCCAGCATGGGATGACATCAAATTGCCAATTCTACTTCAAGCAGAGAAGAGGACAGGCGATGAGTACCTTCGCTGCAGAATGGTCTCTTGACCCCCGAGAACTTGACCATCTCATGTAGTGTCTTCTCCTCTTGGCAGTACTCGCAAAATGTCACAATACAGTGAAGCTTCTTGTAGTCTTCACAACACGTTTTGCTACAGAACTGGTAGACCTTATCCTGAAGGCACACACATTCAGAGAAACGTACTGCAGCCATTCTGTTTTAAGATACATCAAAATTACATCTTCACACAGTAGAAATGCTCCCATGGCTTCTGCACCTCTCCATCTTTTTTCACTGCACATGACATCACTCACTGTATCACAGGAGGCAGTATTAGGAACTTATCTTTCTACATCATGCTTTCTAATGCAAAATATAGACGTGAATTTGCACAAAATTTAACGTAAACCGTACATTCCTCTTGTGCAGACCTTTAAAAGGAATTGTGCAGCACAACAGGCAAAGAAAAGTTCAGTTCTCAGACAAGCTTAGCAGATTTTAAAATAGTTTACACTGCTTTAGAGTGATATTTGTAGAAAACAAGAGGCACTCCGTGTTCCATCTTTATGAACGTTGGTTCACTTCAAGGATGGTCTCACCTCCCACTCCAGTATTTCAGGCTTTAAGCTGAACACTCCTCGACAGTAGTTACATTTCAGCTTGACTGTGCTGTTTGTGGTGGACAAAGGTGCCTGTCCATTGGTGGCTGTCTGAAGAGTAGCATTCTGTTTAAAAACAAAAAGTTTTAAACATGCATGCTTTCACAAACATCCTGATGGTATATCCAAACACATCACCAGCTTCAGCTAGATCCACAAGCTCATCTCTACACGTGTTTGGTATTACAGAAAATTTTATATTATAAAAATACATGAAGTCACAGTAGTTTGTACAAAATCTGTTTCCTCGTTGATATGTAAATGAATGCAACATGAGTCTTAAAAACTAATCAGGCCATAGACGCCACAGAGGAAACCTGCAGTATTTGAGCTGCTGAGCTCAATGAAAAAATAATCTTGGTTTTATTTTCTGCAACTTTGATGATTCTCATCTCCACTGTTATGATTAAGATCCCACATGTATTCAATCTTCCTATAGATAAGTATGAACACAGGCATAAGTATCACAGGCATCAGAGCAGAATTTAATCAGGTTATTGAAATATTTACAGAATGGTATTAATATACCCGTTTACCTAATTTCAGCAGCATCCTGCTTCATCATCAAACACATAACAATAAGGGGTTTCATTCAGATACATCAAACAGCTACTGTGCCAACATGTCTTCTAAAGAGCCCAGATTTGTTTGAAATGAGTCTCACCTGGAACTTGGTTACACACTGTGAGCTGCAGAAGTTAAGGACATTTCCCTCTGGTAGCGTGGCCTGATACTGTGGTAAAGAATTCCTCTTACAGAAATGACAGGTGGGCTCTGTGCCTGCACACACAGGTGTTAGGCATTAAAACACAGAAATAAAAGCATATCTGAAACGCAGGTCTTTCTAAGTAACTCTCATACTCAATTCATTTTGTTGGTAAAGTGATTCGGTTTTCTAAAAACTAATGAGCAGGTGTGGATATACTAGTTCAAAGGAGCCATTTTCTGCTTCCGGCAAACCAGTCAACCTAAATGCACTCACACAGGGAGATCATTTGATTGTGAACACAAACAATAAGCAACCCAGCACTTTTCAAACTAAATGCCTATTATGTTGCTCCCCACTTGCAGTGTTAATTATCCTAATGCCAGCTCAACATCTTATGGTACCTGTGCAGAAATATGGATCTCTAGGTTAAGTCTCTGGACTAAGAAAAGGCTGAAAGTGAAAGCTAAATTATGAGAGAGCTGTTTCAAAGTTGCTGCTTGTGTATTGTGGTTACTCACTGATGATGGATGTTGTTGTCAGCTTGCCCTTGTTCATACAATTAACAGAGCAGTAGGAGACCATGGTGCCACCTGCCCCGACGCTATGGAGTACCTCTCCCGTCTTAATCAGTGTTTTGCAAGACAGGCAGCTCTCAAGTTTACTGTGAGCCTGAGAGAGACAGGGAAAGCACCACAACTTAACAAGACATCGCTAACTGATCATGCTAACAGATACAAAATGTGGCAACAACAAAATGTTTTGAATGTTTGTAAACCTTCTGGGAAGCTAGCATCTTAGACTTCTGATGAACGCTTTCAACAGTCCACATGTTTGTTTTGAGATCCATTTCCCACCGTTTGGCCCAGAGATTAGAACTATTACTGAAACTTGCAGTGATGACCTCAGGCTGTAAAACTACTCACTGGTTTTCTTAATAAAATGAATGTTTAACCTTTGAAAGACAAAAAGAACAATATGTTCACAAATGTTGTGAAAATGGAACTGAATACTTGAGACTATGCCATTTGCCTTGTTATTCATTTGTAAGAAAAGTTTGACATTTTTTGAAAAAACAAACAAAAACAAACATTAACACAATGGCAGAATAGTAAGGTTTGGCAGATCTCAGGGTCATTCTCATTCACTCATTTGTTGTGGATTTATCCTTCAGTGGGACACCAACACTGAACCCCTACAATGTAATCTATAGTGTAATCTGACTTGCACCTCCCTAGAACAATAACTACGCACGGCGTTGACGCAGCCTGCAACGATTGTGACTGGTTGGTTCAGTACTGTTGAGTCCTTGGGTGCTTTTCCAGCTACTTTTTTGCCACAGTTTTTGATTTTATCAATAAGAGAATATCACAATCATCTCATGCTAATCATAGCATTAATATACACTCACAAATGTCAACAAAATCAGAAACTCAGAATGAACATGAGGGAAAAAAGAAGTGAAAAAAAAAAAACCAAAAAACTTTAGGACCCAAAAAAATGATGGAAAACAAGGAGCAAGGATCCAGGGGGGAAAGAAGACCGGGCATTTTATTTGTTTCTATTGTGTGGCACCGCATGTAAAAACACTGGGACACAATCATATGGTAATTAACACATAATGCACCAGCACAAGCATAAATAAACGTCCACCACTTACGTGGGTTAAATCATAGACTCACAAAGATTCCCCAAAGGAGTCTAAATCAGGCCTCAGGCGGGGATGCTGCCTGAGTAAAGGCATGTAGGAGGCAGGACGCACAAATCTTCTGCAAGATTAACTGGACATCACACACTTTGTATTAAGGAGTTGGAAAATTAAAATCTGTTTAAATATTTGCTATATACACAGCTCAGCTGGTTCAGGAATCCCCTGCATGTAGGGATGGGTTCCCACTGTTTCAATTCCTTGGAATTGTTTGCCATTTTTGCAAACTATTCCCTTATCGATTCCAGTCGCCCCAAATGACGTCACCACGTTGCGGAGCGTCATTTACCTGGCAGGAAACATGGTACCTAAGCGGCTCAAACACTCAAAAGTTTGGTTATACTTTACGAGAACGGATAACAACAGGACAACTTGCAATACTTGCAAAGTAGATATTTCATTTAAGGGAGGAAACACTACGAATATGCAAAAGCATTTGCTCACAAAACACACGATGACCTTAAATGAATGTCGTGTTTTTAATTCCGCTCCGGGTTCGTGAATCTCAACCCAGCAGCAGCGGTAACGTTTGTACGTCCTCTCCCGTTAACTCGGCAGGTAAATAATCAACTAACAGTGCATATTATGTTAGCGCGATCTGCCTTATTACAAAACCTGCCATTACTGTGCATTTAGGCGACCATGATGAGAGAGACAGAGTCTGGCTCACATGCTGGCAGTTCTTGCTGCAGTCTACTGGTAGCGTCTCCTTTCAGGCCAGGATAGACGAAAGTCACCGATCAGTGACTAATCACCTCAAGAATATTTCAAGGATAAAAGATCTGATGTCTCAACAGGACCTGGAAAAAACTAGTCCATGCATTCATCTTTAGTGATTACTGTAACAGCATCTTTACAGGTCTACCTAAAAAATTAGTCAGACAACTACAGCTCATTCAGAACTCTGCTGCTCGAGTCCTCACTAAGACCAAAAAAGTGGACCACATCAGTCCAGCTCTGAGGTCTTTACACTGGCTGCCTGTCCGTCAGAGGATAGACTTTAAAGTTCTGATGCTGGCCTATAAAGCTCTGAATGGTTTAGGACCAAAATACATCAGTGACCTCCTGACCCAGTATGAACCTTCCAGATCCCTCAGGTCATCTGGATCCGGTCTTTTATCAGTTCCCAGAGTCAGAACCAGACACGGAGAAGCTGCATTCAGCTTTTATGCTCCTTATATCTGGAACAAACTCCCAGAAAGCCTCAGATCAGCTGAAACACTCAGTTTATTTAAATCCAGGTTGAAGACTCACCTATTCTCAGCTGCATTTGAATAAAGCACCAAACCACTGTTCATCTACAATCACGATGAACACCGGTGTACCACAAGGCTGTGTGATGAGCCCTTTCCTCTACTCCCTCTTCACCCACGACTGCAGACCTGCTGATGGTTCCAACACCATCATTAAGTTTGCAGATGACACCACGGTGATTGGCCTCATCAGTGACAACGATGAGGCCGCCTACAGGGAGGAGGTGGATCGTCTGGCTGAGTGGTGCGACACAAGCAACCTGCTGCTTAACACCGAGAAGACCAAGGAGCTCATCGTGGACTACAGGAGGAATGCTGACCCACATCCACTCATCCACATTAAGGGGACGGCTGTGGAGCGTGTGAGCAGCTTCAAGTTCTTGGGAGTCCACATCTCCGAGGATCTCACCTGGACGACCAACTGCTCCAAGCTGGTCAAGAAGGCTCATCAGCGCCTCTTCTTCTTGAGGACTCTGAGGAAGAACCACCTGTCCTCAGACATCCTGGAGAACTTCTATCGCTGCACCATCGAGAGCATCCTGACCAACTGTATAACAGTCTGGTACGGGAACTGCTCTGCCTCGGACCGGAAGGCGTTGCAGAGGGCCGTGAAAACTGCCACCACTTCCTGCCATAAATGACATCTACGGGAAGCGGTGTCTGAAAAGGGCTGGGAAAATCATCAAAGACCCCAGTCACCCATCACATGGACTTTTCACCCTCCTGCCCTCTGGGAGGCGCTACAGGAGCCTCCGGACTAAGACCACCAGGTACCGGAACAGCTTCTTCCCCACAGCTGTCAGACTCCTGAACTCTGCCTCCTGACATCTGACCCACGTTAAACTCATGGACAGAACATACACACACCCACAATGGACAACTGTACCCTCAAACACACAATAATAACATGGACTGAACCACCACTCACAACCACTAGCACTTTATATAGCCTCTGTAGAAATTATCCACACATCTCACTTATCTTAACTGCACTACTGTATAGCTCTGTATAAATAATCATTCTGTACAATACGATAATTTTAATTCTACAACTGTTTATAACTTGCATAGTTCCCATTTCTGTATAGCTGTATATCTCAGATTCCTGTAAAGTTATTTATTTCATATTCTGTATAGTTTTTCATATTTATATCCTGTTCATAGCCTGTACATAGCTTGTACTCACTACAGCCTGTACATACTTATAGTTATAGAATATTCACAACATACTTCATACCGTGTACATTATAACATACCATAATAGACCCATTTCTGTAATATACTCACATATCTATATTATTGCTAATATATATTGTAATATATCTATATCACTAAAGCACTTCTGGATGGATGCAAACTGCATTTCGTTGCCCTGTACCTGTGCATGTGCAATGACAATAAAGTTGAATTCTATTCTATTCAAATCCACACTTAAGCTTAAATTTCAAAACTTGCATTTAACTACTGATTTTATCTACTATTCTGATTTTATATACTGTTTTGTTTGTTTGTTTATTAGTTAGTTAGTTTGTTTGTTTGCTTTAATCAATTTTAAATCATGCTTTTTATTTGTTTTTGTTTCTAATGTCTCTGTAAAGCACTTTGAATCACCTTGTTGTTGAATTGTGCTATACAAATAAACTTGCCTTGCCTAAGTTTGTGGTAAAAGCCTTGCACCCATTTGCCACAGCAGATGATTTTCAGTAAGTGAATGTGTTTAATTGTAGGCAGGGACATTACTGGATATTCTTGTGTCATTGCTATAGAATATTTTATATTACACTTTGTTATTGCTACAGAAGAATATTGATTTTATTATTTTACATTTACAATTTTTTTCCCTGGGGACCCTGTGACACCCCATTGAAGAGCCGTAGGCTGGATCTCTTAAGATCTCACTGTTGGGTTTGTAAGGCCATGTTACTCCTAAATTTCTATCTTGTTCAAAGAGAAGATAAAACAAAGTTCTAAGCTATTCGACCTTAGTGTTCTCCTTTTTTTAAAAAGAATCGATAAAGAATCGAATCGTTAAACAGAATCGAAAATGGAATCGGAATCGTGAAAATCTTATCAATACCCATCCCTACCTGCATGTGTAAACAAAGCTTTAGTGGATTATATTCCACAGTTTCAAAGAACTGAAAATATGGACTTCAATTCTTACTCTAAAACAGACTTCTTAGTTGCATAAGAAAATTCACAATCTGTCTGATAAAGAAACAGTACAGCCCAGAATTGGACACACAGGCCTGTTATCTGCATGCTTTCTAACACTGACAGTGTCCAAGTGGTTTCCTGCAATTACTAGAGGAACATCCAATAGGTTGCCGTTGCCAAGCAACAAATTAAATTTCAACCTGAAATTTTTCACAAACATTTCTCTCCAACATAATTCAGCTGTACAATGTTCAGGAAAAATGTATTAATAATTTTGAAAGCTTGAGGAGAAAAAAAACAGGTGGGCCGAGCACTGGCATGCTCTGCTTGGATACTAACATACAACACAACTGCAAGAAGGACAGACCTACATCTCTGACCTGCCATTTGGTTAACGGGTGACAGGCAAACAATGACAGCAGTTCCTGAATTTTCTAACTCTACAAAACAACACAAAGACAGAAACTCAAAAAATATCCTCCTAAGTATGTAAAATAAATATAGTAGAACTTTTGAAATGTACTCTAGAAATAATTGTGACATGACTTCATAAAATTCAGAAATCTCTAAAAGGGCTGGTGGTGTAAGACAAACTAAAAGCACCAGTGTTGCTTCTGTCTGCACTCCTCCTTCAAGCCATATGTGAAACATTTGATCATTCAAGCAGCCATTTTGCTTTCTGTACAAAATTTGTAGGACTGACTCACTCCAGCTTTCATTCATTTTGTGCCTCACTTGAATATGTATTGCTGACAGCACAGCAGTGTTACTTAAATACCAACTTCTTCTTTAAAAAAGGTGGATGAGTAATGCAGGATTTATACTTTTACATGGAATCTGCGACAGATGTACGTCATGACTGAAAACGCTTCTGAAACCCAACACCGTGACTTTACGTGCACCATCCTAGAAATGTAGCACACATACAGCACACTGAATCAGCCTGCAATGACTCAAAGTATTCTCTGCCATTTTTACATTTACAGTTATACTTCTCTTGGTGCCATTTTTTAAAATCTCCAAGAAGAGAATGGATCAACTCAAAAAGAGAACAGCTTCCTGTTTATCTGTGTGCATGTGTGTGTTGTACAAGTAAGAGTTTCACCACAGATAAATTAAAATTCCTCAAAGTTCTGGCCATCAAAGCAGCACCATGATGTCCTAAAATCCACTGAATAAAATAAAAGGATCACAGCTTTCCCACTGGCTCACCTGCTTGTACTCCCTGATGCAGTTCTGGCAGCAGAAGCGTTTCTGCTGACCGTCGACCAGAAGCGAGTGATTGGCTGATGCCCGGCTGGGAAGGTAGTCACCACATTGCTCACAGCAGTTCATGATCAGACCATTGGCCCTGCGGTAAACGTTGAAACATGCGTCGCTGCAGATCTTATGGGTCACAGTCTTAAAGCTAACCTCATGCCGGATCTGCAGACAGCAAAACATCAGAAGGATCAAGAAGAGATGTTCACATTTTAAATGACATTTCTCCTGGTTGGTGTGGGTCATACTTTGTTTCAACTAATTCTAATGGAGTTCTAGCTTTGCTGAAAACATCCAACAGTAAAAAAATAAATAAAATAAAATTAAAATAAAATAAATAAAATTTAAAAAAAAATACACAACTAAGATCTCCAACTTGTGTTGTTGAAATAATCAACAAAAAGATATGATAAATCCTGAATGCAGACTATAAAATCTAGTGGACTACTGTTAAACTAAGAACAGACAATGATGGTAGAGCGTTCAAAAACAATCCAGAAAGACATTTTTAAAAATATTTTTAACCGAAAAGTTTGTTTTTTGGATGTGATCGTTACGAGACTAAGAGAGGGGTGCAGAAAAGAAAGCAAGATGTGAAAGGCTAAGCTCACAAACAGCGAAGCCAGGCAAGAGAAAAATACTTAATGAAAGTGTGGTTAGGAGAAACATAATAAATCAGATAACGAGGGAGAGCGAAATTGTCATACCACCATTTCTGACTATGTTTATTAAGAGTCAAGGAAGAGGGGGGGCTGATAAAGTGCAACAGGATTCAAGCATGAAATATTTATTTATTCAAAACAAACACCCAAGCCAAGGATGTAAATAATGAAGGGATGTTGAAGCCCAGCACAACAAGAGCCGAGCCCTGAGGCTCCGTGTGTGTGTTAGCACCACATTACGGTCAAAGGCGTTTGGTTTTCTGATGCTTTTTTTCCCTTTTGCATGCTGCAGGAGCTTGCTTGTGGAGTTGAGAGTCCATCATCTATTTAGGTAAATGATGATGAAATTTACAGACCATGGATACTACAAAACACACACACAGACCTGAACCTTTCCACTGTGCAGGTGTACCTAACACTGCTGAGTCAGTGTAAAATTCATGTGTTTAACCCCAGTGTTACTTTGGTTTTACTCATTGCCACTGAATTATTTATTCCATTGTTGTCATCAGAACCCAGTGCTAAGAAAGTTAGACAGACTGACCTCCGTGTGCTTGCCGCAGACGGTGCATTTGGTTTTGAGGTTTGATTTGGGAGGATTTTGCTTGTTCTCATATGCGCCTAAGCAGCCAGTGCTGCAGAACTCCTGGAAAGACTCGCTGGAGTCGACCTGGGCCACAATGGTACCCTTCATGTTTGTGATGTCCCTGGAAAACAAACACAGAGGCTTTGTGAGGAAAACATCTCCAGAGAATGTGGATTAGATAGCATAATAAAAGCTGTGCTCATTCATGTTTATGACAACTGGAAATAAGATTTTTTTTTTTTTTTAAACCTTCGCTTTCAATAAACTCTGTTGTTGCAACTTTACTCTTTTTTAATGAACTCCAAATGCACTGTATAATCGTAAATCCTAAATATAAAATATCTCCTTCAACGTCAGACTTACTTTTTGCACATGGTGCAGCTCTTCTTGGGGGCAGGTTTGTGTGAGAAGGCAGACAGACAGGTGGTGGAGCAGAAAAGGTGTGTGGAGCCTTTACGCTGGTAGGCTGTTTGGCCTTTTTTCAGAGGCTTTTTACAGTTTGCACAGGTCACCTGGAACGAGCAAACATAGTAATGATTGAGCTGCAGGAAGTAACGAATACAGGGAAAGGGTCTTAAAAATTTCTAAAGAAAGTTTCAGTGCACTGTTTGCATAAATTATGTACAGCATGTAGTAGGAAGTGGGTAGCAGATTAGATTAACATACTTAAATATGTTTATACTTAAATCATACTTTTACTAAAAATATAAAAAGGGTAGACACAAAAAGTAAACACTCTGCTTCAATCCTGGATTTAAATTCTGAAATGTAAAATTTTCCAGATCGTTTGCACTATAACTAACGCAATTACACAGGACTTGAATGACCACAGTGGATCACCTTGACTGTCCTGGGCTGTGGCTGGGAGCCTGAGGAGGAAGTAGTTGAGGAAGACTGGCCTGGAGGTTTGGGCAGCGAAGTGGCTGGTGATGGAGAGTCCACCCCTGTCTGTTTTTGGTTGCGGGGGACTGAAGCTGACTGAGAAATCCAAGAATCTGCAGGGAAAGATGGAAAGAAAGTTACCTGGAATGTTTTTTAAAATTGTATATAAATATATATAATGCTATGTCTGCACTAAACATTGATCTGCTATACAGACATGAAACAATGACAACAATAATTTTAAGTAAATAAAGAAATAAACCTCCAGAAGTCATATTTAGAGGACTAGCTCCTGACAACAGCACCATCTAGAGTCTACATGGAGGTTGACAGGAACTGCCAAAAGGCTGGCATATAAACTCAAGTCCAGAAAGTGTATGATGAGCAAACACCAAACTTCCTGTAGATCTGCAATATCGCACATTTTGTTTAAGCACCAAATTTTTCAAAAAGTAAAAGAGTGGAGGGGGAGCTGTTAGTCAAGGATTTTAAAACTAATTTAATCAATTCTTACAATCACAGCCTAAACAAAGATTCCATCAAAAGCATGCTTTTGATTGGTCAAATCAATGCTTTGCTGAATGACACACTGTGCTGTTACAGAAGTCGAGCTGTGTTAAACTTTCAGTCAGACGGATCTGAGTTTGAGGAAATCATATTAGACAATACATAAAGAAATGCAGGCTGACCAACAATCTAACTGTCTTTCTGGTAATTCCAACTGAGAAAGGTTTGATGCTAATTTACATAAGGTTTACATATGAAAACACAGTAAGTGTGTTCACATGGACACTGTTATCCAGGTTATCAAGCTGTTGTATGGGTATGACTACTGTCTGCCGCATGTGCTGGTGTCTGCAAAACTTAAACACAAAATCCACACCATGACATTCATGGAACCATTTAATTAGAAAGATTCGTTGTGGCTGTTGACCTGACATTATCCTGTGACCCGTCTAAACAGATAAGGACATTTTTCTCCCACCTATGTATTATTTAATTCCATCATTAGTTAAGAGATCGACGATCTCTTAAGTTAGGAGTTAAAATGACTACAGAAACAGAAAACAGCATCACCAATCTGAATAAAATCCATCTGAACACAAAAGTTGTCTAAAGTTTCTGGCCAAAGATATTAATCTGCACCTGACTGACTCTAGGATTGTGATTATATTAATTGTCAACGAGACATCCAGCACCCATTTTCTTTTTTTATTTGAATTAGTATGAGCAACCCTCCATTCAAAATGAGTTGGTCATTAAGAACAGAGCTAAAGAGCGATTTCAAGGCAAAGTATTGAAACGCAACAACTTCTCCAAACCCCACACACACACACACACACACACACACACACACACACACACACCCCATGTCGTAACCAAATCCAAACATCACATTCCTTTTATGCCAATTTCAGCATTTTAACATGAGAAAAATGTTATGTTCCTACCTGCTCTATTGTGTGTGCCCATGTCCCCATTCTGTACCAGTTGGCCCATGGGACCTGAGCCCCGCCCAGGGTTAAAGGAGGCAGTTGGTCGACCAGATGGGGTGTCAGGATTCAGGCTGAACGTATTGTGGATCTGTAGACCATTTTCTTCCACCTGGCCCTCACCTGCCTAAAAACACAAGTTAGTTATGTTAGTGTCAAAATATTAGAAACAAGGTGATGAGGAGGGAAAACTTAACACACGCGGGTGTCATATTCACTGCGATACACAAAACCAAAACTGAATCCAACTACATCAACTAGAGTAACTGCTGATGCATCTGATAAGTAGATACTGGCATAGCAGCTCGCTCAGGTGTCATTACAAAGAAATCATTATTTTCTTTGCCAAGAATAAAACCGCTGTGCCAAAAAGGAAAAAAAACAAACACCTGCCTTCACCAACATTTACTAGTAGACATCATAAAAAGTCGGCACTAAAAATTAGGTGGAAGCAAAAAAATAAAAACTGAATTATACTAAATATTTAAAAAACAAAACATGAAAACATAATGAAAACTTCGACAGCAACAACAAAAAAAAAAAAAGTTGTGGGTGTTCTTACTGCTGCGACAGCTGCTGCTCCTCCTTGCAGTGATGTCACAGAGGTTATCATCAGGTTCATGTCTGGCTGAGCATCCTCTGGATGTGGAGGGGAATTTACTGTGGAGCCTCCTTTCTGGCTAGCAGACCCTAATGTAGTGACACTGGCTATCCTGATCTCAGAATCTGGCTCAGTGCTACTGAGTGCACCTGGGGAGTGGGATGCAGATGTGCCTTCAGGAGGCACCGGAGTGGACGAGGATGTGTCTCTCTGTTCAGAGTCCTCCTCGTCGTCAATGACAATAGGCTCGGTTGTTGTGGTTGGAGGCTTCAGCGGTGCTGCTGCTGTAGATGCGTTGGAAGACGCAGGAGAGCCGGGGGTCTTTGCTGCTGTGGACGTGTCTACAGTTGCCACAGCAGCTGCCAGCTCTGGGCAGTCTGTGCTGGGCGTGTCTTGGGAGAGGGTTGTGGCAGAAGGCTGGGGAGCTTCCTCCCCTACAAGAACCACATCATCATCATTGTCCTCTGTGCCACCCTCCTTTGTGGCTCCATCTTCCGTTACCATGGAAACTGCCTCACTAGACTCTTCGGAAGGAGGCGTGGGGTTTTGCTGGGGAGAGGGAGTGGCATCCATGGGCTCCACCCGCTCCCCTACATCTTCTGCCACGACAGGGTTTGGTTCCGACTCCCCGTCCATCACAAAGGCAACCACCTGACAACGCACACAAAAAGCCAGTTAGGAAACAGCTATGCAAAGTTGGCGTTACTAATTAGTTTAATGACGTCTGACAGCATTACAGGTAGTTCAGGTGTCCCTAGACGCAAGCTTCCCCCACACAGCCAACTGATGCCCTACAGCTGTAATAGTCATTGTTACAATCACCACCCTGCCTGTCTTTACTGGCTTGCTTTTGGCAGTTATATTTAATGGCTACTTCACCATTCACATCATCTAATAAAAAGAAAAAAGTCCGACCAGATTTTCCCTTCTGTGGGGCATTTTAGGTGAGCTCACTCTTTGAAATGCCCGCCTAAATGTCAACCACTTCCAGATGTGAGGCCTTCATTTCACAAATACAGCCATAACTTTGATGCTCTGCTTACATCCACAGCAAAATTGGATGCCTTGCTGATGCTGGGGCAGTGATGTGAATGTTTCCGCTGTGTTACTTCATTTAGGTCAAGAATGTCTGTGAGCACATTTGCCATCAAGATGGAAAAACTGCTACTCCAAGAAAACATAAAATAGAATAAAATAACTGCAAGAACACAAAAATTAATGACAAAAACATTTCAATCAATAATGGACCTGGTTAAGACTTTCCGTTAACTGGGTTTTCCTCAACAATGACTCACATTGCTCCTGAAAGAACAGGTCAAGGAGTTCATTTCAGAGCTCTTCAGCTGTACTAAACACAGAGGTTCAAATTTATCGATCAGTCTAACAATATGATAACTCCCATGACTTTTCTCTCCACTCAGATTCATTAAAAATCTGTTCATAGTTTAACAAAGCATGTAAACAGAGCAGTCTTTCTTGGTCTTAATCTACTACATTTTTTCCTAATGATTCTAATACTGTCAGAAGAGTATTTAAATGATAGGGATGTAGGCCGGTGAAGGGCTTTGTTCTCTACAGATAAACCTCTCTGGTTGCATTTACCACAAGAAAGCGGGAATCTAATGTTCAACACATGCAACGGCAGAGGTGACGTCTCCATGGGTGAGCATATGTGCCTGCCCAGCAACGGGGGCCCCTCCTCCTCACCATCACGCCTCTTCCTTTCATCCTCTTCTTCTCTCTTCCCGTTCCCTTAAGCTCCTTACCCAACTACAGGCAACTCTACTCCTCGTTTTCACCTGCTGCCTTTCACGTCTCTTCCGCCCTCCCTGCTTCTTACGCCTGTGTATCACTCAACACAGCTACTCTCTTGTTGTCCTTGGCAACCAGCGAAGCTACACCTTGGTTGCCGTGGTGATGGTAAAGCCCACCACCACCACAGGGACTTGTTTTGTGCACTACATCTGGGTGCTCTTGAGTTGACCAACACAACGTTTAAATGGTTGTGCGGTTCATGTGTGTGTCTCGTAAACTAAACGGCAGTGATGTACGTGCACGTAGTGTAAAAACATACAAACAAGTTAATTTGTTAACCATCTTACCCGATCCAAAAGAGAAGAAATAGGACAGAAAATGGAGTGATCTGAATGAGTGCCACATTCTGAATCAAATAATATTCAAGGCACTTTTGGGGAAGTCAGCAGTCTGTTGATCCCTCTCTGTCAAAATCTCCTTTTCATGTAACACAGCAGTGAGGGTGGCTGTAAGCCACATATCACATCACTGCTGACAGCTGCAGCACACACACACACACACGACACTAACAGATGCTCGCTCATAGACACACTTCTATGGTGACAATGATCTTTGTAGCTCTGCTAATTACGCCAACAGTTGCCCAGAAGAGGAAGCGCCTGAAAGCGCCTGAAAGCACCTGAACACACGATCTGAGTTGTAAAAGAGCTACAGAGGAAGCCAGACATCACTGTGGTGGCCATTTTGGTCTCAGCACTGTGGGGCGCATCAAATAAAACTCACAGCAGTACACAAGCATCTTTAAGGATGCAGGTAAATGACTGGGTTATTACAGTACATATGAAGAGAACTTTAGCTGTTGCCTCGTTAGCTTAATGAACAAACTGGTTTAGCAAGACTTCAGCATGAGCAGATTCGGCCCATATATATTTACCCTGGTTTTCCAGATTTTAAGCCCAGTATCAGAAATAGCAAAGGTGCTTAGCTGTGTGTCAAGGTCACCCTGACCTCCAAACATGCACCTAAAAACCAGTGACATCTCACAGCTTTGTATAGAAAACGTGCTCATAATTACCGCTTTAACTGTTTGAATGGATCCAGATCAATATAGGCCTTTTAACACCAACACCAATACAGATTTTAAAATCTGATATATCAGTCAAGAGTTTTCTTTCAGACACATGAAACATAAATATTTGTTATTAGAGTTAAACTTGCTTCATTGTATACCTCTCTGATGGACAAACTATGCAACATGAACACTCATGACATGGTTAAAGAGTGGTTTTATCCACAGTTATAAATACCAGTACAGATGTATTGATAAATCACCAATATCCAATTTTTAAATATTGGCACTGAAAACTCTTTCACTGCAATGTGTGGCTTTTTTCCTTGTTATTTGATGTCAGCTTAAGGTGACAAAAGGTCATAAATATACCGCAAATGTTGAATTAGTTTTTAACAACGATTCACGGGTGCTCTCAACTTGGAGAGCAACAGGTGTAGATTCAACAAAAGGCATGGTTCATTCTTACAAACAGTAAGACACTTAAGCGAAGACCTGAGACCTAAGAGGCTACCGCAGAAAACATGTGTGTATGTTCGGAAGTGGACAGAACATTAGGAAGAAAAAATATAATTAGATAAATAAAACAACAAAACTCAAACTCTGTGGCCTTGTTAAGAAAAAACACCTTTTAAATAAGTGTTTGGCACAGCGGTGGAGTCATTAACACTTTAACATGTTATGTTTTCAGGTTGTGTCACTTTTCACACAGTTTTTCAGTCAACATACCAGCTCCTTGGCTTTAATGTTCCCACAGGACAGCTGTGAAGTAAAGCACTCCATTTGGACATATCTTCCAAAGTTTGTGGCTGCAGTTATGTCCTGCCCAAGAGACAGACAAAAGCAAAACTAAACAACTTCCAAACTGCAGACTTCTGGTTGGCAAAAGTGCTTCTGGTGCTTTATTTGTTCATATATCTATTGCAGTGATGAGCTTATCCCAGCCATTAAAAGGCTGTTGTTGGCTGCAACTAAAGATTATTTTGGTAGGTAACTACTCTGCCAATTTTTCCTCCATTAGTCAATAACTACTTCAATAACTCCTCTCTGCTTCCTGTGGGCAAACCTCCTATTCTAGGCTCCAGTGCCACATCTGCTCAAGTCTGCCCACCTGTGACTATCACCATGTAGTCTCATCCCATAGGAAATTAAAATAATGACCCAGGAAACATGAATTTGAAAATAATCAAATGTCTGTTTAATAATACTCAAACCATCAGAATAAAAATTAAATAAATAAGAAATATTAAGTCACACAAGTGTTAGTAGTACTTAAAATAAAGAAAATTTCAAATAGGAAACTAAAAAAGGCTTCTGTCCATAAGTTGAAGTAAAGCTTCAAATGAAATCAAAAATATTTTATTTTCCATTCCAAAATAACAAGTTTCCAAAGTTTACAGATGATTCAGTTCATGAATTCATGATTGCAGTGAACATCCTCTGGAGTAAGGCTTTCTCTTATCCTTGAGATGATGTTCCCAGCTGCTGATAACCATGCTAAAGATGACTCTGTCATGACTTTAGCCATTTGAAAGGTGCATTTGCCTCTTTACAGGACAAACTCATCTATACACCTGTGCTTAATACTAGTAAAACAGAACAAAACAGAATGAGAAAAGACAGTTACTAATCACAAATTTGGTTTTATATTTTATATAGAAATATATAAAAACTAGGAGGCAGTGTAGCTACTCCTGATTAATGGTTTGATATTGCATTTGACTCATTAGTTAACAAAACTAAAAAGGTGTTTGCTTAGCAAGTATCATCCTGAGAGGTTTTCAACAGGCAAGCTAACATAAAAATTACTTTACAAACATAAATATTACTATTCAGACATTATCATAAACATGGTATCAATGCGCGCCCTGACTTAACTCTCTAAAACTGACCCATCCAGAGCTGACGTCACAGCTCTAGGGTGCCGGCGTTTTAAATGCTTTTGCGTTGCATTAATGCTGTCGTGGAAGGAATGCTCTGCTTTCCACAGTCTGCATTCAACTTTGTTTTCTTTGAAATGCTTTCACATTTTTTAATAAAATCAGTTTCCATTTTCTTCCATCCTCCCGTTTTGTGGGTTGCACTACGTTCTTCTTCTCCATTAGTTCTGACTCCAGTCTCGACAGACAATAGAGGCGTTACTGCCCCCATATGTTCCTGTAATTGACTGCAGTTACAAAAACGCATTTACGTGGTATTAGTATACGACGGGTTGACAATAAAAGTCAGCAATTATGCCGACAAATCACTGCAGGCCTACTTGCTATCTGGTTAGCTGGCGTTGCACAAGAGGCTGTTCAGCAGTGTAAATTTGTAGAATTCCAATTATAGCGTTTGGGCATGCATGTCACGAATGGAACCGGGTCACCAGTTCTTACTGATGATGTGACTACTGATAGAAGTAACAGTGTACAATGCTATAAGCCTGCTCCGTTTCAACCAAATGCTAATCTCTGTAATAAGATTTGCATTTGGTTGAATTCATGTGCAGAAAAAGTAGGAAAAGGGAAGAGGACTACTGGGTGTTTGAAGCTTTCTGATATCCATTTGTAGTGAACGTAGGAACCCCTGGTACTGGGTATTAGCTGGCTACACCAGAAGCCCCCCTCCCCCAAAAATTGGCTGCTGCTTCAAGAGGCCCAATTAGCAGACGTGTCATTGAGTTAAACAATTGATCAAATGCTCCAAAACTGATTGGACAAAGAATCACGATAAAGAAGTACGATGACACAAAATATACAAGAAGGATCCAAAAGCTGCATAAGACAAAGATGTAAAATTTTCTCAAATGAGTTAGTCCTCTGACCTTTACCCATCTCAGCCGGCTGTTAACATACTGAAGATGAAAATTATTTGAGGAAGGCCAAAATAACAGAAGCTACTGAAGGTGGTTGTAGTTTAGGCCCAGAAAAGCTTCTTATCAATAAGAAGCCCACTAATAGATGCACAAATGCAAGGGTAGCATTGGCTGGAAGACACAATGTGATTTCTGATCAGGGACATATCACAAGGGTCACCAAACCAGTGACCAGACTCAAGAACACATCGATGAAATTAAGATCAACCTGTACTAGAATGATGGCAGATAAAAGTAGTGAGAAGCCACGGAACAGATGACAATCTGAAGTGAAAAATGGTGGAGGCAGTGTAATGTAAGAGCATGCACGGCTTTCAGTAGCAATGTGTGACCAGTCTTCCCTGAAGATGTGACAGAACACAGAAGCAGCCAGATGACGTTTACTGGGATACAGTGCTGCTCAGATTCAGCCAAATTCAGTAAAGTTGATGGATAGTGCTTCACAGTAACACTCTCCAATGACCCAAGACATACTAAGAAAGCTGGAGTTATGGATGTGGAATATTCTGTAATAACCAATTCATTCACCTGATGTCAACCCAAGCAAGCTGTACTTCAACTTGCTGTAGACAAAACTAAAGGTGGAAAGCTCTACGAACAAACAGGAACTGAAGACAGCTGCAGCAAAGGCCACGATAGAGGAGGAGGAAACTTCTTGTTTGGTGATGGCTCCAGAATTCAGGTGGTTTCTCTCTGCAAAGGATACTCAAAGTATCAAACATGAAACCCATCTGTGGGGTTATGTTTAAAGGGAACCCCGACTATTATGACAAGTTACTCTAAATATGTTACAAATTATTTTTGTTATTCATTAAATCTTTGGTGTTTAAAACTATTTTGGAGCCATGGGAGTAGCCATGTTTTTTCGCACACAATGCATTCTGGGACGATGACGTGTATTGGTTGTCGGTAGTATAGGTGCTTTCGTTCAGCTAACCTGTTTTGGTTTTTAAAGTGTAGCAACCGTATTAATTAACTTGCCTATTAGTGACCTGGTTACGACTTGGTAGACCAGCACTATCCGGTCTTTTGGTCTGGCGTTATTAGCCATATCTGAGCCCAAACTCCGCTGCAAAAGTCAAAGGATCACTGCAGCATTACTAAGAGTTGAAAAACTGTCTAAATTTGTTCATCTGTAATAAAATGATCAGTGTGGCTGCTCTGCCAGGTGTAACAATTACGTGGCATCCATGAAAATGGGATTTATGACATTTAACTGAGTTAGAAGCTAGCAGGGAGTTAGCTTGCTAGCTTCCATCTAAATATAATTTACCATGTTCTGACTGAGAGATTTTTTATCAAATTAAAACGTACAGCTCTGCTATCACTTCCAACATAAATAATGACAGGAAAGTAAACAGCAGTGACGTTTGTAGAGTTACTGAAGTTGGGCTAGCTTGTATATAATGATGTGCTACGTGATCGCTAGCACGACAAGCTATGTTAGCATAACATAAACAGTAAAGCTGGAGGACGAACGCTAACGAATGGAAGACTTTTTTCCACTCGATAAAAGTTAATATGAGGGTTCCCAATGGTTAGGGGTAAATGGCAAGATCCTGTAAATGGACCAAACGTCAGTCAGGAGAACCACTGAGATAATCCATCCACAATATAAGGGCTGGGCTAGTTACATCGTAAGGGTTTAAAAACTGAGCTTTAAAATGATTAGCAGTAATAAAAACCGTGAGAAGCCGGCAGTGATCACTGACTGTTTTTAGGAGATTGTATCTTGTTCGATTTAATCTCAACAAGGCATTAAAACATGTTAAAAACACAGTCTTATTAAATGCAGACTACTTTGGGCCCGCAAGCAGGATTCACAATGTTATCACTTAAAGACCGGATACCGGTCATGGAGGCTGACAAGTGCTGCCCAAAGAACATCTGGATTAAGACATACGGCTTCAAAAGGTTTTGGTACTTTACAACAAACGCTCTCAGTCGCCGTTGCCATTGGCAAGCAGTAGCCACATAGACACCAGTAGTTTTCCCTCACTCTCTCGTCCTCGTCTGACGGATTGTTTTCATCTTCACCTAAACTAAGTGGTGGTTGACTATTTTCATGCTCTCTCTCGGTTTGCTCTGGTTCAAACTGGAAATGCTGAACAGAAGCCATTTCCAGTGCGCTGCTAACTGTGAACTGGATGCGGTGCAACCGTATGACCTCACTACCCAGAGTGCATTGAGAAATAAATAACAATGGCAACCTACTGGTAAATCGGTTTTATATAAAATGTGCTTAAAAGGAAAACATTTGGTGTATTTTAATACCACATATGTTTTATTGAAAGCACAGTACATATTTTAGTGCAAACATGTCTTAATAGCCGGGGTTTCCTTTAATTTTCCACTTACATTTGAGCCAGAGAAAATGTGTTGGGCTTCTGTCACATTGTAAGGAAAGACTAGTCATCCATTGCTACTGGGAGCCATGCATGCTCATAGAATATCCTGCCTCTACCACATTTTACATTGACAATACATCTCTATGAAAGTTGAATTATTAAATTTGGTCAAATATTAAGGGCCTCAACAGTATATTGGTGCTGAAATTAAAAAAAATGCTTGACCTGATTTTCAAATAAAGTTAATTTAACTATCGTTTTCAATTCTCTTAGCACCATATCCAGCACGTGAGACACATGGTCGTGATGTGGAGTCAAGCAGTGCGCTCACGTCAAGTTTCCAACTAAGTCAGGAAATTGGCTGCAGGATAATTAACAAAGACTGACCCCATCCCATGTCTTCCCAAGATTTTTAAGCAGATTACTAGCAAAAAAACAAAAAATCATTTTCTTTTGCCAAATTTCTTCATAACTAAAAAGTGACAAAATGAATAATAAAAAAAGTTAAAACATTCCCGCTACAAATTCTCAGTCTGCTCTGATGCTTTCAAATACCCGTTTTTTTCCAGCCAGACTGCTATTTTGCGTTACAAATGACTAAAGCGATTTCATGCTTATTTAAACTGTACTTCTTCATTGCAGGTATTTTCCAAGCAGAGAGAAGACGAAGAAAAATTTCAATATGCAAAAATGGGCTGCATATCTGTCCTATACTTTCTATCAAAGTACAAAGACTCTCTGATAACTGTATGCTTGGTAGAGAAATATAGGAGTTCACATTGTTAAATGCCACGGCTGCAAACTCAGCAGTCATTATATCAGAGGTGTATATGTTTGCTGCTAATAAAGAGCTGCTCCACTGTAGAGCACTAGTGCCGAATAAGGAACACTTACTTGCTGTGACCATGTGACAGGAAGTACAAGGCAAAACAGAATGACATTCAAGATCAATACAATATGCTTGACTGTTCAAAAGAAGGATTGAATTCCAAGTCACTGACTTACTATAATTAGGTTCTTCCTTTAGAAGCGACAACCCAAGCTAATGTATATAAACACAACCTGCGCTAAGGCAATAACATGTCCGTAACCATGGTGTTAACTGGAGTCCAAATACTAGCCAGGAGACCCAAAGGAACCCACTCCCCCATTTGCAAGACCTCCCAAAAGCAAAGCAAAGCTGAGCTGCAGATAGATGCTTCATGCTTTTCTGGCCTGATATTCCACCAACAGAGAAATCTATGTGCAAAGCAACTCAATAGTGCTCTGAGGGGGGGGGGGATAGCCTGGTCTAGACTCAGTTCAGACTGCAATGCAGAGCTACGAGACAGCCTGCATTCACGTGGATGAGATGAAAACGAGGACCCAGCATTAATGAGCTCTGACATGCAACCTTGACTCCCAACGTCAACACCAGGTGAACGGAGAGGTGGGATGGCGCTGTGGCCGAGCCTGCCTCCATGCAACACACACACACACACACCTCAACAAGACTAGCAGTTTAAAGCAACGCCTGCGCCACATCACCACCCCACAGAGGTGCTCGTCTACCTTTCCAACTGCATCAGTTTGCGCATGAAGCCACAGAAGTTGACATTTTCCCCCGTCTCTCCCCCCAAGCAGGTCACAAGGTGGAGATGTGATAGCTGTTTGCGCCAGTATTTGCGCAGACAACAGCCGATTAATAAAATATTCAAATTAAACGCCTGGGATTATTATATAAGACTTATGTCACTGAGAAGTGATGCGTAATGCGCAGCCATCAGAGCATCCCCAAGCCAGCTGATGGGCTAAAAAAAATACACAACACAAAATCAAATGGTCCATTCCGTTTACCTGAATGCAAAACTAAACCCTGCTATACACAGCTGTAGAGACCTCCTGTGAATTATTAGAAAACACCCAATGAAGGACAGGCTGTACGAAGCCTTCGGGGGCCGCCGGAGTCCCACTGGTCGTGCCCTTGATTATCAACACCGCTTGGAAGGACCACCACAGCACAAAATCCGGCCCGTGCCCCCGGCTACAGCGGCGACTATCACTCGACCCCGAAATAGCTTCCATTTCTCTTCCCCGGCATTTATATTTAACAAACTTGGCAATAAAAAGCAGATCCAAAACTTTGATCAGTGAGAATAAACGGAACCAGCACTACCTGAGCTGCGCAGCTCTTCCATAAATAACCTGGGAAAAAGGAGAGGCTAGACTGGCTTCCAAGTTGGGGTCCAGGAGAAACGTGGTTCAGGGTGTTCCGTTCCGCTCCCTCCCCTGCCCCTTCCTGCCGCAAACAGCCATTGGATTAGCGGCAGATCGAGGGGAGGAGAGCAGACACAGACTGCGCCATTGTTAAAATACCAACAAAAATCATTGCAACTTGCTCGCATATAACAGATTAAAATAGAAGCAAATGTTTATCAAGATGGGCTAATGCAGTGTGCCACTGACAAGCACAGTCCCCAACACCTAAAAAAAGGAAAAAGAAAACGTGTTTCCCCCCTTCCACAACCCCTGTTCTTGTCCAGATTATCTGCTCTATAGGCGCACACATGCCGGTGCCAGCGAAACAGACCCGGGTTTCGAATAAAAAGCCCGATTTCTGCGATACCTGTGACGATGGGGGTTTTAATTGGAAAGTTACCCTACGCGGAGTCCACCCTGGCGCAATCACTGGCAAAATATACTCGGCAACCGCAAGGGGCGCCCTACTCTCATATATCACATGAACTGGCTTCATTTGTGTCATGCGGTGGTAAACAAGACCCGGAGAAATTCTCTTATCGTGTTTTACGTGAGCATCCTGTGAGTTACCTAAACTGTAACTAGGTATGAACCCATTACTATAACAACCAGAGTAATTTTGTCCCCACCCCCCCACCACACACCTTCCTCCTCCCCCAGCGGAAAACAGCACTGCCTGCCGTCCGCCATTAGCCAACTGAACAATACTGAAGACTAGAGGCGGCAGTAGCTACAGCACGCAGAGACGGAGAGGACCAAATCTGTTAAAATTAACTGTTTATTCATCCCTTAATGAGTCTTCACGCCCCAGTGTGAGTACTGTGAAACTCTCCGGGCATCCGGCTAACCCCCCCGCACAAGTTCCCCAAACTTTGGCCAATTAGGCGTAAAAGTAGAATACGAAAAACGTCTGTGAAATTCGCTTACCGGAGTAGAGCTCAAAACGGTGTAGCGCCACTTTTGTGCCTTGACATTAATCCGCGGAAGCGCGTGCGCACAAGTTTATATCCAAGATCATCTACTGAGCAGAGCACTCACTACGCGTCAACAGCACGTTCACTCGCGTACAAAAACAGATATGAATTTCTGAGAACTCATTTATGGTTTGTGTTTACCTGCAACATATCTATTCACAGTTCTCAGTGAGACGGGATTCGGAGGAGTGATTTTATTAAGTCAGTAATTGTTACTCTGTGGACTCATGATAAATGTGAGGGAGGCCGAATGTTGTCTATTATAATGCTGTTGATTTTTGTTTTTTGTACTTTATTACACAATGTCCTTCCATCATAGTCCATTGTGATGTAGCAAGTAGGTTGTTGGGGCATCCTTCAATTTTGGACAGAATATGTAAGCTGCTCTGAAATGTAATGTTAACATACATTTTAAAAAGGCCAAACGATTTTTTTGTTTGGCACATTTTCAACACTGAAAATGGACATAAACTGAAACTACAGGTAAACAGTTGCTGATAAAACCTCAAATAAGAGTACAAATTGCATAATTTGTCCCGCGCAAATCACCCCTTAGTTTTTGCCCCGCTGCTAACCTTCACAGCTAGCCGTTTATGTAATTATAAATTTTATATTCAATCGGTCTGAATCTGTAATTTTCATTATTAACAGTTATTACGTTTTATATTGAGGTTACTCTCCGATATCTAAAACACAGCTGATAGAAATTAACGACTGAAATAAAAATGATACACCGCGAGGAGCTCAAATTTCCTAAAAAACAAAACAAAACAACTACTTCCTCTTATTTTTATTGTAACCGGAAGTAACTACGGAGTGAGAGCTCCTCTACGATTCACCCTCTTTTCTTTTCCTCTTGCGCCTGCGCAGGAGGTCCAATCAGTGGCTGCATTGCAAGCAATTAAAAATCCATTAAGATGCTCGCACCTTATCCTCGATATATAGCATGTATCCCAGGTCAAGTGTGGCCAGTCCTGCTAGAAATGCACCTTAGTTATTCTTGATTTTTTATTTTGGGTCCCCTTTCTCGAAGCTTAACAAGCTGCATTGAAGTACACAGCTCGGATCCAATCAGGAACAAGGATCCGGGTTGAGAGAGTTCATGTTCTCAGCTGTGTCGGCTCAACATGGGTTTCCTCTCATAATTTCACCCAGAGACTCACCAGAAACCAAACGGCGGCGGGAAATTAATGACGCCCACCAGAAAGTGTTAGAAAAATGCCGCACACACCTTTACAAAGCAAAATTAAGCCCATATCAAATTGCACTGCTTTAAGTAACTACTGATTTCAGTAGGCAGATGTGCAAATTATTACATGTAGAGGTGGGTAATCTATAGTTTAGTAGTAATTTTGTTATTACTTAAAAAAAAAATCGGGGTGGCTCAAAGGTGGAATGAGCCCGTGATCACGTTTGTTAAATATGGCGGATCAGGTGCGTTCAAATGTCACACTGAAACGTGCGGATCAGATTCACTTAAAGGGTCGGCTGCCCAAAGAGATCAAAGAGAACAATTACAAAAGGACCGCCACCTCCTTACCCTCCTTACGCGCAGGCTATCTCTGAACTCAGGAGATGAGGGGTAGCAATGGATGGAAGATACACGGATTTATTTCTAAGTCAGTCTGATGAGGCTGAGTGTCTGGTTGCCAGATCCTCTGGCTGTGCGCCGCTGCACAAAATGTCGGAGATTTCAGTTTCTCACAGGCGCAAATCACACTGAAATCTCTTTTTAAATACGATCCTGGATAAAGATCGAAGATGATGTGCCACACTGGCTATTATGAACGCACAGTGTTTATGTAATCAGCCTCTCTGTAATTCACGCGGTTTTAATAAACAATTGTGCGTTTTTTTGTTGTTGTTTTTTGCCCTGAGTTACACTGACCAAGCAGCAGTTTATTACCACTAACACAGAGGAAATGACGCTGATAACATTGTTAGGATACAGTGGCGACTGGAAACCATCAGTTTGGAAGTTAAACTTTATTGTGCAGTGTGAATACATGCTGCATTTTAGCTGTAGGATTTTATGTCCCTACTGCTCCACTACTTATGAACACATTTTGTAAAAACTGCATTAATTAACAACAACTGTTAGCAAACTCCCTCCTTAAAACATCTACTTTATTTAAAAAGGACAAATTAAAAGAAAGGCTCCATGTCTTTTCCGGGGCTCTTGGCTTGAGATCTCTTTCATACGCGTGCAGTGTTGTTGGTCCTTCCTTCTTATATGGATTCGCTCAAATAGCTTCCCAGAGAAGTAAAATCCATCATGCTGCTGTGATTCATGCTGCTGGTGGTTTGGCATGGTCTTGCTTAAAGATGCAAGACACTGTTTGAAACAGATGTTTGATGTTTTGCTTTAAAGCATGTTCATATGATAGTAATGATCATGGGTGTACAAGTTATATGTGCAGCAATAAAACTCCTTGCCTATAGTGATCTTGGGTCCAGCCTGTGGTATTTCTGGATTTTTGTTTGTTACGTTCTGTGAGGCTGTGGGAGTGTGTGGGTGGGGTGTTTGCCCACTCTCCCCGCCTCCACCCCTCTTGCCACTCCTACCCCTCTCTGTCTCTCTCACTCTCCTCTCTCCCCAGGACACAGCTGCTGCTGATTAGCCTCGTTTGCCACCTGACTCAAGTCAGCAATCATCCTCTGAGGCTATTTAAACTGGGGATGAGCTGTGAGCAGGGTGGCTTTTTCCTCGGTGGCGCTACGCGTTTCTGTGCTAGATTTTGGACAGACAGCCTCTTTCTGACCAGTGAGCAGACGGGCTTGTGGGCCCTGAGAGTGTCTCCCCGTGGTGGGGAGTAGGGTAGGAAGTGTGGGAAGTGCCTCCTTTTTTATTGTGTTTGTTTGGTAGTCTTCCTGCCTTTCGTGGCTGCGAGCGTTTTCTTTGTTTCTTTGGCGTTGTTGGTAAGACGGCGTTGCCGGCCCTTTAAGTTAATGTTAATGTCGTTTGTAATCCACCTGTACCATTTCGTAATAAAGTTCTATTAATACAGAACAACTCTGTCTGTTTTCCTTTTCATTCTGATTCCGGACTCATTTGTTACTGGTCCCCTCACTCACATGCCTAGACCCCTTCGGGGGGAACGTAACAATGTGGGGGCTCGTCCGGGATATGAATGGAAGGAAAATAGAGTTTTTGTGAGTTGTTTGCCGGTGGCCTGGTTAGTTGTATTGTATCGGCTGCGCTCCCTCTCCAGTTAGCAAAAGGGGAGTGTCTAGCTGAGCGTAAGCTCCTCTTTCAGGCACTCATTTTTTATTTTTCCTTTATTATTTTCGGAGTAATCCCGGGTGGGGATTAGTTCCCTGTCGGGGGTAGGCTTGTCGGTGCTTTGTGCACTTGATGCTTAGCCTTTAAAGTTGCCTCGAGCCTGGTACACTCCAGAAGCTAACTAGGCTAAGATTTTAGTAGGCAGGTCTGGGGAGAGGGTCGGCGGTACTTTTATTTATTGGTTAACCTCTGGCCACACTTTTCCCGCCTGTTTTCTCATTTGTGTATTGGAGGTGGTGCTTCTTTGTTGTTATTGTTAGCCTCAGGTAGTTTTTTGTTTTTAGAGTTGATGGCTACCTTTGATATTGCCGTGTTTAAGAAAAACCCCTCGCTTGTCCAACTGGACGCCTGTAGGAAGAGGGATTTGCATGAGGTGGCATCAGGTTATAGCATTTCTGTTTCCACAGCTCTGCGTAAGGCTGAGCTGAAAGCTGCTCTTGTGTCTGGCTTGGTGGAGAAAGGGATAGTGGCCTTGCCAGTATCTGCCAGTCCACTTGAGCATGGGGCAGCGTCTCAGCCTGTTCCGCAGGCGTCAGCTCAAGCTGTAGGTCCATTTGTGTCGACACCTGTTGATCAGGGGCTGCCTGAGGACAAACCCATGACATTGCCTCGCTTCGAACCCCTCTCCATTGAATCAAGTGAAGGCTCGAAGCAGGATGCTAAGCTCCGTGTACGCCTGGCTCGTCTCCAGTTAGAAAAGGAGGACCGTGAGAGGGAGTTCCAGCTAAAGAAAGAGCTGGAGCTTAGGCGTTTAGACGCAGAGCTTGCTAGAGCCAGAGAGGTCGAATTGAGGAAGGTGGAGGTGGAGGCAGAGACAGCTGTGAGGTTGCGACAGCTGGAACTCCGGCAGGTTTCCCTTCCTCCGACTGCCTCCATTCGTCAGGCAGACACCCCGTTTGACGTAGGGAAAAGTCGTCTGGTTCCGATGTTCCGTGACACTGAGGTCGACAGCTACTTCGAGTCGTTTGAACGAATAGCCACGGCCTTGCACTGGCCACGGGATTCATGGGCCATTTTGCTCCAATGTAAGCTGGCGGGTAAGGCTCAAGAAGTTTGTTCCTCATTGTCAGCTGAGGACAGCTTGGACTATGACAAGCTGAAAAGGGCTATCCTGCTGGCCTATGAGCTGGTCCCAGAAGCCTATAGGCAGCGTTTCCGGGGGTTGAGAAGAGGTCAGGGTCAGTCCTATCTTGATTTCGCCAGGGAAAAAGGTGTTCTTTTCGATCGGTGGTGTGTGGCCTGCAAAGCCACTGACCTGGCTTCGATCCGGGAACTAATGCTCATAGAGGAATTTAAGAACTGCATTGCTGAGCGCATCGCGGTATATATGTTAATGAACAGAAGGTTTCCTCGCTACAGCAGGCTGCAACGCTGGCTGATGAGTTCGCGCTCGTCCATAAAACCAGTGTCAGTAGGTATGACCGGCGCGATGCCCCAGTGAAGGCTAGCGAGGTGCCAGTTGCACAGCACCCAAAGAGTGAGGTACTTGTGTTTCGTCCCAAGGCAGACCGAAAGTGTTTTTTCTGTTTTAAGTCTGGCCACCTGATCGCAGATTGTGAAGCTTACAGACGGAAACAATCAGTCTCGTCTTCACGTAAACCAAAAGGGGTTGGGCTGATTTAAAACCATGCCTCCTGTCAGTAGGCCCCCTTCCCCTGAGACCCCGGATGAGTGTTTTAAGCCCTTCATTTTTAAGGGGATAGTTTTGCTTTCTGGTAAGACCGAGGATAAGCGTGAAGTGACCATTCTGCGTGATACTGGTGGCTCACAGTCCCTCATACTAGCTAGTGTGCTTGAATTTAATGAGAAGAAAAAAACACCCAGAATACGCAAGACATATCTTCAAAGACCGAAAAAGATGGGGGGGGATGGCTTTACCAAACTTTATGTTCTATTATTGGGCATGTAATATTCGTATTCTCAGGTATTGGCTACAGGGGGAAGACACGAATAATACCCCGGCCTGGCTCAGTTTGGAGACTTCTTCCTGTGTCTCAGCCTCTTTACCAGCCCTGATTTATGCCCAAAAGCAGCCTTCGAGTACAGGCTCTTATAATAACTCTATTGTCAAAGTTACCTTGAAAATATGGTATCAATTTCGTCGTTATTTTAAGTTGACCTTTTTTCCCCTTCAATCACCCATCTTGAAAAATCCCTCTTTTCAGCCTTCGTTAGCTGATGGTGCTTTTTATTTGTGGGCCTCTTTGGGTATCAGGTCTTTCTCTGATCTGTACATTCAGAATACATTTGCCTCCTTTGAACAGCTCTCATTGAAATTTGGCCTTCCAAAAAGTCACTTTTTTCGCTATTTACAAATCCGGAGTTTTGTTAAGGAGAAATCCTCTCAGTTCCCATCTAGACCTTCTTATCATGTCTCCTGTTTGTATGGGAGAATATGTTCCTTTGGCAACTCTTCAATCTCGGCTATTAAATTGGCATGGGAGCAGGATCTGGGGTGTGTGATTCAGGATGACTCTTGGGATAAAATTCTTTACCGGGTCCATGGCTCCTCATTCTGTGCCAAACATGGGCTGATTCAATGTAAGATTCTGCACCGTGTACATTGGACTAAGGCCAGACTAGCTCAAATATACCCCAATCTTAGCCCTGACTGCGACCGTTGTCATCAAACACCTGCCTCTTTAATGCATATGTTTTGGTCATGTTCATCCCTCAAACAATACTGGATTAATATTTTCTTGATTTTATCTAAGATCATCCAGCTAACCCTCCAACCTGTGCCCTTAACTGCTTTGTTTGGGGTTCTTCCTGATTCAGTTGCCTTGCCGACGCCTCAAGCGGATCTGGTCGCATTTCTCACCTTATTGGCAAGACGCAGAATATTGCTATGTTGGAAGTCCCCTTCTGCCCCATCCTGGGAAATCTGGATCAGAGACGTTCTGCATTTTAGCAAACTCGAAAAGATTAAATTCACCCTGCGCGGGTCTACGGCCAAATTTTTTTTTTTTTTTTAAAGACCTGGCAACCCTTTTTTGATCATGTTCAGACTTTGCGGTCTCGCAATGCTCCCAATTAGCCAGCTCAGACTCTATCATATTTTATTTTTTCTTATCTTATGTTCAAGTAAGAGGCCTAAGTTTAAGTATATGGATTCTATTGTGCCTGTGTTCTATGATGGTATTTATTTAACTACTTTATACATATTTCTTTTCTCTAACAGAATTGATTTATCCCTATAACTAAGCTGACCATTTATCATGTGTGGGTTTTTTTTTTTGTTTTTTTTTGTTTGTGTGTTTTGGTTTTTATGTGTCTGTGTGGAGGTGGGGGTTTTGGATACTCTCCACATCTCCCTTGTACACTCAGGAACTGTTGTCTTGTACCCTAGGGTTTGTTACTAGTATTATTAGATTGGATTTTTTCCTTTTTCTGTTTGTACACCCACTGGTACTGCTATAATTATGAGGTGGGAGTGTATGTCTTATATTGCTTTATGTTCTTTAAAAAGAAAACGGCATATTGTTCAATTTGTCTTTTGTAAAAGTCGATGCAAAAACTTTAATAAAAATATCGGGGGGGGAAAGAATTTAATGAGAAGTCTGACTGACTCTAGCATCATTGTAAGAGGTGTTGGGATGAATTTTGTGCCTGCTCCCCTCCATCGTATCTGGGTACAGAGTGAGCTGGTGAGTGGTTTCTTCTCAGTGGGTGTGCGGCCTTCTCTCCCGATTAATGGGGTGGATTTTATAATGGGAAATGATATCGCGGGTGGGAAAGTTTACCCTACCCCTGAGGTGACCAACAATCCTGTTATAGAGCCTGTGTTAGATGCCCTCAGCCTGCAGCACCCGGATGTGTTCCCGGTGAGCGTTCTGACTCGTTCACGTGCCCAGCAACAAGGTGGGGGGGTTGATTTGTCAGAATCAGTGATCGGCTCTATTCTAGAGAAGGATGTGATGCCCTGCACCGATGAGGGAGATAATGGAGCCTTAGAGTTAGCTCACAGTGTGGTTGAGCCAGCTCCTGTGTCTGGAGCTCCTTTTCTGCTCACCCGGGAAGCACTTGTGAAGGCTCAGAAAGAAGACCCTTCATTAGTTCAGTGTTTTACCGCAGCAGCTCAGGATAAGGGAGGTGAGGGGAGCAAGAGGCAGACATTTTTCGTTTGGGAAGGTTTATTGATGCGCAAGTGGACCCCAAGGCCTGGAGAAGACTGGAGCGTAGTGCGGCAGTTGGTGGTTCCGACCAGTCTGCGGTGGCATGTGCTGCAGTTAGCACATGATCACGCATGGTCAGGGCATTTGGGTGTCACTAAAACATATGACCGTATACTGCAGCATTTCTTTTGGCCGGCAATGAAAGCAGATGTAGTGCAGTTTTGTAACACCTGTCACACTTGCCAGCTTGTGGGTAAACCGAACCAGGCGGTGCCCCCCGCCCCCCTACGTCCTATCCCTGCTGTCGGTGAACCTTTTGAGCATATCCTGGTAGACTGTGTTGGCCCCTTACCAAAGACGCGGGCAGGGAATCAGTTCTTGTTAACCATAATGTGTGTGTCCACTCGATACCCAGAGGCGATTCCTCTGCGGAAAATCACGACAGCAAGCATTACCAAAGCACTAGTCAAATTCTTTACCACCTTTGGCCTCCCGAAAACCGTGCAGACAGATCAGGGTACCAATTTCATGTCCAGGGATTTTAATCGGACTCTACGGTCCTTTGGAGTTTCTCATTCTGTGTCTAGTGCTTATCACCCAGAGTCACAAGGTGCACTGGAGCGGTGGCATCAAACTCTCAAGGCGATGTTGAGTAAGTATTGCCACGACACCGGAAAAAGCTGGGATGAAGGGGTCCCTTTTGTATTGTTCGCTATACGTGATGCGAAGCAGGAGTCTTTGGGGTTCAGCCCAGCTACCCTGGTGTTTGGACATGACGTGCGGGGTCCGCTAAAGGTGCTGAAGGAGAGTTTTCTCAGTGGTTGTGTGCCTAAAACTACTGTGGTGGAGTTTGTAAAAACATGCAAGGACAGGTGGCAACGGGCTACTTTGTTAGCAAAAGAGGCTCTCTGTGTATCCCAGGCAAACATGAAAAAACGATGTGATCAAAAAGCAGTGGAAAGACAGTTCCAGCCTGGGGACAAAGTTCTTGTGTTGTTGCCCGTGCCCAGTTCTGCCCTCATGGCTCGTTTCTCAGGCCCCTATGTGATAGTGAAAAAAGTGTCTGACACCAACTATATTCTCAACACCCCAGAACGCAGAAGGAAGACTCGCCTATGCCATGTCAACATGTTGAAACCATACCATACCAGAGCATGACAGAATCATCAGACACTGCTGGGACGGCTGTTGCCCTGCTAAGTGTTGAAGTTAAGGGTGATGATGATCTGGGTACCCTTTCTGAGGGACAGCAATGTGGGCGGTTGTCAAATTCTGTTTTTTTAGCTAAGGCCGAGGCCAACCTATCTCACCTTCCTCCGTCCCAGTGTAAAGAGGTACTTGACTTGCTGCACTCCTACCTGTCTCTTTTTAGTGACGTACCCTCGCGTACCCACGTTTGTGAGCATGACATTGACGTTGGAGACGCAGTCCCAATCAAGCAGCATGCATATCATTGCCCCTTCACCAAACGTGAGGTCATGAAAGAAGAAGTTGAGTACTTAGTAGAAAACGGCTTGGCACAACCTAGTTGTAGCCCCTGGAGCTCCCCATGTCTACTAACACCTAAGTCTGATGGCACACCCCGTTTCTGCACAGATTATCGGAAGGTAAACGCTGTAACGGTCTCTGACTCTTTTCCGCTTCCTCGTATGGAAGACTGCATTGACAGCATTGGCCCTGCCAAATTCATCACCAAACTCGATCTCCTTAAAGGCTACTGGCAGGTGCCTCTCACTCCCAGAGCTTCAGAGATTTCTGCATTTGTCACCCCTGACCACTTCATGCAATACACAGTAATGGCCTTTGGCATGAAAAATGCCCCAGCTACTTTTCAACGACTGATGCAGTTGGTGTTGGGAGATGTGCCCCAGTGCAATGTGTATCTAGATGACATGGTGCTATACACAGACACATGGGCAGATCATATGTCCCTTCTGAGGACAGTGTTTCAGCGGCTAGCCGAGGCCTCGTTGACCCTCAATCTCGCTAAGTGTGAGTTTGGTAAGGCAACCGTCACTTACCTAGGTAAGCAGGTGGGGTTTGGGCAGGTCCGCCCAGTGGAGGCGAAGGTTGCTGCAGTCCTGGACTACCCGAGTCCAGCCACCAGACGGGAACTACCCCTCTCTGTCTCTCTCACTCTCCTCTCTCCCCAGGACACAGCTGCTGCTGATTAGCCTCGTTTGCCACCTGACTCAAGTCAGCAATCATCCTCTGAGGCTATTTAAACTGGGGATGAGCTGTGAGCAGGGTGGCTTTTTCCTCGGTGGCTCTACGCGTTTCTGTGCTAGATTTTGGACAGACAGCCTCTTTCTGACCAGTGAGCAGACGGGCTTGTGGGCCCTGAGTGTGTCTCCCCGTGGTAGGGAGTAGGGTAGGAAGTGTGGGAAGTGCCTCCTTTTTTATTGTGTTTGTTTGGTAGTCTTCCTGCCTTTCGTGGCTGCGAGCGTTTTCTTTGTTTCTTTGGCGTTGTTGGTAAGACGGCGTTGCCGGCCCTTTAAGTTAATGTTAATGTCGTTTGTAATCCACCTGTACCATTTCGTAATAAAGTTCTATTAATACAGAACAACTCTGTCTGTTTTCCTTTTCATTCTGATTCCGGACTCATTTGTTACTGGTCCCCTCACTCACATGCCTAGACCCCTTCGGGGGGAACGTAACATTGTTTAAATGTTATTTTTGTCCCCCAAATTGCACTGTGGGTTTGGGATGAACTGTGGTCGCTGAGGATCCTTTTCACAAGCGTTGCTGAGCCCCTGCTGTGATTTCTACAACTGAATTAAGTCTGTTTTTAAAGTGCTGCCCGAAAGCTTGCCTAGTTTTCCAAGAATTCTCTGACTGAGCAGTGAGGCCCTCGCCATCATGACCTCTGAAACACTCAGCTCGACTAGTATGCTGTTTATACATGCCATCATTTACTCTGTGAGATGTTTCATTAGCTGCCTGTTTTTGTTTAGCAACTTTCCAATCTTATCATCCCCACCAGAACATTAAAGCATTTAACCATATAAACTTAAATACATCTGAGCTACTGTGGTTAGCACTGTTGCTGCACAGCAAGAAAGTCCTGAGTTCAATTCCACCATCAGGCCTGGGTCTTTCTGCGTGGAGTTTGCATGGGTTCCTCCCACAGTCCAAAGACATGCAGTTAATGGGAATAGGTTAACTGGTTAATCTAAATTGCCCATAGGTGTGAATGTGAGAGCGAATGGTTGTCTGCCTGTATGTGTTAGCCCTGCGACAGACTGGCGAGCTGGGATAGGCTCCTGCAACCCTGGAAAGGATAAGCGGAAGCAGGTGGATGAAAAATATAGTTTCTACTATGGAGATGCATATAGAAATGTCACAAGTAATAAATGATGAAGTTGTGATTTTACCCATTCTCAGTAACATTCAAAACAGTAGGAGAAACTTGTAATGCTTTCCAATGAAAGTTATTCTGGTGTAAGCATTACTTACACATTATTTAGGTAAAGGATGAGTTTCTCTTCTACTTCTGTCTGTGTGCCAAAGAGGGATTCCAGAAATGTATTGACAAACAGATTAGCAGTTCAATATACACTTTTCACCTGTCATTTTTCCTTGCGAAGCTTTAAAATGATTTACACGTAATGACCAATAAAATGATCTTACAATATTCAGTCTCTTTAAAAGTGGGAGCTGTTCTTTGCTACACTACAATACTCTTAGATTTTGTTTAGTTGGAATTATCTTACTCGATTTATTAAAATGTTGAGGACTCTACATTATTTAAATGAGCAACAGCTCAACCATAATGATGCATATCATATTAATACGTAGCAGGACAAAGTAGAAGGTCTAGCGAGACAGCAAAAACACCCTTCAGCCATATTATTTGTTTATTTATTTGTTTAAAACAAATATGTGTTGATGTTGCATAGTTTGGCCACCAGAGGGCACTCTGCAACTTTCCTATTGGCGAGGTGTTTGGAATGCCACAAGCAATAACTAGCTGATTCGAGCAAAGCCAGTCAGATCATAAATTAGTAAATAATTAACGAAACATAAAAAAAAGTTAGGGAAATCGGTTTAGGTTTAATTTGCCTGAAAAATCGGCATCATAGTAACATTGGCTAGTATGTTGGAATATTTGATTTTTAAGTCACCAAATATCGGTATTGGTATCGGCCTTAAAAATCATCTATGCTATCTTCAGCATGTAATTTTATTTATTTTTTACATCTGTAACTGTAAAGTAACCACTAACTAAATTATCAGATAATTGTGGAAAATACAAAGTACAGTATTTCTGTCTGAATGTAGCATAGTAGAATATGAAAATGTAACTTTTACTTGCTAAATAAATTTCCTTCACACAGATGTTTGTTTTTTTGGTTTTTAATATTTTTGTTTAAAGACTGCCTTTCCAAGACAGGTTTAGCTTCATGCATCTTCTTTTAAAACTCTCAGGGATTTTTTTCTATCCGTCCTCTGAGTGGTGCTGTTTCAATGTACTGCCATCTTGGATTTAAAAAAAAAAAAAAAAAAAAAAGGAATTTGGTGGAGATTCCAGGTGTCTCTGACCAAAAATGACACACATTTGAGCTAAAACAAACAAACTGTCATCAAGTGTGAATTAGATCAATTTGTAGAAATGTTTAATCATGCTGGGTTTTAGTTTTACAGCACTGATATTAGCTGCATGCGTTTATACCTCCCAATGGCAAACCTCTATCATCCATATACCTTCAACTGCTCAATACTTATGAATAAAAATCATAATTGAGATGACGAATCAAAAAAAAAAAAAAGTGCAAATAATGCAAGTCCATGGAAAAGTAAGAGAAGTATGAAAGGCAGGAGAACATTGCTTATCTTTTATAGAGGAGCTTTTATACTAAATATTGTACAAAAACTAGGCAAAAACATGTATTAAGCAGATGACTTATCATGTACAACAACCTTATTTTTCAGACTGAATAATAATAATAAAAAAAAAAACTTTCCATATAATGAATGAAACCCAGCAGTGTGTGCAAATATATGCACACATTTTATTTAGGGCAGAGAGACGGCCTCAGGTAAGCAGCACCTCTACAAACAACAGTGAACTCTTTCACACAAACAGTGCATCTATCTGCGCAAACATTCAGAGCCAAATAAAAAAGTCAAAGTCAAAGTGAAGCGACTGTACGGGTAAAGGAAGGTGCCGACAAGGCGGTGAGAAACTGTTATACAGAATCAGGAGACAGTTCTCATTATTAAAAACAAGCTTCCCATTGCTCTGAAACAACTAAAAAAAACAACTCTGCGGTTTAATCATTACTGCTGTAGTTTAAAACATCTTTAATGGTCTGAATCCTTCCTTTCATCTGTTATGTGAAAGTAATTTAGCACTCCTGAAACTTACCACAAATGTGTAATACATTAAAGTGAACACTTCTGCTCTAACACTGACTGACTCACAAACAATCATAGTGGTCACAGTCACAGTAATAGCAATACATGTATTTTGTCCTTATGTAACTTAAGTGATGGTGGACTTCACTGAGATGCTTTACACGTCAGAAGCGAGTTTATGGAGGCTGTTTGTTTTTTTACTCCAATTTGCAATAAGTGGAAACCAATCACAATGTGGGAAGCTGGAAAAAAATATATCAAGTAACACAAAACATCAGAATGCATTTCAAACCGTTTAGCTGAAATTGTAAAACAGAAAACCTCAGCGGTGATATCTGAGCTAGATCTGTCTGGCTTTTCAGATATTCCAGTTTCACGTCTTCCTTCGTATCGTGCTCGTCTCTGGTATCCGACACCAAAACACCTACTCCATGTACCGATTCCTCACGCTGTACTGAGATAAGAACAGGCTACAGGTGTCTTAAGACAGGGTTTCAGATTTGCTCCCTTTTAATGCCGTAAGGTGAAATGCACTGCATGCATGCGCTGAGCAAAGCGAAAGTAGTCAAATTTGAAATCTTATTACAGAGTGTCAGCTTGCTGTAAGGCTGCGCTTGATTTTTGAAGCATCTGGATGCCTATTAAAAAAATATAGGGAGTCTGAAAGCTGTGACACCACAGGAGCCAGAAGTATGCAGCGCGATTTAAAAAACACTACACCTGACAAGTATATGGTCATAAAGTGACAGAAACACAGAGCAGACCTAAGTTTCTTTAAAACCGCAGATCAAACTGTAGCCAGTGGGATGAGCAGCTAATTGTGAACATCTGTTTTCTGAACTGTTTACCCAGTTCAGGATTGCCGGGAGAACTGGAGCCTATCGCTGCTGTCATAAGGCGAGCGGTTGCCGGTATCTCACACGGCAAAGAGAGAACCAGGCATCTCACATTCACACCTACAGCAAATTTAGAATCACCATTTAACCTAACATGCATATCTCTGGGAAGAGGCCGGAGCAACTGGAGAAAATCCGAGAGACAGGAACGCCCCAGGCGGCTGTCAAACCCACAACCTTCACTAACCGCACCACCAACACCGCGCCACCATGAATGTTAACATGCAACTTAAAGGTAAGTTTCACTACTAAGACGTTACCATGCCAACCCTCTTTTCTTACAAAGCCTGTTACAGTGCAAATACAGCAAATCTCTTTTGTTCTCTCGTAGCTACAACATCACCACTAATGCTTTTTGTACCATTGTTAACTTAGTCCACAAAACTGGTAGTTACCTATAGGAATGAGAGATAATAGCAGTAAGTGGAGTCACCATTACAGTATATGCAATGTGTTGAATTAAAACACAATAAAAAATAAAAAAAATGTAAATCTGGATATTTTCTTTACTTTCAGTCACTCAGCTTGAACCACAAAGATCTACAAACTAATGTAAAAAGTGAACATTAAGGCAGCATGGAGACATCCAATCAAACAGCACTGCTGCAATTTAAAGACATATTGCTAGCCTGAGCTGGGTTTGTAGGCAACATCACGCAGCTAGGTGTGTTTATGCAGAAGAATGTCAATAACAGATACTTGGATTTGGTATCCTCCAGTTTGGGCTCCTTTAATATCAGATGATTAAAAACAAAGAAGGTTGCTTGAGGAGACTGAAAGGGAGCAGTAAGTAGGCTCAGCACAGCAGTGATAGAGATGGTAAATATGGGGTTCTTCAATGTACTAGCCGGGCAGTTTGAGACATTTAAGCCCAGAGTGTTTTCCTGTACAAACGAAATAAATTAACTCAAAAAGGAACAAAAACATCAGCGGTCATCACATGACACCTTATAACTGCATATATGTATATAATTATATATAGTCTGTACAGAGCAGGAAATATAAACAGCAACTCTGTGCATGGAAGGCAAAACTCTTCTTCATTCACTAAAAACTCTCTAAGTCACACTTTGAAACAACCTCACACTAGTGTAATGACAAGTGGTAAACAAGACAATGGGCCAGTGGATGGAAAATTTATGGATGCATGTATTGTGTCTGTTCCCCAGAATCCGTGTTTAACCTCACACCGCTCTACTAAAGTGAAATACCAACAAACAACACAGACTTAGCACAAATAAAGAGATGTTAATTATTAAGGGAAGAGAACTGAACAGAAATGTTAATATTATTTAAGGGTAGAGTTAGAACATGAAGAAAAATCCATAAAGAAATGTGTTACCAAAAACAACATGCATGAAAAAGATTTCCATTGGTCCAAGTAAAATGCTAAAAACATGAAACCCCCCCCTAAATAAACAGTGATTGAAAATCCCCTCTTCATATTCTTCAAATTCACCAGAATAGACACAATCAACACACATGTCTAACAGATCCACCCCGACAGAAGGTGGAACTTGGAGAAAGGCACGACACAGGTTGACGTCCGTCTTCAAAGCTCCTCCGGTAACAGTTTCCGATCGCCGATAACTGCGTAGTGATGGCACCTCCCACAAAGGACGGACTGCTCAAAGGTTACGCAAGTCTCTGTAAGATCCTCACATTTATGCTGCATATGTTGGCCCTCACCGCGCTCGGGCCTGGTCTGGAGTCAGATCTCATCGCTGAACTTCAGTTGTCAAGAATGTGCACTTCCATCTCGGGAAGCCAGCTTTAAATTTCACCTCACAACAACAACTTTTTTTTTCCTTCTCAGAGGGTAACGTGCTTGGTAAAGTATCTCAGCTGCTGCTCAGAATCTGCATGTGGAATGATGTGTTGTCCAAGCTTGGTATGACATTAACATCATCAGAGAGCGCGTCACTGCAGCTGCACTCTGTACGCGCAGATGAGGAGCTTGACCTGAGGAGAGAAGATCAGACAGAAACGCTGCTGAGATGCTTCGACTTTTGGATCCTCTCTACTTATCAAAAGAAATTCAGCTTTATGATTGGATGACTAACAATTCAAACTGTTTCCTGTTTTCTGCTGCAAAATGTTTTACTTTTTTTGACTCGAACAAATACAAAAAGTAAAGCTGATGATTTGAGTTATTAACATGAAAACCAGCAGTGAGGATATCCTATTGAAAAATACTGTGTGCGTTTCCAAAGTCTGATATTACTTTTTCGCCCCAAAACTACTAAAACACATCAAAAGCAACTGCAAGGTTACAGTGACGCATTTCTCCACTGACAGTGAGGGCACAGGAAGATAAAACAGTAAGGAAACAGTCCCTAACAATGGCATGCAGCCTTAGATTGTGCCTGTTTTCATTAATGAAGCTCTTACATCTTTTATAACTTTGTTGAGCGTGGAGAGAAACTCCTTCCTATGAAGGTAGTCGAGGCTATGTCAGCATTTCTACACTCTCTGCTATGGGGAGGAATATCATTGTCATTTCAAAGGGAAGGACTGGCAGTTGGGGTTAATAAGGGAGCCACATTATCAAGAGCTCATGAGCAGATACTATTGCACTAATTAACCAAGTCATCGATATTGAAAATGTAGGTGCTGATACAGGAAAAAAAAACAGAGAAGAGATCTGAAAACCTGGCTGCACATTAAAGATAGCTGTCTGTGTAGTTTGCTTCGGAGAAGAAAGCCGTGCCTGTAAAACTGTGTCAAAAATGACGCATTGGCGGTTAGACACTAGGACAGAGGGCTGTGTGGGGGGTCTATACATAAACCAGGAGTAAAAATAGGTTGGGCCTGTGGTTAGGTGTGTTATATTAGACTAAAAGATTTTCCAACGTTAAGAAATTCTGTAGCAGATATGATAGATCATCAATATGGAAGTCAACAATAGCTGAGGACAGACTGAAGAAAACAATGAAATGAACTGAGAGTAACAACTACAAATGAAACCCAGAGCATCCAGTTCATTTATTAACTTACTTATAATGAAACTATATATCGATGACCCACTTTAAAAATGTATACATGTTCTGGGGACAAACTGGGTTTGGATTGAATGCCAGTGAGAGTAGCACACAGACAGGCCCAGGTATCATCTTTGAGGATGAAGTGTCTTCTGTCATGACTGAAAAAGACAAACCCACTCAGCTGCATGCAGTGTCTTTTTAAAAACGGTAAAATCGGAGCGTGAGAGCAAACGTTACAGGATTCTGGATGCTTGACAAGATCAACTCTGACACAAACATAGAAGCTTTGTTATTTGTGGTAGCTGGCTAAACTTAGATTGATGTTGCAGCCAAAAACCAAAGATTGCATTGAAAGGTTTCTGTAAAAAAACAAAAAAACAACTTTGTATATTTCTTTGGGTTGCCTTTAAGATAATGGACATGCCTAGTTCTACATGTAAATCATTAATAATGACCATTTGTGGTATTATTTATTCTTCTTTTAAATCATGAAAAATAAAATCGCATTCCTCAGTTTCAAAAACATTTAGTCAGATTTCCCAATGGGCTGGTTAGAAGCAGTGACCTTTGTATGCCTGATTAAGATGTTTCATATGTTTGTGTCTCACTGTGTGTGTGTGTGTGTGTGTGTGTGTGTGTGTGTGTGTGTGTGTGTGTCACCTTGGCTGCTGGCGCCTCTGCAAGGCGAATGAAGAGTTTGTTGACGCCTGGATTCGGGCTGAAAGAGTAGATGAAGTGACTATCCTGAAACGTTGAAGGCAAAAAGTAGAAAAAAATAAGCAAAAATTAGCACTGTGGCCTAAATTTAAACAATTTAATGAGGTGAAGTACATTGAATCCACACAGTGACATTAAACATGGCTGCATGGTCTCCTGTGAACTGCTTGTTCATTTGCTCAAAGCAGCAATAGTGAAAAACACTGTAAAGAGAGAGAGTGAGGGTAAACAATAGACAAACGACCACTCTGAATGATATCAAAGGAGGATTTAATATAATAAAATTCCGATGGATTAAAATCGTTTTTCAGTTTTATTTTTGTCGATTTGTTTTATAGTTTATCAAATTTCTCAATTTTATCTTTCATTAATCACTTGGCACATTTTGTTTTTAACCAACTGTTGTGTAATCATCATTTCAACCAACCAGGAAAATGGGCAGCTGGAACTTATCGTTGAGCACCACGGCGTGCACACTGCAAGGTCCGCATAGCCTGGCTGTGATCTCATTCAGGAAGTTGGCGTGGAAGATGAAGAGGAGGATACCTGAACCTGGAAGTAGGAGGGATGATAAAACTTCACAGAAAGGTTCGATTGGAATAGAAATTTATAGCCAACACATTAGTGGGATAACGTTCTAATGACGTTGACATTTGAAGCCATTTTTGCACATCAACTCTGGAAAACGTCGGGGTAATGTTCGGACCGTTCTCATACGAAGGCCCGGACACAAGTGATGTGCAGGAGGTACGATGTTTAGCCTTTGACCATGACCTCAAATGATTTCATTCTGCACTATAACCAGTGCTTGTCACACAGCAACACAATCCATCATTACACTTTGTACTAGCCGAATAGCAGGTTCAGTTTACAGTTTAAGGTGAGACAGTGCAGCTAAAAACTGCACACACTGGTCAATTTTGGGAGTTTGGGCTAATTTGCTTCCATAACAAGTCTTCTTACAGACTAATGGAAAGAAAATGTTCCAAATATGAATTTACATCTTTATTTCATAATACCTCATAATGTCTGCTGGACTGCATTGTATGGTCTATGCCAGGGGTGGGAAACTCCAGGCCTCAAGAGCCAGTGTCCTGCAGGGTTTAGATCTCACCCTGGGTCACCACACCTGAATCAAATGATTAGTTCGTTACCAGGCCTCTGGAGAACTTCAAAAAAATGTTGAGGAGGTAATTTAGCCATTTAAATCAGCTGTGTTGGATCAAGGACACATCTAAAACCTGCAGGAAACTGGCCCTTGAGGCCCGAAGTTCCCCAACTCCTGGTCAATTTACTTTTGCCTTCATGTAATATGAACTGTGGAAGTTTCACTTTAAAGATTGAAAGAGACATACAAATCTGAATAATCTTTTTATCTTGACAACACCTATTTAGATATGTATGTTCATTGGTAGCATCTGCTCAAGTACCTATTAATCTAAGCTGTTGCAGGTGTAAAACTGTCCTGTCCGCAGTTCCCTCATCTTTGGATATTTTCTTGTGTTTTGTAGCTAAAATTGAGCGTTTGTAAATTACCTTTTCAAATAAATATGTATAAAACATCACAGTTCAAAGGCAGTTTTATTTTCTCTCGGGATGTCATTTACAAAACATTTTATTAATGTCAACAGCCTAAAGGTTTTTAGCTTTTAGATTTATGTTCTTGGAAAGACTTCAAATCAGCAAAATGTTTAAAACAAATCACCTCAATGGTATATTAAAACGTACATAATATGAATCAATTAAGAATTCTAATGTAAGTAGCGTTCATCCTTTTCAACAGTACTCAGTATCTGATGTCTGCAGTGTTATCCTCCTTTTATGCAGTCTGTAAAAAATGTATCAGTAGCACAAAGCTACTAAAAGAGTAGCATCCTTGCCAAGCGTGGCCAGACATGATAAAAACAAAATTCATGAATCTGTCTGGCAACAGAAAAACAGCAAATACACCACCTCTCGAGTGAGGTGGTGTTTTTGCATATCAGGTAATGTAAAAATATGTAAAAATTTGGGGTTACCCTCTGGTTGAGGCTGTGACTTGAAGGTAAAATCCATAGAGAAGTCTGGACCCTCACAAAGCCTGTGGCAGGCCAGAGGGAAGACGGGCTCCAACAGCACCAGACGAGACTCAAAGTATGCTCGGATGGTGTCCTCCGCCACACTGGACAGCCTGCAACATAAATTAGTTCTGTGTAACCAAATATATTTGGTAGTAAAACTGGCTTTACCACTACAGTGCAGGACAAAATTTACTGACATTCCTTTTAAGGATAGAAACCAAAGTAAATGTTTGTCTCTTTAAATATTAATTCACACTATGCTGTCTCCAAAAACATCACCAAACTGATGAAACTATGATGTGATGATGTGGTTAGCACTCACATGCTGATGTGGTCCTTGATGAAGTCACACACCGTCAGGTTTTTGCTTTGCTGGGCGAAGTACATAGCTGTGTTCTGGTGTTTGGACAGGATGTTGCAGTCAGCTCCATACTCCAGCAGGAGGCGCACAACATCAGCGTTCCCTCTTTTGCATGCCTAAAAGGAAGGACGTAATGAACTTCTCTAAAGAAACCTCATACTGGTACACCACAGGTAAGGACTATAAAGTAAATATATAATTTCTGACTGATCTGCTATGAAACAGCACCATTTGTAATCTGCATGCAAACTGTAATTTTGCACTAATTAAAACCAAAGTGACCGTTAGTGTTTGTCTAGTGTTACCTTCATCAGCGCCGTCTCCCCACTCAGCGTCTGAGCATTTACATAAGCCCCGGCCTCCAGTAGGATTGCAACAGTTGTCAAACAATTCTGGGATGACACAAACGGGAATCAAGTGTTTACAAGATAAAACAAAAGAGGCAGATGCCTTTATTTCAGAGTCTTTGACTGGTTTGGCTTTGACTGAGAATTTGAATTAAAATTGTATGCACAGTATAGTTAAAGGCTGCAGGATTAACTTACATAAAAGATAGAGTTACCTTTTCAGCAGCATGCATCAGGGCTGTAGTGCCGTTCTTCTGTCGTTTATTCACTCTCACCCCCTTTTTAATCAGTAACCTGAGGATGTCATCCTGCCCCCCTATTGCTGCCAGCATGGTGAGGGTCATACAACTGCCATCCTGCACACAAACAGATAGACACAGAACTAAAACAAAGGCTGTAAAACAATAAGCTTTTTACAGACCTGCAGTGGAGTCCATTGCACTGTATAGAAATGCCTAAAAAGTGAATTACCATGTGCAGTTTTCTGGGCATGATTTGTACACAACACTGTGAAGAGAAGCTCCTTGTACAATGCCCCATTTGCAAACACAATGAAATCATTATTCGTATAATAATAAAGTTATGGTGATATCCCTGCTAAATACTTATCAATCCCAATTTAGATACTAACCAGTGCAGCCAGTCAATATAGTTTTAGTTAGGTATTTACCATACACCACAAACTGTATATAACACCGGCTTGTTTTCTTAATCTGAAAACAAAACCTAACACAGTTGTATCTTAAACCTGCATTCTTTTTGATGACTAACGCGACCACCTTAAACAATGGATGACGTTACAGTGGTCATGTCTATCTTGCTGTCTTGAGAAGTACCATAGATATGATTGTTTACAATTTTACTTACAGAAGACTAACTGCTCAACAGGCAGCTTTTGAAGATGATTAATAACCTGCTTATCAGTTTGCAAGTTTAATATCAATACCTCCTTGTGCAAAACTGAAGCTAATATAGTATTACGTTGTGATATATTTACTTGAACATCTCCACAAAAATATGGGTTAGAAATAGATTTTTTTTTTTTTTTTTTTTTTTTATGTACTTATATAGTCTCAATATTAAAAAACTAAACAATAAAAAAAATACTACATTTACATATCTGCATGACAACAATAATAATCAATATTTACTATAAAAAAATGTATTTAGAAAACACTTAATACAGCCTGTTTACCAAAGTAGCCTTGAGATTCTAGGAATACGTCGACTTGTCATCGCACTGCTTTGGGCGATGAAATGTTTTGCATTTTTATACCATTACTTTTGCACAGAGTATAGATTCTTTTGACCCATATCTGGGTTCGTCTGCTGCTACAACCACACACATCTACAACGACCTAAAGTCAGGCACTGAAATGTGTACAAGTGTAACTGGCTTGTGAGGCTTACTTGTTCTGACATTGTTTTTTTTTTGGTAATTTTATCATCAAATCAGCATTTTATTATGTGGTTTATGACAAATGCATGCACCTTGAGATTTCCTGGAGTTTCAGCTATTTTAATGCTGTTTAGCAATAGTTACTTTGCTGACATATCGATTTCAGATATTGAACATGTGTAACATGTTTGCACGGCCACTTTAAACATCAAAATATGTGACCAAGTATAATTTTACTGTTAGCATGAGTATAAAATAGTCAGGTTTATCAAATCAATACAGCTGCAAACCTTCACCCAACAAACGGGAAATCAAGGGAAATCATTTAACACTTGTCACCAGTTTTAAAATTTTAAGCCAAGAAGCATTTTATTGTACAAGCAGATTTTTGATATGAAGTATTAACTGAAGGCAACATGAAGACTAATACATAAAGTGCTTATACAACATCAATAAAAACAATGTAACTTCTACGCAGGGAAAAACATTAGTTTTGCAACATTAAACAACAATGGTAGTGCCTGAACAATCATTTGTATCATTACCATCAATACCATTCACAGATTCATCTTCCAAATACAGCTGTATATGTAACTACTGGTATACACTGTAACACAGATGTACCCTTTTTAACAAGGCGGCAACAACACAGGAAAGACGTGATGAAAATCACATGGCAATGTGCTATCTAACCTGGCTGTGTAATCTATTGCAGTCAGTCTTATGTGTGTCCAACACTAATAGCTTTGGTATGAAAGGGCGAACGCTGGTTTCTTAAAAACAGGTTCACTACAGCTACTATTGATCTTAACAGAAAAGCTTTTAAATGTGAATGAAAGCAGCAATGCTGTCCAGTCTTTGAATATTTACTGGTAAAAATGACTCAAGATTACATTTTCTTTGCAAATGTCCTGACTATGGCATCTACAAAGTTGACTGACCTAAATAACAGATCATCAACACCACAACTCTTGTTGAATGTCCAGTCTGAAAGAAGCAACACACTGAACGTGAGGAAGTGCTTCACTCATTTTTTAACTAAAATGTGATCACTTTGTTTAGTCAGTCTCCAAACCTGTATCCATCACTCTGGGCTGAACTAACCAAGCCACAAATTCCTCCTTAAAATGAAATGCGAAATATACTTAGAAACCGTAAACAGAAACGAACATCCTCATCCTCTGTCTAATGTCTGCTAGACAATTATGCATACAGTATATTGCCAAAAGTATTCAGTTACCCATCCAAATATTCCAATCACTTCCATGGCCACAGGTGTGCAAAAACGAGCACCTAGGCATGCTGCTTCTGCAGGTATTATGACAAAGTGGAAGCCAGTGGGAACGACAGCAACCCAGCCATAAGGCAATTTGTTCTTGGCAACTGGATATTAATGTTATAAACATCTAGAAAATAAAAACATACTATAAAGTAATGTAAATGAGTCAAATGTAGTGTATTTTAACTAAAATTAGAGTACACTAAATACAATTAAATGCTAAAATGCTATACACAGTCACTGTATGGGTATACAAAAATACAACACACCTTTTAGGCAGATTGTTAAAGATAAAGATAAAAGTATAATAATAGATAAGTATTAAGTGGATCTTTAAAGAAAGAAAGTGCTTTTGATATTTCAGCTATAGATACACACAGCTCCTAATTCTCTATTATCAGCAAGGAAGGTATATTATTACTGCTGCAAGCTATCTACAATATATGCTACTGGCTAAAGCAGGAATATAGTACACCTGGGCTTGTTTGGGTAAACGGCAAAGTAAATCTATCACGCTGGACGGTTTCACTGCAAAGGTTGCTGGTAGGCTTTTGATTTCTAATCACCAAAACACATTAAAAAATGCTACTAAAATTGATACAGGCAGTAAGACGGATGCATAAAGTACATGTCAAAGACAAGTAAAAATCCCCCTGTAAATGCCCAGAGGCCATCTTTGCTCTAAAATGGGCTGCCCCGTCCACAGTGGAGGTGGGATTTCCAAACAACTCTTGGTGTTATCATTTTTACAACTACAGTGTGGGAAAGCATATTTGGGTGGCACTACTTGTCACCCAAAAATGATTTCACTAGTGAAACATTACAGGCAAAAATGAGGTTCAAGTCTGCTAAACGATCACAAAACTCAATTAGAATATTTCCTAGAGACAACCTGACAGTGTTAGATAGTATATGCATTCTAAGCTTATTTTCTCGTAAGCCAAAGCTACAGTACAAACATCCCTAATTCCACCCATTTAGTGTATATTTGTGCAATTGATTGCTTAATTTATACTTGAACGTGATCCGGGATACTCTGGGGTCTTTAATTTGAAGAATAAAAGGGCTGCCTATAAATGTCTTGTGGCTACGATGGTATGTTACACTAATTTCCATCAGTTTCATTTTTATACCTTATACAAATTGAGGTAAAGTGATGTCCCTCTCACATCTAAGACCTTGCTGATAACGTGTGGTTATACTGCATGTCAAATAACGTTTACAGGGACAGATAAACAGGACCATCCCACTCAGAGTTTGAATTATGAGTCTCTGGATCTTGTCCTCCACTTTGTTTGGATGCAACAGTATGACCTCTTCTTTTGAGTGACTGAATAGAATTATGTACAAAATATTTGACCTCCCTCCATGTTCTGCTGCTTAAGGCAGGTTCAGCAGCTAAACACGCATCGCAGTCCTTTTTGCCCGGCACTTTTACTAGCTTAGAGAAGTCTCCAAGCTGTCGCCTCACTGCTGCCTGTTCTTCCTCACTCCACAACCTTTTGTTTCTTTTTTGAGGCTTGACAGCTGGATTGATTTGTTTTCCTGCAGAAGACATAGGCGCATTTTCAGATACCACCGGACTTCTGTCAGAAAGACTGGGTCCGTGGATTGTTGGGACAACCTGTGCAGCTGCAGGGCCCCTCGATGGGCTTAAGGGGTAAGGTGGTGAACTTGAATGGTTTAGAGGTGTAAACGAAGACATAATAGGCCTACTTCCATCATTAAGTGTTGAGAATGGATTGACCATTGGAGAACTTACAGTATTTAACTGTGTGAATGTAGGAACCATTGAGGTACTTGGAGTATTAAGGGAGGTAAACGAAGGAATCATTTGTGACGTTGTAGTGTCCTGTGGTACATACACAGACGGAGGTGGCATGTTTGTAGCATTCTGTGTATATGAAGGAGACAATGGCATAATTCTGCTGTTTTCTGAAGTGTATGGAGGAGGCATTAGGGCATTTGTAGTGTTGTGTGGAGTAAATGTAGGAACAACTTGCGTATCAGTAGCATTCAATGGTGTGAAAGTAGAAATCAATGGTTGACTTGTATGGACCATATCTGTACTAGATGAGCACAAGGATGCGTAACTTGAAGTAATCTCTTGGCAGAATGGTGATGCATCTCCCAAGTTGGTTGCTGGTGGCGGCAGCGGCATTGTCATGCAACAATTTGAACTTTCTCTCAAGTTATCTGGGTCGACTGTTGTCATAGTACACACAGTGCTTGTGTCTTCCAAAGTTGTCTTTGTGGTTTGGACTCCAGCTTTTGATCTCTTTGGATTCAAAACATTAAGGTTCCCCTCAGACTTCTGTATGTTATTTCTCCTACGCATTGTCTGTAGTGTGTTGTGTACATAGTTTTTAACGTCTGTCCAAGATCTTCCTCCGAGATCTGGCTCAGCAGCTATGCAAGCATTGCACTCCTTTTTGCCCGGAACCTTCATCCTTGTGATAAATTCACTCAAGTAACGTTTCACTGCAGCCTGCTCATTCTCACTCCAAGGTCTTCTTTTTAAAGCAGGCTTCTGTGCAGTTCCTAAAATGACAAATATTGAGAATCACTGCTACGCAAGAGATAAAATCTTTATCCAATTTAGAATGCAGTTTTAATTTTTTTGCTTTTGCTTTATTGAACCTGGTAAATTTTCTGATCAAGACCTTGTAAGGGTGGGCCATTTATATGGATACACTGTAATAACATGGGAATGGTTGCTGATATTAAAGTCTTGTTTGTGGCACATTAGTATATGTGAGGGGGCAAACTCCTCAAGATGGGTGGTGACCATGGTGGCCATTTAGAAGTCGGCCATCTTGGATACAACTTTTGTTTTTTCAATAGGAAGAGGGCCATGTGACACATCAAACGTATTGGTAATGTCACAAGAAAAACAATGGTGTGCTTGGTTTCAACGTAACTTTATTCTTTCATGAGTTGTTTACAAGTTTCTCTTTGTTCACAGCCATTGACATGTCGAAGAGGTTAACACGTGAGGAGCGGATCGAAACTGTGTTGATATCTGGTGAACGCAGTAACCAGGTCATTGCAGCAGATTTCAATGCAAGACACCCTACGAGACCACCCATCTTCCATGCTACAGTTAGCAAACTGCTTGCCAAGTTTCGTGAATGGTGAAGTTAACAAACAAAACCACCGCTATTGGTCTGACACTAACCCACAGTGAATGGATCCCTCCAAGACTGTTGGAACAACAAAAGAGATGGTTTGGTGTGGTATATGGGGTACAACGATAGTGGGTCCATTCTTCATCAATGGAAACCTCAAGGCCACTGGATATTTGAAATTGCTACATGTGTTTCCCTCTTTATGCACTGAAGCTGGCACGTTCCCTGAGTTCTTCCAGCAAGATGGTGCACCACCACATTATGGGTGCCAGGTCCGAGCATTCCTAGATGAACAGTTTCCTGGAAAGGGGATTGGTCGTCGTGGGCCAGTTGAATGGCCCCCAAGGTCTCCCGATCTGACCCCCTTAGACTTTTATCTTTGGGGTCATCTGAAGGCAATTGTCTATGGTGTGAAGATACGAGATGTGCAGCACCTGAAACTACAGATACTGGATGCCTGTGCTGGCATTTCTCCTGCGGTGTTGCTATCAGTGTGTGAAGAGTGGGAGAAGAGGGTTGCAATGACAATCCAACACAATGGGCAGCACATTGAACACATTTTATAAGTGGTCAGAAACTTGTAAATAACTCATGAAAGAATAAAGTTACGTATAAACCAAGCACACCATTGTTTTTCTTGTGACATTACCAATAAGTTTGATGTGTCACATGTAGGGATGGGTACCGGTGTCCGGTGCCATGATGGCACCGGTTCTGACATAAACGGTAGTAACCAGACCGAAAAGCAGCGCACATTTCGGTGCTTTATTTCGGTGCTTTTTTTTCCTGAGCTGTGATACACTTCTAGCCAATCATTTTACGTTTCCCAGGATAGTAGGCGGGGCCAGGTACGTACGTTCAGTTAGAGCAGAGCTACAGATTAAAAATGTCCAAGGCGAAGCGGTCAAAAGTCTGGCTGTACTTCACAGCAAAATATGCAAACTCAGCAGCCTGCAACAAGTGCTTTAAGCTGATACTGTGATACTGTCAAAGGAGGTAGCACCTCAAATCCGATGAAACACCTGGCGACGCATAGCGTTTTTTTTTAAAAGCCGAGAAATGCGCCGTATTTGATAGCTTGCTGCGAGACCTCACACTGTGCACGTTGGGTGGGTTGCCAGTTATCGGACCCGGAGCAACATCCCCCAAAAACCCGAAGAATAGAGTCCTGGCCCCTAGCCCTACCAGTGTAGCAGAAATGATGAGGATGATGATGGCAGCAGCAGCCGTTCTTCTCTGCGTGAGTAGCTTAATGTTGTTCAAGTGTAATTTAGGTTGAGTAGGCTAACCACGTTATTACATTAATGCATGTAAGGTGAACTAGCAAACATCATCATAGCTACATGCGGCTGCCCTCTTGTTTGATGGCAGATACTCCCTTCACCCTGGACAAAAAGGCTAAAATGACCAAAGAAAAAGTGGGAAACAGCTGAACATGAGAGGTTTTTGGACAAAGTTTGTGTTTTTTTTCCATTGTTTAAGCACTGCTTCCAGCCAAGAGTGATACCATATATGCCCCATAGCTGCAGAAAAGGCTAACATTGTTATCTTTTTACAAAAAAAACAAACAAACAGCTGAACATGAGAGGTTTTTGGACCAATTTTGTGTTCTCCATTCTTTAAGCACCGGTTCGAGCACCGTTTAAGCACCGGCACCGTTTCAAAAGTACCGATTTGGCACCGGTATCGGATAAAACCTAAACGATACCCATCCCTAGTCACATGGCCCTCTTCCTATTGAAAAAACAAAAGTTGTATCCAAGATGGCCGACTTCTAAATGGCCACCATGGTCACCACCCATCTTGAGGAGTTTGCCCCCTCACATATACTAATGTGCCACAAACAGGACTTTAATATCAGCAACCATTCCCATGTTATTACAGTGTATCCATATAAATGGCCCACCCTGTACAAAGGTCAAGAACAAAGTAAATTGACTCAGAGAGCAGCTATCAGCTATATTTTGATAGAACAAAAAGGTACTTACCATCTTTTGCACTGCTGTCTGGAAGTGATGGCAGCGTTCGATCCATCTTGAGCAGCTGTTTGCTCACTTCTTCTAGCTGGGATGCGTTTTTTAAGAGTCTGTAACACTCCTGGCTGCTCTTTCCCAACAAGTTGGCCACTTGATCCAGTTCATATTCATTAAGGCTCATTAACTGCCAGGAGCTGGCAATTTGCTCTCTTAATGACGAGGAAAGAAGTGCTTCTGGGTTTTTAACTCCACATTCCATTGCAACCCGTCGGAAACAATCCAACGCTCGGATGAAGGATGGACCTTCAGTCCGTGCAAAAAGGTATGGGTTTGTTTTTGACACACCCGCTCGTTCTCTATTTTCAACAAGCAAGTCAATAGACAAAACCATGCGTTCTGTTAAAAGAACCAGCATGTTCCTTCCATACTGACCTTCTAATTCCAACCTGGTCAAAGCGGAACCAAGTTCTAGCTCCAATTTTGTGCTTTTCCTTATTTGATCTGCAGAGGGCACAAATATTCCTTTGCTCTTTCTCTGAATGTAAGTTTGCAAAAGCAGTCTACCAATATTTCCTACCCTTCCTCTGTTGAACAGACAGACATCAGCTAAAGTTGCTTCACTGAGCTTTTTCCACGTTGACAAACTAGGACTTTCTTTCAGCTCCTTTCTTGTTTCGTCTCCTTCCTCTGTGATAAACCTGTGAAGTTTCATCAAGTCTTCTGTCACAGTTGATTTGTCCACTTCCACTTTTTTGACTTCTTGCTTTAGAGAGGAGGCAAGTGTTTTGCGAGAAAAACACTCATTCCATTTTGTATCAAGAAGTTGTATGAATTTTTTCACTTCGCTTTCTGATTCACTGTCCTCCGTCATGCGACTCTCACCAAATGCAATTTCTGCAGCTCGTTTCAAAGAGTATCCAATCTTCGTGACAAGGGAAATGCTTTTAAACTTACTGGAACTGGGGTCAAATCCACTAATCCTTTTGACCCCTTGAACAGCTAATTCAAATCGGGATGGCAGACATATTTCATGCAAGTACTTTACACTCCTGTCCAGCTCATTTACGGCAAGCACAAATCTACCCAGTTCCCTCATTTTTTGTGCAATGTAAGCAAACTGAGACTTGTCATGCTCATATTTAACAGACAATGCATTGCCATATTTACAAATAAGCGGGTCGTTTCTGATATGCCTCGAGATGTCATCTTGATGCATGATGTGGATGATTTCCTCACAGCCTCCAGTTAAGAACTCTGACATTGGAAGCAGCCGGGAGGCAGCACTGTGACCTCTCGTTCTTTTTGTTTTCTCAGTAGATTTATCGTCTCCTTTTCTAGCTTTACATGACCTTTCGTGTCTCCATAAATCAGTTTTGCGATAAAATGCAAAACAATGTTGACAAGGTAAGAAGTCACGAACTGATATGCTGGGTTTCTTGACCTGTTTCTTGGTCACAATTTCCCCCTCGCCACTTTTAAGAACTTGGCAATTATGTTCATAATCTCCTCTATTGCGAATTTGATCAAGCAATGTCTGTCTGACTTTGGAGCCTTTTGGAAAGTGTACTGCATGGGCAACATCCGTTTCCTCCGCATGTTTCCTTTCCAAATGCTTTGCAAGTTGAGTGAAAGCCATTTTGCAGTATAAACAGAAGTGTTTCTTGCATGACTCTTTCTTCTCTTCATCCAATACGCAAGGTGTCATTTGATGCAATTTCTTACAAGTCCTTAGACTTGATCTTGTTGGTTCTCTCTTTTCCACAGTTTTTGTGCAGCGCCGTAATCTTTTAACCATTTCTTTCGTACTTGATGCAGATAGAACCATATCTGTAATACCTCCCCCTACATCTCCTGGCTCGTCGCCTGAGTCATTTGTTTGCTTTAGGGGGTTTTGTTTATTTGACAGCACTTGATCCGAATGATCAAAATTCAAACTAATTTTACTTGACAAACCACCCATTGTGTCATCTGACGTCTCGTTGTCTTCTCCATCCTTTTGGTCTTCCTTTCCTCGACTTTTCTGCTTGGTAGGTGAACCGAATGCTGCGTTTTCTGATTCAGTAATATCCTTATCATTTTTTTGATCATCCAAATCTTGTGGGATATTTTCTTTTGCAGTGCCTGCTTCGTTTCTTGCACTTTCAGTGTTAGAAGTCAATCTAAGAGCATCACTCGAACTTCTCTCTTCAATCAAGTTCCTCTCTCCTTCAAATGACTTCTTCTCACCAATAGTACTCGCCTGTAAAAGAACAAGTATATGTAAGACTCAGAGCCAAATCAGATCCCATGAATAATTTTGGTAAATTTGAAACACAGACTCTTGGAAAAAATGTAGAAGGGGATGCTTAAATTTGTTTTTAATTTTGGTAGATAAATAGTTCTGACATTTTTTTAATCATTCATATATATTTTTTTTACTCCTGTTTTAGCACATCAGCACCACGGCAATGCCCCCAACCAAGATCCAGGCCCATTCAAACGAGTCAATATGATGGCCCAAGGTTTAGTAAGAAAACTCCCTCCTGACACCTCAAGTCTCACGTACAAAAACCACATGTGACCCATTCAAGTATAGTTAATGGCTTTATTGGATCAAGCAGCGTTTCGACATCATAAATATCTAACCAAGTATATGTAGTAATGGGGTGTTTGATGAAATGCTACATGAAGAAAACAGAATGTGCACTGACACTAGACCTACATCCCTGGTTTGGAATAAACAAATAATTAAAGATAAATTTTTGCTGGGCATACCAGTATTTTTACAGAGCTCACTCGTAATATAACACATCATGGCTTCATGTAAAATATGTTAATACCATGTCCAGCCATTCACATAATAACAGTCACTGTGAATTTTGTCATTTATGCTTTCAAATGTTTGATTTAAAAGAAAATGTAATAAACGGTGGCTACAGGTGCATGCTGTGCATATTGTGTTATGGTAATGACGATGATACATATTCTGAAAGCATACATTATGTACCTGATTCAAAGAGTTCATCTTGTCCAAGCGCTTCATGTCTTCAGTGTCTTCAATCACTGGCTTGTTCACTGCAATGTAAAATGATATCACAGTCTCTAAGGTGCACACATTACAATTTACATAGCAATTAATGACTGTTAGGTCTAAGTTAGCACAAATTTAAAGATCCATTTTAGAATTCAAAATAGTGCAGGGTGGTGGTAGATAGGATTGCATGCATCGAGATTTTAACCACATAAAATACAACTTCATTAACAATAACAATAATTTATATACACTTATAATGGCTCTCTGTCCTACTGAGCCTTGAATTAAGATGGTAAATTAAATAAAAATGCTCCTGAACTTGCTGAAAATACCCAGGAATAAGAGTTAATTTAATCACATCCACCTCTGCCATATTCTTTCTACTGTAATACTGTAGTTCAGTCTGAAAGTACATAACATGGCTCTGTAACTCAAAGCTACACAAGTATAATTCAGCTTTAAAACCCTACTAATTACAACAGTGTAGGCTCTGCTATATAAGAAAACTTTTATATTATACTTTATAGTATTACACTAGCATTTCTAACAAGTCATATTTATGTTTAACAGCTTTTGAGACCACATCCTTACCTGGCTTTGTTGCAGAAGGTGCTTGGAGTTCAAGAAAACATCTCAAGGAGTTGGATCATTGGTGGACAGTAAAAAGTAAAGTCTTTGGATGCGCATCTTGAAGAAAAGATTACTTGGAGCACAACACGAAAAACAAAATTGTTCTTCCATCTAAAAGCGACGTATAGTTGTCTCATTAGGATGCTTCAGACGCGTTGGGATAAGCTATTTTTTTCACGTTTTCTCAACAATATTTTCTTTTACTGCTGATTTACTAAAACATTTGAAATATCGGATACAAACTCATTATTGTAACAGACAGGGAAAATTGTTAGTTTATAAGTAGCAGTTTTATGTCATAATAAACATCTTTTTGATATTTTTGTAAGAAGGGTAAAGACTGCTCAACAAAGCTAATATTAGTTTATATGTTAAACACTGTTTAAAGTGTCAAATATGCTTTTAACGATGGTTATGCCTAATGTTTTCCATTTTCCATTTATTTAAAACAATGGTTCTTCTTTCGTAAAACCAAATGTAATTCTGATGCAATGCTAATTATGCATTTGTAACTGGGGGAACTATAGGGGAAAATATTAATGTCTATAAGTGTCATATGTGACAGACATAGCGTGATAGACCATAGTCACCAACTGAATTCATATATATTTTTAATAACAATGCAATCCCTTCAAAACACACACGCACACACTCACTCTTGGGGCCAACCAAGGTGCAAGCTGTGGAATTCTTTAAAATGTGTTTGTGTCTTAGATTTGAGTGCTCAGAGTCTTGAGATACATAAAAATCAAAAATATATTGAAGTAGGGCAGAAACTAGCGAGGAAATAAAACAGACAGCTGGGTAATGTTTATTAGAACATACCTCTTGGTCCAGATTGTAGTCCTCTTTGGAATTAAGTGCCAGTTTTACAGCCATGTAATCTCCACTTTTTACAGCATCTCGCAACTCATCTGGCAAAAACAGGTGAGGAACAAATGAAGTTTAGAGAAAGTGGACATTTAAAGATCTCACGCTCATTTAATTTTTCTTTCTTTTAAATGCCTATTTATTCAAATCTCATAGATCCTCCTTAAAAATGATGTGACCTACTGTGGACACAGAATTCTTTTTATTACAGTCACGGACATAAAACCGTTTTTCTCCATGTTTTTGGTAAACTGCACTCAGAACGAATAATTTGGATGGTAAACAAGTTGTGGTTTTCTCATGGCTTGTTGCAACTAAAAGCAAAAGTCTTCTAAATACCAAGATAGTCATCAGGAAACACTCACTTGGTGACAATGGTGGACCTGACAAGATCTCATCCTCTCCGTTAAGATGTTTCTGGAAATCATCCAGAGTCATCCAGTCCAGATTAAGGTCCATTCCTAGACTCAAAGTGGCCTGGCCCTTGTCTGTAAAACACACAATGCAGAGATCATCAACTGGGATTTCACTCAGAAAATAAATCTAAAATCAATGCATTTGACAAGTGAAGTGCGAATGTCATATTTGGAGGCATTTGTTTAGCCAATCAGAAACATACCAGATTTGTCAGTGCCCTCTGGTGGGTCCTGGGTATCATCACATGCCATAAAGAGTCTAGGCTCACTGTCCTCCCTTTTCTTTCTCCTGTCATCAGAAGGGGTTCTCCGCTCCCAGCTTTGCCGCTGTGGTTCATCTGTCTTATCCCTACGCTCCCGGGTATCATCTCCAGGCTTCGATTTCGCCACAGATTCCTCTTCCCGCTCCTCGGTGTCCAGGCTGAAGCCATAACTCTGAACTGGTCGCGAAACTGACATTGAGGGTGGCAGACAAGATAAAAATACTTTTTGAACAACGTGTCATAAAAATCTAAGACATCAAAAAAAAACAGCTTGTTCTTTTATTGTTCCTATTAGGAGTAGACCTAATACTCACTTATAAACCTGGCCATATGTTGGAATAGAAGAAAAAAAGGTTTGAAATCTCAGGGAAGCCCATACATGTCAATTTAAAGAATAAAAACGTGCAAACATGGAGAGTGTGCGCGTTTGTGTACACACACTCAAATGCTCTTGTTGCAGTTCCTGGTTTTATGCAAGTTTGCTAACAAAGAACTACAGTCTGTCACGTTTAATTAAAAATACTAATAATGAATGAGCTAAACATAGCTATTTTTAAGCTATTTGTGATTACTCTGATCGTCACCAAGTCCTGAGATTCCTGTCAATCACTGCGACACACATTCCTGACACATTTTGTCTTCTGAATTAGAGCTGGTCAGCAGACGAACTATATAAAATACACAATAATAAATAAAATAATAACTTTTGATTGTTTGACAGATCAAATATTTGACCAACACATCTGATTTTAAAGAAAAGACGTTTCTAATGCTGCACGTTATGCTCCTGACATGCAGCAATCTGTTACATTTACTTTAAATCTTTTTACAATACAAGGAGGTGCTGGATGATACTTTTTAATAACAAAATGCTGCTAATTTAAACCCTTTTTCTATGATAACCATTTATACAGCACAGTTCTTTGTGTTCATTAAAAGGCAAACTACACCCTGGCATAAAACACTCGGGCAGGAAGGGGTTAAAGATGCAAAGACATGTAGACTTTGTTTTCACACACCATAGTCTATTAGAGCTCTAGGTTTACATTTCTGTGATCTGCTCTCATCTGGGGCATGTACTATGAAGCAAGTTTAACATATTCAGGATCTATTTTCCTCATCTGGCTTCACTAACAGAAAGATCAGCAATCCCACTAAGAATTCACTCGAAGATGCTTATCAACTCGATGGGGATTCCCAATATGGCTATAAGCATGTTCACATAAAAGTGAAGCTGCTGGCACCACAGGACCAATGACAAGCATCGAATTAGCCTGCTGATAGCAGAGCGGCTGGTTTTACAAAGGAAGGATAAAAACATAATATTAGAAAATATCAAGAGGTGAGACACAGAATAGAGACTGAAAGCAACACAGCTGCTGTAGATAAATAAGAGGTGTGTTTGAAGGGAGCAGTTTAGTGTTAAAAGCGCTGTTTGAAGGTGCTTTGGTCACAAAGACCTGAAAAGACTGGAGCTACTATATTGATAAAGTTTAGCTTATTTGAAGGCAGGAGAAAAAAAAAGCTAGCAAAAATGCTGACTTTGTAACTTAACAGAGTATCACAGCTGTGGGAGAATCTGACAGATTACAGTTTTTATTCCAGAAAGACAAACGCTTTAGGTGCTCTTACAAAGTTTTAGACTATGATTACTATCCGTGCACTGGGGTCTCAGCGATCTCGCAGGAATGGTGACACAGTTTTCTGGAGAACTGACTGATTGGTATATGGTGGTATTTTATACCCTGGTATAAAAATTAACCATCTATTTGGGTTAAACCCTCACAGGCCTCTGGAAGACAGAGCTGTTATTAGAGTTTTATTGTAGGGCAGTAACCTCCTTGGCCCTTTAAGGTCAATTTTTGGAGACCGTATAGCAACTAGTATTTTTTCCTGTCATGGATAAGGTCCTTTATGCCCAGCGGGATTGGTCTGAAGCCACATTGTGTTAATCTGATTCAAGTTCAAGTTTCATGCATACCATCTGATTGCTTGGGCCTCTCCGTCTTCTCCGGCTCTTGTTTCTGAACAGGAGACTCTTTGGTTGTTTTGGGAATCTTCTCAATTTTTCCCAATACCTAAGTGTTGGGACAAAACACAACAACAACAAACTGTTAACACGCTGCATTTTTTAGAGGAAAACCTCTGAGCTGCATATCCTGTTTAAAATAGCAAAGAACATCATCTGAAAGATCACGTTGTGTTTTTTGGTTCCATTTATGAAATACTGGATGACAAAGTTAAAATAGAAATAAAGTATACACCTTTGTGGGTTTGCTGCTGCTCTTCTCTGTGGTGGGTTGATTCCTGCGGGGGGCGCGATCCTTGGCCTCGCAGTTTAACAGGAACTTTTCGAAAAGGTTAGTTGAACCTGTGGTGTCCTTCTGTCCCAATATCTCGTCCTTGGTAACTTCCTCCTCCTTACTCTTGGTGACACCAACAGCTGTAACAGAGGACGAGGACGACGAGGACGATGTAGATGGGACTTTGGGTGGTGCAGACGCGCTCTCCTGCCCTTTGCTCTTTGCTTTCTTATGTAGGGTGGAGTTGTCACTGGAGTCTGATTGTAGCGCAGTATCCTCTTTTGCTTTAGAGCTATGACTCTTCAGTTTTTGGAGGCTGCTTTCTTTCTGAGCAGAATCTGTCTTTTTGTTCTTTTTGTCGTGGATAAGGTCCTTTATACCCTGCAGCTTTACTTCCCACTTCCCCTTTTTTTGTCTGGACTTGTCGTCCAAACTGGCTTTTTCCACCGATTTTGTTAAAGTCTCAGTTGATGCGGAATCGTCCATTTGGGACTCTGACGGGCCTTCGCTCACGTCATCTTCCAGCGGAGCAGCGGCCTCGTCTTCAGAGGTTTCGATCTTCCTCTCTTTCTTCCCCTTCTTTTTCCTCCCATCGTCGCCCTTTTCTTTTTTATGCTTCCCTCCCTCTTTTCCTCTTTCCTTCCTGTGTTTCTTGGAGGGAACAGGGTCATCCTCTTCCGATTCAACCACACGTTTTTTTGATTCAGTCTTTCTCTCCTTGGGTGGAGAGCTTGGGGTTGGGGCTCTGCCTTCTTCCTCATCGGTTTCTGGTGCCGGTAGGGGCCTAAACTCTTCTTTCCGCTTGTCCTTCTTCTTTTTCCTTTTTTCCTTAAGATGCGATTCTTCCTCCTCCTCCTCCTCTTCCCGGACTTTCTTCTTCTTTTTCTTCTTGACAGGTGCCTCCGTTGGTCGGTCTTTGTCGCTGTCACTTTCCGAGTCAGCATCAAACACGTCACTCTTTGGAGGCAGAGGTTTCTAAAGAGAGAACGGGAGGGGAAATATCACATTTTGGTAATAGATATTACTTTTTGACCTTCTGACTTAAGGCTCTATAATAGTTTGTCATAAGTAATTAGAGGTCAATAATACTGCCAACAACATTTTGCCCCTTCATTTTCAAAACGATGTCCAGACAGGTGGGAAAATAACATCGATAATAATCTTAATAACAGACAAAATTTGTTTTAAGTTCATCTGTTGTGCATTAGTTCTATAATCAAGAAAGGAAAGATCAGATTACTTATATTAAAAAGGCTTTAAAGCCAAAGTTACAGGCAGTTTGCTTCTGGCTTAGAAACAAAGATGTTTTCTTGCAACATTTAAAAGAATAACTATACCAACACGGGAAACCTCACCCGGCCCGGACACAGAAGACAGATCGATAACTTTAGGTATAGCGTTTATGGCGCTTCATAAACACTATACCTAAACCCAAGAGCGTAACTTTGGGTTCAACATGCGTAAAGCTACATCTGTGCACCAAGACCAACCAAGTCCCACATAGTAGGGGCGTGCAAAAACTTTTATTTGCTGCTTGATGTGTTGGCGGTGGTTACAATGCCTCATTCCCCTGTAAATAATGCCCATGCCTCATTGCTTGAAAGATCAGACTTACCACACATTTCTTGGTTTCTGCCTCTTTCTTGGCCTTAGCTTCAGCCTGTGACTTCTTAAAAGCCAAGAGGACTTCGCGACAGTCTTCCAAATGGGCCTCTGGTTCCCATGTGTCATCGTCAGAGCAGTAGTTCTTCCAGCGAACTCTGTACAGCACTTCACCCTGAGAACAAGAAAGCGAAGATGTAGCGCTTAGCATGACCTGCCCCACTGACCTGACCTGACAGTGAGATCACGAGCCAACAGGATCTATAGAAAACAGAAGACTTCCACATGACAGCTGAGACAAGCAAACACGGCTGACAGGCCCTGTTAGTTAGTTAGTGTTAATTATGGTATTTTGAATGATGCTGTCTGTCTTTAAAGTTCTAATATCAAAAGGTTTACTGAGGAGACACAGGCAAAACATTTAAAGTTGCAGTGAGAACTTGCTGAAAGAAAGTGTGCAAAACAAAAAGTGTAAGAGTTGTAAAAAACTGTTAGTTTCACAGCTGACTTTTGTGTATTAAGAGTGACTGAACGTGAGCAAGAGAGATGCAAAATCCTGTAAAAAGCAGAGGAGAGTGTGAATATTTTCAATCTTTCCAGGGAGATGTTGACAGCGCTGCATCAGACTGTACACATATGAAGTTAAAGCATCTAAAAGGTGCAGAAGCTCCCACTGGGCACTCCGCACTGCTCAGAAGGACCACAGCTTAACTTCCTGTGCATGTGTTTACTTCGCAGGTGGTACAGCCCAGAGAGACTCCAGAGTTCACAAAGACCAACGGCAAAAAGTGTAAAAAGCAAGGTGTTGAAAATATCTTAGTAGAGATAGTATTACCTCCCATTCTACCTCAACAATCAATGTGCAAATCACAGAATTTGATTCACGAGCTCAACTGGTCAGTAGAGCTGGGCGATAGAACGATAACGATATGTATCGCGATATAACTTTTACTCGATAGAGAAATTAAGCTATCGCGATAGACCTCGCCGCTCTCGTCCTCTTAAAAAAAAAAAAAAAAAGGTCAGCCAATCTAAATTAAGTAGCGCAGAGCCGAACCAATCACAGCCGCAGCGTCACGTCGCGTGACTTGTAACGTACAGCACAAGTGCCAAGCCGCACGTGTGTTTGTTTGGGAAGCAGCCAGCGCGTAATGGAGGAAATGAGTGTGCAGACTAGAAAAATCAACCGAGCGTGACCGAAGAGAAAACGGATGACGGTTCCAACGCCGGAGAGATTGTCGAACGGAAGAGCCATAGAAGTTCCGTAGTGTGAAGGTATTTCGGCTATTTCAAGTCTGACAAAAAACAGAGTAGCGTGCACTGTAAATTGTGCCGAAAGCAAGTCTGGAAATACAATAAACTGGTGCATGCGTCACACTGTGCGCCACGTTATTGTTTCGGTGAAATGAATTTCTACAATACTGTTACTGTTAATTCTACTCTCTGCAGTGTTTAAATGCTTACATATATACACACAGTTACTGTCCCTCCACACATACGACTCGGTTCTGCTTCTATGCCCCAGCTTTGTTTACTTTTTCCCACCGAGGCTTCTAGACTTCTGATTGGCCAACATTTCTGCACGGTTAGGAATCTAGCGCCACCTGCTGCTTTGGCATGTTCATAGCAGCGTTTTCCTTCATTTCTGCCTTTATGTGTGGACGGGATTATTTTTTAAAACGAAAACGGAAAATCTCCGTTTTCAAAAATACCCGTGTACGTGTGGACGTAGCCTCAGTCTCTGACTGGAAGCGCTAATTCGTCATTCGGCTTTTGTCAGACTAAAGTAACTGTTACAACTGTTTGAAAAGCTCAGCTATACAACAAGGAGAGATTGAGAATTTCCTTTTAGTTCTCAGTTTATTTGATATTGACAAAAGTTAGTCAGTTTTGTCTGTTCTTCTGTAAAACAAACTAAGATTTATTTTTAGAATTAATATTTTGTTTCTAAGTGGAATTGACAATTTAGTCTGTTTCGTTTGTTCTGTTTTGAAACTTAAACGCTTTAGCGGCTGCCTTTTGTGTAGTTTGCAATATTTGCCTTTATTTATCTGAAAAAGTCTCATGTTCCTTAAGTACATCTACCCTGTTGAACTTATTATGGGAAATAAATATTTAAATAAAAACAAGCTGCTGATTATTTCACATTTTACTTGTGAGCAACAACACATTTAAATCTTACAAATATAGTTATTTGGCTTATATCGTGATAGATATCGTTATCGCCTGAAATGAAAAAAAAAACATATCGTGATATGAAAAAAAATCTCATATCGCCCAGCTCTACTGGTCAGTAATCAAGCCTGTACTGTCTCGCTGCTCTACTATGAATATTGATTTCTCCCTTCTTTTGGTGCTATTCAACCAAATTCATTTATAGCTGTCTTTAAAAAGAGTGCAATTTAACCTTTGTAACGAGACCTGATACTCAAAGGAACCCCCCCCCCCCCCAAAGTTAATACCACGGACATTACATGTGCTTCACGGCAATCTTAAAAAGAAAAGGTAAAAAGCAAGAAAGATAGCAAATGTAGCTAATGTTAGCTGCTGGGGTCATCTGTGTTTGTGCACGGGTCTAAAGCATGTTTGTCCGCTACTTTATACAGTTAGAAATGCAGCGGTCACAGGGCTCACCCATTATTACCTGGTATAAGTAAATTCAGTGTTAACAAACAGCAAATCCCACCAATCTTCTCACACGCTGCGAGTCCTGCATTATTCGGGGATTTAGCCGATGTAGCCCTGCAGCTAGCAAAATACGATGAAAATATGTGAAAGCCTGCAACGGGTCCGTCCTTGGCCTCAGCAGGGGAGAGCCGAGCGGACATCATGGGACAAGTTGTGCTTGGAAAAGATGCTATGTATGGAGGAACAGCGACCCACGACTAAAACCAGAAAACGCATGTAACAAAGTAACACACAAGCAATTTTGTGCATGTAAATGCACCGCAGAAACGCGATTCTGCTAACACAAAGGGTCTTTCCACCGTTGTTGGTGGGCTATGCCTCGTGAAAGTGGACTGAAAGAAATGCCAGCCATGTTTGCAAAGCTAGCCAGGCGGCTACGTAGCACTTAGCTATTTTTACCTCTTCCACCCGCATGTCAATGATCTTTTCCACTTCGTACACGTCTTCTTCCTCATCTTGTTCGCTGTCCGCGGGCTCTACCTTGTCGGTTTCAGCCGCCATGGCTGTGTGGTAGTGTTGGTTTCCTAAAATCTGCCTGTTTTGGGTTTTGCACTCGAAAAGGCCGCCGTGTTGACAGAGGTAGGACGCTGCCGTACCTAGTGGTACTACAGACTGCACTAGCTCTGCAGCTCTGAGAGGGCTGCGCTGAACGCAAGGCAGTTACCGCCCGCAGTCACGAGAGGCGTTCAAATGCTGCTCTTAATCGTCGAACGTATCACACCAAAATAGTATTTACAAAAAATAAAACATTTTATTTTTGCTGATGTACTAAAAAAAGGCGATTTGGCGATAATTAATTTTAATCGAAACAATATATTACGCTATAATACGCTAAAGTGATTTAAAACCAACAAACAACTATTTCATTGCTTTCCATAACTTCTGACTTTTATGCCCTGCTACAAGTTTAAAGAATAACAATAATTTTAACAACATATATATTTTTAAATTTTCTCTTTATTGTTCTGTTATTTCGGGCGATGACGCCCAAAAGTTCGAAATGTACTAAAGGCATCAAAAGTCAGTGATTTGCGAGCGTTGAAAACACGTTGCCTGGTGAAAACAGACCGTCTGCTAACTAATTATACATATTTAAATATAGCACACATCTTCCTGCACAGAACAAAACAAAAAAACACGTCATCCACTCATGTTTTTAGTCTTCAATGTATAATATTTTAATAATCACAAGTGCAATATTGAAATGCCTTAAAAGCCACAATATTAGCAACATGTTTTTCAACTGAGTAAACTTTAAGCAGCTTTAGAAAATTAAATAATCGTTTCAGTTTACTGCCTAAAACAGAAGTCACTTCTAATAACTTTAATCACCTAAATTTATTGTAACATTACATCACAAACAACACAAATACAGCAATACTAGTATAAAATTATGATGATAATAGTATTATTATTAATAACAATAATAATAATAATAATAATAATGATATAATGTATTTCTTTATATAAGTATAAAGAAATAAATCAGGTGGAAGAAACAGAAGACCAAAAATACATGGAGGAAAATATTATGTAATTTTACAAAATATAGTAAGAAACTGTTTAAATGTATGTGTACACACATATGTTTCAAATACTGTCCAGCTGTGTGTCAGCTGTGGCATTTGACCATCTGTTTAAACAGTCCAAAAAAAAAGAAAAAAAAAAGAAAAGAAAGAATACAAATAAAAACTAACAACCCCACCCCCCAAACAAAAACAAACCCAAAAAAGAGTTTTAGAAAAAGCCCACATATTTTGTTTAGTGTAACTAATCTAAACATCTCAGTTATGGCTCAGTGTTTGGAGGAAAATTCTTAGCCTTGGTGTAACAAATAACATGGTACTTTTAAAGTAATGCATTACCTCATTGTTGTTGTTGTTGTTGTTATTATTATTGTTATTTCAACATTTTCTAAAGTTACAACCTAATACATTCACACAATGCATGTCTGAATAGCTGTTGGTCAGCTGGTACAGCTCTTTATTCAGACTCCAAAAATGATCTTGAGATCTGCCAGAGAGAGTTTGGAGAGGGTGTTTCCGGTTCCCGACAGCACATTCTGTGCCAGCTCCTTCTTCTTTGTCTGCAGTGTGGAAATTTTCTCCTCCACTGTGTTTTCACACACAAACCTATTGACAATGCCACATAGACACACACACACAAACTATTAGCACAAAGAAACGCAGTTTACACATCATTGTTACCATTACATGCTTAGTAAAACTTAAAAATAAAGATGCAAACTAGAAATTTTGTGGAGATTCAGTTAGAAGCTGATGCGTCACCTGTGGATGGTGACGTCTTTATATTGTCCCACTCTATAGATGCGGTCACAGGCCTGATCCTCCAAAGCTGGGTTCCTGTTGAAGGGTTAAAATTGAAACAACTTTCTTCTACCTTACAGAAATGTTTCTTAAGTTTGGAATAACATAATCTCTGCAAAACTGCAGAATGCATTGTGTGACGTCTGCACATGTTTGTTTATAACTGCCTTTAAATTGTCCTTTGCCATTCCTTATAATGCGAAATGTGAAGGCACAAGATACTTTAGAGGATACAAATTAAATTAGAGAGGATAAAATATTGAAAAAATTATTTGCACAACAGATATATTTCAAATGCAGCTTGCTACATTAAACGGCGAACGGCAAACAACAGAAGTGATACTTTTCCAGCTCTTTGAATGACAATGTGGCTCTCACCAGTGCATGTCAATGAGGAACAGGTGATTCCCACCGATCAGATTCAGTCCAACCCCCCCGGCACAAAGAGAAACCAGCATCACCTGAAGCAAAAACCAGAACAATTAGGCAGCACTATACATTTAGAGCTGTGCAACAAAACAGTTTGATTACACTCATTTTCATCATTATCACTTCAAGCTTAGTTCTCAGCTGCATAGCACACTTGGTATAATGATCACAGCTAATCTAGAAGTCCCATCATCATCATTATTATTATTACTACTATTATTATTTACATTTCAGTGTTGCAGCAATTTCTGTTTATAACATATAATTTATTGTTGTTTACTTTTTATTTAACTGCATTCTTCACAAATGGAGCAAACATTACAAAAACAGGAACAGTTGGCCTTACATTTATGCACAGATTATCAGTGCAAGTACAAAAAAAAAAAAGAGTAAAAAAAAAAAGAAGCCACTATTGCTGTTTTACATAGTGCATCAGTGTTTTCACAGTTTTTTGTAAACTGATAAGTTTTTTAGCTTAAAGAAAAGAAAATCTCTTCATGTCTTTGATATTGCTCACTGTGCCATCCAGTCATTCTTAATTAGGGGTTCATGTTTTAATCATTTACGGGTTATTGCTATCCCATTGGCTGTGCAAGCAATCTTCTTAATAAGCATTTGTCTTTTACGGATAAGTTGCTTGCAGTGCTACATAAATAAATCGTACAGAAAGAAAAGTCCATCTGTTCTTGTTTCTCCTATCTGTACACAGTTTAATTTAGGGGTTATAAAATATCTTAACAGGTAGATATTCTGCTAATCGTCGTCTGTAATGGAAGATCCCAGAGTCTTTCTCCAGCTTAGATTATTTTAATGTATTTTCGCTGGCCGGACGTCAGAATAAATAAAACAAGTTTCTTATTGTTGTTGTTGTCTTATTGTTGTAAATTTGAGTCTTTTGTATTTCAAAATCTTATTTAGATTGAGCGGTAGAAAGTGGTACCAATTTCATTCCAATATTTAAAGCTCCCATTGATATCTTACTGGTGTGATAATTTTATCATTTTAAATATAGGTCCTCTGCTCTTGATGTAAAAAATGCCATGTGGATTTTCCTTGCAGCTCGTTGTATAAAAGTTGTTTTTATTTTTTATAAAAGTTGAATACGTTTATTAGTGAAACTCTGTTAAATGTGCAGAATGGATTAATCCTCATTAAGATTATGAACATCTTAAATTCTACATCGTTTTCATTCATGTCAACTCCTTTACTTGGTGCATTACTGCCACCTGTTGGTTAGAAGTATGGAAACCATTGTGCCGCCTCATTATGCTTAAATTATGCTCCTGCGGCTGTGTCTCTTTGTGAAGGTAATTATCTACAGGGAGGAGGTCTAAACATGCTCCTGTGCAGTTCTCCAAAATCTAAACTTCACATTGCTCGACGTGTATGATGATGTAAGTCGTTCGAAAGGTGATTAGCTGAGAAGTGGACCGGAACAGGGAAGGGAGAGAGTGGGGTTCACCAGGAATGTGATAAATGCAAAAAAAACCTTCAACCCCCCCAGTCGGCTTCATTCAGACATGCTCCATTTGACAAAAATAGAGACATTTACCTGTGGTCCCTTTGGGTTAGTGTTGAATTCTTCCACCAGGTCCATGCGGCGTTTAGGGTTGACGGTCCCGTCGATGACGCTGTACGTTAACCCCATCAGCTGCAGATGAACTGCTACAATTTGGAGCATGCTGGTCCACTGGGACACGATCACACTGGACAATAAGGGCGAGACACGCCATGAAGACCACATATGAGAAGGTAACATGAAAATTGTTATTAATTGTGAAAAAAAAGACATGAACTCTGAATTATTGTGATGTGTAATGTTTTACCTTTTGTGATCATTACTCTTCTCTCTGATCGCCTTCAGTTCAGAGATGATAGCAGAGATCTAGAAGGAAAATTGATCTTTTAATACTAACTAACAGACTTTGAACTGGACCACCATGCGCTCTTATCACATACATTGTGCATTTTCCCTGCCTCTAACAAAGACAAATGGTCAGCTATGAATTTTAAAACATTTAGCATGAAAACAATCATGTCAAATCACGATTTAGAGCTGAATCTGTGTGGGAAAGATCCAAAGGCTCCAACTGAGGGCAAACAATCCACACCCAGTGACTTCATTGGTGACTTTATTGTGACTTTTGATCAACAAAAACAATCATACCCTGATCTTATTTCACCTTCTATATCAGACAGCAGCACACATTTTCACATTCTGCCAGTAACTGTGATGTTAGTGTGCTGATCTATTGCCCACCTTGGTGCTCCTGCTGGTGCCCTCAAACAGCTGCGAGGGGAAGCGTGTGCCATTGAGGGCCACAGAGTCTTTGGGATCAGGGCCAGATGGCGAGGGGCTGGAGGAGAGCGACAGAGCATTGAGCTGCTCCTCCAGAGATAAGACGATCCCATCACCCTGCAGCTCCGATGAGTCCAGAGTCTAAGCACAGGAGACAGGTGTGAAATAGGTGTGTGCAGTATTCAGTTTGTATCATTATGTGTGTCTTTTTAAATTATAGACATTGCTGGAAAGCCTTATGACAGCACGTGAAAGTGTGTACCTTCTTAAGAAGTGAGAGGTGACAGCAACATTGTCGGAGGCGCAGCAGCAAGGACAGGATGTGGACGGTGCTGGACACCTGCTTAGCCTGCTGGGAGCTCGACAGAGCAGGATCAGCCTGGGACAAACCAAACTCCTGGGCCACTGGAGAGACAGAGAGAGTGAACACTATTTTAAATCACCATTACTGCTACTAGCAAACACTGATTGCTAAAAGAGTTTGACTTAAGGCAAAAGTGCCGTCCCAGCTTCCAGTTTAATTTCTGTTGTTTTCTACACGCAAATTTAATTATGCACCTCGTATAATAATATGCAATCGTGACTGCAAAACAACCTTTGCTCAGATTACGTTTATTTATTGGTGAGGCCTCACCTTTCTCAAAGGGATTAGAACTGGAAGTGCTTCCTTTCTTCACATCATTTCCTTCATGTTGCTTTAGGTAGCTCTGCAGAGTAGATCTGGAGGAGAGAAAAATATATAATTGACTTTTTATAATTGACTTAATTCCTAGTTTCACAACCCTCAAAAAGGTAAAAACATCAAGATGTCCAAATAAAAAACAAAGATGAAAATGCAGGAAATAAAATAGTGAAATGAACAATACAAACAGAACGCCTTGGGCTTTAAAAATGTTAATTAAACCCCTAACTGTAACTCTGCCTTTGCATTTCACAAAGGTTCATGTCTTTCTGAAAAGATAGACTTTTACCTGGACTGGGCAAATAACACATCATACACAGCCTGCTCATCCTCAGAAAGTTTGAGTCGATGCACCTCGGAAGTCCGATCAGGAAGAGACACCTGAAACAAAACTGCTTTAGTTTCTGGTTATATTTTGTAATTAAACATACACTCCCAGAAGCTAAAAGATACTTTGCTTGTTTATGTTTTTTAATTTAATGGTGGCAAACTCCTAATAGTGAGTGTATTTCCTGATGTGCTACCATAAAGACAGATGTTCATGGAGTCTGTGTGTGTGTCTCTCTACCAGTGGTTGGCCTGTGCTGTCCCGTTGGTCTTTGGTTCGTCGGAGCAGCAGAGTCCTGGTCAGGATGTTGAGTCGCTCTCTGCCTCTCTTGGAGCCGTTGTCCACCTGAGCTTTCCACAGTTTGTACTCGTCGAACGGAGAACAACGCAGAAACCTGAAAAGACAGAGGAACGCAGTGAAAGAACAGGATCTCATTCATGAAATACATTTATTATTCCTAATGTGTTCATTTCATTTGTGCTTCCTCGTCTCCTCCGTCCTACATCCTTCTGCTTGTGAAACAAATATTAAGCTCAGTCCTCCAGACTGAAAACTGTATCTGGAGGACAGAGGAGAAAGGAGCCTTTCCAGAGGAGCTGTAATCGAGGATGCACTGGTGTATCCTTTGCATGTTTTTATCTTCAAGTATAAAACATCCATGTCACACAGCTGAAATACACAAGCCAAGGTTAGAAGAGGATTTGTCAGACGTTGTTTTAGTTATTTAAGAAGCTCAACTGTGTGATCAAATATTCCAGACTTCATGATTTATATGTAACTTATTAAAAACAGGCGTATTATCTCGTCAGTCTGCACCATATTATGAAAATACTTAAAAACTGTCCCAAATATTAAAAACGGACCACACATGTGCAGCAGGCTAACAAAACACAGGATGGGTTAGAAACTTGTATTCACTGTGCTGTTGTCTTACTTGAGCAGCGAGTACATGTCCAGCAGGTTGTTCTGAATGGGTGTACCAGTGACAGCCCAACGGGCTCCGGCCCTCAGCTGACAGACAGCCATGGAGGTCTGCACTTTTGGGTTTTTGATGCTGTGGGCTTCATCCAGAATTATGCGGGCCCAGGACACTCGCAGGAGAGGAGCTGAGCCTGGACGCTGAAGAAAAATAATGGGAAGTGTGTTTGTAAGTTATTTCATTTTGCTGAAAGTGATGTTTCCAACACTGCTCTTATCTTAGTAAGAAATCACGAAAACAGTATTTTCCTTTTTAGTGCTGCTGCCAGCATCTTCAGTGTTAACACTGAAGGCTTTGGTTCCGGTCGTATATGTAGTATTTACCACATCGTCCTTATCCGTGTTGGGTTTATCGGCCTCTTCTTTTTGGACCGGGATCTCCTTGGACACTAGGCTGTAGGTAGTCACCACCACATCGTAATCTGCCAGTCTGGTGGACACATGCACAACACTGTATTTAGTTTTTGTGACTCAAATGTCCTTCAAATGGGAAAAGAACAGCTGTAATGAAGATCTTTGACATGTCAAAGAAACAATGACAGAGCTGCTCTCCACTACTTTGCACAAACACAAGATCAAACATTTACAGTACACAAATCAATTCCCCCGTGTGCATCATTTCATTTTGTCTGTGAAAGCATGTTTTCCCGAGAGGTGTGCTTTGCAAAAATAACGACAGTTATGACAGCGGAGCTCCTTTTTGTCTGCTTTACTCATGTTTACGACTGTACTGAGTTTTGGCTTTTCCAAGCTTTCTCTTTATGAAACATTTGCAGGACATTCTTGTTCCTACAGTGCTTTACTATGACCTCTAATACCAACATTTTAATATGTAATTGTTTGGCACAAAGGTAAAAAAGGTCAACTGTCACTGCAGGAACTTTGTGTGGCTCCTCAAAGAATAAGATGCGACTGCACCATTACAAACTGAGATAAAGGCAGAGCGGAGAAATAAACAGCAATGTGTGTGTGACAAAGTTTGCAGCTTTCTTACGCTCTGGCACTTCTCTCACGGTTCGGGCCGTGGTACAGGTACACCGTCAACTTGCCCGTCTTGACATGTCTGTCAATCTCCTTCTTCCAGTGGTGCACCAGGGAGGCAGGGCAGATGATAAGAGTGCCCTTAGACAACACAGGGATGCAGTCTGGACACAAAAAAACAAGGAAATAGCTAAAAAAAACCCCAGGAAGAACTGTATAATTTTATTTAACTAGATTTTATTTGATCCACTGAGTCAATGACAAAAGGTTCTTGTTACCAGTTTTGGATAACCAGCTATCCTTCTTCTTCTCTTCCATCTCCTCCTTGTCCTTTTTTGCTTTCATCTTCATGGCCAGTATGAGAGAAATCATGGTCAAGGTCTTCCCCAGACCCATGTCATCCGCTGATTGAAAAGAATACAAATGAGATGTACTAGAAAAAAGATGAAGAAATGGTAAGAAGCGAGGTGTTCCTCTCTTTGTCATGTGAGCAAACTGACTGGCCTGAGGAGACCATTTCTGTACATAGAATAGCAAATTAAATGTAACAAACAGACCCCACGGGCTTATTTCCAAAAACACTCACCCAGTATTCCTCCACAAGGACTCTGCGTTTCTCTCCAGAGCAACCAGGCCAAAGCTCTCCTCTGATGGGGCAGGAGAGGCACCTGAGCAACCAATCACAATGCAGCAATCTTAGCCTAACATCATCGTCCAATCAAAAGAGGAAATAAAGGCTGTACCATTCTAAATTGTGACAGTTTTGTCAATAAAAGAAAATGTTGTGACGCAAAAATGAAAATTAATTAAAATATATGGACACATAAAGATTACATTCAGATGCAATTTCTTAGAGCATAATAATGTAAAACTATGAGCTACAATCGGAAGCTATATTTCTAAGGCTGACCTTAAAATGTGGCTGCAATACTAGAAGCAGAAAACCATCCTCAAAATGAGAGTAAATAAATGGTACTCAGTCAGACACCAGGTATTTTTTATGCAGTGCAGCCTCAGTCTGAGCAGTCAAATCAGAGTAAAGATGGCGCTCGCCTGCGCTGAGTGTCATGTAAAAATTGCCGATAGATGAATTTAAAAGTGGGCTTTCATATCTTGAAATTTTGGATGATGCTTTTCGGTGAAACTATTCGTGTAAGATTTCAACCTCTCCTGCTAAGAGTTGTCTGTCATCCACTATCTTCTATATCACAACAGCTTAAAAATTCTAAATGTAACTATTTACTGACAGAGCCGAGCACTAAGCCTTGTGTAATCAGTCAGAATATCTGAGTGCTGCTATGAGTTTCCTTTATTTTTGAAGTTTTTGTGAAAATGTAGTCGTTGTTGTCAGATTTTTTTTTTGCCACAGTAGTGAGTGAAGCAGTGTGTAACACCTTGATACCCTTGGGATCAGGGGCCTCAGCCTCGGCATCAGGACAGGACTCCAGGGACTTGTGGAGATGGTCGATGGCCTCACAGGTGGCATTTTTCACCGCCAGAAGACGGTCGTTGGTCATTCTACCCCCATAAAATGTCTGTGCCTGTGGGTATGCTGGAAACATTAAGGATGAATGATTAGCAATCTATATTTATTTCAAGTTAAAAAAAAAAAATTACACATTTTATAGAAGTGTTTCTCTTTCCCATATGGCATACCTCCATACATCTGAGAGTATCCCTGGCTCAGCTGGAGCTCCAGAGAGCCACCAGAGGCCTGATGATGGTGCAGGCCCGGGGCTGGAGGAGCAGGGAGCAGGATGGTCCCGCCCTGCCGGCTGAATGGATTCATCTGAGTGGTGCTGAAACCAGAATCAGTGCTGCTACACGCTTCCTCAGACTCTGAAAGGGAGACACAGACATCCAGCCAAATCTAAAAAACCTTGTTGGTTTTATTATTACACTTTCACCTGCACGTTTGTTTGACAGAAAGAAAATCAAAGAACATCAAATTACACAGCGCTTACTAAGACAAAAAAGTCCCTCAAGGTTTTGCCCGTGTAAGCATAAGGGCTTAACTGGGAGTATAGCTGAGGTACATAGTGGAATAACTAAAAAGCACTTGAATAAACCATCTGAAAACACTATTCTATTATTTCTCATGTGCAGTGTGACTCCTACCAGGCTGAGAAGCAGCAGTGAGGCTCAGTGACTCCAGGGCTTCCTCCAGCTCTTTAACCTGTGTCCTCAGCCTCTCTCCTTTATCTGGTAGCGCCTCCAAGTTTACTGAAGATAGAGTGGCCTGAGTGAAGACAAAGAGCTCTCATAAGCCTGAGTATTAAACTAACCAGCTGCTCTGTAGTATTTGTTGTTGTGATGTATACAGTATTGGAGTGTGTAATTTATGGGCTGTTATATATGCTGAAACTGAAGGATTAGCAGTTAGCTAATACCAGCCAATTAGATATCAGCCTAATCATAAATCACATTGCTGGACTTGTGAACTAAACTGTACTTAACAGCTACCTCAGCCTACTCTGTCAGCTAGTGTAGCTAACAGTGGCAACTTTAACATTTAAAGAGAAAAGCACATTCTGAGAGCTTGCAGATTATTTACTATGATATAATTACAAGTACTACAAATATTCTTCGGTGTTTTGGGAAACGCCGGCTAGGAGTGACTGATATGAGTATATCAGGGTGGTTAATTAACAGATTTCTTAATGCAGACACCTTTTTCTGCTGGAGCTGAACGGTGAGCAGGTTCTGCAGCCCTTTGGGGTTTTCCACCGGCTTTTTGATGTTAGAAGCTGGCTGGAATCCTGGGAAGTTGGTCAGTGTCTTTTGGACAGTAGAAACAGGAGGAGTCTTTTGCGGAGCAGGCTTCACCGACACCAGTACCACATCATCATCATCATCGTTTTCGGGACTGTTGGGCTGACTGGACTCTGGCTGAGTTGGATTGTCAGGTATGGGGCTCCTGCTGCTGTCAGAGTCTCTGGATGCATGGGTGCAGCTGCTGTTTTCTAGTATTTGTTTGGTTTCTTTCACCTGAGAGGTTTCAGCATCAGATGGTTGCTGAGTCAAGTTCCTGTGAGAAACTGGTGCAGTTTGATTGATTGTTTTGAGTTGATGTTTGTTTGATGACTCAGAATGAACAGTCTTGACGTTGGAGGAAGAAATGCCCTTTTCTGCTTCTCCTTGCTTGATGCGGTTCTGCTCGGGTGTGTCTTGAATCTTCTCGGTTCTTTTTTCAACACTGTTTTCTTTGGGACTGTTGTTCTCCTCATCTGAAACTCTCTTTTTTAACTTCATCCCCGGTGGAAGTTGTTTACCCCGGTAAGTATCCGACGACCTGTGCTTATCATCTGCCTTTTCTTCCACTCCTGCACCTTGTTGCCTTTCATTTTCTTTCTGGTAATTTGCTCTTCCTTCAGCCTTGTGACTTGCTTCTCTCTCTTCATGTCTATTGTTGTGCAACTTTCTCCACCCAGAGTCCTTGTCTGTCTGGCTTGGTGCCTTAAAGGGGTTTCGTACAGGTGGAAGACATGAGGGCTGTAGCTGTGTGTCAGACAGAGGGCTTCTCTTTTCTGTTTCTGGCTGCAATCATGGAAAACAACACACTTTAAAAAAAATGTATCATAGAGATTTACAGAAAGGTGTCTAATAACAACTAATCCCTAATGTGGTGTTTAAAAAGAGTAAATAGTTCAGAATAGGAAAAATACTTGTTCATACCATTTAGCTACATCCTATTTAAGGCTGCAACTTATGATTGTTTATATAATAAATGTATTAATCAATGTGTACGCCAGGAAAACCGTAAAAAATTTACAGTTACAGCATTAAAGAAAAAACAACAAAAGAAAAACAAATACAAAAGAGGTAAGGATTACTTTTGTTTTGAGTGACTGACCAATGAACTGACTAATTTGTACAAGTTTAATTATTAGTGGAGTAGTGAGAATAATAACTTAAAACTTTAATTAACCGCATTTTTAATAACTAATAACTATCTTTAATTAATATCTCAATGCGATGGCCAGAAACCGTTGGTGATACAGATATTGAATGTATATAAAAAAACAAGTGTGTGTTGGGAAGTCTGTGACAGCACTTACTGCAGTCCAGGGTACATTTCCACACCACCTCTGGCCTGCTTTTTTACCTACAGCACATCGGTAGAACAACCTGGAAAACGAGAAGGAATTTGCAGTTAAATACACAGTCTAACCGACCTGGTTTCTAGTCATATAAGCTGTGTATAAGCATGCGATTTCAGATTTCTTTCACACACACACACACACACACACACACACACACACACACACACACACACACACACACACACACACACACACACACACACACCTATAGCCCTGCTGTTGCTGACTGTAGTTGAGAGCCTGGAGTTCCACCATTGAATCTTCATGATGGAGGCAGTGTGATGGTGAAATGCTAGAGACATGATAATTCATGTCAATAAAACAAATATTTGTGCAACACACACATTTGTTTATCAATAACTTTAACAATATGTCACTGAATAACCAACACTTTTAACCTCAGATGTTTGGAGAGAGCCAATGAGTATAGTAAAGTTGGCTACTGAGATGAATGGAACAAAAGCAATGTAAGGATATAGTCAAGGAATAGTCAAGAGATTATTATTTGGTTCAAACACAGTGACAATGACTGCTTCAGGTCTGAAAATACAGTAGAGTGGCCTATTGTCATCGTGGGAATACCTGGTTTGTTGACTAAAATCACATCCTTGCTTGTCAACGCAGACGTAGAAGCTCTTGCCTTTATTTGGTCCATCTTTTAATCCGGTTTTTAACATACACACACCACCTGTGACAAAAAGGTCTCTTTTTAGAAACACGTAAAAACTCGAAGTGCAGAATATTTAAACCGATGGTTAAACTAATTATTAAACTATGTAAGCAGCAAACCTTTATCTCAGGATAAAAACACAAATATCCAGTTTAGCATTTTATAACACATAATTAATCACCACTGACCGATTACCACTTACCGTGGATACTACATACAACCTTTTCCATTTTATCAACACATTAGTTCAGTTTCAGTTACTAGAACGTGAAGGGAAGAGCTGTATTTTGTATAGACCAATCGCAGCTCTCGGATAACACATCCGCTCTTCAAACGTCAGTATAAAAGTCAAGGTCCGAGTTATTTAGCAAAATTGTATTATGATGGACAAAGAAATAATATATAATAATGTATTAACATCAAATACCAATAACTATTGAATATATAACAATATTAAAGAAAGCAAACTCAACAAACACCAAATTGAATTTGCTTGATGACTCTTATTGTGCAATATATTTAACTTTTAACCGGATATGATATAAGCTAGTTCCGAGAACTTCCGTAAACCTGTTCCGTAAAAAGATTTTTTTTACATGTATGCAGAAGCTGCTTTTCAGTTTAAAAAAACCGTATGTTTTGTATATAAAAAGCATTATTTATCATTTCTATGAAATGAAAAGACATTAAAAAACAGTTAGTACTAGCGTGATGTAAGACTACGTTACCCACAATGCAACAACAACTTCATCGTTGGGTTTTTTTGGTCTCGCGGGCTTTGTTTTGATATGGCGGCAGGCTTCGAATTTTTTGTTTGTTGCCTTTGTATAAGGCCCGATTTCATCACAGTAAACCTGCTTTTCTCCTGAGTAACAGGTAATGTCGATGTGTTTTGTGATGCTTGGTAATGTTGTAGTGTCGTCACTACGGTGTAACATCCGGGAAAAGGTTTTATGAAATAAATAAAATGCATCCTGCTAATAACGGGAGAGTGTGGATGAGGAAGCCAAGCCTTTTAAATAAAGCGACATTTGACAAAAATGAAAAGAGCACTTCCACATTCCACGTGAGCCACATGTCATAAATGCCACCATTCTCTCCTATGTTTTTTAATAGACAGTGTTAAGATGATTGTTCGTAACCAAATATCTGGAACTGACTATACGGCTTCTATGTAGCAACCAGAACGGAAACCAATCTCGTATTAAAAAGGCAATGTCTTTTTTTTTTATATATAACGTCTCTATATATGGTTTTATTGGACCTGGGCGTCAGCTATAGGATGTTGGATGGTGTTTATTTGTGGCGTGATTAACTCTTAACCTGTCACCATAATCTTTCGCTTAGATCCCGGATTAGACTATCCTGCCTGCCACATCGCGGCCGTCATGTCATCTCCAGCTGGCCTTCAGTACTCCCAGGCAGACTTCTTGGCCCGGTGGATGCCAAGTAGCACCAGAGCCGGAGTGATCCTCAGTCCCTCTCCGGATTTGGCTGGACCCTTGGGCCACACCTCTGCCGTGGGATCTTCGCCCATGTTGCCAGACGATTCCTTCGCTTCCGATTTTGCCCCGTTGCCCGCTTCTACAGACAGCAGCTGCCTGGGTGTGGATGCATTTAGACGGGCAGCAGGAGGAGAGATGACCGAGTCTGACAGGCCGGTGAACGGTCTAAACTCTGTTCCAACGAGAATTGCAGATGGACAGCTGGACACTTTGGACGAGATGGCAAGCAAATCACAGGATCTGCCCCTTATGATGAAGCTTGAACAGGTATGGACATCGGTGCTTTTCAGAAGCTGTTTTGACCTGTAACTTGAGACAATCAAGTTGTTAAAAGTATAAAATTTGGCATATGTGACTCGCCCTGCTGCTGTGCATCTGAGGAGATGGACTTTCAATACCTAACATAAATGACACAGATACTGGGAGGATCTTTAGTTTTACTGGTTTACTGATACAGGGGTGAGACAAAGCAGAAAAAAATGAACCTGTAATTCATTTATTAATAATGTAAAAACATTTGGACACTTTAATCCCACTTTAATCTCCTAATATATGCAAATTTTGGGCCCTGCGTGGACTTCATTGTTGATTACATCACTGCTTCCTGTATACTTAATGCACCTCCATCACACACACTCCTTTACGTTTCTCTGCTATTAATAGAATTTTCCCTAAGGCAATTATGTTGGCTGGGACACAGATGCAATTAAACACTTAGACTATATGTCAACTGGCAGTATGTGCAGCGCATGTGAATTGACACTGAGCTGAAACTACTCAGAAACATCTATGTTAAGTGTAGCTTAAACCATCTGAAAAACACAGATACCATATATTGTGGCGATCGAGTTGGCAGTTCGTCTGGTAATCGGAAGGTTGGCGGTTCGAGCCCCGGCTCCAACAGTCTCGGTCGTTGTGTCCTTGGGCAAGACACTTCACCCGTTGCCTACTGGTGGTGGTCAGAGGGCCCGGTGGTGCCAGTGTTCGGCAGCCTCGCCTCTGTCAGTGCGCCCCAGGGTGGCTGTGGCTACGATGTAGCTGCCATCACCAGTGTGTGAACGGGTGGATGACTGATCGTAGTGTAAAGCGCTATACAAATACAGGCCATTTACCATATATACCATATATATTAGCTACACCATATCTAATTAGAATTGAATGTAATATGTATGTGCAGTTAAAGAAATGGCAGCAGCACATGCAGGAGCAGCTAAAAGCTCATCAGCTGGAGGAGCTGCTTCATCTCCAGGAAGAGCAGCAGAAGTTACTGGGAACTCTGAATGGATCCGAGCACTGCACAGGAGGTCAGAGAGTGAAATTACATGAACAACTGCAAAGTGATCATTTTGCGTTCAGGGTGAATGTGGTGTGCATGTATTTATCCTGCTTTATAAACTGAAGTGATGATAACCCATCTTACAGAGAGTTCAGAAATGTCTGGACCAGAGTGGGTTGAGGACACGCTCCACAGGTCATGTTACACACAGCGCTCATACAGTCCTGATACAAATCACCGTAGAGTCCCACAGGGCTCTACGATCGGCCGTCAACCAGAACAGCAACTTTCACTAGTTGTCAGACACGAGCAGCCACCCAAAGGTCAAGCATCTGAGGAGGGTGACCATGAGGAAGAGGGTAAGATATATTTATTTTAAATGTAAGTTTCAAATGTAAGGCCCAGGGTCCAGAATCGACTGACCAAAGACTCCAAACCGGCCCACTGCACAGCTTCACATGTGTGAAATGTGAAGGAGTACATAGAAAGTTACCACCACCACAAAAGTTGGTAACTAATAGATAAACAATTAAATGACACTATCTACCATAGAAATGCGTTTTCTTTTTTTTTTTGCAGGTGGTCCACAGTAAAGAATAAATTAGACATGATATTTTATTACTACAGGATAGTCTGGGCTATAAATTTCCAAAATATTTTCTCTAATTTTAAATATCTGTCATATAGTTTCACTCTTTCAGTTTACTTAAGATCAAAGCGGGCTGTATGTCTCCTATGATGTAAAACAAGTTTGACATCCCTGGTTTAGAGTAAGACACTTGCACAGTTTCTTGGTATTTGTTTTCTATAGAACTGCCCTGTCTTTCATCACATGGTCCACATGTTTTCATGGTTAACCGCTTTGTTTTTTTAGGTTCACTGGACTCCAGAGAGGATGAGGAGGAGCACAGTGTCAATGCGAGCTGTTTTTCTGAGGAAGACGACATGTTGATGCAACATAATGCTGTGGCAAGGACTGAAGATGACAGCAGAACAGAAGACAAAATCTTTCATGACAGGTAAATATTACATAGTCTTGTATTTATGTAGTATTAACATCAGACTGTCTCGACAGATCAGTGTTTGAGTAGGGTTTTGTTTGCCTCCTCAGACCTATAAGGCCAGGTATTGGTGGTCAAAAGCAGACATTTGAAGAGCTGCTGGAGGAGCAGCTGAAGCTGGAGGAGCAGCGGCTAAAGTCTGCCCAGCAACAACAGGTCAGAGGATGTGTCACGAGTGCTGAAAAGTATCAATAATGAACCATTCATTTGAGTTTTGCATTCTGCAGGTGACAACCTGATATAGGAATGTAATGTCTGCACAAATGGAGCCTGTCTGTATTTTGCAATAAAATACTCTATTTAACTGGAAAAACTAAAAGATTCCAATTTACATTGAATTCAAATCTTGTCCTATTCCTTGAACAGAGTCAAGATGGAGCCAACGCTGCGCAAGCCCTTCCTAAGAGAGCCTTTTTGAAGCGAGGAGAGGGCCTTTCGAGATTTACAAATAATCGGAAAGCTATGTTCCAAAAAACGGATGTAAAGGACTCCAGACCACCACCGCCTCAAGCCAGAGTAATCTCTCGCAGCAACTCGGAGCCCGCATATATTCAGAAAGGAGCCGCAAACAGTGCCCCACGGCTTCCTGTCCAGCGTAAAACTGCTACACTCAACAAGGAGAACCGGTTGAAGGGACTCAGTTCACCTCCTCACGATACGCGAGCAGTGACTAAAGTAGCACGGACAAAGGTTTTAGGTAGTCATCAGAGACAGAACACAACAGGACCAGAGTCTGTCCAAACTGATCCAGGTGGCAGACCAGCCAAACATCAGTTGGGGAAAGTTCTGCCGGTTCAGGCCGTGAAAGTCCCGTGTCTCAACATTCAGCCATGTCCTACAACCAAACAGGGCGGGAAGTTAGGACAGGCAGGGACGGCTGAAAATGAAAAAAGCTGTGGTTCAAAAGTGGAATCAGCAGAAGCAGGAGGGGTTTCTAAAGGAGGAGACCCAGTTATACAGGATTCCTTTGAGTTGTCTTTTCAGAAGAAGCTCCAGCGATGGGAGTGTGACCGACAGCTGGAGAGCATGGAGCTGGGAGAGTTTGAGCTGCTGGAGCAAGCGGCTGAAGAGCTGTCCTTCTCATCTAACTCCTCCTTTGTCATGAAGGTGCTCTATTTCACTCTCAAACTCATCACGCTTTAATTCAGCACTTCAAATGCTCAAAAGTTTCGATGCCTAGTGTTACAATTTTTTGTCACACAGTTTTTTGTTTTGATAGCGTCTCTGTTTCCTTGTTTGTGTTGTTTCTGGTTGTTGGGATTCAGTATTTCTGCTGCCTTTAAGTGGTTAAAATCTACTATTGAATTTCTAAAGAAATTACCAGATTGGGTTGCCTTTCTCCAGGACTTTACTGTTAGCCGTGTGTTATGTAGACAATAACCCCTCTCTCCCCAAAAAACGAATACTCTGCTCATTGCTTGCAGGTTCTTCAGATGGATCAACAACGACAGCTGCAGACTGTAAAGGGGCTCCACCAGCGACGCCTCTCTTCAACTCCCATTAAATCACCTCCTAAAGGTGCATTTCAGAGGTGCAATAGTGTTGGGAACACAGGTGGCTTAGCATGTGAAAGCAACTCTTTGAACTCAGAAGCATTTGTAAAGACAAGAAATGATATACTAGAGAACAAAGAGAGCATTAAGGAGACACAGGGCATTGAGAGAGAGGACAAACATGACATCTCTGACACGACACCCTGCAGCCGCTCTGAATGTGGAGATGACAAAGTGGTCAAAAGTTCTCTCTGCTTCCCTGCACCTATTAACCCACCATATGACAAGCGGTCGTATGAAGATGAGGATAGTTTCAGGGACTCATCTTCAGATGTGGCTGAAGAGAATGATGTGGAGAGTAAGAGTGTCCACAGCAATAGCGAGGACTCCACTCTGATAGAGGGCAAAGACGGCGAGCAGGGGAGAGTCGTGTTTGATGACGACGACACATGGAACGACCTGGAGGACACTGCCATCGGCACAGCCGATGAAAGCAAAGAGCTCAGCCCGATTTCCAAGCCGACAGCCAGAGAAATTTCTCCCCCACAGAAAACTTTGTTGAGGAAAGTGGCTGTGAGCAAAGGTGTGGAGCTGGGGAAGGCCACAGGTATCGGTTCAGTCAGTCTGGAGCCTGATCATCCTCCGGCCTCCCAGCTCATGACAAAGTTATTCCCCTCCCTGAAGCCAAAAGCCCAGAGTGCACCACTCCCTCTTCCTCCAGCTGCTTCTGTTGAGTCCAAAAAGCCAGAGGAGGACACAGGTTAGACAAATACTTTCTTTGTTTATTATTGCATTAGTAGAATTAATGTTGATTGAATGTTAATAAACTTATTACAGTACAAAATATCAGCAACTCTGATTTTGTGTTATAACCCTGCAGCTACATGAGTTCATGTGTTTATTAAATGAAAAATTGATAGTAAAGCCAGTTAAAAACCACACATTCCTCAGTGTGTGGTTTTATTATTTATCAGTTGTGTATGCATGTTGTTGCCCTCAGGCCAGCAGGTCCAGTCGAGACAGCTCAGGGAGAGACTGGCTGAGCTGGAGATTGAGATTGAGAGATTTAGGAAGGAGAACGTTGCGCTCACCAAACTCAGACAGGAGAACGAGAAAAAACAGGAAACTCTCAGGTGATATGGTCTTCTTTGCATAAGCAATTCAGTAAGGAGTGAATGCAAGTGTAAAAACTTAATAAAAATATAAAGACACTGCATCTGGTATTTGGAAGTAACCTCTTCAGTGTTAAATCCAGCTCTGTTTTCTTTTGGGAGAAATAATTTCATAAAATGTGTTATTCCTCTCCTTCCTCATGTAATGCACGTTTGTACTTTGCTGTTTGTGCTGTAGGTCAGAGCGTTTGGAGTTTGAGCAGATGAGAGCAGAGGAGATGGCCAAGTTTGAGGAGTACAAGAAAGAGGAGACGAGGAAGCTGCAGAAGGAGCGCAAATTGTTTGAGAAGCACGTGTCAGCGGCCAGAGCTATTCCTGATAAGAAGGAACGAGAAGAGATCCAGGTGAGCGTGGACATGACGCGCAAAATAACCACATGAATATGTGCTCAATGTGTAAAAAAGCAATACAGGAGTAATCAAAACATGACTGTGGAGCAATTAAATTCAAACATAATTAAATAAAGGATATCAAATCTTATTGTTTGGTGATGGTATTAATGCTTAAAAAAAGGTTTTGAGAAGAAGATATTTATGTGTCTGCCTTTATTCTCCCTTTGCTTCTCACATCAGGAGTTGAAGCAGCAGCTGAGCTCCCTGCAGGAGGAGATGAAGAGAAGGGAGAGTCGCTGGTCCTCCACACAAAGCCGCCTGCGCCAACAGATCGACTCCCTCAGACAAGAGAACAGTTCACTGCGTGATGAGGTGCCTGACCCCCCCTAACGTTTTCTCTGGTTACACACGCGTAGCTTTAAAATGCACCGTTTATCTGGATTGTAAAGAGTGGGTGAAGGCTGAAAACTGAACCCTGCGTCTTCCTGTTTGTCTTTGAATTGAAGATCCACGTGCTAGAGAAGCTCCGTCTGAGTGCCTGGAAGAAAAACCCTGCGGCTGCTGAGAAGGAAAGTCCCAGAATGTTTGAGAACAATATGCCACCTGTGACCAAAGGAGTTAAATTTGCTGTAAGCTCATTTATAAAGTCTGTTATTGTTATCTAAAAATGATGACCCCGTGTTCTGAACTAAATACCTTATATCAACATGCAGAGGAAAACATGGGAGAAGTTATAGCCCCAAAACACTTCATTTTGTTTTTTTTACTATCATCAGTGCTTTGGCAGTCTTCAGAGCTTTAGCTGTGCAGGAACTCTAATTATTCTTCTCCAATTTCGACATTGCTGAGTAACTGCAAAATCACACTTTGTTTCCAGAGTCCTCTCGACTCCAGAGGGAGTGACAGCAGCCCTCCACATGTCAGCTCTGCTCCAGCCACTAGAGGGAACTCCAGAGACGGCAGTCAGGGTGCTGCAGGTACAGTCAAGAGTTTCCATGGAAGGGTTTTTTTAATCTTTCAAAATAACTGTACAAATAAGTGTCCAAAGCCATTTCAAGAAAAACTTTGGAAGCTGAGGTTGTCTGGCGATAAGTCATCTTTAGCAACTCTGAGCCAAAAAACAAACAAACCTCACCTTTTTTTTCCATCTTTCAGCTCAGCATAAGTAGCGTGGTTAACTCTATTAGCTTTTATAATGTCAGTTTGAGCTAGAGCAGGCCTACAGACCCAGTGCACGTAGTAGCTGGTGGACGTATTGGAGTATTTGACATGTGTATATTGAGAGATTTTATGTCTGTTTCAAGTTGAGACTAGAACAGGATTAATAGCGTGATTAGACCTAAATTTGCCAGGTGGACACAAACAGACTCCAAATCATTGATGTTTGTGTCTGCTGGGTTTGTAAATAGCTAATTTTCCCATATTAATAGATTTTAATCATCCAAAAAAGCCTGGGATTGGCTCAGAGTAAAAGTTTAGGAATTTTTAGAGTTTTTGTCAATGATCATCATTAATGATTCTCATAAACACCTTGAAAAGCACGAATGGTCGAGTCTTTATTGTCCATATTTTTATTCTCTGCAGGAATAAAGAGCAGCCTGAGGAAGCCAGCAGGGCCAGGCTCCTCTTCCACCTCCGTAGCCAGCAGGAAGTCAGAGGAGAGGTCAGCACCTGCCGGGAGCCAGGAGAACTCACCAAACCAAGAACACTTATACAACTGCTCTCCAGTAAGAGCATCATCAGTGTCATACAAACACTGCAGTGTTTCCTGTAAATGATGCAAAACACCTACTGACATCCAGATAGAGGAAGAGGCAACGTTTATGGCACAAATTTAAGATACATTTGAAAGGTCAGATGTTTATTAGTCTGATTCTGCATCAGGGACAGAACAATTAAAGTCTTGTTTAAAAAAAAACAAAAACAAGCTTGTCTGTATGTGCTGCTCTGTCACAGACCTCATGTTTAAAATCTTCGTATTGCAGAACACTGATTCTCCGACAAATGAACTTGAGCTAAGTAAGGCTGAAGAGACCGAATCAACCAGGGAGGTTATCACACATCCTGATGGCAAGGTGAGAAAATAAGATGTACATTCATCCTGATATTAAATACTAATGTGAGCCACCAGACAAGAGATGTGCTGAAGAATTGATTTTGCTTTCTAAAGAAGTGCGTCTGCTTTATAATCGTGGTAGCAGCAGTTACATACAGCTGAGTTTGGCCCTGTTTTCAACAGTGAGTTATTTAAACAGGAAGGTTGCACTACTAAGTGTGAGTAATTGAGTCATTGTGGAATAACCTCAAACTTACATTAGCATTAGCTTTTATTGTTGATATTCAGTAGAGGCTGTTGATGGAGCTGTCCTGATGTTTCCAGTTAGAGAAGGTTTTGGTCAGCGGTGATCGTCTCATAGTTTACCCCAATGGGACCAGGAAGGAGGTTTCAGCAGACGGACTGACGGTCAAGGTCATCTTCTTCAACGGAGATACTAAACAAGTCACGGCCGACCAAAGAGTGGTGAGATGCTTGCGTTGCTTTATACTCATATTTTCAGTAAATACATGTACGCTGGTCTCCTGGACATGTGCTGTGTGTGAGGAGAAATGTTGGACTGTTTCCTCCTACTTAAAGGCAGGATGTGAGGAAGGAGGGGATGGGTGGCTCTGTCAGGCGTACACCACTGTGTCAGGCTACGTTCACACTGCAGGTCTTAATGCTCAAATCCGATTTTTTTGATCAAATCTGATTTTTCAGTGTGAACGTAGCCTTAGGGAGGGGGTGTCTAGCAGACTCATTCTGACGTATTGAGTAGAACAGCTGTTCAGAGGGAATCAACGTGAAGATATGAAAACATCTGACAGATTCAAAATTGAGAAATAAACGAGATCAGGACAAACAAAGTGATGCAGGCAGACAGACCGGGGAGGCCTTTTGAATCCGTTAGCCTTCCCGAATCACAGAACCAGAGAAAGAGCTACACAGACCTTTGCATGGTTCTTCTCTTTATCTTACTTGTTGATAACTAATGGTGCTGCCCCTTGTGCTCAGGTCTACTACTATGCTGAAACCCAGACAACACACATCACCTACCCAGATGGCATGGAGGTGCTGCACTTCGCCAACAACCAAACAGGTGAGAGCAGATGATGAAGCAGTGAAATTGCCAGGAGACAAAAGCTGCTGAGCTTTTTGCATTAGTGAGGTAATATTCCCATCTCATCTGAGTGCAGAGTAATTCTAAAATGATATAACAGGAGTGATAAACAAGATCTGCGTCAGAAATTGGTTGGGTGGGGAACTCCAGGCCTCAAGGGTCGGTGTCCTGCAGGTTTTAGATCTCACCCTGGGTCACCACACCTGAATCAAATGATTAGTTAATCACCAGGCCTCTGGAGAACTTCGAGACATGTTGAGGAGGTAATTTAGCCATTTGAATCACCTGTGTTGGATCAAGGACACATCTAAAACCTGCAGGACACCGGCCCTCGAGGCCTGGAGTTCCCCACACCTGGTTTACTGCATCATGAGTTCTCCAAAGTAGCAATCTTGAAATGCACTGTTGGAAGCAAATTGGCTTTTCTGTCCCATCAAAGAAAATTGTTAGTACTACAAAAGTCAGATATTCACTTTACTGTAAGAAGAAGGATAAAATAAAGTAATTTTAACACAACAGTACTTAGGAGTAAAAGTCCACGAGGTAAGTGTAGGAAAGGAACTTCCTTTCTCATGCTTGTCTTGTGGACTTTGGACATGTGTACCAACTCATATTCTACATTAATTTTTATTCCTGCTTCAGAAAAGCATTTTCCCGACGGCCGTAAGGAAATCACCTTCCCAGACCAGACAGTAAAGAACCTTTTCCCTAATGGCAGGGAGGAGAGCGTACTGACAGACGGGACCATCATCCAGGTTAACTCGTAAGTCGACCTTATATTTACCTTTAATCAATTTCCCTTACTACCTTTATAACAAAATGTTTTTTTTGCACAATATCCCTTACCAGACATGTACTCATAACTTAATTTTTGTAGGACTTCCGTACCCCTTTCCACTTCTGCACTGGGCCATGAGTGGTATATTTAAAATGACAAGGAAAAAAAAAAAAAAGACAGCTAGTAGAAAATAAGACTAATTTTTCCATCATATGGGAAAGTCAGATATTGTGAATGTTGGAGAAGGAAATAGCAAATACTTCATTAAAGAGTGATGATAACAGGTGGTGCTACAATTTTCAGTCTATTATGTGTTAATACATCAAACAACTGACTAGTGGTTAAAGAAATTGAGTATTACCACCACTCAAGACTAACTGGGCATCTATACATGCCGTTTCTCTCAGGGACGGCACCAAAGAGATCCTTTTTAACACAGGCCAGAAGGAGATCCACACAGCAGAGTACAAGAGGCGAGAGTATCCAGATGGCACAGTGAAGACCGTCTACGCAGATGGGAGGCAAGAAACCCGCTACCCCACCGGGCGGCTCAGGATCAAAGACAAAGATGGAAACGTCATCCTGGACACCAAGGTGTAGAAAGGTGGTGAATCTCAGTGACTGAAACTTGAAGCATTTTTATTATTGCAGCTATTGTTCAAACTGTGAAAAAAATCCAGGACATCAGAGAAGGATGTCTGGAGAATTTGGTGCTTTGTCTTTATTTATTTTCTTCACATGTGATAACAGATACAGGTGAGCTTTGGACATTTTGTTTTAACGATGTGACATAATCAACAGTTCAACCTGCTTTGATATTCTTGAGTTGACACTCCTTGCTTCTGAGATTCACAAATCAGCTTGTTGTTGTTTTTAAATACTTCTGTCTATATGTAGCAAATAGAGTTATGTGACACACTTTTGTGCCAGTGGTTTTAAGCCCACCCACTAAAGCACAACTGGCAGTGGCACAGGCTCAACAAGCACTACCCATGGGTGTAAAAATGAAAAACAGACCAATAAATAAATGCCGGTTTAACACACTGAGTAGACTTGGTGTTATAGAGGAGACAAAAGGAATGCAACACAATACACCTCAGTCTTAGATTCACAATGATTCCTAACAGGACCTTCTTTTGCACAAAAATCTGGGATACTTTTTAATAATTCAGCAAGTCCAACAATGTTTTGACTTGACCCTCTGGGTTTGTTCAAAGTAACCACCCAGTCAGCTTGTTCATGGCCAAAAGTGTTCACCAACAGATTATGTCTGTAATTTTTATTATTTTTATGTTTTTGTTTTTTTTTGCAATTTTTTCTGCATAAAGTTTTGAACTAACATTAGCTCTGTCCATAAATATTAGATAGTCATTACTTTTTACATTTTTAACCCGTTAAACACCAGTTTGTTTGTACAATGCACTTGTTGGAAGACAACCTCAGAACTCAATTTCATATATTTGCAGTGCTACTGGAACTTCTTGTATTATTAATAGTAGAGTCTGGGAAATCTAATTGATTTACATTAACATTGATTATTATGGATTGTGCTCAAAAGACACACATTCCTCCGATTCTATGTGGGATATTGCTGTGGTAGGTTTGGTGACGCCACAGACGAACAATAAAAATCTTCCTCTGTTGCAACTGGAGGAGCCGGGGAGGTAGCTCTAGGTTGTTTCCCCTGTGCCAGTTTTCATCTGAGGAGTTCCTCTGCCAAGGTGACCATAGTAAAGACGTTGTCCTTTGAGCTCCTCTGTCAGTTGGAGTCTGCACTCCTTTCCCTTTTTTACTTCCTGAGAACTTCCAGTGTTGTAAGGGTGCACAGCAGGTAAAAGGATCTCCAGAAGTAAAAGTGCTTTCAGCATGTGCTTCAAAGCTCAATAGCCTGCATCAACAGAAATTCACTGCAGCCTATTTAATATGTGATGTGTCATCATTTATTCCAGTCTATCTTGCAAATACATGTTTGTGTTTGTGCATGACATTGCAGCACAAACTGTTAGATCCTTGAGATCAAACCTACGTCAAAATTGTGTCATTATTTTGGTCCATTGGGAGTGCGGTAAGCCATCAAACACCCCTATTGGAAACTAGGAATATTACATGAAATTGCTTGTTTGGCCAAAAATTGGTAAATTATGTAATTTGGTAAAAAACATTAAAAACTACAATTCATTTGTTGAGTTTAGAATGAAAGCAATTTTACCTAAATTGCATGATTTAGTACTGTCAATAACAAGGAATCAAATGTTATTATAACAGGTTTCAACAGGCCAAGAATGGCCACGATAGAGCCCAGAGGGTTAAACTTTCTCCTACTATCCTAGTTTTGTCTTGCAAGACAGCCTGTCTGTTTGTCCCAGGATATTCCTGCTTAATATCCAAACCACGACCTGCTTTCGTCTGCTGTGGATGAACATTTGTAGTTTTCTCGTGTTTGCAACTATTTTTATTTGTAAAAATGTTAAATGCATATTTATTTCCCTAGCTGGCTGTACATATTTTTTTGTAAAATACATTTTCTTTTTAAAAAAAATTTTTTTTTTTAAATCTTTGAGTGTTTGTAGAGACCGTATCACATCGTCCTTTTCATTGCACCTTAGTAAAAACACACTGCAGAGGTCAGTGAAAATGGGAATATTTTACTTAGCACCTTCATACAGTAAAAGAAAAGAGAAAACAAAGTGCTACATGAACAGCTTTAATCTCTGCTGTACAGGAACAATGAAAATAAATAGAACATTTCTGTACTATATAAAAACTAGGAACACAAAGAAAACCAGAAGAACACAAAACCTGAACTGAAAACAAACTGAGCCAGGAAGCCTGAAAAAGATGATACATTTATTATTAGCTTGCTGTTCTGTTTATTAATAGCAAGCTACTATTAAGTCACTTAAATATACAGTTCAAAAGATTCTGCTGGTTACTTTTATTTCTTTGCAACATTTAGTATCTGATCCTGTTTGACTTTAGAGCCACAACAAAACGTTGAATCACAAATCTCCACAACACATTTAAACAGCATTGGTTCATCAGCCACAGTCTAATGGGGTCTGTATTTAACTGTGTCCTGGATGCTACTCACTCTCTTTGGTAAGGTTAAGAATGACTGTGGACAACTCGAATCATACAGATGCAGACATTTCAGAAAGCATTCTTTCTAAAGAAATTTTGGTGCTTGAAATAAAATGCTAAAAACTTACCTGAACAATGTTTGGAGGGCGTCTTTCCACTTTACTCAAGTTCTGCCAGTCCTTTGGTCACCAGAGGCAGATGGACCAACTCGCCATCCTCGCTGTACAGCAGCACTGTGAGCTCTGGTTCTTGAGCCTAAACCGAGGAGGACAGTGAGATACTGACTGGAAGCAAACAAAAAAATTCTCAGGCTGTGAGACCAAAGATTTGACAGTATAAAGAGTGCAACACAGGACTTATTCTGCCTGATTTGAAGTTATTAGGTAGTCTTGTTTACATACACATTTATTATTTATTAGTTACACAATGGCAGTGTCCGTTGGTGGATCCTTTAAGTCAAAAGTTATGGTAAAGATTCATTAAGATGCTGGAAATCTTCAACACATTTGGCACCACATCAACATGATGGGAGCTAACCCTATTCTACAGTGGTAAACAAAATACTGTGAGGATTTGTGCATTCAGAACAAAACTGCAGCTTGATGTCCTTGAAGACGAGGCAGTATTTTCACGGCCTCTTTGTCTTTGACTGAATCATTAACCTGTTTTGTTACATATAACTCCATGAAAAGTGAATTACTGATATTACATTTGCTCTTGACCTTTATATATAAACGTATGAAAAATTTGTTTGTATTTACAAAAAAAATCAGAAGTGCCACACAGAATAAAAGGGCCATGAAGGCCGTAAATAGGACTGCTAGTAAAAACTGACTTAAGGAAAGCAGGTTTCCATCTGCTGAGAAAACATTTTCAGCAACAACATTTATGTTTGTTGTGTTATCTTAGAGCTCACAGTGAAAGATAACACAGCTAGTTTAGTTTAGTACTGTTTCCAAAAACCTATCATGGCACATTTTTAATGACATTTCTTTAATAAATGAAACTTATGTCTTTTGAATGTAATTTCTTAGTTTTAAAAACAGTTATGTTGTGTGTGTTTCATACCACAACAGAGGCTGTGATGTTTTTGTGTAACAGGTCGATCATTTCCATTGCAGCCTTCATGCTCCATTTGGGGCTGTAGGGCAGCACATTTTCCTCCCTTGTGACACTCGGAGCTTTGAAGCCAGCGACTTTGACTTTTAGTGCCCTACATGGAAACTCCAGCAGCTCAGCTGGCATTTGGCGCAGCCTGCCAGGAAGCAACACATTATGAGAACGCCACTCAACACATCCGCATGTCCACATCATCTGTTTATCAGTAGATAAACCCCATTCAGGGTGGGTCTCAAAGAAATTCAAAGTTAAACAAACAGCAGCTTAAGACTGGAGCCTACATTAAAAGCCAGGATATCTTTTTCTTATCTGGCTTCACTTACACCAACATCAGCAGTCAGGCTAAGCGGTCACATGATGGTGTTTATCAACTGGATTAAGTCACCCTAGGGTTTCTCAAACTAGCTGCGAGTGTGTTCACATAAAACAGAAAGGAATGGCACCATATGCTCAAATCTCTACTTGCTGATTAATTAATTACCATGATGATTTACCCAGTAAGTGAACCACCTATGTAATACTGAAAACCCAGTTTAACCCAGTGATTTTGTGTCAGCATTGTCACCAGAAGATATATCCCTCTCACTTCTTCTCCACGTCATTTTTCTACGACAAGCCACAAATTTAATGCCTATAAAGTTTTCCAACACTTGGTCTGTAGCATGTTTCTACATTTTCTCATATTTTTCAGAGGAAGTGTGCTAGTAGGATGATAAGATTCATACTTGCTGGTAGGTAGAGTGTCATCAGAGCCAAAATCGACGTGTTGTACCAGGAGCATGACAGGTTCTGCACTGATGAACTTCATCAACCTGGCTCGATAGTACTTTCCATCACTGTACTCAGCGAGACATGGACCACCTGGAAACCACAGAGTGTTGGGAGGCCCCAACTTAGTGAGTCTTGCACAGAATCGGCTGCGACTTGGTGACTGCTTGTCATCCGGTAAAAAGCAACAGTATTCCTTGCTTTAAGCTAGAGCTGGGCGATAGAACAATAACGATATGTATTGCGAAATAACTTTCTCGATAGAAAAATTAAACTATTGCGATAGGCCTCATCCCTCTTGTCCTCTTTAAAAAAAAAACAAACAAAAAAAAAAAGCCAATCCAAATTAAGTAGCGCAGAGCCGAACCAATCACAGCCGCAGCGTCGCGTCACGTGACTTGTTACGTACAGCACAAGTCCCAAGCCGGTGTTCTGACAAACCATCCTACTTTGGCAAAACGTGCTACCGTAAGTAGTTTATGCACATTTCTGCTGTCACAGAGTCATTCCAGCATCAATTTAAGTAGGTATGACGGTTTGCCACTTAACTTTGCCCATCAGAGTATGCTTGTAGCTCATATGCATACAGCCAGAATGGTTTGCCACTTCATTTTACCCGTTAAAGTATGCTTGTAGGTAACATTCACAAAGGTAGCATGGTTTGGCACTTAATTTTACCAGTCAGAGTATGTATGTAGCTGTTATTAACAAAGGTAGGATGATTTGCCACTGAATTTTAGCTGTTAAAGTACGCTTCTAGCTCATATTCAGAAAGGTAGGATGGTTCGCCACTGAAATGTAGCTATTAAAGTATGCTTCTAGCTCAGATTAACAAAAGTAGCACGATTTGCCACAAAATTTTAGCAGTTTAAGTATGCTTGTAGGTGACATTCACAAAGGTAGGTGGGTTTGGCAGTTAATTTTACCGGTCAGAGTATTTTTCTAGCTAATATTCACAAAAGGTAGGACAATTTGCCACTGAATTTCGTGTTGTGCGCAGAAACAACGCGAAGGATGGTTTGCCAGGTAGGATGGATTCCCAGAACACCGGCGCCGCACGTATTTGTTTGGCAAGCAGCCAGCCGCCGTGCCGCCCGGGTAATGGAGGAAATGAGTGTGCCGACTAGAGAAAAATCAACTGAGAGCGTGACCGAAGGTTACCGAAGAGAAAACAGATGATGGTTCCAATGCAGGAGAGATTGTTGAGCGGAAGAGCCATAGAAGTTCTGTAGTGTGACGGTATTTCGGCTATTTCAAGTCTGACAAAAAACAGAGTAGCGTGCACTGTAAATTGTGCCGAAAGCAAGTCTGGTAATACAATACAGCTCAATCTCTGACTGGAAGCGCTAATTCGTCATTCGGCTTTTGTCAGACTAAAGTAACTGTTAAAACTGTTTGAAAAGCTCAGCTATACAACAAGGAGAGATTGAGAATTTCCTTTTAGTTCTCAGTTTATTTGATACTGACAAAAGTTAGTCAGTTTTGTCTGTTCTTCTGTAAAACAAACTAAGATTTATTTTTAGAATTAATATTTTGTTTCTAAGTGGAATTGACAATTTAGTCTGTTTCATTTGTTCTATTTTGAAACTTAAACGCTTTAGCGGCTGCCTTTTGTGTAGTTTGCAATATTTGCCTTTATTTATCTGAAAAAGTCTCATGTTCCTTAAGTACATCTACCCTGTTGAACTTATTATGGGAAATAAATATTTAAATAAAAACAAGCTGCTGATTATTTCACATTTTACTTGTGAGCAACGGCACATTTAAATCTTACAAATATAGTTATTTGGCTTATATCGTGATAGATATCGTTATCGACTGAAATGAAAAAAACATCGTGATATGAAAAAATCTTATATCGCCCAGCTCTACTTTAAGCCATCTTCAGTGTGTGAACAGATACAAGAATAGAGGAGGGAGAGGAGGGGGAAATCAAGCATGTCACTGAAACACGAAAAGCCACATTAACATTTGATGAAATGCTACATGCATGGTAAACATTGCGTATATTTCCAAAGATGGGGACCACCAAGTACAAATACTTTGTTATTGTAGTTAAGATGTAGAATTTTCAAGTATCTGTACTTAACTGGAGTATTTATTTTTCTGACAACCTTTTACTTTTTTAAACAAATCTCTCTTCTTAAAACTCTACATTTTCAAAATGGGTACATTACTAACTCATTAAGGTTTGTTATTTTCTGTGACTGCACATCTTGACAATTCTAATAGATTTAAATCTAAATGAAGGAAACATTAACACATCCTACTGGTGTATCCATCACTGTTGCCTTCTGTCAGCGAAGAAAGAGGCAAAAATCATACGATTTATACATCATTGACAGCACTAAACTCAGAGGTTAAAATGAGCCCTAATGAGCTACAACAGTGTTTTTGGTGTTGAAGTCCACAAGTTGTGGTCATGGTCATCATCTAGCTAATGCACATAAAGAGTGTAGGACTTATTTTAGGTGACAAGTAATTTCAATATTTTGACATTTCTAAAGGGGTCAGAATACCCTCTGCATTGGTCACGTTGCGCACCTCTGTAACATCATCACACAGTCACTACTATTTATGCCCACCATTAAGGCACAGGAAGCTGCTGCAGTATTCTCCTGAATGATAGGTGTCGCTGCTTAGACAGCACTGCCACATAATCGCTATTACAGGAAGGTAAGAAGTCAAAACTGGAGGCAAAGACTTTGCAGTGTGAATGAATCTCCACATCTGCTTAAGTAAAGAATATCTGTGCTTCTAATATCTCTGTTCATTTCAGATATATCTCAAAGATGTTACTTGCTTAAATCTTTTAAATCTGTGTCTGGATAAAGTGAAACATTACCCTCGGGGAAGTTGCTAAGTCGTGGCAGCGTGTCAATGTTTCTATTGATTCTGGTCAAAGCTTCATCTAGAGACTCTCCGTTAACCTTTACATCAGCCGTTCCTTCCAAAGGCCACAGGAAGAGCTGCAGGGGAAACAGAACAATCTCTTATTAACAACATTATTCTTATCCGCTTTGTTTATTATAAACATTTTTTAATATGACAACAGGAATTATGTATATAATTTATAATGTAGAGAGTTGCTACCTCATTGGGGGTACACATATGCTTGACCACAACTTTAAAGTGCTCCCCCTCCTGTTGCAAGTTCGGGTAGGTAAAGGACCCCAGCATTAGTTCCTCCGGGTCTCTCAAACCCTGAAAACACATCATCATTATTGGTCCTATACCCCATCTGCACACTAGGTGGAGTAGAGACTCTGATGCATCTACATAGGATCTATTTATGCACACTATAACACAGGAAACAGATTTAAAGCATAACTTGCTTTAATTACTGTAAAAAGCTTACAGCTTGAGTAATATTATAGGTCTTATAATATCAATGAAAACTGCCCCCAGGTACATGAGAAGATGACCTTGATGGTGAGATCAGCCAAATTTACACATTTCTTCAGTCTTATTATAATACCTCAGTGTTAATATCCCAGACGTCAAAGACGGGAGCAGTAGGCATCACTGTGAGGTGCTGCAGAGAAGCACACATACTCCTGAGTAAATTACTGGCATTGCTTAATTTCGGAAAAAACAGTCTATCACACACAGAGACCTTATCTGGCGACACAGTCCGATCCATGGAGGCATGTTCATGTTGGCAGAGGATCCTGCTGAGGCTCAAACCATCTATGAAGAGCTCAACAGTGACAGGTCCTCTTGGATCAGCTGGCAGCTCCTACCACACGAAAACAAATGCACACAAGGGATCATATACATATAATTGTCCACATATGTTTATAAACAATGACTCATTTGTGCATTTTTACCACAACGTTCATATCCACACTGCGGTTTAGTAACACCTCTCTCATCAAGGCCACTGCATCCTGCTGCCATTTACCACCAACCTGAAGAAACAGAGGCACAAAAGTAGAATTATTTCCACTTTGATTCTATTGTATTCAAGAAAAACATTGTAATTAGGCTCTCATTTTAGAAACTATAACTGGCTTTATGGAGGAGGTAATCTTCTGCTGCTCTTCAGGGATAAACATTTATTCCATCAGCAGTCTTTTTTTTTTATTCTTTTTTTTTATTTAACTTTTTTCCCCAACAAATATAAGACTGGTTCACATCCAAAATAATAACACTACACAGCACTAGAATATTACAACATTATGTCCATAACTGTTGTCCTCTAGGATCCAGTTTATAGGTTACTCCCAGTGCTTCCAGTGGTCTCTTCCATTTGTCCACAAAAATTCGGGAGCTCCCATCAATATAATGTCCCAGCCTGATCAGAGTCATAACTTCAATGATGAGCGACTTCCATAGAGAAATGGAGGGAGGCTCAGCCCCCACCCATCTCAACATAATGCTTTTCCTGGCCAACATCAACAGTGACTGAATTACATGCTCATGTTGTACCAGTGAGACAGGAATATATCCCAATATACACATTAATGGGTTTTCTGTCACCTGATGACCAATGGCTGTACTAATATTGGCGCAGACCTCCAAAATGACTGAATAATAGCACATTCCCACAAGCAGTGGAATCTAGTGCCCACTCTGACCTTACACTTGAGACAGTTTGGAGATATTCCCATATTATACTTACTATGAATATACGGAGAAATATACACATTGTGCAAAATTTTGTACTGCAGTTCTTTAAATCGGTTACAAACAGAGATTTTGGATGGAAGGAGCAAAATTTTGTCCCATGCCTGTATATCTATTTCACATTTAAGCAGCGTCCCCCAAGATTTTCTCAACCATGCCAGTTTATCCACAATTAGGGCATAAATCTCGGAATAAAACTTTGATACAAAATGTTTATGCTCCCTATTATCCAGAAAAAATTTCTCCAACCGAAAAGAGGCAGTTGAGATTTGTAATAATTTAGCATTTTTTAACACATAATTTCTCAATTGCAAATACTTATAAAACTCAGTCTTTGACATAGAATACTGGGACTTCAAGGATTCAAATGATTTAAACTCACCATGTTTAAAGAGGTCATAAAACCTCTTTACACCTACTTTATGCCATCCCACAAAGCTTGACCCTATGTTTTGTGGCAGAAGGTCTGGATTATTTATAAACGTTGACAAGATATTAAACAGAAGACTACTGTTAAAAATTTTTCTCAGTTTTCCCCACGTCCACATAGCATTATATATCAGTGGGTTATGCTTTATTACGTGAGGTAAGTCATTTAGACGTTTCCCTAAGAAGTTAACAGGTGAGGATGGTTTACATAATACTTCCTCAATATTTAGCCATGGCAGATCAGAATGTTCACGTATCCAGGAAGAAAGAACCCTCGCTTGTGTTGAGAGGACATAATTTTCTATGTTTGGCACTCCCCACCCGCCCAGATCTTTCGGTAACTGTAGTGTCTCCAATTTAATTTTGGGTTTTCTTCCTGCCCAAATGAAATCCACTATAGCCTTGTTAATTACTTTAATATCTTCTGATTTCAAGATTGCAAACAACATGCCTGTGGGATATAATATTTTCGGTAGGATTACCATTTTAATGAGATTTATTCTTCCCAAAAATGATATCGGAAGTGATCTCCATCTTGTCAGCATCTCCCGAAGATCTTGAACCATTCCATTAATATTTTCTCTATACAAGTGTCCAACATTTGGTGTAACTTTAACTCCCAAATATACAAAACCTGATGGTGCCCAATGAAAAGGTTTAACATATAAAGGTTCATTATCCCCTCCACTACACAAAGTCATTATAACAGATTTATCAAAATTTACTTTGTATCCAGATATAAGACCAAAGTCCTTGATACACCTAATAAGAACGGGTAAAGAGTTAACCGGGTCAGTCAGTGTCAGAAGAATATCGTCTGCATAAAGCAGAATTTTATGTTGTCTATCCCCAATTTTAACTCCAAGAACACTTGGATTTTGTCTAATGGCCATGGCCAAGGGCTCGATGGCCAAAGCAAATAATAGTGGTGACAATGGGCTACCTTGTGCTGTACCTCTGCTCAGTGAAAATGGGGAAGATAACAAGCCGTTAGTTAACACAGATGCTATTGGTGATTTGTATATAATTTTGATCCACCCCAGAAAGTTTTTTCCAAACCCAAATCTTCTCATTATTTCAAACATATATTCCCATTCAATTCTATCAAATGCCTTTTCGGCATCCATAGAGACAACAACCCCAGGGATCTGATGAAAATTTAAAAAATGAATAATATTAAATAGGCGTAGAGCAGGGGTGCTCACACTTTTTCCGCATGTGAGCTACTTATAAAATGACCAAGTCAAAATGATCTACCCACTACAAAAATCCAAAACATATACTTATTTATAAATATATTGAGGATTCTTTATATCTACAATGTATATACATGCATAACCGCAATATCCAATATTTCACAACACAATTAACTATGTAAATTTTTTGTCATTACCTGAGTTTACTCTGATGACTTGCACTGAATTGAATCAGCCAGGGATGCATAGTCCGGACAGTAGCTGCTGACGGCCAGGTTTAAGAGAAAAAACCGAGAGCTAAAAATTGGAGTTAACTCGCTGACTAGCTTGTCAGTTTTACTACACTTCGCGCCGCTGTTTGCGCATGCGCAGCGACCTAAGCGTCAGAAAAAATCTGCTGTCATCTGACTGGCTTCCCTGTATCAATCAAGTGACGGGATGGATGATAGGCTGGCATCTATTTTTTTAATGCCATGCGATCTACCAATACTACCTTTGCGATCGACTAGTCGATCGCGATCGACGTATTGAGCACCCCTGGCGTAGAGTATTATTATAAGAATTCCTCCCCTTAATAAAGCCTGTCTGATCAGCATGCACGATAGAGCACATTACTTTTTCTTGAGCATGACTCTGGATTTTTATCTTTTTTAGCTATCAATGTTATATTAGCCTGGTACATAGATTCTGGGAGTTTTGATTCTTCAAATGCTTTATTAAAAACCCTTAATAATAAACTATTTAACTTCATTGTCATTACCTTAAAAAATTCTACTGGGAAACCATCTGCCCCAGGACATTTCCCTGACTTGAGTGCTTTATCCACCTCTATCATTGTTATGGGTGACTCCAGCAGGCTTACCTGATCTTCAGAAAGCTGAGGGAATACTAAGTCGTTTAGGAAGAAGCCTGAGTTAAGCCTTGTTATGTCCATCTCAGATTGATATAAGTTTGTATAGAATTCTCTGAAGCACTCATTAATCTGACGGTTTCCTACTTGTCTTTCACCATTCACATCCACAATAGCTGTGATAAAGGAACTTGATGGAGTATTCCTTGCAAGACGAGCCAGAAAGTGGTTAGGCTTACTAGCTGATTCAAAAAGCTGTTGTCTGGCAAGAAGGACATCTCTTTCAGCCTTTCGCATTATCAAATTACGCAAAGATGTCCTGGCAATATTAAGCTCACTTAATGTTTCAGCTGATTTTGTTACATAGTATTGTTTCTCCAGCTTTAACTGCCTTATTAATCATTGCTTCCTTTTATGACTTGTGTATGAAATAATCATCCCTCTCATGTAAGCCTTATAGCTATCCCATAAAGTTCTCGTGTCTATCTCCTCTTTATCATTTATTTCTAAGAATACTGTTGTTTGCTCTGTTATGAAATGTATAAATTTCTCATCCAAAAGAGACAGTGTGCTCATCTTCCAAGACCTAGAGCGCTCAATATGTCTCATGGGTTGAATGGTTAAGACAACAGGAGCATGGTCAGAGAGACCTATATGACCAATATTTACCTGCTGAACTAACTGACTGATACACTTGGACATAAAAATATAATCTATACGAGATGCTGACAAGTGAGGGTTAGAATGGAAAGTGTACTCCTTAGATAGTGGATTATAGTGTCGCCAGACATCTATAAGGTCAAGCTCATTTATAATTTGCCAAAGGGCTTTGGAGTTTTTGGTCAACATAGATTGTGGGGGAAATTTATCCATTTTAGGGCATAAAACACAGTTAAAGTCACCCGCTAATATTATATTAGCACAGTCCATGTCCACTAATTGACTAAATAATACCGTATAAAATTCGCCATCCTGTGCATTCGGCGCATATATATTACCTAGGAGAACAGTTTCCCCATGCAACATCCCTTTAACCAATATATATCTTCCTTCATTGTCCTTGTGAGTGGCTGTAACATTGAAGGGAAGATTTTTGTGTATAAGGGTAATAACCCCCCTTTTATTTGTGGAGTAGGATGAGAAAAAAATTTGACCAACCCATTCTCTACAGTATTTTCTGTGTTCATCATCTGTCAAATGGGTTTCTTGCAAAAAGCAATGTGAGTCAAATCTTTCTTCAGAGAATTTAAAATGGACTTTTTTTTCACCACATTGTTGGACCCTTTAACATTCCAAGTACTTATCTTAACTGACATATAGGAAAAGTAATGTATATATTGTGCTGTTTACATATTTAACCAAATCTACATTTGACCAGTCTGAGCCTATTAACCAAAATAATTGAGCATAAAACAAGAACACTGGTTCCCAGCAAAACCTGAACACAAAGCCTGGAAACCTCAACCCTCCCCAACACAAATAACACAAAATAACAAAAAATAAATTACACATCTAGATGTACCCTACTCTAAAGTACAGCTGTGGGGGGCCACAAACGCGTAACATCCCTGCACTGGAGTGTATGTCAAAAATCAAAGTATACTCTATACCGTAGCTCGTTATCAATACTATAATGCTGTAAGCCTTGAGTTTGTAACTTACGTTACAATGACGCTGTCGTGCACCAACAGTTTATTTAGGTCTTGGCAATTTGCTCATATAGTCCTTGACATCCTGGGTGGTCGCGAGGGAGATGCTGGTGCCATCGGGGTTAAATATTTTAATGATGGCTGGATAAAGGAAGGAATATTTGATCCCCGCCTCTCGGAGAGCTTTACGCGCATTCGCCGACTCCTTTCTCTTTCGAGCCACCTCCGCGGAGAAATCCTGATAGAAGGATACTTTTCCTGCCTCTGTGTTTACGGTACCTTTAGCCCTGGCAGCCTGGAGAATCCTCTGTGTATCGGTGTAGTAATGAAGCCGGACCAGTACTGCACGCGGTCCCTCCGTGCCGGTAAGCCTCATAGGTGGTCCAGTGTGATGGGCTCTGTCGACTGTAATGGCACCCTGTTGAAGGCCCAGGACTTCTGGTATCCATTTTTTTAAAAAGTCCACTGGTGCTCTGCCCTCCGCGCCTTCCTTTATCCCGACAATCCTCACGTTCTGCCGCCGGCTCTGATTCTCAAAGCTTTCCAGACGCTCCATGGCCTTCTTAAGCTGGGTCTCGAGAGCGGCAATACGTGGCTCATTTGTAGCCGTGACATCTTCCAAGTCCGAGACCCGCTGCTCCACGGTTTCCATTCTTTCTATCAGATTGTCGAATTTCTCGGTGAGCTCGTTTATTGGATTTATGACTTCGGATATCTTGATATCCATATACTTGGATATGTTAGAAGTCACCTTGTCCACAATCACGTCATCCCGCAGTGTACTTAGTGCATCCTCAGCGTCGCACATGGTCTCCTTTTCGGGGCAATTGCTAGCTACCAGGTCACTGCTAGCTTTTGCTTTGACTCCACGTTTGCCCATTTCTCTCTTTTTGCTTGATCCAGGGTGTGCGAAAAACTCGTCTAGAGACATTATATAGATATTCGAGGCAACTTGTTGGCAAAAATGAGCTAAAATACCAATATTTTACAGCTGTCCAGTGCAGAGCTCATAAACTCACGTCTGCTCAGCTCGACGCATCACATGACATCAGCAGTCTTTTTAAAAAAAAATAAAAGATGGATGGAGTGACAGACACAATCTATTCCTTACAGGGTTGATGCCAAGCAGCTGGCAGATCATGCAGAGCTGAGGTACATCGTCACACAGGAGGATGGGGTACACATGAACCACCGGGATGTTCTCCACCAGACCATAATCGACATACTGCACCTGGTAATATAAACATGAACAAAAGTTGTATTAACGTACCATCAAATGAATGTTTTTAAATGTTATATGCAGTTTAGCATATAATATTGGTAAATGGACTGGTTCTTATATAGTGCTTTATACAACTTGTTCATTCACCCAATCAGACCCATTCACACAAGCACTTTTCTAAGTTGTCAGTGCTACCTAACTAACATTCATACACATTCACACTCTGATGCATGCATAGGAGAGCAACCTGGGGTTGGTATCTTCCCAAGGATATTTGGCATGGAGACTGGAGCAGACTGGGATCGAACCAACAACCTTTCATTTAGTGACCCGCTCTACTACCTGAGCTACAGCTGCCATTGATGACATATTGTAGTTGGAATATCAGAGATTATTCCATCAAGTGTAACTATTGATGGTAATACTAAATAAGCAACATATATTACTTTTTATATCACTAAAGCTAAAAATACAGTCAATTTATACTCAGTATCTTACAGAAATCTATCCATTGTCTGGCCTTGGTTTTAGCTTTTCTCTTGTTTAAATGGAATTCCCGACCTCCTGATTTAAGAAACATCTCTTCCTTCTCTCTCTTTTAAGTCCAAACTCAGAACCCACTTGTACAAAATAGCTTATCCCACATAACCTTTCCACTCTCCTATTTCATTTGTTTATGTCTTATGCTTTTGTGATTCTGTAAACTTCTTGCTTTTATGTCGCTTTTATTCTACTGTGTACAGCGACCTTGAGTGTTTTGAAAGGCGCTTTCAAATAAAATGTATTATTTATTATTATTAAATGCAAAATGCATTTACTTTAAAAGCACTAAAGGAAATAAAAAAATGGACCTTAACATGCCCTCCCAGCACTTCCAACAGCTGTCCTCGGTACCACAACATGTCAGGTCCAATGACAGCACAGCCCAAGACTGATTTCCAGGTGTAGGGCTTCTGTCTGGGCAATGCCTTCATGCTCTGCTGAATCCTCTCCTTAAGCTGCTCCAGCTGATAACCTGACAGATGACAAAATATACTTTGACTGTTTTTAACAACAGGACTGTTCTTAAGGTCCAGCCCTGACAGCTAACTTTGACAGTTACTTCTCCTTAAAGCATATGCAGCGCAGTTAATATATTTTAAGCCCAATTTCCTTTCTATGATAAGATGTAAGCTATGCAAGTATGTAGAGGTAAAAAAATATAAATAAAAATAATGGCGTGATCTTTTGTGTACCTGCATTTTGTGTTCTCACATAAATGAGACCGTCCTCTCCAACAGCAGAAATGCTTATCTGAATGTGACCAAGACATGGCAGCTCTGGGGGTTGGTACAATGAAGTCTTTACCTGCATACACAGACACACAAATATTGGCTTGGAGAATTATTATATACCACATTATCATTAATGACATTTTTGTCTATTTTTATAACACAAAATCTTGGTGTGTGCATAATCACCTTCTCAGCTGTCATAATGGAGCGAGGGGCTGGTTTTGGAGGCATGTGACCACTGACAGTGGATGACTGGAAGGGGAAGGAAATAACAGGAACAGATGGGGAACTGGTTTCTGTCTCACTCTTGTTTTGTACCTCTCTCACTGTAGATGGTGGATCCATGTCTTTGGGTTGCTGAACATTAATATTGCTGCAACAGGGCAAAGCCACAAACAAAAGACAGGATATACATTAGAAACATTTGCTTAAACTGGAATATCAACTAGTGGTTATAAAATAAATAAACTCTGCTGTGTCTGGTTTTCTTATATTTACAATATTTCTGATGTTTTGCAATGTCTACCAGAAGTACAGGGATTCAGAAGAGGTTAAGAGAGATTATTTGGAGAAGGAGAATAAGCCTGTGCACACCAACACACCTGACCCCACAATGCATGTGGAACATGCACTCACATACCTTGGTTTTCTTTGCCTGAGCGCGAGGCCTTCACTAACCAGAAAATCTGCAATGCTGATAAACTCTCCCATTCTATTGGAGCAGAACAAAGTGACAGGTACTGGACGCTCATCTGTTAACTCCTTGAAAATGAGAAAGTAGTAGAGAGAAACATACTTTGAAAAGCAGAAAAACAAACAAACAAACACCCCCACCCAAAAAAACAGGCAAAAATCAAAGTAGAAAGAAACTGGGCGTGTCACTACCCGATCCGTACCGGAAACCCGATCGGTACCCCGCATGCGTGAAAGGTGTCTACTTCCGGTCGAAGCATTTTACGATAGTTACAGGTCAGAGTATCTGTTAAGATGTTAAGAATAACAAGTATCTCTTAACATGTTTCCGATAATGAAACATTTAATATAATGTAGACAAAAATAAAAAAATTAAAAGATAGTGACAGATCGGGACTCCCGATCCTTACTGCGCATGTGCAAAGTCAGACCGTACAAATTGGGTCTACCCGATCCGTACCGCGCATGTGCAGGGGTTTTCTTCTTCTTCTGTTCGTTTAATGGCAGTGTACTCCCCAGTGTACGAGGATACCGCCACCTGCTGACTGAGCGAATGAACCCTATTGTAAACTGAATTAGCGTCATTACAAACGTGTGTTAAATTTGATTTAGTGATAATCGAGTGTGTTTATGCTTGTCTGTGTGGAGAGGATTGTTGGAAAAGTGATGATAATGTCCGCTATCACTGTCAATTGCCAGTAAACACTTCATCTGGCTGCTGAATCTTCACGTGACATATTATAAAGTCTGTATTATTAACTCTGTCATTAGGCACCATTCTTCTTATTTTATGGCGCTGTTGTTCAATCGGGGAACACTTTCTGTTGAGGAGAAAAGCAAAAATTTGTTGCGGATACGGATTATTCATTGTTTAAATGTCCTGGTAGTCGAAAAGGAGGCAGAGCTGCCGAGAAATGCTAGGAGCTAACTGGGCGCTAACCGTATCATTCAAACGTATTGAATGTTGCAATGTTGGCAAAGAGAGGAAGTGACGTAAGATTTGCGCATGCGGGTACCGATCGGGTTTCCGGTACGGATCGGGTAGTGACAGGGCGATAACGGGTGGAAAAGACAGGAAGACCTTGATCGTCATAACAGCCGAGGCTCCTGTCAAGTAGTAGGAGAATGAGTCACAGGCTGTATTTGTCCAGGTAGATCGGCCTCCCGTGGGCCTAAAAGGGACAAAGAGCAAATAAAAAGAAAAAGTGAGAAAGAAACACAAACTGGAGTAGTACACCTTTTATCCAAACCAGAGTACTGAAACTGTATGGCAGCAAAATCAAGCTGTCACATTATAGTAAAACTAATGGGGACACATCTATATACACCATCACAAAACTGTAACAGCACATTAACTGATTAAAAACTTTAAAAAATCAGAGGTTTACTGGGTAACATAACTACTATGATTATTATTATTATTACTACTGTCAAATTGTCATACTGTGACATTACATTTAAATTAAACAACCTGGCCCTACTTCTTATTGGCAAATATATTATACGTGTCCTTGTTTGTAATTAAACTCTGTGAGTGTCTGTGTGTGTGTAACCTGATGTCGTTAAGAGTGCACTCAAGTGCTAGGGAGCCAATCAAGGAAGATGGCAACGGTCGCAGGTTACTGACATCGATCTTCATCATCTTTCCGTGATCACACAGTCTCACCTGGTACCAGCCAGCAAAGACATAATCAGTGTTGATAATGCTATAATTATGCATTTAAAGAGAAATTCTAGTATGTCTGGACAGCTGTTATGAATCAATGGTTTGACCTCATTTTGCACCCTTAGAGGTAACAGAAAAAGTCATGCATAACAATGTAAATCAGAGGAGTCCTACAACCTTCCCATTAAAAAATAAATAAATTAAAAAAATCAACAAATCTTTATTATCTGAAAGTATCAAGCTACAGTTACTATTATATTCAACTGCAAATGATATACATCTCTGCCAACATGCAGTTTGTTGGATTTAAAAAAAAAGATTATTTACATGTAATACTGACTTTCAGTGCCATTTAACTCTTGGATTAAAAGAAAATAGTTTGATGGTGTTTTTTGGGAGCAACACTTGTTTTACCTCTGCACTGTCGCTAGATGTGACGTCAGAGCATATCTGTGCTCTCTCCCAAACTCCATTGAAGAGTGCAGCACAGTACATGTCTGCCTTCCATTCCACATCCTGGGGCTCTATTCGTGCACACTCCTGCTTTACCAGTTCACATATCCTGAAAAAACAAGCAACATGACAGTATATATAACTCCAAAGGGGTGTCAGGACCTCCTTAACAACTGTAGAGTAACTTTATGAATTTACAACATAAAGTGCCTTGAGGCCCAACACCTGTTCTTTTTTCCTCCACACAGTTTCCTCAATTTTTAAATGAACATGCTGCACACAATGGCAAGATATGTCAATTTTTCTATTAATATTAATTCTATTAATTTTCTATTTATATCTGTCGACTATTTGAAAAAACATGATTGTGCAAAAATAGTATTACATCTTTAGTGTTTTTCATACATCCAACTAAAGAAATGGAACAAACGATGTGTTTTGGCTGCTACTATAAAAGTTCTGATACAATTTAAAATTAATTATTTGCTTTTCATGCCTTGAGTTGGCCATTTTTTTAATGCTTGAATGATTCAGAGATCAGTTTTAAGCAAAAAACATTACAATGAAAATGATAAGGTACAAAGAGCGGACTGGAGAACCCAAGACCACTTAAAAATGACAAGAATGTCTGGAAGTAAAATAGAAAGAAACAAGAAGAGGGTCAAAACATTTACACAGTATTATATTATGGGAGTAACAACCAACTGCTTTATATGTTGTGATTTGTGTGTTGGTGCTCAATAAGAAGAGGGAGGAAAAAACAAAACAAAACAAAAAAACCCAGTTCAGTTCTTGACTTGCATTTCAAGTCTCCTTTGTCCCACACGCCATCAGACTGTTTAACTCCTCTCTGGAGGGGAGAGGGAGGGGAAACAGGAGGACAAAGGAGGGGGGAACAACTAAGCTGTAGTGCCTCTTCACCTCACTGTGCAATACCTTTTGTGCAATACTTTTGTAAATAGTCAACAGTGCAATAGACCTCAATACTTGAAATGTGCAATTCACTTGTATTTTTATTTTTTATTCCTATTTATTCTATTTATCCCCTTCGTATATTTAATTTATATTGTCTCTGTATTTATATACGTGTGTGTGTGTGTGTGTGTGTGTATATATATATATATAATATTCTGTAACTCTGTAACTTCTGTCGGTGCTGTGCTTTTTTGGAAATCGAATTTCCCAGAGGAACCCACCCGAGGGATTAATAAAGTTCTATCTAATCTAATCTAATCTAAGTCAGCCAGCCAACCTATCATACAATAAAACAGCTAAATCTAATTAATCTACAACCTAAATTACTTGTCAAGATACTAATTGGCTCAGCCTAGATCCAGACTTAAATCTAGGGGTGACCGCGCTTTTGCCCTGGTTGCACCTAATCTGTGGAACAACCTTCCCATTGCTATCCATGCGTCAGACTCCATTTTATCTTTTAAATCCCATTTAAAAACTCACTTATTCAACATAGCTTTTCCATCTACAGTGGGGCAAAAAAGTATTTAGTCAGCCACCAATTGTGCAAGTTCCCCCACCTAAAATGATGACAGAGGTCAGTAATTTGCACCAGAGGTACACTTCAACTGTGAGAGACAGAATGTGAAAAAAAAAATCCATGAATCCACATGGTAGGACTTGTAAAGAATTTATTTGTAAATCACGGTGGAAAATAAGTATTTGGTCAATAACAAAAATACAACTCAATACTTTGTAACATAACCTTTGTTGGCAATAACAGAGGTCAAACGTTTACTATAGGTCTTTACCAGGTTTGCACACACAGTAGCTGGTATTTTGGCCCATTCCTCCATGCAGATCTTCTCGAGAGCAGTGATGTTTTGGGGCTGTCGCCGAGCAACACGGACTTTCAACTCCCGCCACAGATTTTCTATGGGGTTGAGGTCTGGAGACTGGCTAGGCCACTCCAGGACTTTCAAATGCTTCTTACGGAGCCACTCCTTTGTTGCCCGGGCGGTGTGTTTTGGATCATTGTCGTGTTGGAAGACCCAGCCTCGTTTCATCTTCAAAGTTCTCACTGATGGAAGGAGGTTTTGGCTCAAAATCTCACGATACATGGCCCCATTCATTCTGTCCTTAACACGGATCAGTCGTCCTGTCCCCTTGGCAGAAAAACAGCCCCATAGCATGATGTTTCCACCCCCATGCTTCACAGTAGGTATGGTGTTCTTGGGATGCAACTCAGTATTCTTCTTCCTCCAAACACGACGAGTTGAGTTTATACCACAAAGTTCTACTTTGGTTTCATCTGACCACATGACATTCTCCCAATCCTCTGCTGTATCATCCATGTGCTCTCTGGCAAACTTCAGACGGGCCTGGACATGCACTGGCTTCAGCAGCGGAACACGTCTGGCACTGCGGGATTTGATTCCCTGCCGTTGTAGTGTGTTACTGATGGTGACCTTTGTTACTTTGGTCCCAGCTCTCTGCAGGTCATTCACCAGGTCCCCCCGTGTGGTTCTGGGATCTTTGCTCACCGTTCTCATGATCATTTTGACCCCACGGGATGAGATCTTGCGTGGAGCCCCAGATCGAGGGAGATTATCAGTGGTCTTGTATGTCTTCCATTTTCTGATGATTGCTCCCACAGTTGATTTTTTCACACCAAGCTGCTTGCCTATTGTAGATTTACTCTTCCCAGTCTGGTGCAGGTCTACAATACTTTTCCTGATGTCCTTCGAAAGCTCTTTGGTCTTGGCCATGGCGGAGTTTGGAGTCTGACTGTTTGAGGCTGTGGACAGGTGTCTTTTATACAGATGATGAGTTCAAACAGGTGCCATTCATACAGGTAACGAGTGGGGGACAGAAAAGCTTCTTACAGAAGACGTTACAGGCCTGTGAGAGCCAGAGATTTTCCTTGTTTGAGGTGACCAAATACTTATTTTCCACCCTAATTTACGAATAAATTCTTTACAAATCCTACCATGTGAATTCATGGATTTTTTTTTCACATTCTGTCTCTCACAGTTGAAGTGTACCTCCGGTGCAAATTACTGACCTCTGTCATCATTTTAAGTGGGGGAACTTGCACAATTGGTGGCTGACTAAATACTTTTTTGCCCCACTGTAGTTAGTGTCCCCATTTTATATGTGGTTCAATATTTCATTTATGTACTTCATCTTTTAGCTATATCTGTTCTTAGTAACTTTGTTCTTATATTCCCTTTTATTGCTGTATAATTAGTGCCCTCAACCTGATGACAAATGTAGTACTTTGTTTTATTTGTATTGTACTAATAACTGCTAACAGGACTAAGTAGTAAAGAATGAGCATTTTGAGTATGAGTATAGAAATAAAAGGTGAATCAAATAGACCATTACGGCAAGTCTGGGATGGTCAATTTGGTAAAGTAAATCCGTTGGGTATCTTTCTTCGCCTTTAGACAATAATTCTGATGGCAAAAGAACCAAACGGGACAGGCAAAAAAAAAAAAAATTATCTGTACTTTTCTATACTCATACTCTTGTATGAGTATAGAAAAGTACAGATAATTCTTGGATGAATGACCTATCTGTATAAATATTTCATTCAAGAAAATGATATAATCATAATGACCGTCTTGCTTTTTCAAAGCTGACCTTTTGAACTGAGAGTCGTACTGGGCGAAGCGGACATAGAAGCTGCTTGGAGAGTTGACATGGCAGACTCTCACTTTCAGGTCTTTGAGTTGGGCAGGGAGCTTCAGCTGAGGCTCAATTGGGTCCTCTTTTTGGTTTCCAGAGATTATTTGGTCTGGGACATCAACTAGCCCTGTTGCTAATCCAACCTCAAGTGGAGGGTCCCATATGGCTGAATCATCACCAGAGGGCCAGGCATTCTTAGGGTTCAGGCTACATCAGAAGGGACGTAAGTGGACAGTGACAGAAGAAAATTAAGTGAACTGGAAACAATGTACATTAAATTGGCAGAAAAGTGCAATGATTGATTGTAAGGAACAAAACAAAGAACAAACCCCCCCACCCCCCAAAAAAAATATAAATAAAGAGGCACAACAAGCACAAGATACATTAAATTCTTAAAGTTAGAGCATGAAAAATACTGCATCATTTGACTGCAGTTAATTGAGTTTGTTTTCTTACCCCTCCGAACTCAAGAACATAATCCTAGCTACGGTGGCTGCTGTTCATCTTTAGTGAATGTTGAATGTCAGTCCCCTGTTTACCTCGCATCTGCCAATATGTGTTCATGTCTATTTACTGTGGGGGAGGCTATAAAACTTTGTGAGAAGAGCCCGGGGTGAGTCAACGAGTCTGTGCAGCTCACCTCTGTCCAATAACAGCAATACTGAGGTGAGTTGCTGATGATATCCTGAACTCCAGCAAAGAACTGTAACGTTTACTGATAGTTTTAGCCGGAGTTACTGAAACTTTCTTTGAACTTGATCTAAAGTTGTTGGACTGAAAGCGAATAAACTCTAATGCGGTGTGAGAATGTAATGATGAGAAGTGTGACCTTTAGCTTGCATAATGTTAGCTTCTAACCAGCTATAGTTATACCTCATTGTCAGTTGCACAGAGATAGGAGAGACATGTTTATTCTGCTGACATGAAGTAATTGAGACAATATCAGGAATAAATTTGCATATTTATGGAACTTTTCTGACGTTAGGTCATGAGATGAGGCTAGAGGTGAGGAGGAAGAGGATAACCTTATATCCAGATACTGGTAACATTGCCTCTTTTCCTTTTCACTTCTTTGGTGAAGGGCGCCCCTTCTCAGATGGTAAAACATAGATCCCTCATATCTCTAATTAAAATCTGCTTCCACAGCAAGTGAATGTCTACAAGCTCTCTTTTTCTCTGCCTTTGGCGTGCTATGTGGCTGGTCTGTAGCCACATACATGAGCCATGATTAGGGGCAATGGTGATGTCCATCAAAGCCACTGTATTCAAGATTTGGGTTAACATGGCAGCTTCGACTACCCAGTACCCATTTTTAATTGATTAATTCTAAGTTTACAATCATTTCATTATGAGCAATTTGTTGGAAACATTTACCCGCTAATCAAATGAATGCCCTTATTTATCATGAACACTTTCTATTGCAAGTTCTATATCAAACTTGGGAGAACTAACCTCTCTTTGAAGCAGGCCAGCTCCTCTTTGACCAGCAGTTCAGCAATGCTGGTTAGTGGCTCATTCACTTCACCTTGAAACAGTTTGACTGGGAGAGGCTCAGACTTAGGGCCTTGTCCTGGAAGGAGCATACACACAACAAAAGATGACATAAATGGCTTTTTTGTGTGCTATGTTTACAGAGGAACTTATGTTTTACACTTCAATTAACAGTACCTGTAGCTATAATAGTAACCAGTTTTTGGTTGGCTAGGCTGATGAATCTGTTAGTACACGCATCGGTCCAAGACTCTCCATCCACAGGAATCACATCAGACAAACAGCAGTTGATTGCCTGCACACAGGAAGTCATTTCCTGTTGACTTAACCCAACGCTATTCAAAATTTTAACACAATATAAACAAATACACGTACATTTTCATTTTATGATAAAATATTAAACAAAATGCCAAAATAAGGTGGCAAATACACCAGACCAGCCCACCCAAAGCGCTTTGAGGGTCTCGAAAAGCGCTATATAAATGCAATCCATTATTATTATTATTATTATTATTATTATTATTATTATTATTATTATAACTAAACTCTATATGTGGGAAACACTGATAACTTTCAACCTTATCAAGGAGTGAGCACACACCCTCATGTTAGACCATTTTAATTGAACTGAACTGGAGTCAAGAAATGAACTCATTTTACTGGATGATTTTTAGGTATGTTACTTTTGCTCACAACTTACAGATACTGTAGATTCTGTTTACATGCAATAAATTCCGATAATGAATAATAATTAAAAAACAAAAAATACATAAAATTCTGTGGTCTCACCCTTGCAGGAAGGGCAAAGAACTCATCTTTGATCTTCCTCAAGTCGCTGACTGACAAGATTTTCCTGTTGCCTAAGTCAACAAACTGAACCTCCACTTTTCTTCCTCCTGGATGCCCTACACAGACACACACAGACAAACAGTTACAATAGTGTACAGCAAAAAAATAAATAAAAATGTTTTGCTGAACAAAGGTTTAAGAAAAGGTTGAAGATTAAGTGAAAAAAAAATTATGTATGAAGAAATATCTTCATGAGAAAACAATGGTTCTGCTAGTCGATAACAAGTATTTGCAGCCTGAAAAATTGCATGGCAATCTGCTAACAACCAAAGAATCACAAGTCTTTGGTGCAGCATTTTCTATGCAACTAAGGAAGAGCCAGAAACCACTGCCAGCCATTTTCCTGTAGCAACCGATGCTTAGAACACATCCAATGTGAGATCAATCTTGAGTCATTTTTGCATGATGTTACATGGCAAACCCCAATACCAACAGCCTAAAATGAAAACCCACAACCTCGACAGCCTTAACTAGTAGCATGCACACTTATAATCATTTTCTGTAAATGTTTCCGTTGTTTTAACAAAGCCAAATGCTTACTGACTCAACCGAATAGTTCCAAAGTTTTAACCTAACCAAAATTAACTCCAGTCGAGGATGAGAACCACGGAATTGTTTTTGTTTTGCTAACAAAAATGCTGCTGCTGTTAAATAAACAAGTCTTTCTGATTAACATTCAGTTGTCATTTTTTTAAAACTTGTAACAGTGCATGTTTTAACTATGCAGCTGTTTAACAAATTATGAAAAATAGAAAATGTAGATTTAGCACCATTTTATCTGTTCACCTGCTTTTCAAACACTTATGTCCACTAATTACAGATTACAAAAGCCCAAATAATTTAATGCTGTGTGGGACAGGGTTTAGTACGATTTTCTGCCATTTTACTTGTACAGCTGAGAAGAGGGACATAAACTTATTGGTCTCTCTCTTCTCTTACCAACTGTGTGGTAATGCAACCTGCATTCTAGCAGGCGGACTGTGGAAGCAACACAGTAATATCAAATGAGATATTGGGAAAAGTACTACTTCCTACTACATTATTATATCAGACCACTAAGAAGTGCTAAATAATAGGTATGGTAAACAGGTAAAAACATTTATTCAATCTTTGACATGCTCACCCACACACTTACCTGTCACCTGAGCTCTGTACCACAGCTTATCATCTAAACGGGCAACACAGGATTGTCCAATCACAGGGCAGTAGATGCTGAGCTTGTCTTCTTCAAGCAATGCAAGATCATTGTAGAACTCTTGAAGCTTGGCTGAGAGCAACATGAACTCCATGTTGTCAACCTGGTGGCGATGTTGGAAGATAGATTCAGTTAACCAATAAGTGTGGGAAAAATTCAAAATGCTATCTCTGTCTCTATAAAATAAATCTATCTGATCGAAAAATCACTCATCTTTGGAAAAGAGAGTTTATTACAGAGAAATGGCTCTTTCCAAAATAAAAGCTATACTATCCGCTTCTTCTGGGCTATATTCTCAGCAGCATATTAAACATATCAGGTCCCCCATAAGGAGAATCCTGTGCTAACGGCTGTCTAAATGACTCGGGTAAAGTTTGTAGCATGCGTGTTTGTTGTTTTGGTCTGCTTCCACTTGTCTTTGCACTAGGATGATGTTGGCGTATATGCGCAGTCATATTCGTTGTGTTCCCACTAGTTCTGTCAGCGTTAATCTCATTAAAATTACATTAACGCCATAACGTGGCAAATCTCTGTTAATGAGTTACCGCGGATCGCCCCGTGCGTGGGTCTGGGCGGCATCAACACGTTAACAAGCTAACTGCGCTGACACACTAGTTCCCACCAATAGTTGGGTTGCGGTCACGTGGTTCTGATGACGTGCGGAGGCAGCGCGATTTTTGAGTGGAGGGCGGAAGTAAACATGGAGGACACTGTGGAGAGTCAGGAGAGCAGCTATTGTGCAACTTTAGACCCCGTTTCTCGGGAGAGATATAAACAGATAGTTAAAAAATATATCGGACGTGATCCGTATTCTTTGAAAATGTCCGAATACACCACAGAAGTAAAGGATTTGCCTACTATCGAGGCTGTGGATATCACCAACTACTTGGTCCTCCAGACTTCTTACTACACTAGGCAGCAAATGAAAGCTTTCAAGAGTCTGGAGGCGTACAATTTTTTTGTCAGCGGGTGGGTCCACAACCTTGGAACAAAACGTCTCCGTGATGGATACAGTTTGGTGTTTGCAAGGGTGAGTGTTTGTTCTTATATTGCTTTATCTTAAACACGCTAACAGTTAGCGGTAGCGGCTTTAACGTCAACAAACATGCCACATCCTTAGGACTTCGTTAGAGTGACAGTTGTTTGTTTCAAGGTAAACCATTCTCAGCGGTCTAACGAGACACCTCTGAAGACTTGGGTAATTGCAAAGGAGGATGGAGAAGTGATTGCAGCTCATTGCAATTGTATGGCAGGGTTAGTAGCCTGTTCTCCACTGTCACTAGGCTCAAATCCGGGCTCTCAGCCGTCTGTTGCATATCCAAAATCGCCTCTGCACATCGATGCTGTTCTGCCTTAAGCTTCATTCTTTTCTCTCGTTTGAGAACTGATTCCGATCTGGGTTTTCGTTCGTAGCCGAGATTGACCGTCGGAGCCCAGTCCTCCGACTCTTCGTCATCCAAAGCACTTGGGCAGCCTATAGTCCCAATCAAGTCAATATTAGACTACTAACTTAAAAGCACTAAGTAAACGAGAATTTAACGACAACCTAATGCTAATAAGTTCGTTTGCAAACATAACATTACCTCTGACGAAGTGGTCGCTGCAGACACGGGCATTGGCAGACTCTGCTCCTCCCGACTGTAAACGTAAATTTAAAATCCATTTTTTCCTACGTTTTTCGGTTAGAATTTTCCATTTTTCTCCTCTTCGTTGGGCTATTTTTGGTACCCTAAAATACCGTTTATCAGTTTCTCTGGTCGACCTACTGGAGCATCCGTAAACACAACAGGACATAGGCATTTTGCGTACTGTCTGTCTGTGATTTTGCGCTTATCTTTTTCACTTCCGACCGCCAGTCAAATTTCGCGCTTTACGTCGACGTCACGTCTACGTCAAATGAAACCTAGCTATTGAGCATTGCGTGGCACATCCAACATACTGTTTTACTTTTGTCCATGACGCGCTTACCATCAGGGTCATACTTCACATGAAAACCAAAATAGGTCCAAAGGCCAGATCTGAATGAGGGTGGGGGAGGTTCAATTTTGGGTAGCGTTGAGGCAGTTGGCATGTTGCAACGGGCTTAGCTTCTGTCTTGCTAGCTTGCGCTGCGCTCAGTGGATCTGCACCCAACAGTGCAGATCCACTGAGCGCTCAACACAGACAGCATCGTCAGAAGAAAGTTGATGAAATAAATAAAAAATTTTGTATTGTTCGATACATATGCGTACCGAACCGAAAGCACCATATCGAACGGTTCAATATCGATACGTGTATTGTTGCACCCCTAATAATTTTTCCCCCCCCACGCAATGCAATTTGTGTATTTTTTTTATTTAAATTATATTGCTGGCATCTGGAATTAATTGGAGGACATTACATATTTATTCATGTTCATGTGTAGTACCAGGTTGATGTAGAAGTTAGCAGGGTTGTTGATATGGCACACCATAGCACTGATCTCGCTGTTAATCTTGGGATATACAGGAGGGTAGTACAGCAGAGGCTTCCTGCTCAGCGTCACTGGAGAATAAAACCTATGAGCAGTTTTTGGGAGAAACATAGACAAGTTTAGGCCATTTTCGTGACAGAGCTTCAAAATAAATTTATATTCAGTCCTAATGAATAACATTTAATTCTTATGGGTTTGGGTTATATGACATTTATGGGTACCTGGCTACTTCAATGAAAACAAGATACTCTCTGATAGAGAGGAATACACTGGAGCTGAACTGTTCCACGGGAGCTTTCCGCAGGTCTACCAACAAAGACTCTCGGTCCTGACCCAAAGGCCGCATCTCCACTGCTGCAGAGCCAACCACATTGCGGAATTCAACCTGTGCCTCTTTACTCCAGCCCTTTGTCTGTGCCACACACACACACACACACAGACAATATTTATCCACAATAAAAAATACAACTAACATTTCAAGAAGCAATGAAAAACTAGTATCATCTTTCACTGGGAATAGAACTTTTAATAATAATAATGATAATAAACACTCACTGTTTTCCTTCATTAGAAATATCTCATAAAAAGCATATTTAGGTTCTTTCTTGTACTTTTTGAAATACTGGCACGTGAAACTTAAGAAAAAGGAGCTTTTACTATATCGACCTTCCAAGAAAGTATTCTTCAAAATACAAATTCTATATCCGTCTATAAATTTCCGCAGTCTTACCACATCATAAGGCACCAGGTCCTTGAGTGAACATCTGATGACCATTGGGGCAAAGTGAGCCAAGTCATTTTTTACGGCTCTACCCACTTTTCTCAGCTGGTTGTTCACAGCACTCAGTGAAGCCTCAGTAGCCTCGTCTTCGCTGGTAAATTCATCCAAACAATACAGAATTAACTAAAGCTAAGAACAGACAACTTCAAACATAGTATACTTATGTGCCACTTCTCTGATGAAAAAGAAATGAACAACACACAGAGTCAAAATAATCTTCTACAATGTCCCAGTTTCTTGGGGGAATTGGGGTTCTACGTTTACTGCAGTGCGTGTGTGTGTACCTATTTATGGTGATGCTTTTTGTGAGTCCATGATCAAGGAAGAAAACTCGGATACTAGCCAGCTGGGTGACTGCACAGGTTTTCACAGGCTCTAAAGAGCCTTTCTGCAAGACTTCGACCACTCTAGCCCGACACCAGTGGCCCTCGTTCCACTTTACACAGATCAAGGATTCTGCAGAGAAACCGTAAATCAAAGAAAACAAACAAACAAACATGACGATTTCTATAGCCATTCTGAATTAAAAGTATGGCTTGATGCATTCTCAGTAGAGCACGGCGATATGACCAAAAATATTTATCACGATATACATTTGAAAATTTGCGATAACGATATAACTGATGATATAATTGACACTAGACAAAATACTTTACAACTCCACAACTTTATTAGTCCAAAAAAAAGAAGAACATCAATGTATTTTCACTTAAACAAGCAGCTTTTTTTTAAGCTTTTTTAAGTGCATTAAAGTTATATAAAAATTAACAGTGCAAATGCAAATTCCTTGCCGACAGTTTAACCAAAAGGCATTTCCAGTGGAAACTGGCCAACATATCCTCAGCATAACCATGTATAATATCCACAAAACTTAAAAACGGGTTATACACACACACAATACGGTAATATTATGTTGAAGCGAAGTACGTATCACTCCGCGAGGCGCCTGATTACGGTAACCGTAATGCTCCGACAATCCATCAAGCGGTCCGGCTTCGTAGCTTAGCAAAGTTGTACTGAAACATTTGACAGATTTTCAAGTGCCGTGTAGCACATAAAATCGTTTCCAGGTCAGTAAACACAACCAGAATTCATACATAAGGCACACGAGATTATAAAGGACACTGTCAATTTTCAGAAAAATCAAAGGATTGATTTTAAGTGTGCCGTATTTTCCAAAAAAACAAAACAAAAAAAAAACACGGTAATAACGACGGCCCGCTAGCATGCTCTACCAAAAATAGTGCTTTGTTGTGTATCTGACGGACGAAAGCTAAACCAGTTCCACACCACTGAAGTTGCAGCATTTTTACAAACCAATTCTGGTTCATCCGTTTCATTTAACGATCCACTTTTGCTCTTCTCATTCTGCATCGCCGCCATGTGCGTATGTAAACAAAGGCAATGCGTATGTGTGTTTTACCCATATTCTATCGCGATATTTCATTTTCCTATCGTTGCCCAACATTACACCGGTATTACCGTGAATGGTATGATATGGCCCAGCCCTAATTCTCAGTATATGGAAAACTCAAGCATAATCAAAAAGGGAACAAGGAAGCAAGATAAAAAAAAAATATTGAAAGCTGCCAGTGCAACCCCTCTGCCTACTAGTAGGTGCATTGATGGCATAAATTTGAAAATCCTAGGTGACTTCCGTGAGTTATCACATGCAGATGACCTCCGACCTTGAGGTCGAACTAACTGAGATTTGAACTCATCCAAGATTTTTAAGAGATGCACTAATGGTACCAATTTGAAAATCCAATGTTGCCTCGTTCTCAAATTTTCTCCCAGCTGTTCATTCTCCTGGCAGGGTGACGACATTAGTCTTTTACCACCGAAGTATAATAAAATGATTTGCAATGTATTTTTCTCCACCCAATATCAAACCAATAGTAATTAGTTCACAAATTACAAAATTCCTAAATTATTGCATTAACTGTCAAGTCATTTTTATTCTTACAGTACAAACATTTTCCAAGGGAGCACAATTAAATTCAATGCCACTTTGTTACCTTAACTCATTAACAGTTTACGGAACAATTTACATTATCTAGCTTTGATTAAAAAGTATTCTCATGAACCATTCACTTCATAAATCCTGACACGCTGCTCTCTCCTATATAAGCTCCACACTACTGTCTGAGCATATATTGTTGTTGTTTGCACTAAGGCACGTAAAATGGCATTGTGATAGAAAAACAATATGGCATTCTTATATCGTGTAAAAAATTTATACTGCTATTATTACAAACACTATAATATAGCACCGCTCAAATATGTTTAAACTGAAATGTAAAATTTTCACACAAACCGAAGTGCACACACACACATACACAAACCTGTTTCCACTGTGTCCTTTGCAGTGAAGCTGCAACCATCTCCACTGCAGAGTTGGTTGATTTTGTCTGAAAGGATCTCACTTTCTCTCCTCTCAGCCACAGACTGGACATAGAACTGACTTGGATTCACAATGTGGGTTACCACCACCCACTGTGTGACTGCTAAAAACAGACAACAAATGGTTTGTCTAATTTAGAGCATGTACCAGTTAATTTTAAATGATGTGTGGTAGGACAACTGTTTTTTTGCTGGTTGACATTATGCTTATTGATCTACTTATATTGACTTTATCTTTATAACGATATAACACTATATAACAATTCCTTACCACTTCTCTTAGTAGCAGAGAACTGATGTTTTCTTCTCCTGTTAATTCTTAGTTTGTCACTGGCCAGTTCAGGCCCAGTTGGAGGGAGGGCTACAGGAAACATTTCAAAATAGATTAAAGCTTCTCTTTTGCCTCCATTTTAAGATTCTATTTGGCTCAAACATCATTTAAGAAAATCAATGTAAAGAATGTACTAACAACAAAGCAACACACCTTGTCCCTCATCTAAAAAGTCCTCAATAATCACATCTGGGCTTCCAAGGTCTGAAGCTGAGCTGTGGCGAGAAAGGTTGAACCTGCAACGAGATCTTGGGCTTGGAGAGGAGCCTCGTGATGATGGACTGTTAGCTCTTGGACTCTGCTGGCGCTGCTTTGGTGGGGTGTGGATTTTGTCACTGCGTGGAATACACCTGCTGTTTCTGCCATCTGGACGTTTCAAGTGAGACTTTCTACCAAACCTGCCTGGCTGGTAGCTTTTGGGTGGGGACTGAGCCAGGCTACAACAAATGTCACAAGTTAACATGCCTTCAAAAATTAAAGGCAATACAGATGGCACCAGCAGTGCACTGAAAATTAATGAATCTCTATTGAATCTTCTTTTGCCCATATTTCAGGATATATGTGTACTTACATATGTGTAACCACAATGTGTATATGTTTTAATGCCATATAAATTCTATTTATATTGCACCCAAATCACAACAACAGTTACCTCAAAGGGCTTTGACAACAGAACAACCACGTATTTGAACACAATCCTATTGTAGCACATTACCACCCCTTTACTAATACATTGTGCTGCAAATAAAACTCACAGAGCATTACTACAGTAATGCTTTGCTTTCAAACAGCCAGATTTTCATGTAGGGTTTTAAGTATTCAGCAGTAGTTCTCCAGGCTTTGTGAAGGTTTTTCACAGGTTTTCTTTGAACGTTGTCCACTCTTTGCTTAGTTTCAGCCCAGTCCTTCTACTTGCCTATTTTCAGGGTAAATTTTTTGCTTGAGCAACTTAACATTAAACCTATGAACCAACCATTTAAAAGATAAAAAGAAAGGAAAAAAAGCACCTAACTAAAGAGAGATGAACCAGTGTTGTGTCCATACATAACAGATAGCAGTTAGCAAAGAACCGATTTGAAGTTGTATCTTTAGGGACTTTGTTACCTGTTGAACAATTGTATTTCTTTATTTCTTTAACTGAATCTATGAAAAGAAATGCCAAAGATAACAAGGCAAGTCCTAAAATGCTATTATTGTAAAAATACTATACTACAACCTGGTATAGGGCTGGGCGATATGACCCAAAATTCATATCTCGGTATTTTTTACCTGGATGGCGATATAAGATATACATCTCGATTTTTTTTTTTTAAAGCCATAAGTTAAGAACAAAAAGAGAGTTCTTAGTCACACTGTGTCCCAGATGTCACACAGGCACTTTTATTTACATACAGCGTGGATGTACATGAAGAAATTACTCAAAAATAAATTATCAGCATTTATTAAATAATCATGGTCCATAAATAAAATAAAACAATGTTGTTTTTGTGCATAACAAAAAGCTCACAATTGTGCAGTCAAAATGCAAACTAATAGACGCTGAGCATAACAACAAAGAGACAGATTTCACAGCTGCACCACGTCTCTGAACAGGTGCCATTTGTGGTCCTTATACACACACAGTACGGTAATATTATGTTGAAGCACAGTACGTATCACTCCGCGAGGCTCCTCCTCGGTAGCCGTAATCCTCCGATAATCCATCAAGCGATACAGCTCCGTAGCTTAGCAAAGTCATATTAAAACATTTTTTTGACAGATTGCTGAGCGCTGTGTTCCACATAAAATCGGTTCGCGGTCAGTAAGCACAACCAGAATTCATACATAAGGCGCACTGTCGATTTTTGAGAAAATGAAAGGATTTTAGGCCGTGCAGCCCCTGTGGGCTGCATGTCGTTAGCGCGGTTAGCTCGTTAGCGCGGTTAGCTCGCTAACACGTTGACGCCGTCCAGCCCCACGCACGGAGCGATCCGCGGTAACTCGCTAACGGAGATTTTCCGCTTTCATCTTGTCATTGCCTGCAGGTGAAGCTATGGGGGAGGAGGGGGAGTTGTGTTTAGTGAAGGAGAGGCGAGGCCGAGTAACGCAGCGTAGAGACAAAAGTGGACGAAAGAGGCAAACCTGCGGCTCAACAAGTATAATTATAACGTAACATAGACTATATCGATATAAACGATATTGTCACATCTTATATCTCGCATGAAAATATATCGATATTTTAAAAAAACTCTATATCTCGCCCAGCCCTAACCTGGTATATACCAGGTTGTAGTATAATATGTTCTATGCATCACTGGAGGGACCAAGACATGCGTGAGACCTTAGGAAAAAAAGTGTATAGCAGATGAACAGTATCTGAAAGTCACGTCCTTATAAAATAGGGGGGAAAAAATCCAGCAATTATTTGAAAAAGGACTGGAGAAAGGCATCTAGGCTTCCAGTTCACCCATCTACTGTTCACCAAGGACTCATCAAAAATGGTCTCAGTTGAAGTGTGGGTGTCAAGAACCATTTTTTAAGTGGAGGAAACTGAGAAAAAGCTGGGGTATGCCAAATTAACCAAAAACTGGACAGAAAATCAGCGGCAACAGGTCTATTATAAATGCCACCATCACGTAATACCATTGGGAAAGCTTCTGATTGGCATTTAAAAGCATAACAATAACCCTAAACACATTGCCAGTGTGGAAAAGAATACATTTCAGCCCACCACGAATGAGTCATGAATTTGGCCTGACCAGAGGCAGAATTGACAGAAAGTAGAAGTAAGGCAGCCAAAATCCAAAGAAGAGCTTTGGATGTCTTTCCAGAAGCCTGAAGAACTATTCCTGAAGACTACTTAAAGGTATAACCAGAAAGCTGCCTAGAATAGCTTAGGCAGTGTCAAAGAATAAAGGGGGTTGAACCAAATGTTGACTTTCAAACTCGTTAAAATTGTAGGAACTCAGTTTTGGGCTTACTGTATTTGCACATGTTTACACATCTTAATAAATCTCTGCAACCATTTCCCCATTTTTTCCCTAATAAAAATATTTTTAAAAGATGAAGGGTGACTTAAGACTTGCACAGTTATGTATGGTAAAGTACAAGTTAGTAAGTACAAGACCATTAGCTGTAATTAATGTATATTCTGCATATAGAAGTCTATGGCACAATTCTTTTCTCAACTGCTCAAACAAACAAACAAAAAAGGTAAGACAAATCTTAAATCACTTGAAAGGGAATAATGAATACAAGTGGAAATCTATAAGGGATAAATTAAACACTCACTCTTTTGGGTCGCTGACTTCCATCTTCAAGGACAATGCTAAATTCCCATTCAGACACTCTAACTGGAAAACACAGCTGCAACACATACATAGATATCCCAGTTTTAAAATATGTAGAGATAAAAGTATATCACTCATGCACTCAGACTCCCGCACTTTCCTGCACACATTATTGTTACTATTTTAATATGTCAATATACTATTGGGAAGACAGTAAAGAACTTGTTTCATGTATAAAGGTCATGTCCAAATTCATGGGCTGCATCCTGCTGAGGGGCCTTCGCGGTCTACGTGGGCCAGGTCCTCAGAAGATCTGGTAGGCCGGAAGTAAACGGCTGTGGAATTGGACGGTCTAGCCTTCTGATTATTAAACTCCGCTGTCTCGGTGGAGTTTAATAAACTCAGCCGTCTGCTCCTTGCTATCTAAAATATGACAGGACACTGGCGTAAATTCTCAACCATCTCACACTTCTGTTTGATCAGTTTTCTGTTTGACGTTTATTCAGCTGTGTGAAAACCAAGGAGGAACCCACCCGGGGGATTAATAAACGTTTATTTTATCTAATCTAATAACTTTAATCTCAGCCAAACCGATTTACTCACGAACAAACAAAACACTGAAAAAAGCCAAACAATAACATTTTTAGGTTGTCTAAGTGACTTTTATATTACGTTTAACCTGAGTTGCGAAAGTCCGCGGTGATCTGAAAATGATGTGCCGGGAGTTGTGCCGTTCTCGGCAGCTTCAGTGACCCCTGAGCTCCCGGCTAGCTATCGAGCTGGTGGGTAACATACGTCTCCGAAAACGTTGCCGCACTTTTGCAAATATGCGATGTCTTGATAAACAGAGCAGATATTTGAAGTTTACACACCCACATTCTCACCTGAAAATATGTTAAAAGCTTATTTTGTGACCCAGAAAGATTAATAAGAGTAATTTTAAAACTTAGTAGCGGCCGCCATTGTTGAAAACTGGAATTGGCTGAGCCACGCTATGAATTCTGGGATATGGTGGGCCACGAAGGACACACCCGACCCATCCTTCAAATTAGGGGAAAAGGAGGACGCATTTGTCGGCTACATTCGGAGGAGTCTACGAATTTGGACAGCCTTCGGCGTGTCGCTGTGACGTAATCGGTCAACAAATGCGTCCTCAGGAGGATGCAGCCCATGAATTTGGACACGACCGAAGTGTTCTATATATGTCCCCTACAAACCAAACAATAACAAACCTCATTCCAGTCCCCATGGTAATGCATTTCATATCAATCAACTGGTCATCCACTGGAGCCTGCAGTGTCTCTAATACCTATTATTCAAAGAGAATCAGCATATTTCAGAATTCACTATATTGTCTTCTTTTCTATAAATTATTAAAGCAGCAGGTGAAGTCACATCAATTTGTTACAAATTTTACAGAATTTGACATATACTGTGTGAGGAGGAATCTGTCAGGATGTATGTAAGAATAACAAACACCTTATTTAGTATGCAGTACTGCTCCAAAAAGGGGACACAGCGCACTTTTCTGGCCATCTGCATGGCAATCTCCAATGCCTTTATTCGCTCCTGGATGTGGCGCACTGCTGCTTGGCTGGATGAGAATTTTGTCTCCAGTTCTGTCAGCTGGCTCATCTGTGAGTCTTTCCTGTTTTGTTTTTTTTTAAAGCAAGTAAAAACAACAACAACAAAAAAAACCTAAAGATGTTTCTTGGATGAAAAACCTTAAAAAAAAACCCAAAAAAACAACAACAAAAAATTCTTTTTAAAGAAGTCCAGTCCCCTTCTCTTCAAGCTCTTAAGAAACTCTGATAAACCACTTTTCCAAAGGTGAACACAGGATATCATTACAAAGCCTTTCTATTGAACTACATTTTGAGACTTTAACATCCATACCAGTTTTGAACAGCATGTAAAGCCTTGTCTGCAGCTTGCTTGATCTCCATCTCCAGCCGAGCTACCTCTCTCTTCACTTGTTCTTCCAGACCAGTCGTCAGTGTCTGCACAAATGAAAAACATTTATTTGCAAATCCAACAACAGTCTCAAAGAACATTTTTTGTATTATAATTAATGTTATGTTAAATAACAAACAGTTAGTGATAATATTCTACAACATGTGTTCAGGTTGTTTTTATCTTGTTGTACGACACTGTTAAAATATAAAGGCGGCGTATAAAAGATAAAAAACACAATTTGCCTAAGTTATCATTCAAAGACTTGGGAGCAACACTTAACCCACAAAATCAATGTTAAGGACCTATTGCTAATAAACCTTATTAGTTATGATTTGCTCTATCAGTTGTGAGCTTTTAAGCATTACATTTGTTTTTTCCTTTTTTGGGGGGGGGGGGGGGGGGGGGGGGTCTTTTGCAACTGTCAACTATGAAATCAGTTTCAGGTGTGGTATATAAGAAAGGGATTTTTGGATGTTTTCATTTAAGACAGCTTCCACTTTTAAAAAGACAAGTATGGAATGCAGCTTTTACCTCATGGATGTGCACAAGCTGGGCAAGAGTTTCTGCAGCCTGAGCCAATGCCTCATCTACAGTCTTCTGAATCTTCTCAATATCAGCTGGCTAGAAAAGATCAGCATCAGAAATTTTAATTCAACAATTATTAAATATTTCCCAGTCATTCGTGGTTAGTACTAAAAGCATGTACTAATGAGAATAAATCAAATATTTATGCCAGTAACCTGAGAAAGAAACATGTAGTGCTATGCTTGAATGTCATCTCACATAACATGCTGCATTAACACAGTCAATGTGTCAATGTGCGATGAGAAAACAACTTTCTTTCTCCACTACTAACCTCACCCAAACTTACCTGCTCCATATCAGAGCTGACATGAGTGTCTGTGGATGGTGATGCCTTGTTCTTTTTGCGATTCTTTGATTTGTCACATCTGAGGTTTAAGAAGAGAAATACCAGAAAATTTATCATAACAAGAGTACGCAGAGAGCTCAACTTCATATTTTATGATGTTGTTTTTACAAAATGATGACATCAGCCTTTTATGGCATCATTGTGACATTGTATTGAAGAAAAAAAAACAAAAAAAAAGTGTTGTACAGCTCTCTCCATGCCCTGTCAACCTAGGTACTTATGTCACCTAAGTCCTATTATATTGATGTGAAATTTGAAGATGATCTATTAAAAACTGTGGGTAATATAAAGTTTTTACTGATTTTCACATTTGGTGTGCCCTTCACCTGATTTTCACCAAAATAAATCAGCTTGAACTGGTATTGGTATCTACTGTCACACAAAATTTGAAAATAATATGGTAAATGGCCTGTATTTGTATAGCGCTTTACTAGTCCCTAGGACCCCAAAGCGCTTTACACATCCAGTCATCCACCCATTCACACACTGGTGATGACAAGCTACACTGTAGCCACAGTCACCCTGGGGCACACTGACAGAGGCGCCCCAGGGTGGGGCAACTGAAAACTGTGGGAGCTAGGCTACTAACAACCAGACAAACAAACTGAACTGACAACATACTCCCTCCCTTCAGGGGGAGAATAAAGACTCTCTAATGATACTGTAAAATCTATGGCACATTCATTACATGCAGAGGAGGCAAAATTCTTAACAGCACTGAATTTCCCGGAGGAACCCACCCGAGGGATTAATAAAGTTTCATCTAATCTAGCATTCAACTTCTGATACAGCAGTGGGTTAGCTCAATAGTCAGAGATGCATCTTACCTTTTCATCTTATTCATTTTAGTAGTGTAGATAAGGCCTATGATTCTGCTGTCTTCCTGCAGACCATACACTTGCCCTTCGGGAAGAGTGGACACAACCTGCAGGGAGGATCAATTTGGCTACGTTCACACTGCAGGCGAAAGCGCATCAAATCCGATTTTTTTGACCCTATGCGACCCATATCCGATCATGCTATGACAGTGTGAACGGCGCAAATCCGATATTTTCAAATCCGATCTGGGTCACTTTCGTATGTGGTACTGAATCCGATACATATCCGATGTTTCAGAAAGCGACTGCTGTTTGAACGGTTAAGTCGCATTAAATCCGCCTTTTACGTCACCGACACAAGACTGAAGCCAATTATCAGCGCCCGAGAAGACATCGCGAACGCTTCCTGGCCATCCAGTGTGGATGTCAGTGAAACTGTTGGGAAGACAACGTAAACATTTTATTTGTACTGTATAATCTGCAGATTCTGACAGAAATCTACAGCTATCCTTTGAAGCACCGCTCCTCTCTTAAACGGCAATAAGGATCATTATTAGGTTATTTACATTATTATGTAAATAACAAAATAACTTAAAGCAAAAATTGGGAAACGTAAAGTCCGAAGTCTTTATATTAAGGGCCATCAGTCAAACAATACTGTTTGCTCTGGGTCTAAACAGAGCGCGTTGTGTGTGACATCTTCTTTTGCGCATGCGGGCCGCTTTGAGCGTTCACACTAGAGAGCGTTTGCTGTCGCATTTTATTTGTAGTGTGAACGAGCAGACAAAAAAATCGGATTTGATCAAAAAATCGGAATTGAGCATTAAGACCTGCAGTGTGAACGTAGCCTTTGATAGCTTACAATCACCCTTTGACTTTTTCTGCAATGAAGAACTTTGATGCAAAACCACATCAATAGCAACTGTTGCTGATTTAGCTTGAAAAAAAAAATAAAGAAAAAGCTACTTTCGGTCTGTTCGAACACAATGTGTGTTATGTAAAACTACTAAAATATCCAGTGACATTACAACAGACAACAGCCATGTGTTTCTAGCATTTCTTGCACATCTACACCTACCCTTAAGGAAAGTAATCATTTCACATTTATACGTGAAGTGCTTTACAAATTAATAAGCCACTAATTTAGTAATCTATGATGAAAGTGATCCTTTTAAATTTGCTACTGTCAACAACTGAGTTGCGGCCTCCACTGAATGGAAAGACAATTTTTACCTCACACTCCGGACATCTGATGACACTGTCACATTCAAGAGACTGCAGGCAAAATGTGCAATAGATGTGGCCACATAAAAGCACACGGGGGAGATTGCCGGGGATATCATCCTCTGTAAGAAAAAAGAAAAAAGAAAAAAAAAGGGATAAACTTTGTTTTTGTTCCCTTGATCTTTGATCTTAAAAAGATATATTATCAAAATACAGAGATCTTATCATAACAAAATGTTATCACTGGTTGAATACATTAGTCTGTAATTTACCCAAATTTAGCTTAGTTGTTCTGGACACAGTACTTCAAAAATGAATGAAACAGGAAACATTGTAGTTAAGTTTTTTTAAGACAATGTTTAGCTAAATGACATGCAACTAATCCAGAGGTTAAATATGGACAACTGCAGCTGATTTATGACCTAAAACTTTGTATTGGTCTAAATGAATTTAGAGCTATTCTGTGCTAGGACACACCAACACTTGTAACGTGATCTGGGAGTAATACCAATTTTGACAAACTACGTGTGGTCGACTAAGACAGATACCGAAATATATTTAAAAATCTGATATATCAGCTGATTTTCTTTTTCTGTCAGCTCTGCTCAGCAGGTTGTTGTACTTGTGACATTACACTAGTACAACAACTAGTGTGGCCCTTTTCAACAAAGTTCGAACAAAATTACGTTGCGGATACATATTTTGGTGACGATGAAGTTATTTATGGGCAACGTAGGTCGATTATGACACGTGAAACAACAGCAAATGGAGAGTGAAACATCGCATTGAATATGAAATCAAACGAATTATTATGTATAATAATACTGTTTTTTAAAAAACATAGAAGCTGTATGTGTCATGACCATTACAGTAATGAAATACTGCCAACAGGATTGCAAAGTGCCATCTGGTGGACAAGCTATGCAACACCAACAGTCATAGCATATTTGAAGGGCGTTTCTGTACCGGTTTCTATACCGGTTTTTATAACGCCATATGGAAAACGTAACTACGAACTTTAACTTATTAAAATTTAAAATTTGAGACATGTTTTTCTCTTGTCCCAATTAAAAAAATTTTACGGGCTCGGTCAATATACTTGACAATTTTAGTTCTTTCTTAGGTCGCTACATGACAGAAGAATACACATTCTGAAAAATTCATAAGTTTGCAGTTAGCGGTTTTCGGCAAAGTTTGATATGAACAAATTTGCATAATTAGCTAACTTAGCTAACTGATACCGCTGCTAGCTAGCGAACAGAAGTAAGTTATACCGTCATGTAAGACGGTATAACGTGTGTTAACGAGTATTAAATTGTAAGAAAAACATTTTAAAACCCCTACCAGGAAGCGTGAAGGCCTCCCCACATAACTTGCAAATTGCAGCGCTGTGGTTTTCGCCTCTGTCCATCCTTGTTGAACTGCCTTCCCTAAACTGATTTATCGAGAAGGTTCTCCAGTTTTTCTTTGTCACGTGACGGTGCAGGTGCGTTTACTGCCCAGGCATGTTCATTGCGTCATTGAGTGATGAAACACTTTTATTTACAGAACCGTTATTAATTTACTACATTGCTTTAATGCTCTGTTGCATCAATATCCATTATATAAGACAGGCAGTCACTTTTTAGAGTCATATAGAGTAAATATAAAATAATAATAATAATAATTACAAAGAAGCAAAACGATAGCCAAAAGTAATTGCTAAATAGCGGAAACTTCAATTTTCTTCAAATCATTAGCAGTAAAACCAACCTAGTGCCAAACTTCCTGCCAAATTTTTGTAAAACTATCTACTTAACCCTTATTGTTCCAAGCCTGAGTCAAAATTACCTTACAAGTTCACATCCATTCTAGGAAAAGTAAATATTTATAAAAACTGTATAATTTTGTGAAATCAAATCTAAACCATAGATGAGAAAATAGAGATCGAATTCACTCATTGGCTATTTAATCAGCAACTACTGAAATATAAACCTTAGACATACAATTTGAGGCAATAAGGCTGAAAAATTGAGTCCTGATTTTGTACACGTTTTGTGAACACTTGGGGGCACCAAAGATTAAGGCAGAGTCGTAACGGACGAGTTGGAAAAATATATTCTTGTGTTTGCGCAGATACACTCTTTGACATTCTTTCTTCTTCTTATCTAAAGTAATTTAAAAAGACTGATTATGGAGTGACCATTTGCATTTCACCCTTGTGAATATTCCCATAGATCTGCTCTTATCCCTTTAGTCATCCCTCTAGGTTAAACATTACAGATAAGTGTGTGTCATAGGTGGCAACATTGGGGAGATTTCTCGCTTAATTATAAGGACAAATGCTTGTGTTAAAAAAATTGTACTGATTTAGCATCTTCACTCTGGTCAAGCAAATAATAATCTTATTATATTAAAATAATATGAATTAATTACATGTAGGCTTAAAATTTCTGGTTTATCAAATGCCACTGGGCAGACTCTATTCTTCCTCTCCTGCCTTGTCTTTCTTAGTGAAGTTACCTCATCATCTCCCATCTCTGGTGTGTGTGGATGTTTTGAAAAATGCTTAAATACCCACTGGAAGCTCAGATGTGTTTCACAGGTCTGAATGTACAAACTGCATAAGTTGGAATAATATGAATCTGTATAATTTTGTTTTTAATGTTTTGAATTTCTCACCCATCTCTTGTATTTTCTTTGTATTTTCTCTGTATTTTCTCTCACAATATGTATTCCTCTTATTTGCTGTATTATGTATTCTTTTGTTTTCTCTTGAACCGATTTTCAAGTCTTCACAGCAATTCTAATGGCAGCACTTTGCCCCTTCTTCCATCTGAGCACAGCTGCCAGCAGCACCGCTGCCCGAGGACAATGGCAAGCTACTCAGTGAAGCAGCAGTAACTGGGAGTGACAAGGCAGTGGAGAGCAGAGAGGCAGAGACATCAGATGGTAAAGGTAAATCATCTGGTATGCAACACTGCCAAAATGTAACCTTCAGAGAGTATCCTTCCAGGTCCATTAAGGGCGGAATAAAATGGCAGCGCATGAAGAGGGACTTTTCATCACGAGCTGGCAGGATTCACCTCCAAACAACAACATGAAATACATGTTTTTTATTAGCATAACTCCCACCTCTGTAAGTGTCTGAATTAATGCATCTCCTAACTTTGATCTCAAGTCAAAGCAGATCACCTTTGAGGTGTCACAAGCCTGCAGGGATATAAAAACACCTGGAGTCAGGAGAATATCCAAGATCCAAGATCAGTTAACACTGGCTCAAGGATGTGTAGCACTACAAGTGCATCTGACATAGTGTTTAAATATTGCTTAAATTAAGAAAACAAAAGAGACACTCTAGAAAAGAAAGAAATTGCATTTTTAATGGTCAGTGTTTGTAGTAACTCTGCATTTCTTTGCAAAGTTATTTGTACTTCATTATTTTTCTTTCATTTTACAAGAGTGACCAAAGAAAAATGAAATCTCTTTTTCTTTGAAAGAATCTTTTTTTTCTTTCTTTTTTTTTTACATTGTTTCTTTGTCTGCAAGCAGGTTTTCAAAACTTTCTACCAAACAAATAAATATTTCTACCTTTCTGCACTTTGAATCGATGAAGAGAATATGATGATTTTTTTTTCTCTGCCCGTTCTGTTGGTTTTTGTCTTTTGCCCTTCTCCCCCGTCCCTCTTCTCAGCTGTTTCTCTTTCCCTCTTTCTTTCTCCCCTTCTTTCCCCCAGTCAAGTCTGTCCCGTATTCATTAAGTGAAAATAAAATAAACAATAAAAGGTGAATCAAATGGACCATTACGGCAAGGCTGGGATGGTCAGTTTGGTAAAGTAAATCCGTTGGGCATCTTTCTTTGCCTTTAGACAACAATTCTGATGGCAAAAGAGCCAAACGGGACAGGCCAAAAAAAAAGAAAAAAAAAAAAAAAAAAAGAGAGAATATGATGAGTCTGATTTGACGACTGAAGGAATCTGAACATCGGTCAGGATGATAATAGGCAGACTGGAAGGGGGCAGGGACGGCTATATGTGCATATATGTGTATGTACTGTGGCGGGGGGGTTGTAACTGTGTTTACCGCAAGTAATGAACCAATCAGCAGGCTGCCCAGGGGAGGATGTAGGGGCGCCAGATAGGGGAATGGGGGTTGTCCCCCCATCGCTCCTCTTCCTAAATGTGGGTCACTTCCCGTCCTCGGGTGATTTTCCTCGTGTTTCTTTAGGAACAATAACCCTTTTGCACCCCCAAAACCTTATCAAATCACTCACTCATTAATGATGCTCTTAATTAAGCTTTGCTGTCTTATTAGCTCTAGCGAGATGCCTCAAACAAGCCTTGAACAACCATCAGCTCACTTTATTGTTGTTATTCGGCTATTTCCCAAATCGGTTATTGTGGGTCACTTCATGCGACAGAAGATGATGTCTATAGAAAGCAGTCTATTTGTGTGTACTTCAAAGGTCTTATTAAAAGAAAACACAAACCACCCCATCCTGCTTGTGTCTTTCATTCTAAGGGTAAACCGGGTCAGAGTATTGATGTTACTGGACTCAGAACGTGTACTTTAAAAATCAGTCGGTCGAAACAAACAAAACCATTGATCTTGATGCAGTCATCTGGCATATAGATTTTTTTTAAGGAAGTATCATAGATTTTTTTTCTACCAAGGAACCTCTTATCTTTTTTTAATCTTTGAGGAAGCCCCACTGAACCATTAATTTCCACCCCCCCCCCCACCCCGACTACCCCCTCCACTTGGGTCCTGACCGACTGAGTAAAAAAAAGAAAAGAAAACAAGGAAAGGTCAGTAGACATCCAAAGCAAGGATTTAAGTGGTTGACCCCCGCAGGCCACTTGGTCAAAGCATGAAAAGAGCAGAGGCGATGCCAAATGACAGTCGCTTCCTTGTACCTCCTGTAATTTCTTTGTCTGGCCACAGAAAGACCGGCTATCCCATTAGGTAGAATAATACTCCAAGAGATATGCTTTAATTATTGAAAGGTTATACTGCTTTATGTATTTTGATATGCACATTTTTTTTTACATGTGCATAATGTTTTTTGGCCTTGACAAAGTCCATTTCTGTTTTTGACTGGCAGATATATGCCTGAATATAGCTGTTACAATTAGATTCAGGTCAGCTGAAACAAACAGAAATAGGGCTGCTCTTTTTTATGTGTAGTGACCGCAGAAATTCACATAATGATGATGATACAGGGGGTGGGGAGTGTTTCACATTTGTTCACAATACTCTCAAAATGGACACATTATATCCATCGCTTACAGATTTCCAATTGACAGCTTCCAGAGACTTTCAGTAGCAACCTTTTAAGGTCATCGTCTAAGCTACTGCAGGAACACTTTGACTTCTCCCTTTTAATCTAGCATTACTAAGTTTTTCATAAGTAGTTAGATGTATGCTGAATAACCAGAAAAAAACAACAAAAAAGCAAACCATCAGGATATGTGCACACTGTGGTCATAAAGGGATAGACATGGTCATCACCAATACTCAGGTATAATGGTATAATTAATGATAGGTACTTACCTCACAGACAATTGTTCTGTCAGTGGGCTGGTTTCAGTCATTGTGCAAATGTACTGTTTATAAGGTTGGGGAAAGCTGCAGTCAGCTGAGACTGAACAAGTCATGAGTAACAAAACGTTTTCTCCCACTGAAAATGCGACATCCACATAAACAGGATCAACCTTTTGGGATTTACTTACCTGGATGATTGCGCATGCATCAAGGCAAGCTGTGGTGTTTAGATGATGCTCAACTGGTACTAATGGGACCAAAGTATGCCGAGGATATTGCCCACACTATTATACCAACAACAGCCTGAGCTTTTGATACAAGGCAGGATGGGTCAAACCAGATTCTGATACTGCCATTAACATGTTGCTGCAGAAGTCAAGACTCATCAGACCAGGTAATGTCTTGTTAATCTTCTATTGTCCAGTTCTGGTATGCCCATGCAAACTGTAGCCTGAGTTGCCTGTTCTTAGCTAACAGGAGTGGCACCAAGTGCTGTCTTCTGCTGCTGTAGCCCATCTGTTTCAAGGTTTAACGTTGTTGTGCATTTGGAGATGATCTTTTTCATACCCTGGTTATTAAGTTGCTCCCCTATCAGCCTGAAGCAGTCTTGCCATTCTCCCTCTTCTGACATCAACAAGGCAATTTTTGCCAAGAGATCTGTTGCCCACTGGATTTTTTTTTTTTGCCGACCGTTCTCTGCAAACTCTGGAGATTGGGAAAATCCCAGTAGCTCAGTAGTTTCTGAAATGCTAAGACCAGCCCATCAGACATTTTTCCAGGGTGGAATGATTGCACACAATACACCTTTTGTGACCAAAAAACCCCAAAACAAGTTTTGATTTATTTTGGATTTTCTCTGATCCACAAACTTTGACCAGAACTATAGACAACAAACATTAGTCTTTAGCCTTTTTCTTTGGGCTGATCTGTGTATTTGTAGAGTTCATACTCATTAGGAGACATGAAGACTGTTCTTTCCATTTATCAGCTATATTTACAAGGTGTATTTCATGACTCTGACCTTTAAAACTAAAACCCATAACTGTGGACATATCTTCCCTTTTATGTATTGTCCTTGCACCCCTCTGTACTACTTCTGCCACTGTTGTGTTTTTTAGATCGCTCTACTTAAGAGCTGTTCTGAAGAGTTGCTTCTGTGATTGTAATTTGTATTTGTATTTGTATCTTTATTTATTTCAGACATCATAAAACAAACAAAAAAACCAATATATACTCGTCTACATGTATTTTCATTTACGAATATGAATATATGTGTAGATATACACACACACACGTATTTGTACAGACAAACAAGAAAAATATAATAAAATAAAACACATTCGTCTAACATGAGATAACAGTTGTCTGGTCTGAAAAGGAGTAGGAAGAAGTATGCACATACTTATTAACTCCTACCCCTGCTCAACATCTTATTAATCCCACATATTTACCTAATTCTCCTCATCACATATTCCACACAATACACAAGAAAACTTATATCAACAAGGCTGGCACGATATTTATAATTTAAATACGAGTTGACATATTTATACATACAATGGGTGATTGTCTTTTTCAATATCATATCCTTCCAAGAGTAATTTTCGAAGTGTCTTTATGAACTTGCCAATTCCTGAGCATTGCTGTAATTCTGCAGTAAAGCTATTCCACAGTTTTACTCCATAAATAGTTACGCAAAAGGTTTTAACATTTGACCGTGCTTTAAGAATCTTCAGATTCAATTTACCCCTTAGTTCATAGTCTCCTTCTCTGTCATAGAACATCCTCTGTATATTTCTTGGTAACATATTGTATCTAGCTTTATACATAATTTTTGCCGTTTTGTATTTTATAAGATCCATAAACTTCAATATTTTTAATTTCAAAAACATGGCGTTAGTATGGTCTCTATATCCAGCTTTACTAATTATCCTGATTGCTTTTTTTTGAATTTTACATATTGGTTGAAGTGAAGTTTTATATGTGTTTCCCCAAATTTCCGCACAGTATTCCAAATATGGCAATATAAGTGAACAGTAAAGTACCCGGAGTGATTTGGAAGGCAAAAAATATTTAACTTTACTCAGTATGGAGACACTTCTTGACAGTTTAGCTTGTACATACTTTATATGAGGTTTCCAGCAGATTTTGTTATCTATTATCACACCCAGAAATTTTGTATCCGAAACTTGCTCTAATTCGACATTATTTACTAATAACTTTGCTTCGGCATTGTATCAAAGCAACAACCCTCTAATTTGACTTTTCTTTAGTGGAAGGTGGACAAATTTGCAGGAACGTTTCTGTTAAAGTGTGCACTGTGCTTCAGGACATGACGGCATAATGATTTGCAGGTACATATGTAATACTGATACAGGCCACAGGCCACTTTTTGTCATAAATTTTGTCCGGATTTTACAGTAGAACTCTTTACCGACAGTCAGTTTCAGCCCACAAATTCACAATGCGCAACCCTTTAAATGTAGAAAAAAGATGCTTCTGATGTGAAGCACAGTCTAAAGGCTCAGTGACTGAAAACCAACTGGTATATTTGGTATAGCTTTTAAAATTTGATCATAATCAATCATGATTTAAATAAACTAGGTAGTTTTTATTACAGGATTGTTCTGCAGAATTCGTTTTTCTGTTCACACTGCGCACAGTAGAATCTGCGGTGTTGTACTATAACACTAGTGTCAGCAGTGCACAGCTATTCTTAAGAGAGAACCAGATAATCCCAAAAAGCCCTTGTTAAAAACAACTCAAAGTCAGGCTTAGTGTCTATGTCTATGAACCCTTAGTCACCCTTCCTCAGTCTTGCTGCCTCTCCCTATTTCTTCCATCCTCCTTACTCATACACATGATCACCTGCACTCGTTCACATGTACACTTGGTCATGCTCTCTTCACACTCAAACCTTAATCCTTTATGCTCAAAGACGTAGTTAGGAGGTGTAGGCGGTGGATGAATGGGTACCAGTCATTGGGAGTGACTTGGAAAGCTGGCATAGTTTTTAGACCAGCTAAAAATCACATCAAGGAGAAGGATTTGGGAGAGGGAGGGAAAATGAAAGATCATCTCGTTAGCCATACTGACTTACTGGTCTGTCATTAAGCATTTCATGACCTGTCCATCCTAAGAAAAAAAGGAAAAAGAAAAACAAGAGCTCAGCACCTCTGCCACTTAGCTTTTTGCACCAGAGGCCACTGTCCTCTGCAAAACAGGATGTTTTAAGTTGCGGGATGGTGTGTGTGTGTGGTGGGTGGAGGGGGCTGTATCATTTTGGGTGCGGATGGGGCCGCGTGCTTTAATAGGAAGCTGTGAGCAGTCTGTGTTGTAATTATCTCACTTTGCTGCACTTACAGAATGCTTGACCTGCTTCTCAGCATTGATATGGCACATTTGTCAGGGTGAGGATAGGGTTGTGTGGGAATAAAGAAAATATTTAACTGCTAAACAGCTTTCATCAATAGCATTGCATTAAAATGTTTATTAAAGCCACTGGCATTAGACTAAAACTTTTATTAAAGGTGCGGCTATAATCATCTTATACACACATTGCAAATAGTGCTCATGAAGAGTTGATGCTCAGTCTATTTAAGGTCTTAAGCTTCTTTGGCGCGACGATCTATTGTGTAAGTGACTTGGAGCAGCAGAAGGTTAAAAGCATACACGCTTACAAACACAAATGATTTTAAAAGATAGGCCAGGCTGAAGGCCTGGAATTCATTTAGCTTCTAACTGCATTTGAGTTTGCCTAGTAACGAGTGACAAAAGAAGAGTCAAGAAAATTGTAAGTCCCCAGGGACCATCTGAAGGGCGAAACAAACTGCAATGTATGGAAGAATGTGATGAAAAGAGGAACTTCTCTGTCTGTTTTTAGCTTTCTAGTAATCATTAACTGTAACTGCATGTCATATTCTTATCTGACGCATGAAGGGGCGGAACCCTGATATATTAAAAGCATTCTGAAGTGTATTTTTGGGCGGAGACCTATGCTGAGTGTGTTGCAGTGTACCTCTCCCCACGCATGTGTTCAATAAAATCATTGTTTGACCAAACTCTTTTGGACCATTGTTGCTTTGGACTCATCCTCAATATTTGGAATTCGGGACAGTTGGCACACAGGATTTGGATCTATGTGGGAGTTTGCGTGAAGGAGAAATGTTTTTTGTGTGAGTGAGAACATGTGTAAGTGTGATGGTGTGCTTCGGCTGCCCTGGGTGTGACAGAGGCTCTGAGAGTCTTGGTCTTCATGGGTGGGCGATAGAAGGGGTGAAGAAGTTGGAAAGATATCAAAGTGTTGTGTGATTTGCCTTATCACAAGACCCAAATTGAAAAGAAAATGCTACAAGGTTAATTACTGGATTAATGTATGTTATGGGAATAAGTTTTGGGGATCCTCCAAACAACGTCTGGTTTGCAGCACATAAACTGTACAACGTTTAGCCCACCAAATATACCTGTTTGAGATATTTGTTGGAGCATACAACTATAAGCAATAAACCATTAATGAAGCACTCAAACAGTTACATCCATCAGCCATAATGCAAAGATTTCATCAACAATTGAAACAAATGTTTGCTAAATGATGCACAACGATTATTTCATATTTACTTTTTACTCTTGTGAGGCAAGAGGCAGAACTAGGCTCAAATCAGGCAACAGGTCCTTAAATTGGTCAAAAATAAATGTAAAATAGAATTATACACATTAAAGTTTAGTTAAGGTAATATTAAGGTTTTTAGTCAATTCTTACACTTACCATGTAACATTAATTCTTTTCAGGTTTCATGCCCCACTTTTGCCACTTTACCCCTCCCACCTTATGGTGGGGAGTAGTAAAGATCTGTTTTTCTATTTAAACACACTATGCTGATAAAATATTTTATGAATGTCTGATGTAATACAAATGCTTTTCCTTGCTTGCATGTCTTTAAATGTAGCCTAACGAGTGTTTTTATTTGGACTGTATATATTTACTCTACATGTTTGTATTGTTGAATCAGTGTGGTGAATGCATCAGTCTCTTTAGGCAGGTTCTCAGCTTTGCTTTGTGTTGTTGGCTCTGTGTTTAAATTGAAACACTGTAAAAATGGTACATGCGTCCTCGGTCGTACAGGGATTTGTGCCAGTGTGTGTGACTGTAGCATGAGGTTTATACTGTTAACTGGTAATTATCTGACAGTGCATTTCAGGACATGTTACAGGTGAAAAGAAAGGTAACTTGCATTTCTTTTAGAATAGTAATCTATAACACATTACAAAATACATTTTGATGTCTGCTTAAAAGACTAAGATTGATTTAAAACAATAGCCCAGAAAACAATAGATGACATCACAGAAATCTTTATACATGATTTTTGACTTTTCCAGCTGTTTGCTTGAGTTAGTTAAATTTAAATTTAAGTAAAATGTGGTGAAAATAAACTAACCAGTTATTTAATTAATGATTTCACTCTTCTTTTATTTGGTTTTTACTTATATCTCATGTAATTTTATTTTACAGTTCCAATATACAACACTTTGTGTCAGCTGTGGTTGTTTTAAAGTGCTTTATAAATAAAGATGATGATGATGATGCAGCTGCCCTTGAAAAGTACTGCTGTACTAACAGTATTGCTAAAGTTAGGACACACTACTTCATCATAACATCGTACCATTAACTTTGAGCCCTACTAGACATATAGCTGTTGCAAATGATACTTGGGCAGAATGCATAAAAAGTGCTCTGGTGTGCTGCAACAAAATATGACCCAATGAAGTTGGACATTCCGCACTTTTAGCATACTACGTTTGACACACTAAATGTTGGGACACATTAAATCATTTCTGGCACAGTAAATAATATGGTAGTACAGTTAATGGAATGTGCTCTCGATTTGTCACAGCAGGAAGAGGTGATACTAATGACATTAAAATTACTGCATTCCTTTGAGCTGGGTTGCTTCCAGGTTTCTGTGTTGTAAACGCTGGCTCACTGGGACGCTTGATGGAATAATTAACAAAATTGGTTTCACCTACGCGTTTACTGCTCTGACAAATCAAGAAGCCTGCTATGAAAGGGGTATATTTAATTTGTCAAGCTTCGTCTCTCTGCATAATAAAAAATCTGCTCCGATCTTCCTGCCAGTGGTCCCTAGGTTTTAACACAGTATTATAATACTGCTTTGAAAGGCAAGGCAAGGCAAGTTTATTTGTATAGCACAATTCAACAACAAGGTGATTCAAAGTGCTTTACAGAGACATTAGAAACAAGAACAAATAAAAAGCATGATTTAAAATTGATTAAAACAAGCAAATAAACTAACTAACTAATTAACAAACAAACAAACAAACAACAGTATATAAAATCAAAACAGATAAAATCAGAACAGTAGATAAAATCAGTAGTTAAATGTAAGTTTTGAAATTTAAGCTTAAAGTGTGGATTTGGTGCTTTATTCAAGTCTTCAACCTGGATTTAAATAAACTGAGTGTTTCAGCTGATCTGAGGCTTTCTGGGAGTTTGTTCCAGATATACGGAGCATAAAAGCTGAATGCAGCTTCTCCGTGTCTGGTTCTGACTCTGGGAACTGATAAAAGACCGGATCCAGATGACCTGAGGGATCTGGAAGGTTCATACTGGGTCAGGAGGTCATTGATGTATTTTGGTCCTAAACCATTCAGAGCTTTATAGGCCAGCATCAGAACTTTAAAGTCTATCCTCTGACGGACAGGCAGCCAGTGTAAGGACCTCAGAGCTGGACTGATGTGGTCCACTTTTTTGGTCTTAGTGAGGACTCGAGCAGCAGAGTTCTGAATGAGCTGTAGTTGTCTGACTGATTTTTTAGGTAGACCTGTAAAGATGCTGTTACAGTAATCAAGCCTACTAAAGATGAATGCATGGACTAGTTTTTCCAGGTCCTGTTGAGACATCAGATCTTTTATCCTTGATATATTCTTGAGGTGATAGTAAGCTGACTTTGTTATTGTCTTAATGTGTTTTTCTAAGTTTAGGTCTGCATCCATCACTACACCCAAATTTCTCGCCTGGTTTGTGGTTTTTAGATGTATAGATTGAAGTTCTCTGGTGACCTGTAATCGTTTTTCTTTGGCGCCAAAGACTATTACCTCAGTTTTGTTTTTGTTTAGCTGGAGAAAATTGTGGCACAACCAGTCATTGATTTCCTCAATGCATTTACCAAGAGCCTGTACAGGGCCTCGGTCTCCTGGTGACATTGTGATATATATTTGTGTGTCATCTGCATAGCTGTGATAGTTTATTTTGTTGTTGTTTATAATCTGTGCCAGTGGGAGCATGTAGATGTTAAACAGAAGGGGTCCCAAGATGGAACCTTGGGGAACTCCACATGTGATACTTGTCTGCTCAGATGTGAAGTTACCTATTGATACAAAGTATTTCCTGTTTTCTACGTATGTTTTGAACCAGTTTAGTACAGTTCCTGAAAAACCTGCCCAGTTCTCCAGTCGTTTGAGTAATATGTTGTGGTCAACTGTATCAAATGCTGCACTGAGATCCAGTAAAACTAGGACTGACATTTTTCCACTGTCTGTATTCAGACATATGTCATTAAACACTTTGGTCAGAGCGGTTTCAGTGCTGTGGTTCTGTCTAAAACCTGACTGGAAGGCATCGTAGCAATTATTCTGTTTTAAGAAGTAACTCGATGAGAACAGCTCCACTGTTACTTTGGTCCAACCAAGTTTCAGTTAAAAACATAAAATCAAGGCTGTGCTCAGTGATTAAATCATTAATTAAAAATGTTTTCCCAGCTAGAGATCTAATGTTTAATAAAGCCAACTTAAGTGTTTTAGAGGTATTACTTGTCCCCTCGTGTTTGGGAGCAGTCTGTGGCACACAAGGTATGTTTACTATGTTTAAAGATCTTTTAGAGTGCAGCTCTCTGTGTTTTGACCAGGCCACATGTCTCCTGTCACCTAAAAGTACAGAAATTTTAAAACCTTCTAGTAAACAGGGTCCCAGCTTCTCCTGGGAAAAGTCATCACTGCCATAATCCTCACAGCCCGGACCCTTCACACATCACGCATCAGACTGCGGAGACAGGGCATGAAGAGGAACTAAGGGGGGCGAGGCTGGGCAATGTGACTTCGATTGCTCTGTTGAGGGTGGGGCTCGATGGCGAACCTTTGGCCGCTCTGGTGGGGGGTTTATGGGGGACAAAAAGGGATTGGGACGGGGGGTAGATCTGAGCCCAGCATTGACCCACTCCATCATCTCCTCAGTGAATTTCAGGTGTGGGGAGGAGGGAGAAAGGGAGGGGGAGGAGGGTGATGGCCTGTCAGGGATTTGGGGGACTGGGGAAGGTCGTGGTCCCTTGTCCTGGTCGTTGGTGTTGTTGAGAGAGTTGGAAGCAAATAGGGACCCCTCTTCTTGCCTTAGATGTCTCTCCTTTCTGAGGCTCTTCCTCAGATGCCATGGATGTCTCTCCTTTCTGAGGCTCTTCCCGGGTGGGGGCAAATGGAGCTCCTCCTCAAGGTTTCTGCTGGGCTTTGTCTGTTCTTGGAGTACTGTTTGTTCCTCTTTATGAGATAACTCCTCGTTTATCTCAGCCTTGGCACCAAGCACGGATGGATGACGTATGGAATAAAACAAGTTGGAGGTGAACAGTTTCACCCCTGACTTGTTAAAATTAAATCCATTTGCTTTGAACAGATGCCTGCGTTCCCAAAAAATATTAAAGTTGTCGATAAAGTGCACTGAGTGGTCAGCACATGCTGATATAAGCCATTTATTCAGTGTAAACAACCTGCTGAATCTCTCGTCTCCTCCTCTGACCGGCGGTACAGGTCCACTGACGAATACAGCTGCATTCAGAGAGTTTACAGTATTTAATAATCCAGTAAAGTCCCGTTTCAGAACCTCCGACTGTTGTTTGGACACATCGTTTGACCCTGTATGCAGAACAATGTTTGTCACAGTTGGATATTCATCTGCAATTTGAAGAATTCTCTCCTTCAGGTTGTTGACCATATCGTTAGGAAAGCAGAGGACTTTAGTGTTCTTACCGCACATCCTTTGTACATCCTTTACGGCAGAGTCACCCACAATCAGAGTTTCAGGCCTAGCTTTCCCTGTGGCCTTTCACTTTTCAACAGATTTTCAGACCTTATTTCGCTGCTTTTAGATGGATGGTTGTCCGATATAGATCCAGGGTCCTTTGATAGTGGAGCAAATCTGTTCTGCAGTTTCACATTCAGTTGTTTTGGAGGTTTGTTGTTAACCTTCCTATTCATGGTTGTCCAGTCCTGTTTCCTCCCGTATACAGGGGTAGAAGAGCTTCTCTGTCTCGTAGGAAGTGAAGGCCAGTCGGTTTCAGAGATTTCAGCTCGCTGTGCCCTGCCTGTGATACGTCCTCCCCCTTCCAGGAGACATGATTTATGTCTTGGTTTTGCACCAAGACAGTCTAGGGGGGGATTATCACTTGAGGATTTATAATAATGCACAGAGTCTACTTTCTTGGTCATGTTATCTGTGCTCCTTAGCTGTGTACTAGCTTGCTCATCGCCATTGTTTTGAATCAAAGGCAAGGTTGTTTCATTTCCACACAGTCCATTTACCTCCACGTTTACTTCTGAATTTTTGTCTCCAGTACTGCAATCTTCTGCAGGAGGCTGTGGTAGTCATCTGTGGAGAGGGAAGGCATCTTGTTGCTAGTTAGCCTAGCGGTTAGCACCTTTCCAGGCTATTGAGGCTGCTCGGTGCCCAGACGCTGTAATCAGGCTTCAGCTGTGTCTAGGCCACAGACACACGGAGCGCTGAGGATAAGGTAACCATAAAATGTTGCTGTTTCTGTTAAGAACACTCTAGTCCTAATGATCTACAAGTGTCCAGAAGTTATCGCAGGTAAGCTCACACGGAAAAAAGGGAAAAAATCAGCATAAAAATAAATAAAAATCAATATAAGAAGCAAAGCATTCAAGGGCAAAGAGATGAATGACCTCAGGACCCAAAGGACTCTCAAGGATACAAAAGACAAAAGGAAAAGAAAAATCTGGTCCCAATGTAAAGCTTAACGTCATCGGTTTTGCCTTCTGGTTGATGTAGTGCTGACAGATTTTTGTTTTTCAAGAGGTGACATCTGTCAGGAGACATGATTCAGCCAGGATGCATTCCACATTCAGGTCTTTGGCATACACAGAAGTGCCGCTCTTCCACCTTCATTATTCCTGCATGAATCAGATGGAGGAACAGCTGCTCGGGTGACTCCAAGAGAATTTAAAACAGAAATACTTTGGCAGGAAACAGCGAGACATACTGCGCTGATGAACTGTGATTTTGTTTCATGCCTGCCTGATACAGTTAAAATGCTTTGACTCAGCAAATCAGGTCCTTCATGTGCGTGTATGTCTTTAAGTGTAACAAATAAAGGGGACTGTGCTTCATGTATTCACTTCTGATTTTCAAACATAGTTTTTAACAGTACATCGAGTCTTCCAAATGTTCTTTTTAAGGATGTAAAAATTAAATCATCTGAACCGACAAGAACACCAGGTCTCATATAAGGAAGCTCCTCAACCTCATCTAATTTTTGCAGAAGTTGGCTTAAGAGTGCTGAAAGAGCTGCACTTCAAACTAACTACTGCTGGCAACGAAAATTGAGTTACTAATGCTCTCGCACATCGCAGTCGTGACTCACACACATCTCCCTTACTTGGCAGAATTGGGGTAGATGACACACACCTGGGCTTGTTGGCAGGCATTTACCGTCACCATTTATTTTCCTATGAAGTGGTGAGCTGCTTCAAAGCACTGCTTGGAAAAGCCTAAAAGGATCAGGTTAGAATTGCCTGTTAAAACCACTATTTGTCACTATAGTGTATACTGAAAGCACATGAAACTCTGTTAATCATCAAACTGTTGCTTTAAATAGCCTGGGACTTACAGAAAACACACACACACTCACCTGGGCCAGAATTGGGAGTGTTGAAGACAAATGAGAGGAAAGTTGGCGTTGTGAGCGCATAAAGACAAAAAGCCTAAGAAGGTAATTAATGCATCTATTCTGGTTCCTATGTAGCAACATGAAATATGTTGTGTGCAGGGGGGGACTGTGAAATAGGCTTCACTGTATTCATGCTTTATGTTCACTGATTAATAACTACACTTTTTCACCACTGACCTCGCACATTTTTCTGTCATTACTCACTAATGACACATGTAAATACTGCTTAGTGGAAAGCACAGAGTCCAGTATGAAGAGCATAAATCTGATAGAGCTTGGTCTATATTAATAATATTAATATTATATAGATTATCCCAATAGGATAATTTGGGTAGTGTGAACGGTGTTGGATTTGTTGTGGGTTTAAGTGGAACTGAATAAAGATTAGGTGAGATCAGTGTTGGCATGTTAGTAATTCAAAAAAAGTATCAAAGCACAAATGAGGTCGAGGACACACACATTCGTGTCTCCATAACTTCAGAAGAAATTTTCTCGACCTCCATTTATTTCCCACTTATAACTCTTGCTATAACTGCTTGCCACATTTGCTTTGTGTTCCAGTAAGGAAGGCAGGTCCTCGTGACCGTGTGCACAACAGCAGTTACACACAAACACACACACACAAACAACAACAACTCTGTATGTAACAAAGTACAGCTGGAATTCACTTGTTTTCTTGCTGTCACCACAAACATCCTTCTAAAATACCGTACAGTTGTCCTCTTCTCCCCTCTTCACTTTGGTAGACAGTGAGTCTTTGTTATTGCCCTTCATCCGTCTGTGTCACTGCAGACAGATGATGACAACAATGCCATCAGCCCCTAAACCCACAGCAATAATTACACCTCTAACACAGAGCCGACCCGCCTCTTGTCAGTCAGGGCCACGATAAACCGTGACAGTGACTGCAGCGAAACACCTGCATGAATGACTCGGAGGTGAAGAAAGACTAATGTGGCAGTGAAGTGTGGCGCCACGCCGCGGGCACACTCATGGCCTTGTAATCTGAAGGAAATGGGCGGCAGGATGACTTCCTGAAATGTCAGCTTTGTGGTTTTATATTCTTGTACTCAGTGTTTTCTCCTCTCCTGTCCTCTTGGGTCAAACAATGTAAAAAACAAACAAAACACTGAATGCTGTAACAAACATTATAGCATTCAAAGAAATACAAATATCATTTAAAAGTTGGAAAGGTAGAAAGTCGAACTTGTTTTTTTTCCATTGTAGTTTTGACTGACACCATTAGTCCATGTATTCATTTATCTATTGTATTAGGAACAGAATATGGGGTTTGTTTTCTTAGCTTTTGCCAATGGTTGTGTCATTATAATACCATATTTACCTCCTTAAGTATTCTTTTGTAAATTTGCTTAAGTCACCAAGGTGATCAGACATAAGGTATTGTTCTTGGTGAAAGCTAGGAATGTCAGACACCCTAAAACTCAATAAAAGAGCTCCATCTTACTTTGCAGCTCACAGTTATTTCTTTCTTCCATGCCTTTTATGATTCATATGTTCCCATAAATGGGTCCACATCACCCACTGACACGGGTGTAACAGCTAACATGCCTAATATGATGCCACTAGACGTCCCCTCATGTTAAATTCAGTGTACAATTTATTGCTTGCCCGCTCCAGGCTCCACACTCAACACTGACTAAAGCACAGAGGATGGGAGACACAATGCTTTGCTGTGTGACACTAATGCATGCATTAATACGCATGGACATGCAGATACACACAGCCAAGCATATTGTAAATATGACTCAGAGGGATGGATGTCAGTATAATGAAAAGATCAACACCAAGATACTTAGTGGGGAAAACAGACACATTACTAAAATGCTTTTACTTCTCATTGCATCAAAAGAAGAGGATTCGGGAAAACCTGTGACTAACTTGAAATACTATACTTTTGAGCTTCAAAAACACGTGAATTCAGATCGCCACTAAAACCTGCCGAGTAAGTCCTGCTACATTATCAGATTCCCCGCTGCCTGCGGCATGCTCCAAAATCTGTTCCAAATATGCTAATATTTTTAATGTGCTCATATTTTCCATCCTGCGAATTTAGGTCAGCATTCAAATACAATGTTGTCAATCCAGCTCAGTGCAGCTGCTATAAAACTTATCACCTTACACCTTTTGCAGACTCAAGCCTACACTGGGTGAGTATTAGATACTTTTAGAAGCAGTGGTTACTTACTGAACCAAGTAGAGCTACATATTTACAGTGGCCCTGACAGGTCAAATGCACTGCAAAGTAAAAAACAAACAAACAAACAAAACCCACACACCCACAAATAGGAAAAATGCTGCAAAAGCTTCCAAAAAACCCCCAAAACTAAAACCCCAAAAGTGTTTTTGGGTGCTAACTGGACTGGACAGTTGTGCACGCAATAAGCTAACTGTAAATAGCTAAAAAATAGACATGTATCTACAGTATTATATGAATCATGTAATCAAAACACACATTACCTGCATCTTTTTCCTTCCTCACAATACAGACGATTCCTCCGCTTCTTTTTAGCGTGTCTCAGTGCGAGGCAAAGCATGTAAGAGACACACTTTGCCTCTCCACGTATGCTTAAGATACTGCATTTAATATATTAATATAAGGCAAGAAGTCAGCAGTGACCAAGAAAGGTATGAAGTGGCAGCATCCTTCAATGCTAGAAACCTTTTAAACTATCTCAAGCTAAGTGGCTAATATGTACTTAGATGTAAATGTGTTAGAAAAGTCTATTTAAACACTGTCCTGTAATTATTTTCACGTTGGCTTGAAATAAATTATCTACCTCTGCTGGTACTGCAGTTTGCTGCAACTTCACGCTTATATAGACAAAGCGTGACATCCACACGGTGGACTGGAATGTCTATTACACGCTTTGCTGTGATACTGGATTTGGTCGCCTTTCCAACTGTTCTGTAATTACCTTCAGTTGTGGCTTTTTGAGTTTTTTTCTTTCTTTTTTTTTTTTTTGCTTAGACTGTGTTTTATTCAGCTTTCATTATGTTTTATTCACCTTTTCTTTTGTTCGCTGGTGTATTCTTAAGTTTCAGTGCGTTTGACCTCCCAGGGCCACCGTACATATTTCTTTTTTGCAGACACAAGTGACTGTGATTTATTTGAACAGATTTTCTTATTTGATGTGAGCTCTTACTGGATTTTATAGATGGTTCTTCGTCTGTGCATTATTGAGCTCCAAAGTTTTGCCTTAAGTTCAATGACAAACTGTCGTCCTAATAACCACGGGATTCTTGATGTACTCAGATGTTGAATTTGCACAAAGTAGGGAACGTCAATACTAGCGCTCTGTCATTTCTGGATTAATGAAACCCAGCGTGGAGAATCAGCTGGAATTCTTGCATTAGTTAATTCATTATGTATTTGCCTTCATTTTCTTCCAGAGCCTTCACTGTCTGTTAGTCTGAGGATAAACACGAGCCAGTCACATCAGGCCCACACCCTCCCTGTTTATACTGACAATGATGACTTGCCCCTAGCTCCGGCCCCGCCACGGCCGTCCACACATGGAACTCATTCTATCTGTGCACAACACCACGAAAGGCTGCCGGATCGCTCCAGCAGCATCATCCTGTAAAACAATCTGTTACTACGGCAACAGGTGCTGTTGGAGACATCCACAATTTAACAAAGAGCAGGAGTTTAAGTGACCAGTCACAGAAAGTTGAGTTTATGGGCAAAGCAGAGCTTTAGGGAAACACAGTAAGGATGACATCAGTGTCCGCACATGCACATGATCTAGAAATAGAGTCACTGTGTTTGTCTTGGCCCGCCTCTCTGCAGTTACTAAGGCTGTGTCAAAATGTGATATGTTGCAGATATCATCTTGCACATGCCAAGAAAACTGTTTAAAAAAAAGATTTAATGAGCTTAAGGTATTAATGCGTGTTAAAACTCAATCGGAGCATTCCTGTCAAACTAGTGCTGCAAGATCGCTGAAATGGATTAGTTTGTTTACAAAGGCAACAACTATCAGAGGCGAGAAAAAAAAGAATAGCCTTTGAAAAGCCCTGCGTGGGTGCAACCATATGATCTCACGATGTTTTGTTGAAGCGACTTGAACAAGACTGTAAATATTTGAGCAAAGTGTGTGTGTTTTAACCCTGCTTTACTGTGTGAATAATGTCACATTATAGTACCGTCCTGCTAAAATCTAGGTCGGGCTGGCTGCCAAACTAACAGAACTCGTGTCATATGAAAACTTTTGCCCCACTCTGTGCCTGTGCGAACACATTCTTCAACCAGAATATCCTATAATCCCCTATTTCAAACTCAAGATGACAATGAAGCCCCAAACTATAATTAACCCTTGCACGTCCAGCATACTTCACATGCCTTTCAAAATAAAGACAAAATGATACGTGACTTCTTCTGTTAGAAGAATCTTTGCTATGTGTGCGAAGAAATGATGCAACTGTAACGAGTAGCTGCTGCACATTGAGGAATTTTACACACAAAAGGAGTTGACTTTGGTTTTAAGCTCTGTGAAAAGCAAACATTTAGAAGTGGGTCTGACTGTTGATAGATTAGGATTACAACATAGCTGATTAAGAGGAACACAATGAACATTCCTTAGCTGACCCTTTTTGTGTTTAATACTTAACTTTGCTGTTAGAAGAATGATGTTGATCAATTTAAAAGGGACAGTGCCGTGCCTGCTGAGTCACTGCACTGTGACAGGGCTACAGTACGGTCTTGTGATGTTAATGCCGTGTGGATGAAGACCTGGATGACTCAACCCTGAAGACTGGTTGGTACAACTGCCCATTTTTCAGGGTACAGAAGGTGGGGAGTAGTGGGTGGACAGATCACTGGACCAGGAAAGATTGCTTCCAGGCCTTTCCAAATGCCGTGTCCAGATGAATGATCACTAACTGGAGATGACTGGATCTGAGTTTAAATCAAGTGTTGCTCAAAACAGAACCTGGCCACTTTTTCCTTTCAGGTCTATTTTTTCTCTCCTTACTCTCAGCCTAGTTTCTGCACTATTCTTCCTTTTAATCCCCCTTTTTGCCACCCCTTTCATATTCATCACTCCCATTTCTTCCCTCCTTTTATTTTTTTTAAAATAAAAAAACAACCCTTTCCATAAAAAACAACCACAAACCCACTGCTCCTGTGCGTGACTTCCATTTTTAAACTGTATGCTGCATTTATTCCCAGCATTTCCGTGATCTTTTACTGTCACACGGTTTGCTCTGACCTGTCCTGTTTAAATTAATCCGATTTTATGAGCCCAGCACAGCAGAAAGCAATGTATGGTGACTTCGTTTCAGTTGCGTGTTTTATACATAGTAATTAAAAAATGCTGAAACAATTGCAAGAAAAAAAAAGCCACACATGAGTTTTAATTGATAACAAAAAGAAAATGAGAAACAGAAAAAAGCTCACAAAAATTTAAATTTAATATTCAATTCAATTCAGTTCAATTCAATTCAATTCAATTTTATTTATATAGCGCCAAATCACAACAAAAGTCGCCTCAAGGCGCTTCATAGATACAGAGAAAAACCCAACAATCATATGACCCCCTATGAGCAAGCACTTTGACGACAGTGGGAAGGAAAAACTCCCTTTTAACAGGAAGAAACCTCCGGCAGAACCAGGCTCAGGGAGGGGCGGAGCCATCTGCTGCGACCGGTTGGGGTGAGAGAAGGAAGACAGGATAAAAGACATGCTGTGGAAGAGAGACAGAGGTTAATATCAGTAGTTTTGAGTGTAATCAAAGGACTCTTTTACATGCTGACAGAGATTCTCTGTGTTCAAGGTTCTGCTGACCCCGGGCCAGGGTTTTCCTTTTTTTTCAAATTGTTATTCATCACATACAAAGACTTAGATAATTTCCTGTTGCATTAATAAAGAATTTCTGATTCTGATATTATAACTGTCTTAAAATCTCTTTTTAAATCAAGCTTGAGATATTTGATATCCTTAAAATGCTTAAAAATCTCCAGAATTTAAAAATTAGGCTTGGATAATTTTGGTTTTGGGGACAACTATCAGCTTGCAATTCAGTCAACAACCTCTGGGGGAGCCATGGTAAGAGTTCGTTGGTTAGGCATGTTGGTACAGGATGAAATATCATGACAGGATTAGTTTTTAACTGAATGAAAGATGGCTTTTGTGTCACGATGTAACAACTCCTTGAGATAAATGACATCACTTTGGGGCCCTCTGACTTTTATAGCGTCACTATCACTAAGGATTATGACTGGTTAACCAACACATGAAATCCTCATTAGCTTCACCTCTACTTTTAGTCTTCTTTTAATATAATAATATTAGTATGCTAATAAGCTACTATGACATCAAGATGTCAAATATTTAGCTTTTATGTGAGAACAATTCTCAGAACAACCTCTGGCATCCTGTGAGGGACGGCGCAGACAGGGTTAAATTCTCTGTGGAAGGGATTTTTTTTGGAGGGGCAGTCATGAGGTTATCCCCCTGTGTCAGACTGTCACTTTTGCCCAAGGCACCTAAGGAAGAAGATTAAGTGGAAATGACCGGAACTGGTGTTTGCAAGTGTACGCACAAGATAGGAGTTCTGTGGCCACATCAAAACAATGTTTGCTCACTTCCTGCACTGCTGACCGGATTTGGCTCCACGTGAGCCTAAAGTTTTTCCCTCCCTGACAAAATGACATTCAATATATTTTTTGCTGTTGCTTTTGTAACACAGTGGTGATATAGTAAAAATAACAAAGGGGCAGTATACTTTGAACGTGACTTCAAGGGCTCGATCCAACCATAATAGGAGCACTAGAACAACTCCCAACATGTAGACAGCTAAATTTAATTTGTGGTTTTTTCTTTATGTTGTGCAGAATAGTTTTTGATTTTGTTTTTCCCCCCCTGTATTTTCTGCCTGACAAAAGATTACTATAGATTACTTCACAGATTACTATAATTGGAATAGAAAGACTGCACATGCCAGCAGCACCTTTACCTATCCCTGTCATGCTCCTGACAGGAAATCAAGGTATGGGCACAAACTAGGATATAGGTGCCTCGTGATTGAAAGTGTTCTCACTGATTTATTTAGAACACATAAAAAATAGCATAGACTTGATCCTATAAAACTGATGGATGATTTTCAGAAGTCATAGTGAGACACCAAACCCTCTCCCTCCCTGTCACAGAAACAGGCCACGCAAAATGGTTACAGAACAAATAACAACCAACGTGATTCATGTGTCAACTAACTGACACGTTTACAGAGAGTTCATGTTTTACTCTGATCTTATTATATTCAACAATCTGCTGTTTGTGAGCAGCAGAAGAAGAAGACATTATTGAGTTAATCTGGGGGTCATACGGAAGTGTTAAAACCACCTGCAGGTTAGGTAATACACAAATTCCCCAAATAACAGACTTCCCTTTGAGGGGGAGCCACATGTTTGATAAACACAGTGACCGCTTGTGTTTGCAGTCAACACAGAAACCATCAAGTCCACTTTTTCTAAATGGTTATCTAACGCTCTATCACACAAAGTTACATCATTGTTATACAACCCTCACAGAATGGGACGGGACTGTCAGCTGATGGTTTGGAGCATCTTTCATAGTTTTTAAATAACACAATGTGATCCCTGCACCTCTTTTTATTTTTATTCTGGCTGAATACTTCCTTTTGCTGGAAATTGCCACTGAGTAATATTTTTTACTGATCTGATTAATAAAAATAGAACTACTTAATTAAATAGTTGCTCTGAACATAAAATCCAACAGTGTGGGGCTCTCTCACACGGTCAGCTGGCAAAACAGGTTTTCTCATAAAAAAAGAAGCATTCCTCTTGGCAGGCCTTGCTGGCCTCCATTTCACTGCAAAGACGATGGATTGCTGTGGATTGTTTCCCCATCACATGGAGAAAATATTAAAAAGAGTGCATCATCCACCACTGGTGGCCAGACTTCAGTGATTAGCGCTCTCAGACGGGCCTCTTTTTGAGTGGGTGAGTTCAGGTGAAATGGACACGTTAAATTGTCTGTGTAGAGCTCATTTGTTATGTTCCCTTTCCTACAAACACAGTGTTGTAGTCGAAAATATATCGTAGGTTTCTTCCACTGTCAGAATGTGTTTGTGGCCACTGCCTGGAGTCAACACACCGGTTAAAAAAATATGCTCCCTAAAATAAATGGACTAAAGCACAAGGAGAGAATTATGAGACGTGTTGCCATCGGTGGGAGGGTCACTCTCATATCTGATGTGCATCTGGCAGTGAAAGTAAAACAAATAAGAATTTGACGGATGATAAATAAGACACCGCACCAAGATGTATTATAATGTGTCTCGTTAACATTTCTCTCGATGACTAATCATGCTGTGGTTGGCTACTTTTTGTAATTCCTCACAGATAACCAAAATCATTGCTCACCACTGCACATCAGCAGGGCCAAGAAAATCCCACAGGTGCTGAACGCCCAGGAAAGGCTGCCATTCTCTAGCCTGTCCAAAAAAACCCAGAAACTTTTCAAGTTTACTTTTTTACAATCTACCTTAGCAATGAGCAAGTTAACAGTTTAAAAGATAGTGGAAGAGCAGCTTATAGACAACATATTCTTGTCTGATCTGCCTCTGCATTAAAACCATCTTTCTGAAGTTCTGGAGAACACGTCCCACCCATTAAGCTGTGGGAGTATTATTTTGTTCTCAAGTATCAATAATAGGAGTAAGTTCCAGGGAGTTTAGAGGACTTGGGCTCATTTTGGTAGAGCAGGGGATTCTGCTGGGAGACCACTGATGTCAGGGGTGTGGGAGTGCTTGGACTGTAACAATGTTTAGGTGACAGGGCCCATTAAAGTAATGTCCATATGAATACCAGAACCCAAAGTTCCCCAGAAGAACATTACTCTGTAACAACATGCTCGATATTGCACAGTGATTCTGCTTGAAGCTGTGTTTTTTCTGCATGCTGCCACAGCCGTCTTAATGCTCTCCAGGTGGTTTAGAGGAAAATCTATCTTTTGATAACTAAATACTTATGGCCCACTGGCTTCAATAGAAGCCGTGGAAGTTGCCAAGCTTGATTATCAACCAAGCAATGTGGGAACTGTTTGTCAGCCTGACAGTCCAGCAGCCAAAAATGCTTCAAAACATGTTTGCATACCTTGCAACCAGTGTCAGTGTATCTTGGAAAACTAAACCTGCACAGTCCAGTTGCAACTAAGGAGGAACAAAAACACCAAAGATAATTTTGTAGCCTAGTTTTAAAATCTTGAACATTTAAAATTATTTTGCGCTTGCCAAAAGTAATTTGGCAAGTCTCATACTTACATTTTATTAAATCTTCACCAACATTTGTTTTTAGATTTCTAATGATTTATTTTTTTTTACATTCAATTTCAAATAAATGAGCTCCTTACCTGTTCTGATTTTTTTGAAGCCATTGGCATGGCCCTAAAACATTAATCACATTGCTAAAGCGGCTTTACCATGGCTTGATGTCTCTGGTTGGCAAAGACAAAGTTATATTTAAGTGCAAACACATGACACGAGTGTACTGCACATGACAGCCAAAAAGCTGCAATGGGTGAGCAGCCAACACACAAGTCCATATGTCAGAGAGCACCAAGCTGCTGAGCCACTGGCTGCAAAGTTCATGCTTTTATTTATGCACCAAATTATACTGTGAAGCTGATTTCTAAACATTTTCTTGTAAAACAAATGTGAGTCAAAAAGATCCCATAAAGAATAAAATCCATTTAGATGTGTAATGATGTTAGTTTTCTTTGTATATTACATAAAGCTATAACAGTTTAGGAAATGAAACCCTCACCACTCAAAAAGCATTATCATTCCCAACACGTAACATACCGACAATTTATCACGGCCCAAGGTTCCACGTTCTTGTGAGGTTCTCAACTGAATGCCGCTCGCAGTGCTAAGACACGCTTAGAGCAGAGGCTCCAGCCGTCCATTCCAGCCCCAATCATAACGTTAACCCTAACCTTAACCCTATCACATACTGTTTTCCAAAGTGATTCATGATCAGAATGTAAAACACATTTACAAGTATAGATTCCTTCCAACCGGCTCTCATGCCTCTGAACGCGTAACATACCAACGATTTGTCACATGCGTCGGTATGTTACGCGCTGGGATGAGAACGTGTTGCAAAAACAAGGGGAATTCAGAATAATATCTTATTTTGATGTTTATTTGATCAAATAATCTTGGTATTGAATGACAAGATCATTCAATAAAGTAAAAGTGAGCTAGCAAAGTTGAGGAGTGCTGGACAACACCTAAATGTATGTAAAAGAGGAGCAAATGTTATTGCTGCTATTTGGTTTGCAGCAAGTTGTTAAATGGTGAATATTTAATGTTTTAAGGAAATAATTAAAATGCTTGAATTTGTTAGAGATAACTCCACTTACCTTTCTACAAATGTGATCATTGGTAATAACTAAATAAATCTAAACTATACATGGTAGAAAAGATGCTTAATGTAAATTTCTGCTACCGTGACCATGATCGAAACACAACATATTGCCCCACATGAGATGAAAAAAGATGCAAACTTCTTCTTTTTTTTGCAGCAAGGGAGTGCTAACAAACTCGTCACTCTGTTAGGGTCATAGGAGAGTGTTTTCCCGTGACATTTTTCTTACTTGTCAAGTCTGAAAAGTTCAGACACTTACTATTTTACAGTGTGTTTTTAAAGCTGTTGTGGCATTCCCTCCCTCTTGTAACAGTTGTAACATGTTTGCTGAAAGAGCCAATTTGAGAGCCGCTGAGAGGACATTCTGCTTGTTAAAGCAAATTATGAAATATATCCCTGTAATTAGCTGCAGCATTTAGGTTAGACAGTGAAACGTATAGGTGTAATTACCCACAGGATTAAGGTTAAAAGACGAAATCTAGCCTCATGGTGTACCAAAAGATTCAGGGGAAACTGAAATATATCCCTCTTATTAAATCTGTCAGTTAAATGAAGGGACAAAATACTCTTTTTTCCCCTTCATCCACCAATCTCCATGTCAAATCTGACCCTTTTAGGCATGTGCATTACAATAAGACGCAGCACGTGAAGCTGGTTAGAGACAGATGCGTGCAATTACTCGTCTACTTATTGTACTGCCAACAACAGTAAAACCATGCAAAGCTGCAAAGACATGCGTCTGAAAGAGTAAAAGACTCAAGACAGGAAGTAAACGAGGGAATGTGGTTTCAGGACAGCGCAAGGAATTAGGGTGTACGTGTTTGTGAGGATGTTTGGTACAAAGCAGTGTTGAATGAGAAAAAATTCATGGAAAAAAGCAAAGAGTATGAATGCATCTTATCAACGAAAATGTGCAAGAGATAAGATCATGTCTGTGACTGTATGTGCATACAAAGCATAGCTGGAGAGCTTCTTGGTGAACATTTATAATTCCAGTTGCTTATCAAAATAAAAAAATAATATTTAAACTTAATATCTTTTCTAAACCACATGTTTATTATGGACTTTTAAGTAAGAGCAAAGTGCAATCGCACATCTTCCTTTGGTTAGCACACCTGCGCTCATACGTGTAGTAATGTAACACACCTTATGCAGGCGAACAGAGAAAACACCAAACACAAAATGTAGATGGATGATGACAGATGAGCCAATGCTCGCTGACACCTGTGAAATGCCTTTAATGAAGACGTCATCCTGTATGTTGCCACACTCACCCTGCAGCAACTCCTGTCTGTCTGTGTATACAGTATATGTGTGTTTTCAGCACACATGTAAAGCCCCCACACACTGCGGGGCTGCTGATGTTGTCAGCACACATTTATCACACAGTCACACATGCACACAGAGGACATTGCATTGACTTACATTCCCTGGAGGACCTACCTGACCAGTACATGCCCTAACCAAACCCTAACCTTTAAAAAAACAGTAGCCTGAAATATCTCCCATTTTACTCTGTGAAGACTTTGCATACCCAGGTCACCATCATATGATTGTATTGTTATTTAATTTAACCACAAAATGCAACCTACAAGGACCAACCCCACATTTCATGTTTATGTACAAGTGGACATCTAACAGCAAACATCCACATGACTTGATTAGGTCTGACATACCACAGCTTCTGTGCTGTGAAGACAAAAGCGAAAAACAGCAGAAATTCTGGCTTGAGGGGAAAGTATCAGGTCATGTAGATGTTTTATACTGAGAGCATTTTATCTATTTATTTATTTTATGAGCTGGATAGATAAAGAGAAACTGAATAAGCAAGATAAAGAGGGTGAATAATACTAAGGAGGTTAAACTGGTGCAAAATAATTGCAGGCTATACTGCAGCCCAATTATGAACAGGTCAGCTGACCTCTAGCAATTTAGATTTCTTTAGATGATAAAAACCTTAAACAATACAAATAAATGAAAAAATACACACACCCATGTGTGTATGCTCTTATAATATTTTACAAAAGCAAACTTCTGCCCACTTCCTGGTTTATCACAGGTCCAGAAGGCAGAGGTGAGCTGTACAAAATGTAATGTATTCTCAATCATCCAGATAAGTAAATCTCCAAAAGTTGATTCTGTTCATTTTTCATTTTTCAGTGGTGAAAAGGCTACGTCCAGATGAACAGAATCAACTTAATTAATTCTTGGTTATACAAGACTCATGCAAGTGTATGAGAGATGTCTGAACATCTCATGATGTAATGTGGTGAGAAATCAAAGAAGTCAGGTGAACCTGTTTTGGGAGAAAAAAATGTTCCTGACCCTAAACACCTCCAAATTTCCTCACAGGAGAGCCCTGTTCCCTAGCCTCACTGGAGAAAAGGGTGGCATCAGGGTGCGATCAGAATCATAAATGATGCTGCAAGAATCATGGAAGACCTCAACTTGCAAACTAAAGCTTTTCCCAAACCTTTAGGTTCAAGGTTCAAGGTTCTTTATTTGTCACATGCATAGTTATACAAGTATAACACACAGTGAAATGTAGCCTGACACGCTCCTCGACATGTGCAAAAAGGGGGGGGGGGGGGGGCTGTAGAGGAAGAACATTATATATATATATATATAGTATATACATTGGGTGAATGTGCAGTAGTAGCAGCAAGCAGGTGAATTCTGTACATTAATAAGAATAGACATCTGACTATTTTACAGGATAGACAATGTAAGCATATTTAAAATTAAAGGAATTTGAAATGTACATTGTTCCTTGGTTTAGTGTCTGGAAGAGTCCTGTCTCAGTCAATTATAGATGATGTGAGAGGGCGGGTGTGTGTGTTTAGGGCACGGATGGCTTGGGGATAGAAGCTCCTCTTGAGTCTCTCTGTCCTTGCCCGGAAGATGCGGAACCTTCTACCAGATTGCAGAAGTTGGAACAGTTTGTTGCCAGGATGGGACGGGTCCTTCAGTATCTGCGCTGCTCTAGTCCGGCATCTCCTGGTGTAGGTATCCTGAAGCGGGGGGAGAGCAATCCTGCAGCAGCGTTCTGCTGTACGGATCACTCTCTGGAGAGCTTTTTGGTCCTTCACACAGCTGTTCCCAAACCACGATGTCATGTTCTGTGTGAGGATGCTCTCCACAGCGCCTGTATAGAAAATCCTGAGGATCTTTGGAGAGACCCTGAACTTCCTCAGTTGTCGTAGGTGATACAGGCGCTGCCTAGCCTTTTTGGTCTGGACCTGAATGTGGGCAGCCCATGTCAGGTCTGAGGAGATGTGGACACCAAGATACTTGAAGGACTGCACCCTCTCCACTGGAGCTCCATTGATGATAATGAGCTTGTAGTCTCTGTGCTGACCCCTTCTGAAGTCCACCACCAGCTCCTTGGTCTTGCCGACGTTCAGCTGGAGGTGATTGTCCTTGCACCACGATGCCAGATTCTTCACTTCATCCATGTAGGCCGCCTCATCGTTGTTGGAGATGGCACCCAACACCACTGTGTCGTCAGCAAACTTAACAATGGTGTTGGAGCCATGGGTGGCCACACAGTCTGAAGTGTAGAGGGAGTAGAGCAGTGGCGAGAGGACACATCCCTGAGGTGCTCCTGTGTTGATGGTGATGCTGTTGGAGAAGCACCTGCCCTCCCTCACCACCTGAGTTCTGCCAGTGAGGAAGTCCAACACCCATGCACACAGACGGCTGTTAAGTCCCAGATCCCTGAGCTTTGTAAACAGTCTGCAGGGCACTATTGTGTTAAACGCTGAACTGTAATCAACAAACAGCATTCGCACATAGTTGCCCTGTTTAATGTACTAAAATTTAAAACGTTGCCCTTTCCAAGACCTCTGCAACCCAAGGATTGTGCCTGAGGCTGGGTAAATGCTGCATTCAGCACTACAAGCAAGAAACATCGGAATATCTTCAATATCAGTGTTGCACAATGGGTAATCGGCATAGACTTAATATAAAAAAACAGAAAAAGCCATTATGACACACCACATAGTGGTTTGTATTTTGAAACCTTGAGTTTGGAAATTAGATCAAATTAGATCATATATTTTTTTTCTTGAGTTTTAAGTTATGATGTATCATTAGCTACCTAGCTTAGCAAAGGCACATCTTAAAGGTGATAACAGACAGCTATAGCTCAGTCAACAAGGGCCCTCTTTACCATGCAAACTTTAGGTATTATTGTTATTAGTGGTAGTAGGTAAAGTTGTCATAAATATGGAACTTATCTAGAAAACAAAACCACATTTGTATCAGGGTGTTAAAATTTTCATTTCTCTATTTTCTGCAACTGTATTAGGTACAGATATTAAATGGCTTTTCAGGACAAAAATGTAAAAAAAAGGCTGATATTATGAAAACTTTTACTAAATTACAAGTATTGCTGCAGTTTCACTTTTAAATACACAATAAAGTGTATTGTTAAGATTGTTATGCAACACTTTAATATTACTCTGAGGCGTTTAACCTTTTAAACATCTTAATGTCAGATCTATTTTAGCCGACACTGACAAACAAACTGAACATTTTCCCCCCTTAACAACTGTGGTCAGGCTATGTCTAATATAGCCCATTAACAATTCATCTCCAATTCACTATTACTGAAGCTGAACACACTTGCTTGATGTTACTGTTTTATCTAAACACGTTAAGCATGTGCCATGCGGTCGACGTGGGCTAAATTTATATTAATGATATATTAATATATAATATATATAATTATAGGGCCAAGCTATAAAAAACAACCCAAACCTGTATTTCTGGGCATCTTTTGATCAATTAAATAAAAACTGATTTTCAGATGAAAATGGCAGGTTTTTGGTGATCGTAAATGAAACTATTGCTATGGCTGTCAAAAATTGCTTGCTAATAATATGTGTTGTAAGGCTAATACTTACTAATACTACAGTAGAAACTTTAGATTTTTCTTTTCATCACACATTTCTGGCAGATTCAAGCTAATACTTTTTTGAGGCAGCATCTGCTAACAGCAGGGACCTGTCGGACAAATATGAGCATCTTGGCATAAAGTTTAAACCAGTACAAGCTGAATGGAAGTGAACATGAAAACATGGCTGTGTGTTGTCCTTTTAGATTCCCTGTAGTGAAGGCTGATTGGGAAATCAAGCATCAGAAACACATTAAAACCTTCTACTGTGGTGAACTTCTGACACAATGTGGTTTGTGGCTTAAAACATCTGCTGTAGATCAGTAAGTGGCACTCATTTTTATGTCATTTGTTGATTGAATTCACCAAGACCTTTTGTATGCAGAGCGATTAGTCATAACTTTGAGGTGATTACAGTTGTTTAGTTAAAACAAGTGGTGTCTGAGGTTTCTGCCACCTTTATTCACTCCTTTCCTCATGGTGAACAAAAGCCACATCCACTGTCTAATATTAAAGCCAACACGTACAACTACCCTTATCTATATCTCTAAATGCTTCAATTCCTCTTTCACACCTTCAGTTGCTTAAGATGTTGAAGTGAATTTGTTGATTTGTGTTTTAAAAGTTAAAATAGATGTCAGCAGCTCACTAAACATCCTATTTCAGAGCAGAGATTTTAAATTGTAAAAGCAGGAAAAGCAGAATATTTCAAAGTGTTTCAACAAACCATATCAGGCAGCCAAAGGTATGCCATCAGAAGGCTCCTTAAAAATTGTAGCCATGAATGTATTCCATTTATAACAGCCAAACATGCAAACTCGACACACACCAGACACTTTATTAGTTGCACCTTGCTGGTACCCAGTGTTGGGGAGTAACGGAATACATGTACCGCCGTTACGTATTTAAAATACAAAATATGAGTAACTGTATTCCGTTACAGTTACCGTTTAAAAAGGTGGTATTTAGAATACAGTTACTTTGTTGAAATAAATGGATTACACAGCAGTACTTTCCTGTTTCATATTGTCGCGGGTCAGGACTATTTGGGTTTTGTTTGACAGCTACGTTCTGTTGTTCCAGGCGGCAGCACTAAGGTTGCCATGATTACAGGGTGACGCTCTCTCTCTTCGTGTTTCCTGGGTGAGAGAGCGCCTTTTTGTTGTTGTTGTTGTGCTAAGCTAATAGGCAGAATGCTACAGACTAGCTATAGCCCTAAAGAACGTAGCATCATAGGCAGTGTAGTCCGTGCTGCAGGGAGAATGGACTGCCATACACGTTATGTGTCTGTGAGCGAGGGAGGGAGAAAAAGGGGAGTGGAAAAGTCCGAGCTGTCACCGAGCAAAAACGGGAGCTGGAAGCATGTAAATATAATAATAACCACTGCAGCCAAGAAGAGTGCCTGACGAGCCCAGTTGTAAGTAAGCTATTAAGACTCGACTGTACGCTGTTTTCGTGTTTTCCTCCGAAACAATAAGTTCCGTTTCAGCAGCCTTTCAACGCCTCTCTCTGTCTCTCGCTACCAAACTTGACCCAGACAACAAAGTAAAGCTAGTTTTCAGCTACGAGCCCAACACGGAACCCGATGTATTAGCCAGAGGTCCCTTTGCTATGATTCAGAGCCGCGGACCTTCAGTAATAGTAATAAATATCACAGCAATAGTACATTAACGTAGTTGTAAACAGCATGATAATATATTAAGTAATCCAAAGTATTCAGAATACGTTACTCTCATTGAGTAACGTAACGGAATATGTTACAGAATACATTTTGGGGCATGTATTCTGTAATCTGTAGTGGAATACATTTTAAAAGTAACCTTCCCAACGCTGCTGGTACCAGATTGGACCGCCACCGGCTTTCAGAACTGCTTCAGTTCTTGAGGTCATGTTTTCAGCAAAGGTGCTTGAAACGCTCGTCAGAGAGTTCGGTCAATACTCACATAATCACGTCTTCCCCCTGTCGCTCCCTCCGGTATGGCAGATAGCAATATGCATATTGTAATAGCTAAACCTGGTTCTGGTGGAGGTTTCTTCCTGTTAAAAATAAGTTTTTTCCCACTGTCTCCAACAGCTTGCTCAAACTGGTCATTTGATTGCTGGGGTTTTCTCTCTATTATTGTAGGGTTTTACCGTACAGTACAAAGCACTTGTGGGTGGTGGGTGGTGGTGCATGGCCGTTCTTAGTGGGTGAAGTGATTTGTCTGGTTAATTCCGATAACGATCGAGACTCCGACATGCTAACTAGTTACTCGACCCCGTGCGGTCCCAGTTCAACTTCTTAGAGGGACAAGTGGCGTTTAGCCACGTGAGATTGAGCAATAACAGGTCTGTGATGCCCTTAGATATCCAGGGGTGCACGCACGCCACACTGAGTGGATCAGCGTGTGTCTACCCTTCGCCGAGATGCGTGGGTAACCCGTTGAACCCCACTCGTGACAGGGATTGGGGATTGCAATTATTACCCATGAACAAGGAATTCCCAGTAAGCTCACATTGACTCAGTCTCTGCCCTTTGTACACACCGCCTGTCGCTACTACCGATTGTTTGCGGGGTGGCCCTAGCTCAGGTTATAGAGTTGGTCACATCCTAATCGGAAGGTTGTTGGTTCGATCCCAGTCTGCATGTTAAATGTCCTTGGGTAAGATTCTAGCCCCAGGTTGCTCTCTTAAGAGTGCCAAGAACCACTGATGCAAGGCAGGATGGATCTCCTGACTCCCTGACATTACAGCACATTCTCAGGTCATTGTTCCTTTGTCCAACCGTTGAACTCTTCCCAGTTCATTTACTGCCTCTCTTCTGGAAACATACCTGAAAAATGGTTCATCCTTCAGGTCCATAACTAGATCAATAACACAATAACAGCATTTAGTTCTCCAGCACGGGCCTCACAGATAAACCCAAAGAATGTCCTTTGTTTGCTTTCTACAAGAGTTTCATAATAATATTATACAACATGAGCACCACATAACACTTGCCATGTTGTGGATGCTTTGATCCTCGGTGCCTTACAGTACTGTAATTGGATCTGTTTTTAATATGGTCAGCACTGCTAGGAATCTTGTATTAACTAACAACCATTAGGATGCTGCTAAAATCCATGCGTGACAGTCTATGTTGTGAAAACAAGGCACTAAAGCAGTGATTCTATCAGAAAGTGATGTAATCAGACAAAACCTTTTCTAATCTTTAATTTTAGTTTTGTACCAAAGGTTGTTGGTGTGAAGCATGGCAGTGCAACCAGAACCTTTAAATTAAAATTTCTTCATTCATGACTCTAGATGTTTGTTAGCAATTCCTGAAAGTACACAACATATATTTTCCACACATAAGGTCATCAATAACATGTAAACAACCAAATACAAAAAAAACAATATGAGGATTGTGTGTTGTATAAGGTTGAGGTACATGTCAGTTTTAACAATATATATATATATTAAAAAGCTGCTGCTGTATTTAGGTCTCCGGATCATTGTCTGGTTGTTCAATCCATTGAAACTTATTGTTGGCTCATGCACAGAAACTACTTCATCTTAAGTGCTTTTTTGCAAACTAGACACATCTCATAAATGTCTAAAAAGCTGATTTTGATGTCATGATGCAAAGACAATGAGGCATAGACTTTGTTTGTGAGCGGTAGTTAACTTGTGAGGTTTAAATGCTCAGCTTATTCCTCACCCCCCGAGGCTAGCTTTAGCCACTGAGCCTCGGCTTTTAGATTTCATTTAGTAAAGAAAGGAATAGTATCTTTATACGTTTGAGCCTGGCCAAGGGCTTCTCTTAGTCGCTCCTGCCAAGCTGCCTGGTTGCGTAACTGCAGGATGTACGTCTGAGTGCGATCCCTGCTCGGCCAACTATGGAAGGGTTTCTTGGAGGGCATGAGGTTTATGTAACTGGGACATGGAAGAGGGCATGGGAGGATATTTTACCCTGGAGTCCATTTTTAGCTGTTGATGCTGAGAGTTCTGACTGAAACAATGGCAGACATACATACAAGGGAAACATCACCAACTGGTGACCATCCAGCAATGCTCAAGGGGAAAGAGACAGCATGAAACAGGAAACAGGCTGCCACTGTCACTATATTTGTGCTGTCCCTGTGTTTGGGAATATGCACAACATTTCTACATGTAAATGATGAATTTAAGAGTAGTCAAGACCATGAGAGTCCATCCTAAAAGGTGTTTCTAAAGGTTTCATGTCACATGACCTTTAAGATTGTGAATTCTCTACATTTTGTGAGAAATCGTCTCTTTTACCCCTTTGTTTTTCACTCAAAATGTATTTAAATGTATCTAAATGTGTCCAAATGTATTTTATTAATATTCAGAAAGGTGATCACATGTAGCTGATTGAAGAGATTCTCACACAGGACATTTTACAAGGAGACCTAGTTGTTCCAAAAGGTCTGTACTGAGACTGTAAATTATATACATTGGTCGAAGGTGCAGCTGATCCATGATCTCCCAGAGATCCAAAGATGACTTTTTACAATTTTTCATATGCAAATTATGACAATATGATTAGTAGCAGCATTAAGCTTGCAAGGAAGTCTGTTGCAGAGTTTGCAGAGCATGCATGCAAACTGACGTGACACATGAGATGATATTCTCTCTGAACCGTCCGTCCACAGCTCAGAGGGACTCGTGTGTGAAAGCACTAATTATGTCAGAATGCGAATGATTAAAATAGTGAACCTGAGCACATGCTCAGCGTGCACGCACTAAGCTATAAAAAAATGCAGGGAGGAATGCATTGACGTCACAGTTCAGCTAATTTTAGGTTATATTTGTTAAGTATACAGCAGAGAGGGAACATCTGTGTCACAGTGGAAAAAAAGTTTTATAGTGCACACCCACAACATGATCTCCTTTTTTCAAAGCAAGCTTTGCTAAGCACAAAGTTTGATGTTATGTACTAAATTAAGCTTAAGTGAATGGAAGAAGTCTGCCCGTGCACAGCAAGATTAAATGGTTTACTTACAGTAGGGCAAAAAAGTATTTAGTCAGCCACCGATTGTGCAAGTTCCCCCACCTAAAATGATGACAGAGGTCAGTAATTTGCACCAGAGGTACACTTCAACTGTGAGAGACAGAATTTGAAAAAAAAAAAATCCATGAATCCACATGGTAGGATTTGTAAAGAATTTATTCGTAAATCAGGGTGGAAAATAAGTATTTGGTCAATAACAAAAACACAACTCAATACTTTGTAACATAACCTTTGTTGGCAATAACAGAGGTCAAACGTTTACTATAGGTCTTTACCAGGTTTGCACACACAGTAGCTGGTATTTTGGCCCATTCCTCCATGCAGATCTTCTCGAGAGCAGTGATGTTTTGGGGCTGTCGACGAGAAACACGGACTTTCAACTCCCGCCACAGATTTTCTATGGGGTTGAGGTCTGGAGACTGGCTAGGCCACTCCAGGACTTTCAAATGCTTCTTACGGAGCCACTCCTTTGTTGCCCGGGCGGTGTGTTTTGGATCATTGTCATGTTGGAAGACCCAGCCTCGTTTCATCTTCAAAGTTCTCACTGATGGAAGGAGGTTTTGGCTCAAAATCTCACGATACATGGCCCCATTCATTCTGTCCTTAACACGGATCAGTCGTCCTGTCCCCTTGGCAGAAAAACAGCCCCATAGCATGATGTTTCCACCCCCATGCTTCACAGTAGGTATGGTGTTCTTGGGATGCAACTCAGTATTCTTCTTCCTCCAAACACGACAAAAAGTTCTACTTTGGTTTCATCTGACCACATGACATTCTCCCAATCCTCTGCTGTATCATCCATGTGCTCTCTGGCAAACTTCAGACGGGCCTGGACATGCACTGGCTTCAGCAGCGGAACACGTCTGGCACTGCGGGATTTGATTCCCTGCCGTTGTAGTGTGTTACTGATGGTGACCTTTGTTACTTTGGTCCCAGCTCTCTGCAGGTCATTCACCAGGTCCCCCCGTGTGGTTCTGGGATCTTTGCTCACCGTTCTCATGATCATTTTGACCCCACGGGATGAGATCTTGCGTGGAGCCCCAGATGGAGGGAGATTATCAGTGGTCTTGTATGTCTTCCATTTTCTGATGATTGCTCCCACAGTTGATTTTTTCACACCAAGCTGCTTGCCTATTGTAGATTCACTCTTCCCAGTCTGGTGCAGGTCTACAATACTTTTCCTGGTGTCCTTCGAAAGCTCTTTGGTCTTGGCCATGGCGGAGTTTGGAGTCTGACTGTTTGAGGCTGTGGACAGGTGTCTTTTATACAGATGATGAGTTCAAACAGGTGCCATTCATACAGGTAACGAGTGGGGGACAGAAAAGCTTCTTACAGAAGACGTTACAGGTCTGTGAGAGCCAGAGATTTTCCTTGTTTGAGGTGACCAAATACTTATTTTCCACCCTGATTTACGAATAAATTCTTTACAAATCCTACCATGTGGATTCATGGATTTTTTTTATTCACATTCACTGTATCTGTTTACCATGCGTGTAAATACAGTAATTGTGTTGTATGTTCATGAATCCTTGCTTCCATCTGCTGCTAATAATGAATGATTATATGTGCCCTATGTACAGCCTGATTGCACAAGAAGATTCATGGAAAACCGTTCCCCTTTCTCAGCCCCCCCCCAAATATTCAAATGCTCTTTTGTTGTGTCTGAATAATGTAGCGGTTGACCTCATCTTTGAAAGTTCAGCACATGAGTCACATAGTGTCAGTGCGTAAATTGTCTTATTATGTTCATTTGCTTTGTGGTCCCATCTCTGACTGTAACGGTTCACTGGCAAAGGCGGCTTTGGAGTCAGATGATTTTAATATTGAGATGGTTCATAATTCATAAACAAAGGCTTTATTTCTTCCACAAACATGGAATGTCAGTTTAAAAATAATTTCATTCTGTTGTTCAAGTTTGACTGAGAATGCATTTGCAGCATTTTTCACGAGTTCTTACAGGTGTGGTTGCCGTTGGGGTGGTGAGTGTCTTTGTTGATCCAGTGAATTCCATCAGATAACAGAGGTTGAACAGGTGTCGTTGGGCCTTCATCACCACATTTGTGGTTTATCTGGACCATTTCAGGTCCTCTGCAATGGTGATGCCAAAAAAATTAAACTCACTGACCTGCTCAGCTGGGGTTCTGTTGATGTAAATGGGTGCACGATCTCTGCTTGACTGCCTGAAGTGCACAATCAGCTCTTTGGTGTTGTTGACATTGAGGGCAACGTTGTTATCCTGACACCACCGTGTCAAACGGCTGATCTTGACTATATAAGCAGTGTTTTCATCCACGATGATGACGAGAGCTCAGTCGCATCTTCCACATATTTTGTTAAGACTCTGGAGCTGGGCTTGGCCTTGCAGTCCCGTTTGTACAGGAAGCAGAGGAGCAGACTCATGCAATGCAACTGAGTTTAAAACTTTTCAGACATCGTTTGAGGCCACAGTGTCACCCAGAAACATAGCTGTTTCTCCATTTATAAGTACTTTTATTTTTACTAATCTGAGGGTTATTTTTATTTAAGCAATCAGAGTGCCACCATATGCAGGATTTCCTGAAGAAGTCCTGGTTTGTGGTTATGCTGATTAGTGGAAACACCCAAAATACAGGAAAAGCAGTGAGGCCAGGACACAGAGGTAGGAAAAGAAAGGGAGAGCAGCCAAATATGCCCAGCATGCCTCAGATGTTTCTACAAAACATTCGATCAGCAGAAAACTGTAAGAAAAGGTGCTTCATAACGTGCTTGTTGTATGCTTTAAAAAAAAACAGTCACAGTTTACAGACATCTAGTGTCCTCTAGGTGCTGGAGTTTACTTTCAATTTTTGAAATAAGCTTCAGCTCAGGGCTGTGGCCCAAGATGGTGCTGTGGGGACTGAAGTACGTTATCCTTAATGGGAATATATATTCAGTTAGAGATTGATGTTTTGACCCATCATTGAATTTACCTGCTCCTCTATATATATGTATAAAGTTCAAAAATATTAAGAAAGAAATCAACCAACTTATAATTTCCTTATAAAGACTTGGGTGATGACATGTGTCGTCATAACACCTGATATTCTAAGGGTAACTTATAACCGTGACCATCATACCTGCTGATCACCTCATCTAATGGAAGCCTATTACTCTGCTCCAGCCCTGAGTCATAGTTTGTCTATAAGAAACCAGCCCTTCACTCATTTGATGTCACTTTAACAACATAGATGAGATGAGCCCTTAAAACCGACTTGCAATATGCTGACACTAACATTCCCTCAAAGACTTAAAACTGCCTTAGACACAACTTGAGACATATCCTGGAATTAATCAAAAATATGAATCCAGCCTGCAAATATGTGTAAATAGAGAAGCAGCTGATTTATATTCATAAACTAATACATTTGACATCTGAGAACAATGTCTTGGACTGAGTGTCTCCATTTATTTCTTCCATAATGTTTTTTTTATTTGTTGTATGATTGAATTTATGTTTTCCAGATGTGTGTTTACTGGAAAAACTTAGCAAACTGGAAACACTGAAACACAACATCATGTGTGGATTGAAATGGAGAAAGAATTACCTGTTTTTAGGTTGTGAGTGACAGGAGACATTGTTCAAAGGATTCCAAATGTCAAGCGTTTCAACATGAATTCATTAAATATGTGTTTTAAGCGAAATTGTTATTATTTTTGCACAAATTACTTGGTTACATTCAGTACAAAAGTTGTAAAATAACATGCAAATCACTTACAGCAAGTACAAAGAGGACTAATGTGGCAGTCTCTGAAGGATTATTGTAACCATAGTAACTTTTGGATGCTAAACTAGAAATCTAGAGATTAAAAGAGGTTGAAATCATAATTAAGATATGGCTAAAAGGGGAAAAAAAGCAACGACAAAACACACACACATACACACACACTCTCTTTTTTGTCACTGAACTACTAAGAATCCTTTTACAGACAGAATACTTTATTAACGCGAAGGCTGAAACCAAAGCAAGGTGAAAGACAAGTGACAGACTGAGCATCATTTCTCAAAGATGATAACAATCAGTGCCAGTCATTTTAGTTGTGAGACTAATGTTTGTGCTAAGGGGTAATTTCCAAGCATATCTGATACGTGTTTGTCATCTCAGGGGTAGGTTTTGTTTTGTTATCATTTTCTCAGAGCTGAATAATAAGAGGAGAAACCACCATGAAATAGAAACCATATGGCAGTGCTTTTGCCTTAGTATTAGTAAAGACAGAGAACATCTCAAATGAAGAGAAGATGAGAGTGTGAGGTCAAAAAACAAAACAAGCTGCATTTACCTGATAATAAATTCAAAGACTTGGAGTGTTGTCCTAAATAGATGTTGTCATGTGTCTCTATTAAATTTAGAAATTAAGAAACTTAAAATACCATTAAAAATTCATCTAGTTGTTTCTAAGCTGCTTCTCTATCACACAGGGAAAGATAATAACACACTGATTAAAATAATTAGATAAGACTAAAGTGTAAGTGGATGTGGGCGTGGATCGCCTCTGCTGACTTTTCTCTTCTTCCTTATAGTTTTCTGCAGGTTTACAGCTTTTGGTCCTACTAGTTTAAGTTGGCGATGAATGAATCAAGCTGTGGCCCCGAGTAGTTTAATTGTTAGTGCAAAGTGAAACATGATCAAAATGAAACTCTTTCCAACTCCTAAGCCATCTATTTTCTTCTAGTTATTCATTTCACGGTCTTAGAGGTGGGCTGGAGTGTATTCCAGCTTTCCATGGGACGACAGATGAAAGGCAGAGCACACCTTGGACACGTCGCCAGTCTCCTGCAGGGTCAACACACGAAGACATGGAACCACTCAGATTCACACCTAGAGCCAATTTAGAATAAACTAACCCCATTTAGAAAATTTGACCAGATTCCCTGCTGTGTCGTTCTCAGTCTTCACTTTAAACTAGATCTGCTGAGGCACATCTGGGTCGTGCTTACGAGATTAAAACATAGTCAGAAATGAACACTCCTACTCCTTGACACACTAAGATGCTAAAGCATCTGAAATTTTACTTTCTGTTATCAATGTGTGCAGAATATTTAAAATAAAAAGAGTTTCTGTATACACTCAGCAAGAGGGGAAGATTTTGATTTTGAAAATATTGCCTATTGGGTAAATTCCTTTTTTTCATTACCATAAATAATAGTAATTGCTTTGCCTGTGTGCAAACCTATAACCATTAATCAAAAAATAAATCGAAAATCTTGAGAACTTTTTGATTTATTTGTTTTCTGTTGTCGTTTGAGTCCATGAAGTACTTTCCTCAGTTGAGTGAACGACTTTGTTGATGGAGCCACATGAAATATCAAATAAATAGAGAAAAAAATAAAAAATAAACATTGTTTGAGAACAACATGGTCTACAAAAAATCTACTGAATCTGTGCACATCATTATTATGCCTATCAGAAAACTTTAGAAAGTGCTTGCTCTACTTTTGACAAGCTATCTGCTGAAGATACGATCGCTATGTAAAAGCTTCTTTCAGCGTCTCCTTTCTTCACAGTGGATCACCACAATAAGTGAATGCATGTGTTTGAAAACAAGTAACACGTTTTTCTATTTTTTCTATGTATTAACCGCTATACCACATTATTCATGGATCATTTCTTACCTAAAATGATTGACAGCACAGATACTGCATCCAGTCAGTTTTCCATAAAGCCTCAGTTATTCTGCAGTAAAAATAGAACAACAACTTCCTCGCGACAAGAAATAATCAGTGGCTGCTCGGTAATTGCATAAAATGTTCCCACATTAAATTTCTGATTATAAGTTCTTGAAGTGGCCAGCTGCACACCAAGAGCTTAAGTGTGAAACACAGCTAAACCTCCGGGTGTTGTTATGCTAATGCAATTCCACAGATCACCACCTGGGAGGCGACCTCTGTCTAAACCACAGGTGTCGAACTCCAGGGCTCGAGGGTCCTGCAGGTTTTAGATGTGTCCTTGATTCAAGACAACTGATTTAAATGGTTAAATTACCTCCTCAACATGTCTTGAAGTTCTCCAGAAGCCTGTTAATGAACTAATCATTTGATTCAGGTGTGCTGACCCTGATGAGATCTAAAACCTGCAGGACACCGGCCCTCGAGGCCTGGAGTTTGAGACCCCTGGTCTAAACAGTTACTCTTTGACAAACTGGCAAAGGATTGCTAGCAAACAATTACTGTCTAATTTCTAAATCCATACAAATTGACAATATGTTGCAATCAATTTTAGGAATGAGGAGGACTTGCTGTCATCGACTCCGAATCAGCCATTTCAAAGGCAACAAAATTAGAGGGCAACTTTCCCAGTAACATTTAAATATTTATTTAATTTAACCTTGACATCAAGGATCAGTTGTTTGGAACTGCAATAACCTTTTTTTTTTGACAAACAGAAAATTAGGCTTCAAGTAAAACATCAGCTCATAAAGGTCACTTGGAGGAGGAGTAGAGTGAGCATGACGGATACCCAAGCGTTCACGTTGGGGGAAATGCTTTCAAGTGGAAGGTTAGCGGAGTAAAGCTTAGTGCCACCAGAGCTTTGTGCCAGTCACAGAGAGATTTCAGCTGAGCACCCAGGGGGATTGACTGTGGTTCTGCTCTGTCCTTCATTCCTCCAAACTCCATCCAGATCTGAGACTTCTGCTTTTCATTGCCTGTGTGTGAGACTTGGCCTCTGAGCATGTGAGTCAGTGTGTGTGTGCAGTTTTGTTGCAGACACCCTTTTGAAGCACTGTATTCTGTGGCAGATGAGTAAGTAAATGTTTATACATGTGTGTATTTAAAAGTGGAACCTGCATATGTTTATGTGAGTGTGTGCGCTGATATTTATTAGCTACAGAGCAGACATCGAAGTGCTTCAACTACGAGTGAACATTTCTTACTGTACATGCTTTTTGGGGGCGTTAAACGAAGAACAGATACATGTTTTAAACACACGCGCACACACACACACAAATTACTGTCAGCAGCGTTACAGATGAGCGAGGGGGATGTGTGCATGATCATCTTTGCTTTCGAGATCCATCTTAAATAAATTAAATATTCTGGCAACGACCACATTGTCTTAGTCACTTGTTTGAAGAGCTCTCAGAAACCTCTCCCACCAAGTTTTCCACAGGAATCCGGCTTGTTTATCAGTCTTTACACAGTTTTTTATGATCACCAAAAGCTAATAATTTCAGGAATGTGGGACAAATGTAAATTTTGTAGTTGCAGTTTTGGATCCTGAAGAGAATTCCTGATCTCTCTAGTGTCTTTTTCTCTGGTGGATTCACATGTCAGCTGCAGAGCAGCAACACTGCCACTGTAAGTTGGTTGAATTTAAAATTTTCCCTCAAGGAGCAATCAGCGCAGTGCAGGAACATCCACTGAAACTTCAGATCTTGGTCTGCTGGTCAGAAGGTGTTGTAACCATGAGGACAGCTGGTGACCTGGAGTTTATTCTTACTGATGAAAGATGGTTTGCTTTGAAAGTGCAATCATTGCTTTCAGTGATTTGTTACCTTTGCATCGTTTCTTTACGCATTCTTCTGAGTAGTGCTGATAGTAAACTATAATAAATCCAGTTTTTTTGTGTGTGTTATGGGTTCCACTTAAGTTTAACATGAAAACATTTCATGTGTAACAGAGTCAGAGTTTCAAGTTTAATTTCATAAAGCAAACATCAGTAACTGTGGCTAATTAATCTCATCCCAGCATGTTCGAGTCATGGGGTTCTGCACAGCATAAAGTAATTACAGAGCACATATACATCACAGAGGAAACTATTGATTTTGGATGATATCTTTTTCTGAGTGGTTTATATGAAATTCCAAATTTCTCTGCGTCATTTCTCTTCTCAAGTACAAAAGTTCACATCTTTTCGGAGGAGCTTCCAAGAACTATAAACACATATTTGAAATTTTTATTTTGGTTGAAGAGTTGGTCTCAATACAAATGGAGTTGTTTGGACCGAGATTAGCCCAAGACCTTACCTTTCTTCTTAGGGAAACATTCTCTGTAGCAGTATTTTCCTGGGTGTGATAATCACTGTGGGCTTTCAGTAAGATTAAAGAGGAGCAGTGTGTTTTCAAAGACTTAATTTTTTATTTAAAAGGACATTTATTGGTGGCTGAGGTCTCTGCTTGAACATGCTTCTGTAAAAGGTTGAAATGCCATTCGAAGAGGTTGGCATGGCAAATAATTGCAGAATGTAAACAGTTTTATTTGTTATTTCAAACTCATCTCCACCACCCTGGAAGTTTGATTTTGTTTGGCACGCACGGCAGCGTCCTAGCATCCTGTTATTTGGAGATGTTGTACTTGTGCATACTGGATCTTCTACAAACATTTATGAATTAACAGATGCCCATGACACATCTCCTGCTTGACTGTAAGACAATCTTGAACTGCAAACAGAAAAAGCACGTTACAACAGTGTGCCATAAAACTGCTGGTTTTCTGAAGAGTTGACTTACGTATGTAATTCCAGGAAAAATGGAATAGAATATCTTAACCTTTCCAGGTGTGGCTAAAACTGGATTGCTTACAGCATTAATGGATCAATCACACCACAACAAAAAAGGGACGGCAACCTTCTTGTGATTATGAAAGATTGCCGATTGCATGACTGGTGATCAGCTGGTTTCTCAGAGTATGAGCTTGCAGAACTGAACCTCTGGGTTGGAGGACAATCAAAAGTATAATTTCAGACACTTTGAAGATGGCAACTGCCTGTGAGTGGTAACAGACCTTGTCTCCATCTGCAGAGGAACCATTTTAAAGTTAATTGCACAGTTTGTAATAATTGTGAGTATCTCACAGCCTTCAACCACTTTTCTTTTAATGGGACTGTAGCATAAAGAAGCAAAATCAGTCTTTTAAATGTTTAGCTATTTTATCAACTCTAATGCTCCATCACAACCAATTGTGTGTGAGCAGTTAGAGATGTTTGTAATAAATAACTGGATATTTCTTCCACGTGTGGAGAAAGTCAGAATAAAAGATGAATGAATGAATGTCATTACCATACTTATGAGAGAGCAATTGTTCTGTAGTTCTAGAAGATAACTGGGCTTACTGCTTATTGCACCCATCAGGAAGTCTGTATAAGCATGTGAGGGTAAGTTCAAGACTACAAAGAAGAAGGTAAATAAGCAGAAGACGATGATAGCTGACAGTAGCTGTTGAGTCATCAGCTTAACACCTCACTGCACACAGAAACTGTGTGCACTTTACCCTGATAATGCAACAGCAGACGCACACACATGTCATCACAAATGTGTACAAAGTGTGCGCATTGCCAGCTTGAAGCCAACTCAGATTCAGGTGTGGGAGTGTGAGCTCAGCGTATTCCTTAGTGGAGGTCTCTTTGTTCCACAGCTTCACTTTCTCTTTACTTCACTGTAAATCATAAAGAGCGTAGAGAATGAGCTGGAAGACCAGCTGCACTAAAAGAAAAGTCTAATTCTACTTTCAGATGATCAAATGCCCAACAGAGAACAGAGACTCATCGAGTCTGGGTGGAGTGGAACAGGATATAACGAACAGGAAATTGGGGTTACACATACTAAGCTGTCTAATTAACCAAATAGGATTGAGAATTACAATAATCCAGTACTGCAAGAATGGATGAACATGACAGACGTGACCAACTGTTCTCAGAGATTTGTCCAGTGCTACAAGCCATCATAATCGGTCAGAGCTTTGACTGTGACTTTGACTTCTGTGGGTGTGATTACTGAAACACTGAAAAAGTTGCAGCATCATACGTTTTCATAGTTTTAGATGAGCCGGTTATGTTTATAAGAAAGACTGAAAATGCTGTGTGTGGTTCAAAAGGCTCAGAGTGCAAACATGAGAAATAAAAACTAAAAACTTAAAGCAAGAATTGTTTGCAAAATCCAAAACTCGCCTTCATGCAAACTGGGTAAAAGGATAGCACGAGAGACCCACTGTGATCTTAAGTGACCCGGATCAGTGAAACGTCCACTTCTGTTAGAGTAAAGAAGCTTGACTACACATTTAATTCCTCATATTTCTTAGTATAAGAAAAATATCTGCAATTTCACCATCTCGGGTTTGCTACATGATAAAGAAAAGAGAACCTAAACTGACTCCAAATTAAAACAGGCAGTGACTACAAACTGTCACAAAACAAAGAGGGGAGGCACAGATAAGAGAGCACAACAGACCAAAGAAACATCTGAAGCAAAAAAGCAACAGTGAGTGGAACTTTAGAAAAGTAATAGTTTGATTAAGCAAATACATGCATGATAAAAGTTGACCAACGTAATAAAATCAAAAGAAAGACAACACAGTTAATAATTTTTTTAGTTTTGTTTTTAAATTTTGGGTTCATTGTGTCGTCTTTCCTCAGTTCAGTCAGTATCGGGGAAATAAAAAGGGGAAAAAAAGTCGAAGTCAAGTATCGAAAAAATTAAAAAATAATTTACAACATCCTGCTGGTAGTGTACAAACAAGCACAAAACAAGACAATCACAACAAAATACAGAACACTGGCCACAATTGGATTTCCAAGTGTCTTTTTACAGCTCTCTGGTGCTCTTAAGCATCAGGTAGGTTTAAGATAGCCATTTTTTCAGACACTTTACTGGATGCTTTATATCTCAGTGATAAACCAGATGTTTATTAACAGGCAACATGGGCGGATTGCTGCACCTCTGCCAAAAGCAACTATGGCCCCTCCCAACAGCTTAACACAGCTTTTCTCTGAAATGATGCTTTGTTATCCTTTGCATTCTTGTTTTTTCACTGTTTGTTTTTAATTTAGACTTGCTTCTTGCCTTCAGGTCACAGCTAATGCTAGTGTAATGGAATACTTCGTCAAAATACCCGATAACAACCGACCACCTCCCAAACATAGCTTGACAGAAACTGTCCAAGAAAACTTGAAGAGGAATTTTTTCAGGATCAGTTGACCTACCGTGTGTCATGTCAAACATCAAATGGTCTTGGCTCTATTGTTGATAGTCTGTGTGACGTCCAGCTGTGCTCGTGTGGAAATCGAGCAGGTAACTGTGAGCTAGGAAGCAAACATCACGTGGCCTTTCTTCTGCCACCTATGAAAGAGATGTTTCACATGTGAAAAAAACACTACTTTAGAAAATTGCCTGACCTGATTGTCCCAACATATTTTGGAGTTCATGTGTGAAAATATTTTTAATCACCAACAAGGAGGTGGAGCTTTACTAGACACTTCAGTAACTATGGGTGGCTGCAAGGTAAGATGGAAAATGGTAACAAAGAAGTCAAAACAAAGAAGAACAGGAAGTCAGGGGTGAATCCAAAAAGTGACCAAAGACCACGTATGAATGGATGTAGTTTTTGTGACTGCATTAGACCTTAATCCTTTTTAAGAGCCAACAGGCGCTCTTCCTCTAGAGCAGCCTAGTGTCTAGAGTCAAACTCAAATACACAGTGGGCCAAAATTCAAAACTGGAACAAAGCTGCGGGCTAACGTTAATATTTATTGAAAAAAAAATCTTCCTCCAGATATAAGAATGAATCTTTTCTGGACGCAAACACGTTTTGCTGAAAAACTGAATATGGAACAAGCAAAGCTTAATACTAAACGATATATATATTAGCTGTATAATACCAGTAGGCCAGCTCTAATAATAATTTGGTATGGCTTTGCAGGCCAAATGTAATTAGGCAGCAGGCCAGAGTTTGACACCTATGCTCTAGAGGCAATATTCAGTAAATATACTTGAAACCGCCTCTGGTGTCAAGCTATAGTATCCATTTGTGGTGACACATGGTGCATGGTTAGTGTTGTTGTTTCACAGTCAGAGGGTTCTTGGTTCTAATGTCCTGGTTGACTTCAGCCTTTCACTGTGAAATTTATGTCTGGAAGGGTTCTCTCTAAGTACTCCTACATTAGATTACATAGTATTTCTAAGTGTACAGAACAAAGTATTTCTAAGTGTAAAGAAGTAGGTGCTGTAAGTGTAAATACATCTTGTAGTATGAAGTGCTTTAGTTGGTCATTAAGACTAAGGAAGAGCTATATAAACACATTGCATATTGTAAATTTTCTTGGCTTTTGAGATGGCCTACGTTGCCTATGAGCACGAAACATTATCTCAGTCAGCTGGAGCTCTCGCTCATGAAATCTCACTCAGCAAAAGCGAAATGGCAACGGTTCTGATCTGAAGGCTTCACAATAGGACCAGTGGGAACAATACTGTAGCACAAGGAGTTAAGTTGAATGACGAAGAATTTCCAGGCCTACAGGTACATGAGGAGCTGAGTGAAAAGATCTGAAACTAAAGAAATCAGGGAAGACAACCAAAACGGGGGGAAAACCACAATGACAGGAAGCAAAACCAAACAGAGACACACTAAATGAACAGCATGTGCCGCATAAAGACAACACACAAAAGAAAAAACAGAGAGAAATAGAGAGCATAACAGTAACCAAGACAACTGTGGCAAAGTTCAATTTTCCTCTTACTAATTGAATAATATGCATTTGCAATACTTGCTCCACTGTTCCTTATTGGCACAGAGGACCAGATAATACTAATCAGTCAGATCCAAATAAACATTCTGTGTAATGATTGTCACTGTAAATTAGATTAAAGACACTTTTAATCAGCTTTTAATGGCCACTGCTCTAAAAACATTGAGATGAAACTAGAAGCAGCGTGTTCAACAGTGGAAAACTCAAAGCTGGTAGGAGAGAGAATAAGATCAAGAGAAGAGAAACATCCATAAAAATACAGAATATAAGACAAAAAAACAGAGTTTTTAAAATTCTAACAGGGTTGAAGTCAGAAATTGACACAGTATGATCACCTTTATTCTTCAACAAAGCCAGCAATTTCTCCAAGTAGTCTTCAGGAATAGTTCTCTAGGCTTCCTAAAGGACACTGAAAACTCTTCTTTGGATCTTGGTTCTCCTCTCTGTCCAAATGATCCCACTCTGCTTCAATAATGTTGAGTTCAGCGGTCCGAGGAGGCCAATCCATGACTCGACTGTCTGTTTTTCTACCCCAGTGCAACCAAGTGTGACCGTGTGATCTTTGGGTTGAGAGAGCTTGTATATCTTGATGATGCTTGTAGTAAGAAAGTGCTTTGAGCACTCAAATATAGCACTCGATGGTTCACAACATGAACAATCAACATCCTCAGCTCTGTGCATATCAGACCCTTATTTCCCCATGTTTCTCATCTTTTCTCTTACTCTCAGGAAAACAGCCTCGATCATTGAAAAAAATGTTTTCGTTTCCATTCCTGAAACGCAGGCACATCAGCGTAACTGATTGCTGCGTATCGGACTTAGTAAGTATTGAGTTACTGCTCTGTACTGTTATCACTCTGCAGCTGTCTGAAGGACATTCAGATGAGTTTTTCCCATTGATGGTTGCCAGCTGTAGCAAGCTGTTGGTAAATGATACAGCAATAGTCACATTTTCAGTCCTCCCAAGAGTCAAAGCAGTAGAGACGCCGATTCTCTCTCATTTCATTCGTCTTTCCAGCTTGTTTTTATTCTGGCTGTAGAAAACTCAAGAGCAGTAAAACTCAGATAAGATAAGAAGCGCACATTTCCCCCCAAAATGACAGGAAAATGAAAAGGTACAAATCAAATATCAAAGCCTTGCTAACAGCATCTGTCCTGTATCTTATCACACCTGAAAACCACACAGCAGAACAAATTCAGGATGGAGGCCTCAGCTCAACTTCCTACAAGCCACTTTTATAACGTACTTGAATTTTGACATCAGGACTGATCAGCTGTAGGGCCAGAACTTGTAAAAGCCAAAGACCGATCACTGATTGGCTGTATAGATCCGTCTTGGATGTCACTGTATGATTAAGGACCTACATTTCCATGGTAAGTTCTCCTGAGAACAATTAAATTCAACTCTCAGTTTGCGCAATTTATGTCCTGCAGTTAGAAACAACTTGAGGGTTGAGCTGATATGTAACTTATAATTTTCTTGTTTGTGCGTGCACATTTTGCTTGTAGGCATGTCAACGTAAGAAAAACGAAACTTGGCAATGTCAGTGCTTGCCTTCTGTTACAAGCCAAGATATGAATGTAAGATTAGTCTCCTTTTCTATAAAAATGCTCAGTGTAGCTCAATATGAACTGAGCCCAACCTCATTTATTTCCAAGTATAACACTGACTTTACGGTTCTACAAAAACCAGTCACAAGCTGGTAAGATGTGTGGTATGTCAGAAACAGCCATTGCTATATCAACAGCGTCATGGGTATTGTGGCAGTAATGAAGGAAGAAGCCACTTACGTAATGAGGGTTGGGGGGATGGTGCCTCAGGTTTCTTGTCCACCTGTCGAGTTCTCTTTATGTTGAAATATTTATAGGGTGTTGTATAATAACTGAGACATAATCTTTAATAGAAACCAGTATATATGTAAATTCTAGCAACGTCTTTAACTGAATTGAATTCAGTTTTATTTATATAATGTCAAATCATAACCGCAAGGTGCTTAACCTCCTAAGACCCGAACTCTTCCAGAGCATGCATTTTTAATTTCTCTTTGATATTTGGGCATATTGGGGCCCGATGAATGTAAAAACAAAGAATTTCCAGATTTTTTTTTTACCTTATTTTTGTTTTTATGAAAAATCAGAGCCACATATGAGGATATTCGTTTAAAATTTTGATAGAACAGAGGCAGTATAATGTCCTCGTAAGTGGATATCAGCCCCTTGTAGAGCAAAATTGAGTATTTTGGTCTAAATAACCCAAAATGTGATGTCCACATATGTGGACGCCAGGTCCCAGGAGGTTAATATTGTATGGTAAAACATAAATAAGACCGAGAAAGCCCCAACAATCAGACAACCCCGTATCAGCGAGCACTTGGTGACAGTGGGAAGGAAAAACTCCCCTTTACCAGGAAGAGGGATGTTGTTGCATCCTGAAAACGTTTCCTTAAATGCCCTACTCCACAGACACGACTTGAATGGCAGCAACCTGCAGTCTGACCAGGACCAAAGGCTTTCTTGCAATGCCCTTCATTGGCATCACAAGAATGCCCCCTAAAATAACAAAAAGCCTCTCTACCATGATAAGTATCTGCCTCCTAGTCTTGAAAACTAAGTCGATGTTTACATGTCTACCATTTGGTGTCTAGCACAACAAAAGAAAAACAAGAAAAAGAAACGAATCAACTATAGAAATATGAACAATCAGGTTTGCTAATCCATGGAATGCTACATAGTCACATGGTAAATACTGAATACTTACTGTACTAATTGTTGCTCAACAGAACAATGTAAAGTGCTTTCAGTGCTAACAACAATGTAGCAATAACATGTATCTCATCTGCACCCCAGTTTGCCCTGCACATGCACCTATGCAGTGGGATTAAATTCCTTTTCTTAGATGGGTTCTGAATTGAACCCCCGCATAAAGATGTTCTGGGTGAAATCTTTCAGCTGCAGCATTGTGACACTAACCGCAGACTTGGCAGCTGAGTTGCTGTGGTTCAGATCGTGCTGTGCCCGAAGCAGTGGGATTATTTAGTATTTGTGAGGAGATTTGTGATAATGGTGACTGGGATGAAAACAAATTCTTTAGATATATCACCTGTGCGTTTGCCTTTTCTTGCAAGGAGAACAAAAAAATCACACACACCCCAAAAAAGACTTGAGTAAATGCACAAGCCTATATGCAGCTAAAGATTGTGTGAAATGTGTCTGTGGTCCTGCAGTCCACAAAGGGTAATCGATGGTAGGCTAAAGAGCTTTTTCTGCTTGTTCACATCTACGGTTCTGCTTTCACTTGTACACATCTGATTGCAGCTGAATGGATGAATGCTTTCCTGACTCCTACATCCGCCTCCCTTCCACGCACACTCAGAGGACAGACATCGGCTGGATCACCGCAGAGGAATGTGTATCTACTGGGAGGGCTTGAGTTTTGCTTGTCAGACCATCTCTGTCTTGCATTCGTGCACAATCAGGAGTTCATCTCACGTCCAAAATGAGCTTTTGCATTGATTTGAAAATAACAGATAAGTCTGGAGTCTTATGGGCATGTCTGTTTCTGGACCCAACAGCATCTTCCAAAACTAACTGGGAATTGCAGGCTGGAGAAGAATGATGCTGCAATGATTTCTGGGAAGCTTAAAGTGTTCTTATATCTCTCTGATGGACTGTGTTGGGTGAAGCATTATCTTCTATAGAACTATTAAGAAAGAGGCAACCATGTGTGTCGGTGCATTCAAATATGGGTCAAAAAATCCAATGCCACGTCTGTGTTGGCACAAAATCCCCTCTTTGTCTTTTTGGTTAAACGTTCAGCTCTTTCTGTGTTATCTTTCTGCGGTTTGCACTTAATGATCTTGATTTTTTTCCACTATCATTTCTCTACCACTTTATTGCATCCTGGATGTGAAGGTCAAACAAACAAGTCGATGTAGGCTTGGTAGAAAGCACAAGTAAGTGCCCAATCGCTAAAGCCTGAAAGGGTGAGCTGGAATTTTATCTCTGAAGTTGGGAATACAACAAGCTCTTTGTATTTCATTTGGCTGTCCAAAATTCCCCAGCGTTATATTTAGCTCATCACTGAAATAATTTCACATTTGGAGAGAGCATTAGAAGTTAGTCTGTGACTAATTAGAAACCCGTGCATTCTCATATCATCTAAAAACAACACAAATTATAAAAACTGAAAATGATCACATGAATTAAGAAATAAAAATGGAAAAAAAAATTCAGGAACTCTTTAACAAGCGACATAATGCAATTTGAACAAACATGCTGGGAGACATTTCTTTCCATCCTTTTGGTCATTAAACCAGGTGACCACTGTCTTACATATCAGGTCTCTGAGCCAGATTAATTTAGAAATATATTCCTTTCACTGTATATAATAACTACATCCATCCTGGTTCTTTGTATTCTTCATATGTTTATTGTTTCAAGCCCTGCATTTGGGATCCTCTTACCGAGAAACATAATTTGCTAAGCTAGTTTTTTTAAACAAGCAGATATCAGAACAACGAATAAATATGTTTACAGATTTCCTGAGCAAAGGTCCACATTCCCTTTAATAAAAGCTGACAAAGTATACTTGTATACGTCTCTTTTGCCAGAAATGCTTTCCAAGCAACAACTTTGTGACTGACACTTTTGCAGCTGTGAAAAACAACCAAAAAAATCCATCCGATCAAATTTAAAAACTCTGAATGTGTTGTGGTCTTTCATCATGAAGCTCAGTAACTGTTCTCTGTCCCTCAGGCTCACACACAAACACAGTTGATTAGGATTACCTTTGAGCACTCTACTCCCCCAGGCTGTGTCTTTTCTGTTGTACCTGCTGTTTGATTCACATTAAGTATTTGTAATCTTGTCTTCAAAGCTTCAATCTTCTCTTGTCTTTTTTTAAACCATCAGTGTTGTCACAACTATGTAGCTAGTGTGTTTGTGGTGTGGAAGTCCAGACACAGAAGAGGCAGAACTGAACTTTAAAAAAAGGCGAGTCGTTTATTAGGCTGAAAAACATGAGTACAAAACAAAACATAGCGAACAGAGTGAAAACTAAAACCTAAACTGGCAAAACTTAGACTACGACCAAGAGAGATATCATAACATAAGAAATCAGCAATACAAAATAAACTCACTACATTTTATGGTTTTCAATAAAATTTCAATTTTGTTTAAATAAGTAGCTGCAGTGGCAATATTAACCCGAAAGCTGTTGATGCTTTCCTGAACAGATAAATAATTTGCCCTATATTATTTGAGAGCCATATGTGAAAGTACTTTAAGGAGAGGTTTAATTGTTGACTGTCTCAGTATAAATCAAACCTGGCTGTCTTCTTTAGTTTGCAAACAACCAATTTATCCTCTAACCTGTAAAATCTGAGACATTAATCACGCAGCTTCGTGACACTTTTGGAATGAGATTGCTCGTTTTTCAAGTCCTGTTTAGTTTGTGAGGGCCAGTTGTGCTGTAAGGTTATTAATTCTGATAAAACAACGTGACACATTATATTGCACGCCACAGCTTCATGAGAGAAAAAACAAGAAGACTGACATTTGTTTTTCTAAACTGACTTATTGAAAAATGTATTTAAGGAGTGCACACTCTGCATATCTGTGAGTGTGGATGGGTTGGTGGTATTTCAGTTTGTAGACTGGGCTAGTTCAGTGCTTATGGAAACTGACATGATGCACCATAGTGACAAAATTTGAACCCATCTGACCAAGACTCCTCCGTGCTTTATTATTTTGTGATTTACAGTGCTCATTGGAGTGAGCGTGAAACATCTCATGGCTAAACACTGCTCACAGAAACAAAAATAGATCTCTGCTTCAAAGAAATCTGAGAGAGACTAGATGAAGAGGGTGAAAAGACATGAAGAGGTGGAATAAGAGAGATGGAGAGGGTGCAGGTTTAGAGTCCTTAGGCTTCCTGCCAGATGTCCGATTGCACATTTAGCTACTTGGCAGAGCCTCGAGCGCTCTGTGATATCAGCTGTCAGTCACTACTGCATTCTACACAAACATCTCGGACCCATGTTTGCAAATCCTTCACTCATGAGGATGCAGCACTTTGTTTGATAAATTCGGTTTGGTCTGAATTTAATAAGAAAAACTTGTGATGGGAGTGGAGCTTAATAAATCTTTCACATATCTCCTGAAAATGTATGCTTGTATTATTTTTGAACACGGGGGAAAACATGGTTGTGAGGCACTCCGTACACAAAACGCTACAGTAAACTTTTCAGTTTTATCCTGTAAGACTGGGGTGAGCTGAGTATATATTGTTTCGACCACTTATATGCAGCTCAACGTGGCAAAGACCAAGGAATTGATTGTGGATTTTAGGAAGACTAGGAAACCCTTGACCCCTGTTTCAATCCACGGGGTCAATGTGGAAATTGTGGAGGACTATAAATACCTTGGAGTACACATAGACAATAAACTGGACTGGGCACGGTGGTTAGCACTGTTGCCGCACAAGGTCCTGAGTTCAATTTCACCATCAGGCTGGGATCTTTCTGTGTTCAGTTTGCATGTTCTGTTTGCGTGGGTTCTCTCTGGGTACTCCGGCTTCCTCCCACCATCCAAAGACATGCACTTAAGTAAGTAAGTAAGTAAAATTTATTTATATAGCGCTTTTCACAGATAAAAAAATGACAAAGTGCTTTACAACACAGGAAATGGAAATATAAAAACAATATAACAGTATATAAAACAATATAAAACTATAAAACTATAAAAATAGCATAAGAAGAAATTAATCAAATGCTTTTCTAAATAAAAATGTCTTCAGCTGTTTCTTAAAAGAATCAATGGAGTCCGTGCAGCGAAGAGACAGTGGGAGAGAATTCCACAACCGTGGTGCCACAGTCTGAAAGGCCCGATCACCACGAGTTTTAAAACGAGTGCGCGGTACCACCAGCAGTCTCTGATCTAATGACCTTAAAGCCCGAGAAGATGTATGTGGTTTCAGCAGGTCAGATAAATATTGAGGAGCTTGACCATGTAGGGCCCTAAAGGTTAGAACTAAAATTTTAAAATGAAACCTAAAATTTACAGGCAACCAGTGAAGGGAGGCCAAGACTGGAGTGATATGCGATCTTCTCTTGGTGCCTGTTAAGAGACGTGCTTTAAGGCTGATTTGTGAAAACAAGTAAAAAGGCCATTACAATAGTCTAAACGAGAAGAAATAAAAGCATGAATAATCATCTCAAGTTCAAGCTTTGATATCATTAGTCTGAGTTTAGAAATATTCCGTAAATGATAAAAACAGTTTCGGACCAGCTGCTTAGACTGCTGCTCGAGCGACATCGAGCTGTCAAATATGACACCGGGGTTTCTAAGGCTTGACTTTACATAAGGGTCTAAGAAGCTGATATGCTGTCTAATTTCTGGGACCATGTGGTCTGGAGCAATAATTAGAGTTTCTGTTTTATCAGAGTTTAGTTGGAGAAAATTGTTATTTAACCATTTGTTGATTTCTGTCAGGCAGAAGTGGGGATAGGTTAATTGATTAATCTAAATTGCCCATAGGTGTGAGTGTGAATGGTTGTCTGTCAGATGTGGGATGATTCCTTCATGATTTATGCAAAATGAGCAAACCCTGTAGAAGAAAGTATGCATGCAGATGGATGTGAGGGAAACTCATTGTCACACCAAATCACACACTGCAATTAATGTCACCTTTTTTTTTCTTCTGCAACCTGGACCATGCTTTTCACAACATATCCATAAAGTGTAACTTTCCATAAACATAACCCTTCTGTAGTTGCCATGCACAGCCCTAATAGAAAATAAGACTTAAATAAACTAGAGCACAAGATTGAGAAAAATACTTAATTATCCTCATTTATAACAGTCTTAAAAATGTTATGAGTGCTGACACTGAACCGCTGATGTAGCTACATGGCCAGCTTATCTGGGCAGAGCTCAGCAGAGCATAAACATGGAAAGAAATAACTAAATATAACAAATGTGAGGGGAAATTGGTTTATGTTTTGTGTGAAAGAAAATAAAAAATATTAGCCAATACATTGGATTATCAGATTTTTAAATCGCAAAATATTGGTATCAGTATCAGTTTTCAAAATCCTTTTATGATGGGGGTCTATTTTCTATTGATATCACAGCAATATGTGTACAAACGCTTAGTGGAAGGAGAAAATAAGCACCTCAGCCTGTGCATCTGTTTACAGAGCGTCAAACAAACGTTAGCATTTGCCACAACAGTCTGGTTCTGCTGTTAAAAGGGGGTTCTTCCTTCCCACTGTTGCAAAGCGCTTCCTCAACATGGGTTGCTTGATCGTTGCAGTTTTCTCCAGAATATTGTAGGGACTTTACCTCGATGACGATATTATTCCTTATAGAAAAATGTTTAAAATATCCGTCAAAATGAGATAAAGGGGAGTAGTCCTAGACTCACATTTTTAAAAGTCCATGCAGATGATGTCTCAAATGCTCAGACACTTCATTGTGGACAGAACAAAGCAGACGCTTGTATAACTCTACCTTCTTAAAAACTCTTTGTCTGCTTGTCTTTGTCAGTTGTCTGTCTGGCATTATGCAAGCTTGAGTGAGTCATGATCCAATTAGACAAATCTAAGCCCAGACCTAAAATTGGCCAGTGTTTAAGAAGTTGGACTTATGCAACTTTGCCATCTTTGTACACAGTCATCCAGTGTGATGTGACAGCTGGCGTTTTATACATTAAATATCTATTCATCATCATAAAGGCTAGGGGCTATCTGCATCAAAGTTCAAGAGTTCCAAGATAAACAGTAGATGTGTTGGCCTCTAATGGTGTATGGTCTGTATGGTGAGTGCAGGATTCATTTTTTCAGCACATTTTTGCTCAGGTTGCATTAAATGTGAAAAATTGTAAAATATTTAGGCTATTTATGTCATTTGCAACATCAAAATGAAAATGCCAAATATAGAAAACATGAACATATCTATTAAAAATAAATGTCCTTAAATATCTTATAGAAAGATAGTTTTTCTACCATGACATCAGAATATAATCCTTTCATATACATACGTATTGCTTATATAAACTGCTGAAAATGGAGTCAAGCCAGATCTAAACAGACAGAGAGAGAGGAGGAGTCCAAATAAGCGATCATGTGCCGTCAAAATATCTTATCTTATCTTAATGCCAGATTCCTGCAGTTCACAGCTTATCACAACAAGCGGGTGGATTTCTGGGGAGTGGTGGGGGGCAGAGTGTCAACACAGGTTTAATAGAATCACAGAAAATCCTTTTTTTAAACTCACACTACTACTTTCATATGTTTTCACCATAATTTAAACGCCTAAAGAACATCTAAGGCTCTGTCTCCTTTCACAAATTTATCAAATAAAATAGGGCAGCATGACAGACACCATAATTCTCAGTGTGTTTATGTCTATAATTTGAAGGGCTACATCTTAGACTCTACAGGCCTCTGTTAGTTAATGTTAAATGTTAAAATCTATGAGAGTACAATTAGAAAAAGCCTGAACAGGTGTGGCTTGTTTAGGAAAGTTTCCAGGTCTCTTCTCTCTAAAACGAACATCGACCAAAGTATTCTAGAGTCAAATGTGAGGCTATCGTCCAACAACCCAAGACTGGTCAAAAAATGGGTCTTGCAGCAAGACTTAGAGCAGGGGTGGGGAACTTCAGGCCTCAAGGGCCGGTGTCCTGCAGGTTTTAGATGTGTCCTTGATCCAACACAGCTTATTTAAATGGCTAAATGAACTCATCAACATGTCTTGAAGTTCCCCAGAGGGCTGATAATAAACTAATCATTTGATTCAGGTGTGGTGACCCAGGGTGATATCTAAAACCTGCAGGACACCGGCTCTTGAGGCCTGGAGTTCCCCACCGCTGCCTTAGAGAGTTGTGCTTAAAAAAATGCAATCCTCAAGGAATTGAGGCAACGCTGAAAATAAGAGTGGGCCAAAATTTCTACCACAACGATGTAAGAGACTGATAAAGTCATACTGAAATTATTACTTCAAGCTATAGCTGCTAAAGGTGGTTCCGCAAGCTATTAAATCATGAGCTGTACTTAGTTTTTCTGTACTGCACAGAGTCATGTGAAAAGTTTCTTTTTCAGATGACTGTACTTCTTTCTTCCTTACTAGAAGTAATAGTATAGAAAAACGTAGGAGGATCACTGTTTATATGATTAACCTTTAACAAAATCAAACAACATATGCTGTTACACAAAACTGTCGTTCCTAACGAAGCATTTAGACTGATTAGTTGTTATTGGAGGAGCTTTAATTGCACTTTCAGTGATACAAAAGGTTGCTGTAAAGTCAAGCAACATTATCTTCACTTATTTCTGTTTTGCACACAGAGAATGGCCTCTTAGTTGTAGATTATCTCACAATCAGTTGAAATATAAGTGCACAAATATAACACGAACTTTTGACCTGATTTGACTTCTACCCTCTTCATGTTTTTAACATGTGAAACCCTGGCTGTTTAAATCTGTGTTTTTGAGTGTCAGTGATACACTAAAGCTTCATGACTTTAAATCGTTCTGTCAGCCATATCAGCATCTTAACAAGGTTAATAATTTGAGTCTTTTTAGTGGGGGGTCTTTTTGTGACTGAACCCTTTATGGCACTGATGATTGTCATAGTGAACAAACACTGCTCCGGGCCTGCTGAAGTCATGTCTGAAGGATGAAAGTAACACAAGAACAAAACTGTAACTGAAGCCTGATAATCACTCACCAGGTCTGGGTCTTACAACTGTTATGGTTTGCCATGCTATTTATCATGTCTGTTTTTCTTTTATTCTGGATTTTTGACTGAACCCATTAAAACATTCTCAGAAGACCATAATCCTTTCAACCATGCCTTTACCGGGAACAGCATCTAATGTCCTTCCCGGAGCGGTGGAAAGATTTTTTTTTTTTTGTGTCGGGCATCCTTCTGTTTTGGTTTCCACGCACCTAAACCTGTAACCAAGGCTAAACCGTGGCAGTGTGAGCAATGATAATCCTGCTGTGACATTCAGAAACACACAGACAGATGGACAGCTTTGCCAAATATGCTGCATTCTAAATAACTCAGCATGTACACCCTGCCAGTCACGGGATGAGCAAGGAACCCAGAGACAGATGTAGAGTACCTCACACGTTTACTTTAGGAAACTGCAGTATCATTGTAGACTGGAGTATGCTCTTGGTTCAAGCGGGTCATGAAGCTCAGCTGGCTCGTGTTATGACCTGCCTTCTATACGTCTCATTATCAGATCTAACAGAGGCTTCACTAGTACATCGACCTGATTACAGTGAATGAACGTCTGCAGGCCACTTTGCAACCCATTTCAAATCTAAGGTCCTCCTAAAGGCTGTGTCCCAGTTCTTCCCTGATAATGAATTAACAAAACATCTAAAAACAAACAAACAAAAACTATCCTCTACACATAATTATACTAAAGGCTGATTCACACTAAGCATGTTGCGAAAAAGTGATGCAAATTTCCAAATTTTTCTTACTGAACACATTGTGTTTTTGCGGAAAATTCACTGTGAAAAAAACAAGATTCTGGGTGCAGGGAGCTTTTCATGGTTTCATCCAGGTGTTGAAGCTGTATCGTGGTTGCTTTCATGGATATTTCAGGATGTCAGTGGGGCAGTTTGAACTTGGCAGAGTTGGGACCACATCTGAGGAGGAAGGGAAATGAGAGGAAGACAAAAATGAGTGGAAAGCCTGTTATGGAGACTGAATGTAGCCTCATCTCACAGTGACAAACTGCTGATGAACATCCACAGCAAACATTGACTGAGTTGATTCATTTCTACTGCTGACTGAAAGGACTGTAACACAAACCCTGTCCTCAACTTTTAATGCTGTGAACTTTCTGACTGTTTCAACATTTTTTTCTTTGCCAAAACAAAACAAAACAACAACAACAATAACAAAAAAACCCAAAAACGGACCGAGTGACAAATCTAGAGCTTTTGGAACAAACCTTTGCTGCTTAGCAGATTAGTCAGTTTATGCTGTTACACAGATGGGTGCTGTTCACTGTGGGAGAAAAAAGAAAAAAAGCCATTTTGTGCAGACCTGCCTTAGTTTGCAGGTCTTTTGGTCGCTCTTTCTCTCTCTGTGTGTGGATGAGTTTGTGGGTGAAACTAACAACTCTCTTCTCAGTGTAGTCGTGGTCCAGCGAGGACCCAGGCACACAAACTGTTTTTTATCTCCAGTCAGTGGCAGCGTTTAAACCTGGCTCTCATCTCCGCTTGTTGTCAGGGTGTTAACCTACCAAACATGGTAGCGTAGCGCGGGTAACCTTGCAGTTTTGATTAATGATATGTTAAACTGCCTGCTCTGTATTTGCGTACCTGTATTTACCTCTCCGTTTCCTCCTTCATAGAGATTCCTGTTTGGTGTGCTGTTGGAGTACTTACGCCTAAACCTCTGTAGAGCCTGTAATGTTTCTAGGAAGGCTTCGTGGTTTATTGAGCCAACTTAAAGACAGTTTTCTGGCACAAAAGTGACTCTCTGCTTACCTGGCTGGATTAGACTCACAATCTATGTTGGTTGAGAGGAAGTTATGTTCAGAGTTTCGGTTTAAAATAGTAAAAAATGCTTCTGCTGGGAGAACACATTTTATATGTGCAACTTGTTAAGCCCCACCCACAGTTTTATATATATGTATATATGTATATGTACGTAGCACAACGGTTCTCTGCGTTATTAAACATGTGAGTGCTCTCTATTTAAATACATGAGTGTGTGTACAGCATCCCTCCATACAAGGCTTAAATATCTCTTTATAATGGTGCCTATTATCACTTCAGCATAGTGTATTTTAATAGCACAGTCTGCTGTGGCAGCAGAGGGTAGAGGTTAAGAACACCAGTGTGCGGTCTGTCTGTGGGAAGAGCAGTGGGTGACACTGACACACACCCATTCAGACAGACAGAAACACACACATATGAAGCACGGTTTATTTGATCCTTTGCCTTAGTTTGTTTGCTATCTTTGGTTCTCACACTCTTCTTTTTGTTTTTGTCATTTTGCTACTTAAACTGTCTTTGACAGGTTGTTCTGATAAGCCTCAGAACCAATAAAGAGGCTTATGATGATCTGCTACCCCCTCTTCTCTCCCTTCTCTTGCTGACCCCTAAACCTTGGAATCATAGAGATTAGGAGGCAGTGGAAATTAGTCCTATTTAAAAAGAAAACAAGGATGTGTCAATTACACTTCCTTGTCTGCACACCAGTGGTGTTTTTCCTTCTTTTCCACCACTGGTGACAGTTTGGATGACACTATCAGTCTTCTTTATGACCCCCAGTCATCTTTTTCTTCTATCATTCTCCTCCTTTTGCCCTCAGCCCCTCCTCCCGTTTGGCCCTTTCCACCTGACTAGCCAATGGCACCAGACGGACTAGTCTGGGTATGGAATGAACGGCCAAAAGGAGGGGTGGGAATGACTGACCAGGCAGGACCAAACACCCTGCCCGCCAGACAGACAAGTAGAGAGCCTGAGAGTAGTGGGTTGAAACTTAGTTTAAGAAAATTTGGCTTTTCTTATTATTTAATGGGCATTTTGTAATTAAAGCTTGTCTTCTTGTTGGTATATCTCAGTGGATCTACATGCATGCTGCAGGGGTGGAGACTGAGACTTGTGAGAAAGACCGCAGGACAAAGAATAAAACGGAAGACACAAATATTAAAGTTTAAGGAGGAGGAAAATTAAGGGTCGACGTCGGTTTAGCTGGTTCACTCTGTCAGCAGAGATGCACAATGCCAGCAGGAGCACAGAGGTTTACTGACATGGAGATGTTAGTGGGGATGGAGGATGAGCAGGTTGACACTACAAGGAGCAGGGCTGGGAGCTGTGTGGAGTTTCACAGTATCAAGGTAAGTTTTCCTTTTGCTTTCAAGCTCTCTGGGATCAACAGCCTTTCCAGAAAATTGTATTTGTAGATTATGATGACACTGCGAAAATAACACACCACAGTGGGTAATGCATATTTTGTGTTTGGGAATTTCACAGGTCTTGTCACAGGAATAAATAAGAATGTTTTACCTGTTTTCACCTTTGGAGAATCAGTGCTGAGGAGGACTGAATCTATTCTAACAGCCCAACACACTAAAACCCTTTGATCAGTCTGTATGTTTGCTGCAGGTGTAGTGGGGGAACACATGCCGAAAACTTCTCCAAAAGTGTTTTGTTTCATAACCATGTGTTTTAATGCAGATTTGAATCTCTGCAGCTCAGTAAAGTACACACAACATTTTCAGTCTTTAGAAGGATGTTTGGTCGTTATTGCAGCTACTTCTCTTTGCCTCTGTTAAAGCCAGCAGACCAGAACAGATCTGTATATGATTGGAAAGAGGTGAGCGGTTTGGGGAGGGTCTGGAACATGTTGCCAGATTCTTTGTCAGTAAATGCAGCCGAACATGACACACACACACACACACACACACACACACACACACATATATATATATATATATATATATATATATATATATATATATATATATATATATATATATATATATATATATACATATATATATATATATGTGTGTGTAAATATATTTGCACAGCTCTACACTGCATTAATGGCCTCAAAGTCTTACAGCAGCTGGTAAAACAGTAAATTCAGTTTTTATTTAATGGCACCTTTTGACACTTTAAGATTTCTCTGCAGCTTACATCTAAACAACTTTCTATTTTAAGGAAGGTCAATAAAATTTAGATTTAATATAGCAAGCTGAAAAAGTTTAAGCTAAAAATAGTTAAAATAAAGACTTGTACACCAAGGACACTTACCATTTACATGTTTTTACTCTCAAAATACGAGATGCCTGATTTAGTTTGAAGGATGTTTTTGGCAATACTGAACTTGACTCATCCCAAGATGTCACAGTTCTTCCCAATTCCATCATGTGAAATGTAAATCTCTCTTATTTAGACAGAAAAATGTTCTGGATGTTGAAAGCCTGGCAGTACTGAAAGTTACAAGCACATTTTAAACATTTTTAGTTTCACCTTTATTTACAGTTTAGGCACTAAACCTGTTTGGATTTGGATAAACATCATGGTTTGAAAAAAAATATTGGGTTATAAAATCAAGAAAAAAAATTTTTCTTGCAAGCCATGACATCTTTTAGCTGCAGTCCAGTGAAATCAGCTGATCTCAGTGCCGGCCTACATCAGCTGATATCAATCTATGTCTCAGATAGGCACATCTGCATTAAGCTGTTTTAGCTTGCCCACTGTTGCGCCAATCCATGTCAATTCAAGCTTCTCCTTCTAGCTCTGTCTCTGACTTAATCAGTGTCAGCAATCCATTTTCTTCCAGTTATCTAATTCAGACCGTATCCCAGATGCCATAGGACAAGAAGTAAGGTACCTCCTGGAAGCTGGAGTACCCAGAGAGAACCCAAGCCGAGAATTTGCAAAGAAAGATTCCCGACTGGATTCAAACCCAGGACCTTTTTGCTGTGACAACAATGCTGACCAGTGCACCACCTCACCATTTGTCTGTGACATGTCTGTAGTTAATAATGCCTCTCTTCAGTGTTTGGCTTTTCATGTATGCACATGTTAGAGTAGGGAGTTCCCAGAACCACAGCATAATGCCAAATGCAAATTAGAGACAACACAGATGCCAAAGCACATCTGCATACATTTGAAACACCAGCACCTTTTTAAACAAAAACTACAGTCTTTGACACCCTGGAAATGATAACAGGCTGGAACATACGGAGAGCCTGAATAACCACGGTGAGGTCTGCTTTAGATCAGCTCTGGCAGAAATTAGTCAGGCTTCTAACTTTGCTGCATTTGTCAGTCTTAATCCTTTTGGAAAGAAACAATGACTATGTATATATGTTACCCTTTTAGTACTGCATTTAAATGTCATTTATGACTCCACCTTACCTTTGATAAATTGCACACATGGAACACATCTAAACCTGAATCCTGGCTGAAACCCTGCAAGCTTTCTCAAGGATTACTAATATTGTACTATAACTTAATGTAGCACTATCCAGGTGTCATTCGCTGGCCTCAGCCCTGTCCTCACTGACTCAACAGCAGGTCTGCTGCACACCTAGGAATCTCTCTCATTCTATTACCGTGCAGTAAATAAACTTGCAATTTAAGAAGGGTCACGTGGATAGCATTGAAACACAGCAATGAAATGTTGCACAGGAAGCCTGCCTTTTTCATTCTTATTTCTTCCTTTATTTTACTGTGCTGTAAAAAAAAAGTTACATTTACCATTGGTTGCCCTTAATTTCTAACTGTGTTGTGTTCACACACACACACACACACACACACACACACACACACACACACACACACACACACACACACACACACACACTCATTTGCGTGTATGGGATTACAGCAGTGTAAATGTGAGTTAGTGTGTACAGTAGAAGGTCAGGTGGCATCATGTGAGGCCCACAGACTGGGCAGACACAGAGGAATGCTGTTTTTGTGTGTTGTGAGACCACCTGCTCTTTGTTCAGAAACCTGGCTGAGAGGAGTCCTATTGTATCCCCCTACAGATAATAGAGCTGGTTTTAGCAGCTCAACTTTTATATATATATGGATTATGTATGGGTTTGATTTTACAAATGCAAAATGAGATAAATTAGCATAGTGTAGCCTAATGTAAAGTCGTCACATTTCGGGCCAATAAGAATTGAACAGAAACTTTGTGTTTGAATGATCTCTGTAAGCACTGGGAACACAAACATCAGGACTCATTAATTATTATGTGCATAGAAATGTTCTTAATTTGCGTGTATAACAAGTGCTCAGACACAAACATTTTCTTCTGACACTATTTTCTGTATGTCATTCTGAGTGAGATAAAAGTAAGATAAAAAGCAAAATAATATGTTGAACCCCCCCCTCCGCCAAAAGTTCAAAAGTAATTGGACAATTCACTGAAAGCAGTTGCATGGTCGGTTGAAACCTGCTTTCTTGATATTCTGGGACAAATGAATCAGACATAAAATCTGAAACTTATTCAAAGTGCTGAACTGTAACACATAGCTTTCCACTGTAATTTGAAATATTCGGCCCAAAGAGATTTCAGAGTAGGTGAGCAAGGCCATCATTGGGTTACATCATGGTTACAAAAAAACAACTTCACAGTAGAGCTGGGCGATAGAACGATAACGATATGTATCGCGATAGACCTCGCCGCTCTTGTCCTCTTAAAAAAAAAAAAAAAAGGTCAGCCAATCTAAATTAAGTAGCGCAGAGCCGAACCAATCACAGCCGCAGCGTCACGTTGCGTGACTTGTTACGTACAGCACAAGTGCCAAGCCGCACGTGTGTTTGTTTGGGAAGCAGCCAGCGGGTAATGGAGGAAATGAGTGTGCCGACTAGAAAAATCAACCGAGCGTGACCGAAGAGAAAACAGATGATGGTTCCAATGCCGGAGAGATTGTCGAACGGAAGAGCCATAGAAGTTCCGTAGTGTGAAGGTATTTCGGCTATTTCAAGTCTGACAAAAAACAGAGTAGCGCGCACTGTAAATTGTGCCGAAAGCAAGTCTGGAAATACAATAAACTGGTGCATGCGTCACACTGTGCGCCACGTTATTGTTTCGGTGAAATGAATTTCTACAATACTGTTACTGTTAATTCTACTCTCTGCAGTGTTTAAATGCTTACATATACACACAGTTACTGTCCCTCCACACATACGACTCGGTTCTGCTTCTATGCCCCAGCTTTGTTTACTTTTTCCCACCGAGGCTTCTAGACTTCTGATTGGCCAACATTTCTGCACGGTTAGGAATCTAGCGCCACCTGCTGCTTTGGCATGTTCATAGCAGCGTTTTCCTTCATTTCTGCCTTTATGTGTGGACGGGATTATTTTTTAAAACGAAAACGGAAAATCTCCGTTTTCAAAAATACCCGTGTACATGTGGACGTAGCCTCAGTCTCTGACTGGAAGCGCTAATTCGTCATTCGGCTTTTGTCAGACTAAAGTAACTGTTAAAACAGTTTGAAAAGCTAAGCTATACAACAAGGAGAGATTGAGAATTTCCTTTTAGTTCTCAGTTTATTTGATACTGACAAAAGTTAGTCAGTTTTGTCTGTTCTTCTGTAAAACAAACTAAGATTTATTTTTAGAATTAATATTTTGTTTCTAAGTGGAATTGACAATTTAGTCGTCTGTTTCGTTTGTTCTGTTTTGAAACTTAAACGCTTTAGCGGCTGCCTTTTGTGTAGTTTGCAATATTTGCCTTTATTTATCTGAAAAAGTCTCATGTTCCTTAAGTACATCTACCCTGTTGAACTTATTATGGGAAATAAATATTTAAATAAAAACAAGCTGCTGATTATTTCACATTTTACTTGTGAGCAACAACACATTTAAATCTTACAAATATAGTTATTTGGCTTATATCGTGATAGATATCGTTATCGCCTGAAATGAAAAAAACATATCGTGATATGAAAAAATCTCATATCGCCCAGCTCTACTTCACAGCAAGTGAAGAACACTCTCGAAGTGGTAGTCTGATCATTGTCTACAACATGAGATCAGTGGAAATACAGATGGTTTAGAAATAGGTGCAAACCACTGGTTACACTAAGTTCTGTAAGATCTATAAGAATCTGCACGGTTAGGAAAAAAACATGGAATCAAGATGTACTTGAACTACAAAAAATTCAAAGAGAAAAATATGGAGAAGAAGAAAAACAGCTCATGATCCAAACATAACACATCTATCAGACATGGTGGAGACAATGTTACGACATGGGTGTGGTATGGCTGCCAGTGATACTGGACCACTGTTGTTTATTGATGATGTGAGTGTTGAATGAATTATGAAGTGTTCACTGCTCAGATTCAGCTGATCAGACAGAACCTCACAGTGCAAACAGATAATGACCCAAAGCAAGCGTTGAAAGAATTATGCAAGGCAAATAAATTGGATATTCCTCAATGGCAAGGTCAGTGATCTGATCTCAGTCCAGTGATTTAAAGTTGTTTAATTCAAAACTGAAGGCAGAAGGACCCACAAACAGGCAACGACTGAAGGTGGCTGCCATAAAGGCCTAGCAGACCATCTCAATGGAGGAAACAGCATGTGGTGATGCCCATGAATCTAGACTTCAGGGAGCCATTGACTGGAAAGAATTTTCATCCAAGTGTTGAAAACAGTTATTATTTCAAAAATAATAATAAAAGCATTTTATTTGAAAAACTGCACAAAGTATTTAGACTTAAATATTTTACCTTTATCTTTTCTAATATAGTAAATAAAAGCATCAATAATAGCCATGAACGTTAATCTAGTAACTCTGATGCAATTGAACTTTAAAATAACATTTGACAGTAATTCTACCAAAACAGAAACAAAGCCCAACAAATTGGCAGCTTTTTCAGTGAAACAGAGCACACTAATGGTCTTTAAGCTGCATTAAACCTGCTGAAGTTATTGGACAAACATCCCTAAGTGATACAGCCCATTGGTAAGAAATGAGGCTTAAAGCATGACAGGCCATCAGTTTCAGGGTTATTTTATATATTTAGCCAATGTGTAAAATCAGCTGTGTTAAATATTGATGTCTTATGTAAGTAAATATTGCTTTAATTTGCTTAGCATTTAATAAATGTATGTATATTTGCATTTTCTGTGAAATCTGGGCTTCGTTATTGGTAAGAAAACATTGGTTTATCCCAGACTTATGGGTTTAGAATTTGTGTATCTTCACAATGTGTGGATGCTCATTGCCCAACAGTGTACTACAGTGCCAGCCCAGTGAAAACTAAACTGTACAGTATTATATAATGATTAAAAAAGTGCAACATGCTGCAACAAAAACCCCACATGAGCCCTGAGCTGTTATAATAAATCATTCTTTACAGATGTAGTAGAATATAATAGAGTGTAATACCTTATGGCTAAAGGGCCATGCAACAGCATGAGCGTTTATGGGATATTGTTTACTTTACATCAACTTCATAGACAGGATTTTTAGATTATAAAGTATACAGGTGATTACCAACTGTCGTAATGCATGGAAAAAGTGCTTTGGGCTGGTGGGTGCTTAAAAGCTTCCTTCATATACTGCAAGTCACATAAACTTTATATTGCAGGGAACAGTTTTATGAACAATGTTACTCAGTTTTAATTCTGTCTTTTAGTACAATGTGAAAAAATAATTAGTGTGCTTTTGAAACTTACATCAGCTGTACAAACCATTACAGTAAATATCCAGTCTGCAGTTTGTCAAATCTTATGTTATTACAAGTGAACACAGTGTCGAGTTTTTAAATCAGCCACTCACAGAGCATTTAGCGTCCAACAATGAAGTAATACTGAAAAAAAAGGAGCACAGGCTTAATGTTCACGATGATGGATGACACAGCTTAGGCGCGTTTTTAAGAGGCTCGTTGTAACATTGCACGGCAATTACTGAGCGAACGGTTTCCTGCGCATTTGACGAAATACAAGAAAAAAAAAACTAAAACATGCATTCAAAACAAAAAAGTTTGAAAGACGAGAGCGTATACGTGATTTGCAGATAAGGAGCTAAAGTTTGCAAACACGCAGTCCTTCCAGCGGGAGGTTAAATACATTTTCCAAAATACGCTTCGAAACATCAACACGTTTGCTCTGGTAGAGGAGGAAAGCCATGAGCAAAGCTGCGTGATGCAGAGGCCAGGGGGCGATCTGTTTGTGTTCAACACAGCCCGCTCATACCATGAGTGAGCTGTCTGATGCTACATCAGTTATGCAGGCATCAGCATGCGCACACGCATACACACATACAGTGAGTTTGAAGTTCAGTAGCCATGAAGTCCAGTGTATTATTAAAGTTATCTCTTGACTCTTCCAGGTATATCATTACTGCCCTTAAGTCATAACAAATCAGGCCTTACTGATGCACTGTATATGCATTTAGACGTGTATGGTGCCTGTGTATATGTTCAGTCCTGAGTGTCCATGTGAGGATTCAGGGGGAGTTAGCAATCATAGTATATGAAAATATCTAATTTCTCTTGAGTGAATAAGTCCAACATCTAAGTGTTTTTCTGTGTGTGGTTTATTTGTGAAGACTCATCTGAATTTAAGGCCTTGGAAGTGAGTGAGGGCATTTATGGAAAGTTATTGGTTTGTCCTCAGTGAGGAGCAGACCTTCAAATGGTTGGTTGATAGTTGAGATTTGTTTTGAGCTTGGAATCACCCCGGGGATACATCTCATCTGTATTACTGATTTACTCATAATTTTACTGAATCTTCCATCAGTAATATTTTTTTCATGAAGCAGATAGCTGATTCTGGGACACTTCTGACAGGTGCTGTGTTGTGCCTGGGGGAATCACAAGTACCATCTTGTGTAGCCATGACAAGGCAGCATGTTTTAATGCTTTGTTTCTTGTTCTGTTTAATCTCAAAAAGCCCCTAAAAACAGTCAATGATCACTGTCGGCCTCTCTCGGTTTTTATTACCGCTGATCATTTTAAAGCTCAGTTTTTAAAACCTTATGATGCAACTACAGCCCAACCCATGCAGCAGTATATTAATGACTAACCTCATATTATGAATGGATGGATTATCTCAGTTGTTCTCCTGACTGAAGTTTGGTCCATTTACAGCATCCTGCCATGCGATTGCATTTGTCCCTAACCTTCGGGAACCCTCAAGTTAACTTTTATCGAGTGGAAAAAGTTAGCGTTCATCCTCCAGCTTCACTGTTTATATTATGCTAACTTAGCTGTGTTGCTAGCGATCACGTAGCAGATCAGCAGCTAGCCAAACCTCAGTAACTCTACAAAAGTCACTGCTGTTTAGTTTTCTGTCTTTATTTATGTCGGAAGTGATAGCAGAGCTGTACGTCTTAACTTTTTTCAGAAATGCCTCAGTCAGAACATGGTATATTATATTTATATGGAAACTAGTGAGCTAACTCCCTGCTAATGTCTAACTCCGTTAAATTTCATAAATTTGATTTTCATGGATGCTTGTATTTTAAACTTAATTGTTACACCTGGTAGAGCAGCGACATTGATCATTTTATTTTAGACATTTTTTTTAAACTCTCAGTGATGCTGCAGTGATTGTGTGACTTAGGGACCTGCAGCAGAGTTTAGGCCCAGGCACAGCTAATGACGTCAGACTTAGGCTACATCCACACGTACCTAGGTATTTTTGAAAACGCAGATTTTTCTATGCGTTTGCACCTTTCGTCCACACGTAAACGGCGTTTTTGGTCACTGAAAACGCAGATCTTTAAAAACTCCGGCCAGGGTGGATATTTTTGAAAACTCCGTTTTTGCATTTACGTGTGGACGAGAAAAACGCAGAAAACGCAGCGTCAAAGGTGTGCGCCTTTTTTGACGTCACACTATGCGCCACGTTATTGTTTCGGTGAAATGAATTTCTACAATACTGTTACTGTTAATTGTACTCTCTGCAGTGTTTAAATGCTTACATATACACAGACAGTTACTGTCCCTCCACACATACGACTCGGTTCTGCTTCTATGCCCCAGCTTTGTTTACTATTTGCCACCAAGGCTTCTAGACTTCTGATTTGCCAACATTTCTACACGGTTAGGAATATATCGCCACCTGTTGCTTTGGCATGTTCATAGCAGCGTTTTCCTTCATTTCTGCCTTTATGTGTGGACGGGATTATTTTTTAAAACGAAAACGGAAAAGCTCCGTTTTCAAAAATACCCGTGTACGTGTGGACGTAGCCTTAAAGACCGGATAGGAATTATTATGGGGCAAACAGAAGTATTTATTAAGGTGGGAGTAAGTGGCTTGAAAATGAAATAAGTTTAGAAGGAATAGTAATACAAATATATATTCCTCTAGTTTTCTTATTTTGCAAGAGAATCTTCCCAGAGTCTTCTAGAGAGCAAGCAAACTTAGAAAAATAGAGTGGTGCTGGTGGACTAGTTTTGGCATTTTAATAATGGATTGCATTTATATAGTGCTTTTCGGGACCCCTCAAAGCGCTTTACAATACCACTATTCATTCACTCTCACATTCACACACTGGTGAAGGCAAGCTACAGTTGTAGCCACAGCTGCCTTGGGGTAGACTGACAGAGGCGAGGCTGCCATATCGCACCACCAGCCCCTCTGGCCATCACCAGTAGGCGGTAGGTGAAATGTCTTGCCCAACCGAGACGGTCTGAGCCGGGGCTCGAACCGGCAACCTTCCGATTACAAGACAAACACCCAACTCTTGAGCCACGATCGCCCCTAGCATGTTTAGCTGAAAAGAGTAAAGAAAATACAAGTAACTGCACCAACTGATATATGAGCGCAGTATTTCTGTGAAGTGACCCACACATGCTTAACAACTTGAGCTAAATGTGTTAGAACAAAACTGCAAAAAGAGACATGCAAATTTCAGACTTTAGACAGTGTGTTTAAAATGAAAGAAAAAAGCCTTTAAGACCTTCCATGTGCTAGACTGCTGTACACCGTGACCTTTTGAGAACTCAGCTCTCTGAAGACCTGAGACGTGAGAACAATAACATTCAAGTGTCAAAACAAAACAGGGTCAGGAAGGCAAACGTTGTTACCAAAGACCTGAGACTAGACAAGAGTCTGTCCTAAAAGCATACATTTAACTGAAGAGGCTGATCTTTGACTTGCAGAGAAGATTTTTGAATCGATTTACTTATGACTTGACTTGGATCTAATATTGTGAGCGCTAATGTTGTGATGTAGTGTTTGAGACTCTGTGTGAGGCATTCAACAGAGGAAGCATTTCAGATCCAAGGAGTTGCCTGATTTCTTTTCAAGCCTCACCTGATCATGGGGGTCCATTATGGCTTGGTGAGGCCTCCTTATACGCCATCATCAGGCCTTTGCTTCTCTAAAAGCAGCAAGAATATGCGACTGAACGTCAGCTTGCATTACCTCCTGTTAGCTTCAGAAAGTCGGCATGACACTGAAGGTTGTGAAGTCTGAAACGTCATGGTGGTAGCAGGAGGCATTAGGCTAGACGCACATAGGGGGAGGGTGGATTATGTCTCACCGACCCTGCATTCCGAGGTTAGAGAGCAGAGAGAGGAGGGGGGGAGAAGGTGACGGGTAATGGGGACCAGGGCGGAAAGAAAAGAAGCCGTCGGTAATTAAAGAGGGAGGAAAAGAGACGGAAGATGAAAGGTAGAAAGGAGAGGATCCAAGGAGAAAGGGAATAAAGTTTTTGATGAAATGGCACCTCGTAGGTCTTGGCAGCTACTCGAAAAACTTTTACAGCTACAGTGAACGAGGCAGCTCCCTCTGCTGAATGCACCGAGAATAAACTGACAAAAATAGACGCACTGTGCCTTTAGTCGCCAGAAAATGACCCCCTGTCACCAGGTCATGTGGTCTGTGGCTGCAGGATGGCAACAAGTATCTAGTGTGAAATCCAGAGAGAATACGCAGAACTTTGAACCTTTCTATAATGTGAATAAAAATGTAAACACAGCGCATTAGTTGCAAATAAGGTGATTCTAGACAAAGATTCTAATGTACTCATGCTTTGATATAAATATTAGTGCAGCTTTTACTTAGTTTTCTGATAATGGTTACCTTATCTGAGACCTTGTCTACAGGGCATCCTACATGCTTGCAGTGCCACAGTCTTTTCTAAAGATTTTCTCTATTTCTATTAAAAAAGAAATAAAGAAAAAAAATGATAGAAAAGTCCACAACGTGTTGGCAAAAACAGACCATCCATTAGCCTCAGTATCGTGAATCAGTAGGCACTGTTACTGTTTCTGTGATGTCAGATAGCAGACATGTTTAATAGCATGCGCTTTTAGATACAAGCATCTTCCGCTGTGACATGAAGCGTCTGCAGTGTGAAGATATTTAACCAATAAAAACCTTGAAAGCAGAAAGCAGGGGGATGACAGCTTTTGCTGTGTCCGGGGCTGCTGAGGACATAAATGAACTTAAATAATAACAATAATTTGCATGCATGTTAATAATAACATGCATCGGCCATCAACCTTCAAATGCAAAAGCTGCTAGTTCAGTAACAACATGCTCCTGAAGGGACTGAATAATAGACTTGAATTCATCTATCAAATATAGTGGCTAACCCTGAAACTCTTCTTAGAGTCCGAGGTATGACAGGACCAACACTTCAGCACTAAAAAGCTTTTAAAATGACAAAGAAGCTAAGGAAGGAGAAGTGAAGAATCAATGTGTGCATGGAAACAACTCAGCAGTCATTGCATTTCTATAGCAACCATCAAACACAGCTTTCCCTCGATCTGCTGATAGAAAGCCTCGGAGCTTCTCCAGATGGTTTCCAGAGCATTAAAGGAGATAAAAGCCTAGACTGGGCTTTTTTTTTTGTTGCTTTGTTGTTTTAGTGTGTGCACAAATGTGTATGTTTGTGCACGTACAAGTGGTTTGCTCTCCCAAGCCATCCATCAAGCAATTTGGTCATTATGTTGGCTTATTATTATGGGTTTCTGAGGGTGACCTAGTGCAAAATATGCACGGGTCTGTCCGCACACTTATTGCACACGCTGCAAACACTCAGAAAAGACAGAAAGGCTAACAGAGATACAGATGGGAAAGAGTTGTATAGAGAAAAAAACACAGCTAGCAGGAAGGAAACGTGGACAGGCTGACAAAAACAAAGAGAAAAAAAGAAGAAAAGAAAACAATCTGTGATTCATCAGCACGTCAGCTGATTGGTGGATTATAAAGGGAAAAGAAACTGAAAAAAAAAACTAAGAGTGGATTGATATATATATACTGCACGCAAGAAAATGTGGTAGAAACATTTTAGGTCAGCTTTCCGCTAATTATTTCCTTGGTGCTCTATACAAGTGCACAGACTTTGATGCAGGGGCACTGTAACCATGTCAAACTCGCATGTGTTGTGATTGCAATATGTAAAGGTAAACAGTCTCAGCTGCTCTGTAGTGTTTAGTCTGCTTTAATTGCCATAAAGCTTTTTGGTTTCTGTTAAAGTTGTACAAGCTTCATAATGATTACAGTGTGCTGAAATGGTGACTTCCAAACTTTCAACCTCCTAGAAGTTTATGATAAGTAAAATACAAATACTGTATTTGGAACAAGGCTATTATGACTCTGGCTGCATGTTTTTGTTGGATTCCGGCTCTAATTAGGTTGTTTTCTCCTCTCATTTACGTCTCTGACCTCGTGAATCTTAAAAAGTTAAATGCGGGCCAAAACTCTGCACTTGCTCAACATTTTGAAACTTCAGCAAATTACAGTGCAAAGATGAGACATGCATAATTTCTGATATCACATAAAGCTTCCTGTGTTACTTGCTCGATGAGAGCCGGTGTTTTAACCAGCAATCGTCACCGTGCCTTTTAAATCTTATCCGATACTTTCTAGGTGAAGATCAGACAGATAGCCACGCTCTGCGAAACGCCACAGCCCTGACAGCTCTTGGCACTGTGGGTACTCACCCACAGTGCCAAGAGCAGCGGCGGCTGATATGAGTTTGGGTCACGGTTTGCGGTTGCTGCAGCAGATAAATCGTGGTTAATTGTTTTAGTGACAGGAAGGCATCTTTTCTTTTGCAGAAAGATGCCCTGCAATGCAGCTGCAAGAAGGGAATAACGGGAATAAAGCAGCAAATGCATTGCACTTATCTTTGTTGTGGGCAAGATGTCAGAGGCAGTGCGGATTAACATGTTGAAAAGCAGAACTGAGGTCAAACTGGACTTGAAATCAATTATTTTTTGATCCCAAACTGACTTAAAAATATAGAAATCATATATAACTCTCTCAGTTACTCAGTTTGACGTAGTTTGACGAAAGCTGTGCATTCATGTCTGCACACATCTATTCTGTATGCCCATTTATCAATACTTCAATCTCATCTCCAGAACGCAATCTGCTACTTCGCTCATATGCATTTCAGCTAGACTTGTAAGAACTTCAGATAAGACTTTTCACATATGAAGACTAAGACAGTATGACTCTCAATGTGTTGATAACACTCAGTGAGAAACAAAAAGACAAAGATCGAAAACTGAGCTAATTTTAGTTCTGTGCTCATTATCCGATACCACTACTTCTCTTCCACAGTAGTTGGAGCACTGCTATGGCAACAAAGGCTTTAATGACTTAAGTGAATGCTTGCATTTGTCTTTGAGTGTGTGTGTGTGTGTGTGTGTGTGTGTGTGTGTGTGTGTGTGTGTGTGTGTGTGTGTGTGTTTTTGCTCCTTTATGGTACTCTGCTAAGAAGTAAACAGAACTGTCTGCTAGTTTCTGTGTGACCATCTTAAAAGAATCACAGACAAGCTTTCTCTTTCTCTTCCTCACACACACACACACACACACACACACACACGCACGCACACACACACACACACACACACACACGCATTTGCATGAGACAAAAATCGTCCATGAAAACATTACGACCAGTCAGAGGAAGGGGATGACTAATAATGTTGCACTTTTATGACACAACACAAACTTTGCTGCTAATAACCACAAATGATCTTCAAAGGTCTTGTGGTGTTGAAGATGACTTGGTGCAAAGCACAAAACCTTCAGCACCATATCAAGCAGGACTGTGCTCAAACCACAATGCATAGCAACACTGTATTTTAACATCAGTTCTCAGAACAAAAAGTGAAACAAATGCACTCTTTCTAACACAATAATAACAAAGTCTTCTTTCATATCTCTTCTAAACATTCAGCTGTTCACTGTTAATGAGCCAAAATAGCTTCTGTGTTCTAGTCACACTCCCAGAGGACCAAAACTAAAAAAAACATAGATCCAAATATCAATATTATAAGTGGAAATTCAAAAGGACACACATAAAATCATGCAATATAAATGAGCTGAACAATATTCAGGACTTTTACAAGAGTTCAATTACTTGCTGTGCCCCTTTATGTCTATCAGAACATGATGAGCAAAAAGATTTGCACACTGTATAAATCATGAGACTTTGCCTTAGTGCTATTTCTGTCATTGCGACATATTTCCAAATGTGCAATTGAAAGAAAACAGGAATCAGTTAAACAAAAGTTTCTCCACCCAGACCAGAAATGTGGACATCAGACAAAATTGCCTTTTGCTTACTATTAAAAATGCAACTTTGCCCAAGGGTTACCCTGATGTTACAACATCAAACTTCAGCAACTTTATATATCAAGCAAAGTTTTAGAGCTTCCACTGTTAATGTCCCAGTGATGTGTCCAAGGTGAGAGCTGAGGTGAAGGTGTGTTTTCAGTCTTGTCTTCTCTCTGATAGAAAGACAGGTCAAAAAACACTGAAAAACAGCCCTATGTTAAACTATTAAAAGTGTGACAGAGATGTTTATCACTCTCCTTATTTTACATTTTAAAAAGTGATAGATGGGATGTTAGCCTTGATGGAGCGTGCCATTTTTCTCCATGTTGAAAATGCATCATGAAAACTAGAATCTGAAAATGGTGCAGATTCTTTTATTTGTTGGATTATATGCTATGATTGAAAAAAATCTAATGAAGAATCGTCAAATTCATTTTACTTTTAGGCTACATACAGGGAGTGCAGAATTATTAGGCAAATGAGTATTTTGTCCACATCATCCTCTTCATGCATGTTGTCTTACTCCAAGCTGTATAGGCTTGAAAGCCTACTACCAATTAAGCATATTAGGTGATGTGCATCTCTGTAATGAGAAGGGGTGTGGTCTAATGACATCAACACCTTATATCGGGTGTGCATAATTATTAGGCAACGTCCTTTCCTTTGGCAAAATGGGTCAAAAGAAGGACTTGACAGGCTCAGAAAAGTCAAAAATAGTGAGATATCTTGCAGAGGGATGCAGCAGTCTCAAAATTGCAAAGCTTCTGAAGCGTGATCATCGAACAATCAAGCGTTTCATTCAAAATAGTCAACAGGGTCGCAAGAAGCGTGTGGAAAAACCAAGGCGCAAAATAACTGCCCATGAGCTGAGAAAAGTCAAGCGTGCAGCTGCCAAGATGCCACTTGCCACCAGTTTGGCCATATTTCAGAGCTGCAACATCACTGGAGTGCCCAAAAGCACAAGGTGTGCAATACTCAGAGACATGGCCAAGGTAAGAAAGGCTGAAAGACGACCACCACTGAACAAGACCCACAAGCTGAAACGTCAAGACTGGGCCAAGAAATATCTCAAGACTGGTTTTTCTAAGGTTTTATGGACTGATGAAACGAGAGTGAGTCTTGATGGGCCAGATGGATGGGCCCGTGGCTGGATTGGTAAAGGGCAGAGAGCTCCAGTCCGACTCAGACGCAGCAAGGTGGAGGTGGAGTACTGGTTTGGGCTGGTATCATCAAAGATGAGCTTGTGGGGCCTTTTCGGGTTGAGGATGGAGTCAAGCTCAACTCCCAGTCCTACTGCCAGTTTCTGGAAGACACCTTCTTCAAGCAGTGGTACAGGAAGAAGTCTGCATCCTTCAAGAAAAACATGATTTTCATGCAGGACAATGCTCCATCACACGCGTCCAAGTACTCCACAGCGTGGCTGGCAAGAAAGGGTATAAAAGAAGAAAAACTAATGACATGGCCACCTTGTTCACCTGATCTGAACCCCATTGAGAACCTGTGGTCCATCATCAAATGTGAGATTTACAAGGAGGGAAAACAGTACACCTCTCTGAACAGTGTCTGGGAGGCTGTGGTTGCTGCTGCACGCAATGTTGATGGTGAACAGATCAAAACACTGACAGAACCCATGGATGGCAGGCTTTTGAGTGTCCTTGCAAAGAAAGGTGGCTATATTGGTCGCTGATTTGTTTTTGTTTTGTTTTTGAATGTCAGAAATGTATATTTGTGAATGTGGAGATGTTATATTGGTGTCACTGGTAAAAATAAATAATTGAAATGGGTATATATTTGTTTTTTGTTAAGTTGCCTAATAATTATGCACAGTAATAGTCACCTGCACACACAGATATCCCCCTAAAATAGCTAAAACTAAAAACAAACTAAAAACTACTTCCAAAAACATTCAGCTTTGATATTAATGAGTTTTTTGGGTTCATTGAGAACATGGTTGTTGTTCAATAATAAAATTATTCCTCAAAAATACAACTTGCCTAATAATTCTGCACTCCCTGTACACTTTGATCTTGCACACTTAATCCCAGGAATATCTGAATATTAGAAAAATATGTTCAGTTTCAACAGTAAACCTCATGTTTTCTGCATAACAGGAAAGTTCAACTCCAGTAAAGGAAAGAAATCTGTCACCACAACTCTCGGGCCTTAAATCTTAGGAAATAAATGTGTAACATTACAGAAATAGTTCTGGTAACTCATTGCTCAGACTTCACTATTAGTACAAAACATAAAATTTTTTGTTAATTCACAGAAAATGTCCTATTTTTAAATTGCTGTGGACTAAAATACAACAACAACAATGGAAATTTCTATAGTAGTAAAAAAAATTAATAATTCAGGACAATTCCTCTTATTTGTTTTTTGTTTGTTAGTTTTTTTTACTATGGCGTCATATGAGTGTCCGTGTGAAAGGTCGTTATCATGGAAAAAAATTTAAAACTTATAAAATACAATTAAAAGTCTAAAAATTATAACCTTCATATTCAACACGTTCTCACTCCCAAAGCGTAACATTTTACGCTCTGTGACAAATTGTCAGTATATCACGCTTTCAGGCACCCAACACATCCCTTTATTGTGAGATTGGAAAAATGAGGACACATGAGAACCATTTGGAATGAATCTACACATGTACGTTTATTTTACTTAAATCGCTTTGGAAAACACTAACGTCATTAGAGTGGCGGTTATGGTTAGGGCTTGAATACATGGCTGGAATGTCTATTACTGCAGGACTGTTGTTCTACTGGATTTCATCCACAAATCGGCGCGTAGCATAGGAACGCAGAAGGTCACTTTTTGCGTTCCCATGAAGCGCATCGGGACGTGACAAATCGTCGGTATATAACGAAGTGAGAATGGTCTGTCTTATTTTCCGAAGCTGTCCAGTGGACTTTATTAGAGTCTTTGCAGGGCTGATCTTAGCCCCTGGACCTTATGTTTGACACCCTTGATCAGAGCCATTCAAGCTGAGCTGAAACTGATACAGGACCGTTTTTTTGAAGTGGGAAACAGCACGGTGCCAACCAAGCAGAACCATTTTTTATTGATTTTATTAACAGGTGAAACATCACGGAGTGTAAAGGATTCTATTAGTGCTGCTCAGTTATCAGTGCTGATAACTTTTGGTTCATGAGGTTCTCAGTCATGAGTAGGGCTGCCACAAACGATTATTTTGATAGTCGACTAGTCACCGATTATTTTTGCGATTAGTCGACTAATCAGATCATCATCCATTGGACATAAACGTACAGATTATTGCACCAGCATGCATCTGCTCTTATATAAGTATTATTATCTTACAGCTTGAAGTGTTTAAGGTATGTGCTAACTAAAAATAAAGACAAGATGATAGTTTATTAAATTTTAATGAAATTTGCAGATTGTTTCGGTGAAGTTTAATAAACTCCTTGCTATCTAAAATATAACAGGACACCGGAGTATATTCTCGAGCATCTCTTTAATCTCAGCCAAACCGATTTACTCAGGAACAAATAAAATAATAAAAAAAAGCCAAACAATAACATTTTAAAGTTATCCAAGTGATTTATATATCATGTTTAACCTGAGTAGTGAAAGACGGCGGTGGATTTGAAAACGATTTGCCGGGAGTCCGGTGTTCTCACTGGCTCTAGTGAGCCTGGAACCCCGGCTAGCTATCGAGCTAGTGGGTAACAGACGTCTCCGAAAACGTCGGAGCGCTTTTGAAAATATGTGATGTCTTGATAAACTGAGCAGATATTTGAGGTTTACACAGCTACATTCTCGCCTGAAAACATGTTAAACGTTTATTTTGTGACCCAGAAAGAATAATAAGAGTAATATTAAAACTAACTAGCTGCCGCCGTTGTTGGAAACTGAGCTGGGCCGCGCTATGAATTATGGGACACAACTTCTTCTTCGGGGTTTAACGGCAGCTGGCATCTTTGTACATGCAATGCTGCCATCTTCTGTTTCAGTCTGTTATTACACTCTTAAATCCTACTACTTATTCCTGCGTCTTTTGGGATCTTACAAAGCTTCAAACGACGCGTTGACTATTAAATTAGTCGTCGACGATTTTGATAATCGACGTAATCGTGACTAGTCGACTAATCGTGGCAGCCCTAGTCATGAGGCAGAGCAGGTTAATTGTAAGGTCAGCTTCACATGTCAAAGTATCCTCGAACAAGATACCAAATCCCCAAAACTCCCCTTGACATGCGTTACTTAATGTGTGTGATGTCAAAGTGTCATATAAAAATGCACACTCACTGGTCCACCTGTTTACCATGAAGTACACGTTAAATGGACGATTAAACTACTTTTAAAACATTGACGACTGTATTTAAAAATCATACTCTGACATTACTAAGAGCAGTTACATGCTGAGGATGAGGTTATCTAATCTTCTTCGAAGCAAAACAAAACCGGAGCACCAGAAGGCCAAAAGACTAAAACAAAAAACGAGCCCAAAACCAAAAGAAACGAAGCACACCAGAACACAGGAAAAAACAGAGCCCAAAACAGAAGAGTCCAGGGGGCCGACAGCACAGGAGTCCAAACAGTTCAGGGGGCCGACAGCACAGGAGTCCAAAACAGTTCAGGGGGCTGACAGCACAGGAGTCCAAACAGTTCAGGGGGCCGACCGTGCGGACGGCAACGGCGGCGACGTGGACACAGTTCGGGGGGCCGACCGTGCGGATGGCAACGGCGGCGACGTGGACACAGTTCGGGGGACCGACCGTGCGGACGGCAACGGCGGCCACTAAGGCGATGGCGGTCCGGGGGCCGGCCGTGCGGAAGGCAACGGCGGCCACTCAGGCGATGGCGGTCCAGGGGCCGGCCGTGCGGAAGGCAACGGCGGCCACTCAGGCGAGATGGCGGTCCGGGGGCCGACCGTGCGGAAGGCAACGGCGGCCACTCAGGCGAGATGGCGGTCCGGGGGCCGACCGTGCGGAAGGCAACGGCGGCCACTCAGGCGTTGGCGGTCCGGGGGCCGGCCGTGCGGAAGGCAACGGCGGCCACTCAGGCGATGGCGGTCCGGGGGCCGGCCGTGCGGAAGGCAACGGCGGCCACTCAGGCGAAGGTGATCTGGACCAGGCGAGGCTGAAGACTCGGATGAGGCTGGACCAGGCGAGGCTGAAGACTCGGATGAGGCTGGACCAGGCGAGGACGAAGACTCGGATGAAGCTGGACCAGGCGAGGCTGAAGGCTCTGAGGCTGGACCAGACGAGGCTGAAGGCTCTGAGGCTGGACCAGACGAGGCTAATGATGATGATGCTGCAGCAGGTGGCTGGACGGGCTCCTCGGGCCCTCCAGCTGAGACAGGTGGCTGAACGGGCTCCTCGGGCCCCCCAGCGGAGACTGGAGACAACGGCCGGAGCGGTCCCTCAGACCCTCCAGCGGAAACAGGAAACAAAGGCCGGAGCGGTCCCTCGGACCCTCCAGCGGAAACAGGAAACAAAGGCCGGAGCGGTCCCTCGGACCCTCCAGCGGAGACACGAGACGAAGGCTGGACGGGCCCCTTGGACCCTCCAGCAGAAGCCATCACAAAGCCAGCAGGCATGGAGTCCTCTGGCAGACATGAAGGCAATGGGTGCTGTGCTGAGCACTGGCCCTGCTCAGACAGCACTGACACGGAGTTGTTCTCTGAGGGCTGCTTAATCTTCAGGGGTCCAGAATCAGCTGGGGACTGAGACCTAGCCTCTGGGGAAGCCCTGGAGTGCAGAACGGTGCCTGAAGCAGCTAAAGCGCGAGAAACTCCCTGACTGGACCTTAAATTTCCTCCCTGCATGGAGTGAATGAGTGGAACCAGTACTGCTGGAGCCAGAGCTACGGGTAGCGGGGGCACTGGAGCTACTGGGGCCTGCGCTACAGGCGGCACTGGAGCTACTGGGGCCTGAGCTGAAGGGGGCACAGGAGACTGAGCTGAAGGGGGCACAGGAGACTGAGCTGAAGGGGGCACAGGAGACTGAGCTGAGAGTAGCACTGGCTGCGGGGGAGCTAACTGAGCTGAGAATGGCTGCGGGGGAGCTAACCGAGCTGAGAGTGGCTGCGGGGGAGCTAACCGAGCTGAGAGTGGCTGCGGGGGAGCTAACTGAGCTGCCGGTAGCTGCACAGGCGATAAGCAGCTCGCGTTGACATCCGCCACACAAAACGCAGCCCCTGAATGAACAGTCATGCAGTCTGAAAATGAAAAAGAGTCCTCACTCACCACAGCCGGCGATTTAGAAGCCCGAACGTCCGGCTGTGGGGTGGCGCGCTTGCGGCGCGATCGGCGTTTCCTCCCCGCAGACGGCTCCAACGGGCCGGGCAAGATCACATCCGGCGAGTCGGGCAGCGAGGCAGGAGTGGCTGAGAGAAGGTGAGGTGTGTGCCGGAGAAAAGCCTGTATGGTCGGAGGAAGTGAATTCAGTAGCCGGAAAAGAGACGTTGTAGCCGACCTTCCACGGCGCGGCGAAGCTCGTACGGAGGATTCTCCAGCCACAGCCCGAGGAGGATCTCCACATTGTAGCCGATGTCATCCTGGAGCTCCTCGGATGGATTGACTGCCGCTGGGTCCATGGTGGCTGGTTCGTTCTGTCACGGTTTGCGGGGCAAGCCGTGTGGAGTAGTAGAAAAGGACCCAAAAGGCGGCAGCTCAGAAACGAGGATGCAGGGAGGTCCGGGGAAATACACAAGAAGAGACGCAGGGAGACCGAGGGGAAACAACACAGACGAACCAGCGATTACTGTTAACTTGTTATTTTCTGTTTTATCGCGAGAGTACGGTTGCCCGCGAAGTGTTGTTGTTGTGGTCCGTATGTAAAATGGCGGAACGAATAAAGCGCTGTGAATGAGAGTACAACGTCGTGTCTTTTGAGTTAACATTGGTAGCAGAGGATGGTTTCCAATTACAAAGTACCACCAAAGCTTGATGAAGCCAGGCCATACGAATGCTGGAAGAATGAAGTCAATATCTGGAGACGGGTTACGGAGCTGGATAAAAAGAAACAGGCCATGGAGATACCCGCGGAAGATTTAGACAAAGATGACGGTATGGAAATACTACTTGCAAAACTTGACGCGGTGTTTCAGAGAGAAGAGAAAGACCGCGCTTATGAAGCCTACTCGTGTTTTGACTCCATTGCAAAGAACCACAGCGTGTCCATGGCAGACTACATTATAGACTTTGAACAGCGTTATAACCCCTAGAGCTCACTAGTTCGGGAAACTATTGTGTGGACATTAGAGATGAAAATACTACAGAAAGCTGCAATGAAAATGAAGTTCTCATGGTAACTGTTGAAATGTCTACAAAAGAGAAACAGAAAGTCCTTGTGAAACTTCATAAGCAGTTTGGTCATGCATCTGCAGAGAGGTTATTGAGGCTCATCCAAAGCTCTGGCAATACAGATAAACAATGTGCAGTTATTCTACAAGAGATAGTTCGTAACTGTGACATTTGTCAGAAATATTGCAAAACCAAGCCGAGACCTGCTGTTGGTCTACCCCTGGCTTCTGAGTATAATGAGACAGTAGCGATGGATCTACATGAGCTGGAGCCCAATGTGTGGTACCTTCACATCATCGACCACTTCACACGCTTCAGTGCTGGCAGCATCGTAAAGACAAAGAAAGCTGCAGAGATCGTCAACTCCTTCATTCACACCTGGATAAGCATTCACGGTGCCCCCAGACGGCTCTACACAGACAACGGCGGAGAGTTCAACAACACAGACATTCGGGACATGGCTGAAAACTTCAACATTGAGGTAAAAACAACGGCGGGGTATAGTCCCTGGAGCAACGGACTACTGGAGAGACATAACATGACACTTACAGAAATCCTCCTGAAGGTAAAAAAGGAACGAGGATGTGACTGGCACACTGCGCTAGACTGGGCCCTTATGGCCAAAAACAGTATGCTTAATGTACATGGTTATAGTCCACATCAACTTGTGTTTGGCCAAAACCCCAACCTTCCTTCTGTGTTGATGGATAAGCCACCTGCCTTAGAGGGCACAACTGTAAGTGCAAGAGTAGCTGAACATATCTCAGCATTACATGCTTCCAGGAAAGCATTTACTGAGGCAGAGTGTTCAGAAAGGATCAGGAGAGCACTACGCAAACAACTTAGGCCTACAGATGACAAATATGAGGCAGGAGATAAAGTATACTACAAACGAGTCGACTGTACAGAGTGGAAGGGTCCAGGTGTAGTTATTGGGCAGGATGGAACTGTTGTATTTGTAAGACATGGGGGGACTCTTGTAAGAGTACACCAGTCAAGATTGACTAAAGTGGATTCACGGACTGGAGATAAACAAATATCACACAGTACTACTGATGATGACAACAAAGACGCAGTTGAAAATGATGACACTGACACACCCGATGGGGAACAGAGTATTAGTGAGGAAGAAGACATCACTATTGACAGAGAAACTAACACTACAGAAAACATGTCTGTCACACAAACTGAAAATGAGCCCTCTACACCCACTGATCATGTCTCTGCAAATGTAAAGTTAAGATCAGGACAGCTGATTGCTTTTACCAACAGCGACAACGGTGTTCAACACACAGCCAGAGTGCTAGGCAGAGCGGGAAAAGCAAAAGGGCAATACAAAAACTGGTACAATGTGCAATATCTTGAGCATGATGGTAGTGAAGGTGAAAAGAAAGCTGTAGACATGTCACTTGTTGATGGTCTTTGCACTGAAGCTGAAAACAGAGATGCAGATGTACTCATAACAAAAGATATTTCCTTTGATTCTGCTAAGCAGCAGGAGATTGAGAGCTGGCAAAGTAATGGTGTGTTTGATGAAGTGAAAGACCTGGGTCAAAAATGTGTGTCTACTAGATGGGTCTGTACACTCAAAGAAACTACTAATGGTGTTGTCCCAAAGGCTCGACTTGTGGCACGGGGGTTTGAAGAGGTAAATACTAAAGAACTACAGAAAGACTCTTCAACATGTGCGTCTGAGTCCCTCAGACTGGTGCTAGCTGTGATATGTCAAAACAAGTGGAGAGTAAATTCAATGGACATTAAATCTGCCTTCTTGCAGGGAATGGAACTGTCAAGAGACATCTATCTTCGTCCCCCACCTGAAGCTGGCAAGGACAATGTTCTATGGAAACTGAAAAAGTGTGTTTATGGACTTGCAGATGCTTCACTTTATTGGTACAATAAGGTCAAAGACATTATGCTCAAAACTGGTGGTAAAATATCACAGGTTGATCCTGCAGTGTTCTATTGGCAGAATGAACAATCTGAGGTTACAGGAGTGCTTGCATGTCACGTTGATGATTTCCTTTGGGCTGGTTCAAGTCACTTTGCAACTCATATCATTCCTGTACTGAAATCTACCTTCCTTGTGGGCCGTGAAGAACATGACAGCTTTTCTTATGTTGGTATGGACATTTGTACAGTTAATGATGTAATAGAGGTGCATCAACAACTTTACATTGACAACCTACAACCGGTTCAGTTACAAGCAGCACGGGCTGTACAGAGGGAGGCTTCCTTAAGTGAAACAGAACGTGAGCAACTCAGGTCAAAAATAGGACAGATTTTGTGGGTTGCCAAACAAACAAGGCCTGATGTTATGTTTGACACATGTAGCCTTGGATCTAATATCAAAGATGCAACTGTACAGTCTATTCATGAAGTGAACAAAGTTATCCGTAAACTTAAGGCAGAGAAAGTGACTCTTAAGTTTCAGCACTTGGGTAACAGTGAGGATCTGGCATTGGTTGTTTTCAGTGATGCTTCATTTGGCAACCTTCCTGATGGCGGTACTCAAGGAGGGGCATTAATCGTCCTTATGGGTAAAGGAGGAAAGTTTTGTCCTCTCTTCTGGCAGTCTAAAAAAATCAGGCGCGTGGTCAGAAGTACACTGGCAGGAGAAACTCTTGCCATGTCAGATGGAATAGACAGTGCTGTCTTCCTGGCAACACTTTTTTCTGAGCTTACAACTGGTAACACTGGTCTAAACGCTCTTCCTTTGATCTGTGTAACTGATAATCATTCCTTGTTTGATGCACTCAAGTCTACTAAGCAGGTTACAGAGAAGAGACTGAGGCTAGAAATGAGCAGCATTAAAGAGCTCATACAAGGCAAGAAAATCAGACAGGTTTGTTGGTCAGATTCAAAATCTCAACTTGCTGATTGTCTGACAAAAAAGGGAGTTTCACCTTTAACCCTTCTAAAGGCGCTAGATGAAGGACTCTGGATACTGTAATCCTTTGTCTACAAAGTTGTCTTTGCATTCAAATGTACCATTGTTTATTGTGTGCAATGATAGTATGCTTTAAGTAAAGCAAAGCACTTTTGAAATGTTTTTTTGTTTATATAAATATATACATATATGTATACAAATGTTTACAGGGGTGTGTTTATACTCTTATTTTTTTTAAGAAAGAGGGTGATTGTTAACTTGTTATTTTCTGTTTTATCGCGAGAGTACGGTTGCCCGCGAAGTGTTGTTGTTGTGGTCCATATGTAAAATGGCGGAACGAATAAAGCGCTGTGAATGAGAGTACGACGTCGTGTCTTTTGAGTTAACAATTACTAAGACAGAAAATACAACTTAAATACACTCAGAACACAGGGAGATTACACACAGGTGGGAGACACAGCTGGGAGTGATTAACATGACGAGACCAGGGAGGCAAACTGAAAACACTCACATAAGACGCAGACCTTCACAATAAAACAGGAACACACGGGGGGGAACAGGGTAAACACCAATTAGAGAACAGAACCAAAATCGCGAAGAGAAAACACAAAACGCTGGGTCAAAAGGACCCAGGATCATGACATGTACATTGTGCCTTGGTTTAGTGTCTGGAAGAGTCCTGATTCAGTCAATTATAGATGATTAAATAATTTCCCCCAGGGATCAATAAAGTATTCTGATTCTGATGTGAGAGGGCGGGTGTGTGTGTTTAGAGCATGGATGGCTTGGGGATAGAAGCTCCTCTTGAGTCTCTCTGTCCTTGCCCGGAAGATGCGGAACCTTCTACCAGATTGCAGAAGTTGGAACAGTTTGTTGCCAGGATGGGACGGGTCCTTCAGTATCTGCGCTGCTCTAGTCCGGCATCTCCTGGTGTAGGTGTCCTGAAGCGGGGGGAGAGCAATCCTGCAGCAGCGTTCTGCTGTACGGATCACTCTCTGGAGAGCTTTTTGGTCCTTCACACAGCTGTTCCCAAACCACGATGTCATGTTCTGTGTGAGGATGCTCTCCACAGCGCCTGTATAGAAAATCCTGAGGATCTTTGGAGAGACCCTGAACTTCCTCAGTTGTCGTAGGTGATACAGGCGCTGCCTAGCCTTTTTGGTCTGGACCTGAATGTGGGCAGCCCATGTCAGGTCTTATCAGCTGGTAAAACAGTGATGTTGTGGTCTTTGCTCAGGGAAGCGACGGCCTTCTTTTCCTGTATTGTGAGGTTGGATGGAGGGACTTTGGCACTGAGAGCGTGGCTGAGACTTTCATCCTGATTTGCTCTGCTTCTGTCTGTGATAATTTATTAATCCGTATGGCAGATTCTGTGCCCAACACTCTAATGGAAAAGAAAGACAACGCAGGAAATTTCACACCTTGCTTCCAAAAACACACACTCCTCATCCTGAACCTACACAACCCAGAGAAGAAAACACACCTGAAGTCAGTCAGGAGAAATGGGTTAAGAACTTTTCAGACAGGATTCTCACTGAACCTGAAAAGAGAGTATTAGCCAAAGGACTCAATTTTGCCATTTCTCCACAACAGTTGCCCATAGTGGACCTCATCACAGCCACAGAATCTGCCATACGGATTAATAAATTATCACAGACAGAAGCAGATGGCTGATTGGGACCCACACCCAGTTTCACACCTTGGCTCAGGCGATTAGAGGATCATCAGGGGGTCCTTTTGTCCCTCTGTGGGGGGAAACTCCCACTAGGTTTATATCTGGGACTCTCCACCATTTGACCTTAGAACTGAAGAAGCTTCTCGGATGAGAGGTGAAACGTCTTCAAGTAACTTAAAGAAGTCCAGACGCTTTTCTTTGCAAGCTCCTTTGACTACGATGACCTGGATGACTGAGAACCTTCACAGACATAAAACTCTGTATATTCCAACAGATGTTGATACAGTGGGGTGGTTGTGTTTCAGGGATCAGTCCAGAGTTCTATCTACAGTGGGATCCTGGCCACATGCACACGTTTCTCTCAGGCTTTGTTTTGACAGAGCACATGACTGAATGTGCAGCAAGAAGCTATTCCAGTGCTTGTGGCTTGCAGCAGCTCCGCTGCCCGCTTAAAAATAGCAACAGGCGTTCCCTGCAAGCAGAAGGGAGAAAGCTCCGTGTGTCTGTCAAAGTCCAACCAACACATTTTTGTGATTGTGTGTAAGTTAGCATGTGACTAATAAGCATCTGTCTGCATAGTGTGTGTGTGTGTGTGTGTGTGTGTGTGTGTGTGTGTGTGTGTGTGTGTGTGTTTGAAGAGTGCTCTTAAATTAGGGCGGGTTAATTGTGGCTGGAAACTGGAAAAAGTTCAACATTATAATTCTGGTCCTGATCCTGGTTTATTTCTGGCATTGCATAGCCAAGGCGTGCCATCTAGTCTAATTAAGAAATGCACACACAACCACACACACACACACAATCGTGCCTTTTAATAAAATCCAGGCCTTGCTTTGCTGGTTATTGCAGGGTTAGTGAAGCCACACTGGGGTGAAATCCCATCAAATTCCAACAGAGATCTACGGAGCCGTTCCTTCTCTGTCCAGTCAAATTGTTTTCCACACATACAAACTATTATAAAAGTGCTCTGTCTATTCTGCACTTTAGTGTAAATTGTCTGGCTGAGGGTTTGGCAGGGTCTTGGCAGTGTGCTGTTCTTTTGTATTATTTAATAAAGCACATAACAAAAGAGATGAAAAAGAAAACTCAATCCTGCACTTCATTTCCATTTAATTTCAATTCAAATTTATTTGACAGGAACAATTTACAGCCATAACAAAACATTAATCTCCTACGAGAAAAGGTGCAGATTTAGCTAACAGCTAATTAGCTAATAGCTAATTAGCTATAAGCTAATTAGCTATAAGCTAAAACTAGCAAACAAAAATGAGATGCTGAAATTGTTAATGATGACAAATCTGGTTTATCAAAATTCACCTTTTTACATCACATGAGAAAGAACAAAAGTGTATACTGGATTTCAAATAAGAAGCTTATTATCAGCCATTCCCTGATAGCTTTAAGGGATCTACCTTGCATTGTTTGCAGTGAGTTTATATTTTATAATACTTATAATCCACTGCAACTTGGAGAAAAATATGGCACTTTCTTTGTGTACTTGACCATGGTGGTGGTCAGAGGGCCCGGTGGCGCCAGTGTCCGGCAGCCTCGCCTCTGTCAGTGCGCCCCAGGGCAGCTGTGGCTACAATGTAGCTGCCATCACCAGTGTGTGAATGTGTGTGTGAATGGGTGGATGACTGGATATGTAAAGCGCTTTGGGGTCCTTAGGGACTAGTAAAGCGCTATATAAATACAGGCCAGGCCATTTATTTCATTAGATACTTTTCAGATAATGCTAATTTGAAAATCTTGCTAACACATTACTGGATTAGTCTAGTTATGCCGTATAACCTATTAGCAAGTCTATATCATAAATATAACACTGTAATCTTACTGTAGCTACAATACTTCAGTTAATACCTTATCGACACTTTCCAAGGTGAAGATTTCAATTCTTCAACCAGTGACTGATTAGCACTTACATAAGCCCTGATTCACATTCATATTCAGCACACAGTCTTTTGCTGTTTTCCAGTGACCTTTGACCTGATGTTCCTCAACCTCAAAAGGAAACTCAGTCTGTTAAATTTTCCTCTGGGGAACACTTAACTGTCCGTAAATGTGAAACTTTCAAGGCCCAGAGGAACCCTCCTCCGATTTCATTTTTCATTATGAGTTTAGGATCCTGGACATAGGAATGCAGACTTTGACCTCCTGACCTTTAACCCCTGCCGAGGCTGATAAGACTCGGCTGGTAGTGATAGGGGCTCACACACTGATCCTGGCTTATGCTGTGAAAGCATGCGCTGATTGACGTGACTCTCACACACAAGCAATGTGCACAAATCCATCCAAACTCTGGGAGACGGACTTTACAATCACACACACACACACACACACACACACACACACACACACACACACACACACACACACACACACACACACACACATACGCCTCTGGTGATAAAAGGATGAGGCTGCTGACTGAAGTGTACATAAACACAGTTGAAAGTGTCTGATTGATTAGCGCTTCCTTCTCTGCTGCCTGTCTGACTCCTCCAGGAGAGAGCAACCAGTGTTATGAATCCCTGAGTGACTCTCTGTCTCCTCCTGTCTCCCGGCTGAGCTTCCAGACACATTATTCACAATCTAATGTGAGTCAGCACTGTTCACTGCCCTTCAAAAGAAGATGCTCAGATCTTTTATGCAAATTAGTATCTAGCTGGGTACCAGTTCAGGAAAGTTTTCCATCTATTGTTGTTGTTATTAACTCAATTAAAGCATATCAGATGACAATTAAAATCATTAGAAGTGGAAGGAAATGATGGATACCTGCAGTGTGTATAGTGTTGTATAGTTTCTGCATAAACAGAACACACAGCCGCTGCATTAAAACAATGTGGATGGAGAACTGAAATACAGCAAAGTTGTCAGATTAAAAAGGAAATGACACAAATTGCTGTTAACACTCAAATGTGACCAGAGGAGCTATTATACTGAAGTGAGAGAGATTTTCCAATGAGTTTGTATTATTCGCTCCACCTCATCAAGCTGTCAGACAAGTTGCTGGCAGGGCTGATGGGGTCAGCACTTCAAGTCCTGCTGAGAGGGCTCAGCTGATGGACCGGATGGGAACAGATATTAAATGCCTGATGAGCGACAGTGTTGGCTTGCAGGGGGTGGGGCAGACTGACTGCAATTCTAGCTGGTAGAATAAGAACGGGTGGTAACCCAAGTTAACTATCTAACTATCCATAGTCTAGCATGCAAAGATAATACATTTTCAGTGGCACAGAGACCCTCAGGCTCAAGAATAACTAGCAAATAGGGTTTGACATCAAGTTCTGGACAATTCTGACATGGACAAAGACACGTGCTTGTACATGCTGTTTTCCAGCAGATCTGCCCAAAAAGTTGTTCTGCTTGCTCTTTACTGGCAATCCACTCGTCATATACAGGTTTTAAGAAAACGTGCAGCAACCTGAAAAAGTCGTGCACTGAATTATCTCATGCACATTATCTCTGGCCAGCTGATCCTCTGCACCAAGGTCAAACTGCTTGAGTGCAATTCTTGCTTTAGGCTCTCATATTTTGGGAGTGCCATAACTTACGGGGGTAAACATGACCACGTTTTTACTTAAACAGTTCACATTTTAGGAATGATCCAGAATCCTATCTGCTGTCTTTGATTGTACATTATCCTTTCTTTGTGTTGCTGTGCAAACGGGTCAAACGTGATCGTGTTTACTTTGGGAAAATATGCTGCTCAGCTGATTTAAGGGTGACCTCTGCGCATACCCGTCATAGTCATTTCCCGGAGGGATTTGTTCCTACATTTTTCCCTAAAAAAATACTAAAAAAAGACATGTTGAAGTGATGTTTCCCGTGTTGTTTAGATGACAAAGTTTCAAAACATTACAGTCAGAAACTGCCAAAAATAGATGCAACATTTCCTGGCAGCTTCGTGATATATTGTATCAACAATTCTGAAGTAACTCCTTTTCCTTTTCTTGACTGAGAAAGAAAAGAATCAGATATGGATTTTACACTGAAGCATTTTTTCACTGTTTATGGAAGAATATGGCTGCAAAGTGCAGTTAAAAGATTACCTTTGTTTGAAGATGTCATTGCTCAGTGGATGGGGTCGTGAGGGTCAGCCTGCAGGGATCTGAGCCTGGAGCTCCAGTATGTGCTTCCGAAACAGACTGCTGAGTAAGTGCAATGGTTTCATTACTTTAAGAGTGGAAGAGCAGTAATTGATAGAGCTAATATTTTTATTAAACATGTATGATTAAAGTGTTATTGGTTGTATTACTGGTGTGTATCAAACTGTGCAGACCATGAATTTGCAGCGATCCTGGAATAATAAGAACAGTACGCTTTCAGGTTTTCCACTCTATGGATTAATCAACACTTTGGAAGCTTCAGTATAACCATCAGACATTTTTATATTACACTGTGAAATGTGTGCAGAGGACAGGCTGTCTCAAGTGAGGATCAAAAGTTCTCCAAGTTCAGTATAATTTATAAATATTTAATCTTTGACCCAGACTGCGGGCGTAAATGTGCACAACTCTCCTACTTTGGAGAAGCCTGTGGAAAGGTTCTGCTGGTGCCTGATGCTGCAGGTATGTAAAACACTCAAATTAAACAGTGCTATAAACATCTGGAAAAAGGTGATTTTTAGCCTTCTTTGGCATTTTAGCCAAAACTGATCATTCACTGCCTACAGGTGGTATCCTGAAGCTGCAATTTAATTGAAAAAATAATGTGTAAAGCACATAAAACTGAAGAGAACAGTGAATTAGAGGTGTGTGGATTGATCCAAATATCCATGGTATTAATATCCATGCAGGTATTGGTATCAGAGCTATACCAGCACAATAGGACACAATCATATTTTTTTATCCTCTAATTTTAGCATGTCATCCACAAATTGTGTTAAATTATTTTATTTCTTTAACCCCTGGAGGGTCTTGGGTCGATTTGTGGCTCTAGGTCCGATAGTGTATGCATTTTTCTAAGACCCCCCAGGGATTAATGAACAAATATAACTCAATCATTCACAATGAAAAGTGTCTGAACCTTTTTGTACTGATCGACACATCTGCGTTTTTTTTTTATAGCCCCTGTCACATTTATACAGCAGGCACTGACCAGTGATGCTTTAGAGACAGACACACAAAAGCGACAGTTTTTTTCAAATACATGAAAAGCTGAAAGGTGTATTTCTTGTGTTAAGTCATTATTGTGGACATAAAAAATCAATGTGATATAAAAAATCTATGTGATTTAATAGTCATTAAAATGTGTTCAGAATGATTCACCTCATAAATTACGGCACTCTGCTGTCCCCTACATGAGCTACCTCTATACGTTAAAAACACATCAGTGTCGGTATCGATATCGGCGATGCTGGAGACTCGGTACCTATAAAAGCAGTTCTGTGTGCGCCTCTGACAGCACAATGCGTGTTGTAATCCGTTCCGATTTTATCCATCATTCAATAGAAAGCGGGTTTTAAAAATTCACCAGCGTTTTGAGGCTATAGTTTGCGTTCTCCAGAGCGAGAATTTTCGAGATGCTAGGAGCAGCAGATGGGTGGGGTGCAGCGCAACGTGCAAATTTTCAGGTAGGCTTCATCTGAAACAGCTGCATACCTCGAATAGCTCACACTAGAGAATGTCACTCACACCCTGGAGACGTTTAAAAGAGGAACACGCGCCTTTTCTAAGTTTGGAGGAATGTGATGAAGCCACACCAACTTACTTAAATTAGCTGACTTTAAGACACAGGTGCACATAGATAGTGCCCCTTAATACTTGATTTTATAGAAACGGGGGATATCCAGGGATAGGCGCACGTGTGCCACAACATCCCAGTACCACATTGGCTGATCCACAGCGCCAGTGCACAGAGGATCTCTGGCTCTGTAACACAGAAATGTGGTGTGGTTGAATCTGCACCACGCACAAGTTCTGAGTTCTGATTAAATAACCTAACCCGTGTTGCTGCATCCTTAAGATATCTGTGGGCGAGCACGCGTAAACACATGTAAGCAAAACATGTGCACACTCTCCCATTGTCACGGTCCGCTGTGACAGACCGTGTGGAGAGTGCGTGGAGGACTCAGGTGCAGACACGAGTGACACGGGAGTAAACTTTAAACAAAAGCGAGCCTTTTATTGTGGCTGGTAACGCAAGAGAAACAAACAAGAATAAGGGCAGCTCAAAAGCAATAACTAAACAGAAACCTAAACTGGGAATGAACTGAGGTAAGACTATGAATACAACAGACCGGGCATGGAAACATGGAGGGTGGGAACACAGACGACGCGACACAGACTGTACGAAACACAGAGACTAAATACACATGAGGGAAGATCAGGGGAAGTGGATGCACACGGGGAACACAGGTGACACTGATAATCATAACAAGACACGGCAGGAGTGAACGTAACACTGATGGGAGATGGGCAAAGTAAAGCAGGAAGTACACAGAGGTTCAAACAGGAGGAGAGAGAGCACGGGGAGAACGCAGACATAACGGGCTGGGGAAAACATAGAATAAAGCACAAAGAGAGACGAGGGCTCATAAATACACAGAGGGGCACACAGGGGGTAAGAGTCACGAAGGGAAAACACATAAGGAACAACGTAACAGATCAACCCAGGAAGCATGGCCTAAATAAAGAACAAAATACAAAAATACATGAAAACTAAGAATACTGGGCCCACATGGCCCAGGACCATGACACCCATATACGCAGGAAAAAGGAATCCCTGATTATGAGCCAAGTCTCAAAAGCTAAATGAGTCCAAATTGCGGAAAATAAACGGAATTAAATTAAAGCGTAATGAATGTATTCTAAATGGCTTCTTTGTTCTGGATCTGAGTTTAGCTTGATATATTTCGTATTGTTAAGATACTGGATGCAATGCACACTGCAAACTAAGCGAGTGATATAGTGACAGAGAGTCCGTCACAACAACTATAAAGCACAAACCTTCAGTGCATCAGTAGCATCTTTCACTCTGTAGGGATACTGTGCTAATCAGATTACAAGGGCTAGAGGGTTTGAAGGCAGGAGGGTGTGTGTGTGTGTGTGTGTGTGTGTGTGTGTGTGTGTGTGTGTGTGTGTGTGTGTGTGTGTGTGTGTGTGTGTGTGTGTGTGTGTGTGTGTGTGTGTGTGCGCACCTAACTAGAGAGCAGATGTAGCAGGCCAGCAGCCAGGCTTAGACCGTCTGTTTCTCTGATTTCAGTCTCAGTATCTCTGACTGAGTGAATGACAGTCTGTCTGTCTGTCTGTCTGTTTTTCTCAGACAGCAACGTTTTAGACAACAGAAGGTTTCACACAATTCAAAATGGCCATTAAAAAAAATGCATTTTTCACACATCCTCCTTGTTTCAACAATCAATTGAAATTGTTTTTTGGGTTGTTTTTGCTTTCTGTCTCAGAGTTTTATGCTTGTTCCCAGGACAGGGCAACAAAATGGATTGTTTGACCTTTTTTAATGTACTGAAAACAGCTTTACAAGTTGGAGAGGCAGTCCTTAGACCCTCTGTTTGCAAAGAGCCGCCAGTAAGAAGAAAGCTGGCTTAAAGGGAGTGAGGCAAAAAAATTTTTATAAATGGCTGCTTCCACAGTCTCTCTACAGCACTCACCATACCTCTACTAGATTAGTTAAACTCTTCCTCTTTTCATTAATAAAGAATAGAGTAGAATAGAACAGAATAGATCTTTATTTTCACTGTTACAAAAACAATGGGTTTGGCATCTCTCCATTAGCAGCATGTAGATTTTTACATTAATGTGGCTTTAGAAGGGGAAAAACAGTTTAAGAGGTGCCTACACAGGGAATGTATGTAATAACGTATAAATAAAGTTGAGCAACTTCTGTTTTTGAAGCTATACACCGATCAGAGATAGCATTTTGACTACTGACAGGTGACATGAATAAATCTTATTCTCTTATCATGACACCTGTTGGTTGGTGGGATGTTTTAAATGGTAAATGGTAAATGGCCTGTATTTATATAGCGCTTTACTAGTCCCTAAGGACCCCAAAGCGCTTTACATATCCAGTCATCCACCCATTCACACACACATTCACACACTGGTGATGGCAAGCTACATTGTAGCCACAGCCACCCTGGGGCGCACTGACAGAGGTTTTAGGAAACAAATGAACATTTTATTCTTAAAGTTGGTGTGTTGGAAGCAGGAAAAACAGGCACGTATAAGGATTGGAGCATGTTTGACAAAGGGTTCAATTGCATGTAAGGATGCATAGCTGCAGATCAGTCAGGGTGCTCATCCTGACCCCTGTCCATTGCCAAAAGCACCAACAATAGAAAAGTGAGCATCAGAACTGGAGCAGAGAGCAATGGGAGAAGGTGGCCTAGTCTGATACACACAACATGCCTTCAGGGGCCTAGTGGAGTCCATGTCTCGATGGGTCGGGGCTGTTCTGGCAGTAAAAGGGGGACCAACAAAATATTAGGCTTCAGGTTGTGAACTTGGCAGCTCCACCCACCTGCTGGACCAACCTTTCATTCGCAAGAGGCAGCCAATCCGAGAGCTGAAACAATATGTTTAAGACAGTGGATGGAGTGTGAACTGAGGATCTACATCAAGGTCAGTTACTGTGAATTTTACTCTGGTAGAGCCCTTGAACATACGCATGTGGCAGAACTGAGCATAACAGCTTTACTCCAAACGAGAAGAAATGTGACGTATGAACCACAACACACAAGATAATTATAGAAAGCATAAGTAACTTTTAGAACAATTTCTCCAGGATTATAGGCTGGATATATATACTAAATACTGTCCTAAAAAACAGCTAATTTTGTGCCGTAATGTGAAAGTGCTATGATTAAAAAACCCTGTCTTTTATCTAGTAAACAGGCAAATAGAAAACCAAAGGAAGTTCTCAGTTTGGCCTGAAACAAAGAAAACAAACAGCCTTTTGGTGTACAACTTGTGGGGCATAGTCTGCTTTAACGTGGCCTTAACGTGATTGAGACCTGACTGTTATGTAATTTAAAAAAGCTTAAAACCAGCCCTGAAAATGGCGCACCACTTGAGACAGATCTGTTAGAAACAGTTGCCAGCTAACCCACAATTTCCATCTCCAACACAATATTGTTTAGACGTCTTTCTTCGCTCTCCTCCACCTGACTCACTCTCTCACCGCAGGCTTTGTCACAGTCTGTTTCGCCCAGGCCGCCTCCGTCTGTCTCCTCCACATGTCTCCGAGGTCTGATATGCCTCGGCCTCCCCACGCCACAGTGTTTAGACAAACCGAGAGGCACAGAGACACGCTGACTATGGCAAAGAGAGATGCTAAAATTTCTTGCCTTCTCTTTCTCTGAAACTAATCCTGATATTGGTCTCAGAGGCTTTAAAGACTGGATGGTTAAATCCCATAGGAGTAAACAGATGATGGGCTCAGTATGGGAAAACCCAAACAGTGGAAATGAAAACTAGCTTTCACTTTCAGCTGTAGATGAGCTTTCACTATAAACATATTAGGAATTCCCCCGTAAAGGTTTAATCAGAATAGAGTTAGGGGTTTTAAATTCTTTGTGCCTGTCCTCATCTGAAAAAAGAGAGCACAATTTTCTTTTTCAAACATACATATTAGCAGGAACACGAAAAGGCCAAACACCAAGAGTGTTGTAACAAAGAAACATGCCTTATGGAAAATGCTGGGTGTGCAAAGCATTTGGTTTAAATGGTTTGAATCCAGTGTCCTGGCAAAATTTATTCTTGTTCCATGAACAATATTTTCCCTGCATAAATGAAGCCGTTTCTTGCCTAACTACTACTAATACTATGAAATACAGACTGGAGTATCCGCGGGTTGAGCCACTGACCCTCTGACTGATAGATAACCTGTTCTCCTTCCAGAGCTACAGCCGGCCCATAGTACCAACTTTAGTACTAATAATTAGAAATATTTGTTTTCTGTATCACTCTTTATCAGTCCCTCAAACATCAATGTGGAGGAATTTTGGCCCATTGTTCTTAACATTGTTGCTTCAGTTCATTGAGGTTTGTGGGTATTCATTAACGCACAGCTCTCTTAAGGTCCAACCACAACATTTTAATCAGGTTACGTCGGGACTTTGATTGGACAATTGCAACACTTTGATTCCTTATTTTTTCAGCTATTCTGTTGTAGATTTACTGCTGTGTTTGTGTTGCATGACCCAGTATCAGCCAAGCATTAGCTTTTTAGGACAGATGGCCTCACATTTGACTCTAGAAAACTTTGGCATACAGAGGAGTTCATGGTCAGTCACGACTGCAAGGTGCCCAAGGTCCTGTGGCTGCAAAACAAACCCAAATCATCACCCTTTTTACCACGTGTTTTGAGGTCTCTGTGCTGATATGCTGTATTCGGTTTTCACCAAACGTCATGCTGCACATTATCGTCAAAATTCGTCACTTTGGTCTCGTCTGTCCAAAGGACATTGTTCCTGAAGTCCTTTGGTTTGATCAGGTGCAACTTTGCAGACCTACAGTAAGCTGTGCTACTATGTTCTGTTTAGAGAGAAGAGGTTTTGTGCTGACAACCCTTTCAAACAAGCCATACTTGTTCAGTATTTTTTTAATTGTACTATTATTAACTTAAACACTTCACATGCTAAATGAGGTCTGCAGAGTCTGAGCTGTAGCTCTTATGTTTTTTGTTTTTACAATTTCTATGAGCAATGCACAATCTTTTAAGTCACACCTAAATGTTCCAGAGCAACAAACTGTCAACATTTCTGCTTTTATAGCGGTGCTCACACCTACTGGTAATCAGTTAACTGAGCGAATTTGATTTGCTGCACTTGGCTGCTACTTACCCTCTTAATTCCTATAGAAGCTGTAAGGTTTTACTTAGTTTCTCACATAACTGAATAGATTTTTGTGAAAACTTTCCTTTTCACTAATAATTGATTATTCAAGAAAGATTCCAGCCACGTGGAAGTCTGGCTTTTTAAAGTAGCAGCAGCGACAGTGGCTGCTGCAGTGGCGGTCGAGGCTACGGTGGTGGATGCCGTTTTGGGTCACAGTTACTCCCTGTCTGCCTGAAGTGTCTCCGTCATCTAACACACATCTATCTGTCCCTGAATCCGTCTATCCGTTTATCCACTAGAGCCTGTCATCAACCCCTCCCCGTACACGAATATGTGTGTTTGTAAGTGAGCTCTTTAAATAGACACTCTGCTATGTGTTTAAAATGCAAAGTGAAAGCCTAACACCATAACCCTCCAAAGACATGAATGAATCTTTCATAAACAGCTCCTGTCAAAACCCTGGACTCTCTCCAGCTCACTGTCTCTCTCAGGAATCTACTGTTTGTTGTCCAAGTCAATACTCTCCTCGCCTTCAGGTTTTCAATAGCCCAGCTTCCTGGGTGTGACAGAGACATTCCCTCTTCCCACACTTCAAAGAAAACGTCAGATGAAATTCTCAAGGACACGTATTGAAGGTCTGTGTTTCATGCCAGGACAGAATCCCTAGAGCAGATTAAGCTCCCAGTTGTTTCTTCTGACCTGAAGCCATTTGGGCAAACTTGGTTCAGCTTGGTTGGAGTTTGGGGCTGCCGTCTGACACAGAGATTCGTGACCCAATTTGGATTTCTGGCACGAATTAAAAGTGTGCTTTTTGAGCTACCGTGCAGAAATGTATTGCTTTGCCATGGTTACCAAAAACAAAATCCAAAGCACACTTTTTATTGGTGCAATCTAAAGTGGAACATTTAGGTGGTAAAAGAAAAAGCAGTGCAGTGCAGTGCAGAGGCAGTCATGGTCAACCATTGGTGTTTCCAACCACATTTCTGACACACCCTCAATTTAGTCTAACTTTTTTTCTTTTTGTTTCCTTTTTCTTTCTTTTTTTGGTGTTTTTTTTTCTTTGTTTTGTTTGTTTTTTGCTTTGGGTCCCTCCAAACAGCAGGAAGCAAAGGCAGTCATTTAACCCCTAAAAAATAGAGTGCACAAAGTGCAGTTTAGGTTCAGGGACAAATATGACTTGGCCGCACTCTGTTCTGGAATAAAAGCATTGATTTAGTGGCAGAATAAAGGAATGCAGCATTTTGTGCATCAAGCTATTTTCTCTAGACAGAATCCAGGTTCCCCGGCTGCTGTCTCACGTAGCTCGTGACGTGATCAAAGAGGATGGTCAAACACTATCAATGTGTTCTTATCATTCGATGCATGCCACTTTTCACAGGACAGATAAGATGGAACAATCACTGCATACCTTTACATTTGTGCAGGAGAGACAATGGTCTACAGTGGGCCGTTATTGTTCTTTAGCTTTGGAATTTCATAGACAGCAAGGCAAAGAAGAGAAAGAAAGACGACTTGGTACCTACATGTTCTTCCAGGTGAGCCAAACGCTTTTTAAAGCTTTGAAACACACCGCAGTGGCACAAAAATACAGATGTATTCAGATATCATTTATATCAGGTCACACTCATGTTGCTGTTGATTTTATACTCCCTGGTTTCTCCTGTATATGTAAGTCCTAACCGTGAAACCAGTGGACATGTGCAAGAGCTTAAAATTCAGTTCACAGACTCAATAAATCAGTTTAGCTTCAGTGGTGTTGGGTGCTTTTTGATTGCCTTCAGACTTTTAAAAGTAAACACTCTCAATCCACAGAGGAAGGTATCCCACTGAGGTTTACTGTAGCTGCAGCTAAAATTCAAATGAGTCAAGCGTCATGCCTGTGTTAAAAAAAAAAAAAAATACTGTGGAGATTCCTCCTCATCAGTTATTATTATTATTGGCCCTGGAAGTACATTCTTACACCTGAACTGGATCCTCTGTAAACTGCATTACTGTACTGCAGAAACAGGCGTCCTCTATATGGCACCGACTGCCAAAGAAAACACACTCACATGCATATATACACGGGCGGTTTAAGAGTGAAACTAAAGCGTGATTTTAGCAACAGAACTGGGTCAAAACATGAAGATTAGGCCATGACGGGCAGTCTTCAAAATAAAAGGGCCAAATTTGGCACTCATATGAACAACTTAGATAGAAAGTCTTCATTTGACATCAGTTTTTGTTGCAATACAAAAACTGCACTGAAGTCAATTCAAATGCTTGAAACAAGATTCTTTTATTTTGTTTTTACTGACGTGTGTCTGTGGAAGGGACATTGCAAGCAATAATTTACATAATCATAATTTTTAGCATCCTGGTGCCATCATAGTGTTTTCAGTGTTGTCACTGACATCCACCCTCTCTCACAAATGCATACTTGCTTCTGCCACAAATTTGTTCCTTTTACATCAACCAGTCATCAGTGATGTTGGAGTCACCGGTGGACTGAAACAATTATTCAGGCTACTCTTCTGATTCTGTTCCAGGCCTCTCAGACCAGTTATATTCATATTTTAATGTTTAATGTTTATTGCATTTGTCTTGTTTCTATAGGAAAGTGGAGTCTGTAAGCATAACTGTGCCCAAAAAAGTCATTATTTAGACACCTTTTCATAGAGTGAGACGCAAAGTAAGTTTAACTATCTTAGATTGAAGTATTACACAAAACTGCTCACACATGTTTCCTGAAAATGAACGAATTCTTCCTTTCTCTCGTTAATCTTTGCTTTTCCTTGTGACAATCGTTTACTTTAGGGCAGGGGTGTCAAACTCAAATACACAGTGGGCCAAAATTCAAAACTGGAACAAAGTTGCGGGCTAACACTAATATTTATTGGAAAAAAAAATATCTTCCTCTAGATATAAGAATGAATCTTTTCTTATGGACTCAAACAAGTTTTGCTGAAAAACTGAATATGGAGCAAGCAAAGCTTAATACTAAACAATATATATATTAGCTGTATAATACCAGTAGGCCAGCTCTAATAGTAATTTGGTATGGCTTCGCGGGCCAAATGTAATTAGGCTGCGGGCCAGAGTTTGACACCTATGCTTTAGGGAGCTGAAATATTATCAAATGTTGCCTGCCTTGTCTGGACTCTGCACATGCGCCCTTGTGCGCGTCTTGTGCGCACTGCTTCCAGAGTTTATCTGCCAGAGCAGAGTGTGCCTTGATGTGTGGATTCTGAGAACCCACTGAGAATCTTACTTGTTTATTTTACAGTCGAGCTGACTGTTGACGGTAGGCCAAATGACCCTTTAGCTGCCGGGAAATATCCCGGTGCTTCCAGCGGGCAGTCCGCTTCTGCTTTGGAATTTATTAAACCACTTTCAGGCTTCCGGAAGCTGTTTGCTCTCCACAGACATCGAGCTGTTCTTCAACTAGTCTACGCTCACTGAATTTCTAATTTGAACAAACACTGCAATATTCACCACTCACCACTGCTGTTGTTATTTTTATATCAACTTGTATATATATATATATATATATATATATATATATATATATATATATATATATATATATATATATATATATATATATGTTATAGTTTTGTTTTTGATTTACAAAAATGTCTCGTGATATCTTTGGATGGGCTGAAAAGTGACTTTATTTTGAAAAGCACGGACGGAAGCTGTGTACCTCATTGTCGTTAACTTTGAAGTTCAGAGTGAGCTGAAGTACACCGTAACCGCTGCGCTCAGAGCAAACAGCGCTCAGAGAGAGACACACAGACAGAAGAGAGCAGTCACCTCTTTTCATACTTCAGATCAGACCTCTCCATCATGGATTCGTTTCTGGCTCGCTCTCCCTTCTCCGCCGGATAAACTTTTGGACTTACTTACGTATCATGGGAATATACCGTGGGTGCGCTCGGACCCGTGGATTTATACAGCCTTGATGGAAATCATGTCACCGCAGCAGGGGACCATGGGACAGAACAGGTCCGACTCTCTGACGGGAGAGAGCAAGGCGCTTCCCGACAGCAAAAAGGTACATCTGAAGTAATGTAACGTTATCTAGACGCACTTTCTGTTCACGTGTGCGCGTTTTTGCGCATCGGGTGCGCTTGTTGTGGGTCTTCTTTTACTTTTGAATGACAATATGAGATGTAAGACACAGAGCAGTATCTGCAAGAGTGAGTTAAAAGACCGAACGCACGTTTCTGTTCCTGGCTTGTTCATTGTGTTATTTTCTGATATGTGTCTTTTTTAAATGTATTTTTAAAAATCAGTCTTTAAACCCTCATCTGTGTGCTGCGCAGCACGTCTAGAGGATCTGAATTAAGACGCTTGACTGTTCCTCGTCCATGTCATTGTGATTGTACATAGTATGAGCGTTTATGTGATCACAGTTTTTCACAGGCTTGATCAAGGTTTGTCCTTGAAGACTTGTGTGGATCCACCCTGTGCACGTGGAATCGTGTAATCTTAAGTGTGGAAAAAAGAAAAGCAAAACCAGAGGACTGGATTCTGGTCTTTCCAACTTGTGATTTATTATTATTATTATTATTATTATTATTCTATAAAAAGTTGAACTTTTTACCCAAGAAAAACTCTTGAAAAACAAAACGGGTCATTACTTTGTTTTTTCATGCTTAGTGCAGAAAGTATGGCTGAAGCCAAACAACAGAAAAAAAATATAAAGAGCGATTATTTGTTAATTTCACAGGCAACACGGGCATGGATGTTGCGCTTCGGTTAGTTGCGTGGCTTCTCTTCACTGAGAGCATAGAGTATTTAAACAGAAGAGGGGAAAAATAAACACAATTTTGCGTGTCATTCCACATTACCGCCTGTGCTGTAAATCGAGGGCTATGCATTACAATTATTTCATGTAAATATTTCCCTCCAGATCTTCGTCGCTGATAGAGCAGACGATTCCCAGCGGCTGCTGAACGAACGCGTAGCGCCCCCTCCTCACGCCTGTTTAAAGCAAGTAACTGTAGCTTTCAGCATGGGAGGATGTGAGCGCTAAGTGTGAACATAAAAGTGCCGCAATGCCTCCTGAAAGCAACAACTGGGTTAGAAAAGTTGACCATAGGTTAACAGGATGTGCGTGATGGTTGGCAAATATAATATGTACTCATATGATCTCCACTAGTTACTTCTGCACAGTACACTGGTGCTTTCTAAGTATTTCACCACTTTCCAGGCCTGGAATTTTATAGTGAAAAATAGTGTTATGGATTTACAAATGATGTTGCTGTAGCCCACCCCAACCCCTCTCTTCTCTTTCCCTTCTCTGAGCAATTGCTGCTCTTTGGCCTGTCTGCAACACACTGGGCTCTGCTCAGCCTTAGGAAGTTGTGAGAAATGCAATCTGTCAGCCAGAGCCTCACCGAGTGAGAAAATGCTCATGAAAATAGAGTTTCCACATGCATCTCTTTGAGTAGGACTTGTTTTTTCCTCTCGGATATTTCTGTGAGAATGTGCTTTCTTGAATTGTACGTGACAGGCATGACAGGCACATAATGTGTACTTGTCCTGCAGCTTTACAGTGCAGACTTCCTCTTTGGCTTTAGCACACAGGCTGCATAATTTAAGACTTGAGGCTTCAGGGTGTCCTGCCTCGTGTCAGTCACCACGGCAGAACAACGAGATGACACCTGTCACCAACGTCGCTGGTGCGTTTGAAAATCTGCGTGGAAACGAACTGAATTATCAAACTTACCGTACACAAAACTAATGGAAAAACCAAACCCGATTTAAAGGGTTTCCACAAAACCATCAAGTCAATTCAACTAATTTGTAGGTGTCAGATATTCATCTCAGGCAAGACGTGTCACTGTGAATTATTGTTCCTTTAAAAAAAAAAAAAGAAAATAAGCACATTGAAGCTGATGCTTCTTTCCTTTTTCCAAATGTCCAATAACTCACAGCATGTTGGGCTGGGCTGTAGCAACTCTGACCTCTATTACTAACAGGAGTTTGTTAAGAGAGGAATGTCACCCTTAAGTAACTCCAAAAAGATTCCAGGAATCCGAGTCTTATTTAATTTGGGTCGCTACTTTAATTATTTCTTGCCTTCCTCTGATTGAATCACTGTAGTGTACGTCGTGGGGGAGGAGGAGGGGGAGGTATTGTGAGCTAACAAGGTTTTGGCATGCTGTAGGTTTAAATGAAATAGCTGTGGCGGACATAAAGATGCCTGTCATACTTCTGTGAGTGAGCGCACCATTTATCGTGCCACAGTGGGAATATGTGAACCATCATAAACATCACACGCCGATGATATATTTCCCAGCTCCGGCCATCTTTTCTGTCTCGCTGTCACTTATTTTTCTGTCTGCCTCCATCTCGCTCGTTTCCTCTTTTCCCTCCTTTTTAACTGCCGTCACTTCTCCTATTAGTCGCTTTCTTCCCTTCTCTGTGAGTCCTGTATTTCCTGCATCGACCACAGCTAAACAGCCAGCTCAGAGCAGTGCTGACTGTGTACTTTGCCTTCCGTCTCTGTAACCATTGCGTGTCGTACCAAACCGAAAACAGTGACGCAAAGTAATGTCTCTGACCCACCTCTCTCTCTCTGACTGTGCAGAAGATGAAGACCCTGGCGCAGAGACGACAGTCAGCTCCTTCACTCGTCATCAGCAAAGCACTCACCAGATCAAGAAGCACATCCAGGTATCAGCAAACACACATACTGAGCTGCTGAGGTGCTGTCACCACTGTGTGCCATATTTCTCCCCTTTTTCTTCATAAACTATTGACCCTACCATGCATGCTTTATAAAGGCTTTATAAACTGAATTTAATGTATTGAAAAAATCCTTTTCCTGCTTTCTTTGCCTAGTAACCTGTTATTTTTTGCACGTACAGACTTTCTAGATTGTTTAAACATAACTTTTCTAGACTTCATGCATTTTGATGGATATTTGCACTGACTCACAAACTTCCTAGAAAGTACTTACCTGTGGGTTTGATGAGGTGACAAGAAAGAAAGTATAGCTACGAGGCTGAGATAAAAATCACTGATTAGAAAATATATGCCTCTGATGAGCAAAAGTGGAAGCCTTTGGTTCCAGGTCTGAGGTGTTTAGTATTTCAGACACACATTAAAGTGTCTAATTTCATCACTTAGATTCAGATATCTCTCCCCTTTTCTGTCACATTCAGTGTCTTCAGACATCAGCATTAAGACTGCCAGGCCTTTCTGACTCATTCATCGAGGGCTTTTAAATCCTCACTTCCATCAGAACTATCGGGCTTTTCATCACCCTCGTATCTCACAAATCCCTTCATCCTCCTTCAACAGTTTCGGAAATAAGCTATTACAAACCCTCCAGGAAGGGTATTTGTTTACTAGAAACTTTGTTTCTGTTATGCACTCTGTTTAATTTTCTGCCAGTGCCAGCTTTTTGGGGTTTTTAGAGGAAAAACACTTTGAGGCAGGCTGGCTTTTCAAAACACTTTGAGGCTTTAGAAAGTTTTCATGTTGTCATGATTTCACCTACAAGCGAGTGCCTGGTGAATAAACCTGATGCCTTCCCACTGCCAGCGTTACATTATAGAGAATTGCTGTTGGCAGCTTTTATGGAGATCAGGATGGTAAATCTTCACGATTTCGACAAAATCTTAAATAGGCCAGTGTTGTTGTAGGGTCTGTGTGTGTCTGTGTGTGCATATGTGCTAAACAGAGTTAGAAAGACAACTTAGATGCTCTGTTTGGATGCAGAGTGAGACACCATGAGACCATTTATTGAGTGAAAGACAAACAGAGGCTGCCTGAGAGTCTGTCCAAGTCTGACCTGTGTGTGTGTGTGTGTGTGTGTGTGTGTGTGTGTGTGTGTGTGTGTGTGTGTGTGTGTGTGTGTGTGTGTGTGTGTGAGCTGACCTGACGCTCTCTGCTGTCACCCTTAACCCCTGACCTCACATCAGGAGGCTTAGAGGCCGGTGGAGGTCAGCTGGGGTCAGAACCTAACATGTCAGTGAGTGTGTGAAGTAGTTATTAAGGTCCGGATATGTGTGTGCAGGGTGCTACCAGCAGAGTGCTTAGATGACTGAGAGTAGGTAAAGGCTGATGTGACTCTCATGCAGCAGGTGCTTTTCTTTCTTTCTTTCTTTCTTTATTAACTGGGCACTTTTTATTATGAATGCATATTTGTTGTTGTTAAGATTTGCAAACCACATGCAGGCTGTTATAAAACCCCGGAGTCCCAATTAAAGCAGTTAGAATGGGAATATCCATGTGCCAGCAGGTCTTGGCAGTGGGGTTGCACATCATTGTATCACTGCTGTGTTCTTTAAAAAGGCTCTACTCTCCTTGCACAAATTTTTATTGTAAGCAGCTTTTTTGTTCTAGTTGATAACTTCTTGCCCTTATAGGCTAGGATTTATTGTCAAGTCTTTAACTTTATGCTTAAGAGCTCCTCTCTGAGAATAGCACTGACTTGCTGAGTGTCCTGTTGGTCTGGCATTTTCATCTTGTTCATGAAGCTGTTACTCACTCACAGTCAGTTCATTTTTCAGTATTGAGAACAGCTGGAAAAAAACAGGTTTAAATATTAAACAGTGCAGAGCAGCTAAAGCAGCTACAGAGTGAAACACACCTCAGGCTTTGATTTGAGTTTCTGTTCTGTTTTTTTGTCTCATCTCTGAACTCTTTCCCCCCTTTTTTTTCCTCTGCTCATGACTCGTGCAGTCAGTGAACAGCGCTGAGTTTTGGCTCCTGTTCACTTTTTTAAAATAACAGTGCTACAATGAACTGAGTTCTGAGGTACCGGGGGAAAAAACAAAAAACAAAACGAAGGATTAAAAAAAAAAATTGGCACGGTGAAGTTTCCATTGTTTGGAGTGTGTCTTTTTTCACAAGAGATTCTTTTTTCTTCTTTCCCTCCCCTCTGTCCCTGAGATGCGTCCTTGCCTGTGTTTCCCATCAGCCCTAAGAGGCACCGGAAGGGTCTCTGGACCTTTAGCGCAGCCATTTACATCACCTCCGTGCACAAACTCTCACACTTCATCTCGAAGTATAACGTCATCCCTTTGCCTCCCAACTACAGTGCGGGGGATTAAGGGTCTCCTTCAACCTTCAGGCAATGAAATCTATACACATGGACCCCTCCTGACCTCACACTTTCACGTGCTATCAGCCGCGCACACATAAATGTGACAACCACACGGCTCTTTACTTAATCTTAAATCTAATCTTATTTCTGAGTAATGACTTTTAGAAATGTAAAAAAAATTAAAAACATCTCAGTTTTCAGTTTTTTTCCTGGTTGTTGACATCTGGATCTCAAAATGACAAATTCAAGAACACACACCCACTTGCACATCATGCAAAAATCATTTCCTGGTTGTAATAATGAGCTCTGTTAAGGATATCATGGCTGACAGCCCCTAGGCAATTCTAGCTCCTGATTCTGACCTCATCCCTGTGTGTGTGTGTGTGTGTGTGTGTGTGTGTGTGTGTGTGTGTGTGTCTGTGTGTGTGTGTGTGTGCTTCCTCGTCTATATCAGGGCACTGGTGTCAGGATGAACTAACATTATATTTTGCCTATGAACCTATCTGATGCACGCAGAGCAAAAAAAGGTCAAGTTTTAATTGTTTTATGTGCAGTAGTGAGTTGTTAGTGCGTTATTGTTAATGGTTATTATAGTGCATCTGAATGAGATGTTGCCTGGCTGTTCAGTTTCCTTCAAATCTGTAGAGCTTTTTAGCCTTTTTTAGCTTTTGGTTTTTTTGTTTCCCATTCTTCTAGGGGTCTAATTAGCAATAGAAAGATGCAAAATAGTCCCCTTTTCAGGTTTTAGGAAGGTTAAGGAGTTGTTCTGTAGAAGGAAAAAGGCACCTATACAGATAAAAACAAATCAAAGCTCCTGACCTAGTTACAACTATAGTAGGAATGTAATTCAGAAATGTGTGAGTAATGAAGTGAGTAATCTCTTTATTGCCAGTCTTACTGCAGCCTTCGGGGGTTTTTATGCCACGATAAACAAAAGCTTCCACTGTGATTCGGGCGATGGTGCGGAGTGGAGTGTGTTTATGCAAAAATGATGTCTTCCCAAATCCGCTTGTTAACAGACGGTCTCTTTTCACTGCTTCGTGCACAGAGATGCCAATTGTTGCTTGTCTGAAGATCTTTTATCTGGGACAAAGAGGTCAGGCTGTTGGTGATTCAACCCTCCTCGTACAGAAACATATGCAAAGGTTCAACGGGTGACATCTCTTGTAGTTGGGGGGAGGGGGTCTCCAAATTAAAAAACGTTATCTGCACTTCACAAGTCTCTCCTCTGCTCTCTGTTTCACTTTGCGCAGAGCAGAGGAGACAAAAGAAGAAACTAGCTTTGACTGAAGACTGCTGAACTGTGCTGAAATTTAATGAATGGTCACAAAAATGAATAAAATATTTAGCTTCTTACATTATTTTCCTTTCGATTTCTTCCCCCTTTAATTTCTTGTGGCTTGGGCTTCCCCTTTAAGGCGGTGAAAGAGGAAACACGGACATCTCTGCCTTTGCTTTTTCGTCCTATCTTTATTTTTATTCCCTGTCAGAATTTACGCGTTTCATGAGAAATAAGAGCGAGGCTGAAAGTTTGCTCTGAACACATTTCCATTTATTTGCTTCTTCTCGCCATGTGTTGACTTAATACAGGAAAAGCAGATTTGCCACCAAAGACAAATTAGCTGCAGACAAATTAATGACACAGATGATGCACAGAGACACATAAATGACACTCGGCGTTCTTCTCAGGGTTATTATCAAAGCTGAGCAGATGGACAGAGTTATATAAGTGTCATTTCTGCCCTGAGGGAGTCAGTCTGTTCTGTCTAGGCTGACTGTTTGACAGCTGGGGAGACTTTAAACTGTGCATCAAGACACAGCAATATAAGCAAAACAGCGCATCTAGCCCCACTAAGATCCCGTTACAATGGGAAATACCTGGAACTGGAAATAAGTGGTAAAAAGAAAGTGGAAACAATGAGTGGAAAGAAAGCTAAGCAACAAACAAGACAAGCATAGAAAGTTCCAGCTGTTTGTCCAGCTGTTTTCCCTCTGGGTATGTAGCACTCACACCTGATGGATCATACTCATGTCCATGACTAAGGCTTTACTTATCTTCCTTCATGATTTAAATACTCGGTGCTTTTGCTGCACGAGGCTGAGGAGATGCCACAGCCAGGCTTTTCTTTACACGTGAAAAAGCTCCATTTCTTTCTGCAGATGGGTTTTCATTTGGGCCGTCACAACAAGTTAACAGAGTCTGGCTCAGTGATGAGGATGCTTTTCTTTGTGATTCAAATTTGGCCTTTTTATTGAACACCGATTCTGTCTTCTTCATTCTCTGTAACGCTTGCTTTTCATAATTCCATCCCTCGAGCTTTATAACTTCGTAGTTCTCGGTTTCATGGTGTCGTTTTCTTTTCTCGATACGCTCAACTCCTCATCAATCAGGCGTTTAATGATTAGGAGCCATTTTTTCACAAATCTGTCAGTTTTTGCTGTGTAAATGAAACTCACTTGTGACTGTCAGACTGGGTGATTTATGCTTATAAGACTTTCATGCAGAAATGTTTCCCGCTCCTGCTTAAATATTCATGCGGGGACATTAGTATGCGGCGTTGTGCAGCTCATTGTACAACTCCCGCTCCCCCCTCCCATATCGTGTTTTAGAAAGTCAACAGTTCTCCTCACGGAGCCGTGCCTGAACAAAGGTGGCCATGTATGCGCGGGCGGGGTGGACGCTCAATTTATCAACATCACACGATGCACATTGGAGCCATTAGCTGTTCATCCGTCCGATTCAGCTGTCACTCTAACATTTAGGAGGAAGGGATGTGCGGTGAATACGGAAGATGTTGCCCTTTTTGTGGGGAAGTGAGATGTGAAAGAGGCTTTACAGGAAGGTGTTATTGTCCATGTTGATCTGTGCGTGCGTGTGTGTGGGCTCTTCTGACAGATGCATTTCTCAACTACATTTCGGTGTCCCTCTCTGTTTTAGGGGGTGTGCAACATTACGTTATGGTGCCACCTTGAAAGATTTAATGAGAGCCAGCTATCAGCTGTGCTTTGGAGAATTTATATTTGTGATATGAAGGCGATGCAAAGAAAGAAATGCATTAGTTATATGACTGGAGGGTAAGGGTAAATAGACAAAAGAAATGAAACTGCGTCACATAGAAAGTATTTATTTTTAAGCTGTGAGTGTGCCCGTGTAGTCGTCCTGGATCCTGGTTCTGCAGGCCAACATGTTCCACTGAATCACTGATGCTCTGCTGGCTAAATTCATTGAACCTAATTAAATTTACTGAGCCCACATTTGAATTTATTTTTGGATGACACACAAAGAGAAATAATATGAAAGCACTCTAGCGTGGCCGTCTGGTTTTTGTTAATTAATTACGTAACCGCTTATGCTGTAGCTGGAAGGACTTTGGCGAGTAAGAGATTCATCTTCCCTGGCTTCCAAATATTGGTTCTTTCTCAGATTTTTGCAGCAGAAAAGTGTGTCCTTGCATGTGTCCTGGTAGGCATCGGGGGTGAGAAACTATCCTAAGAAGAGGGTGTGTGCATGCATTAGTGTGTGTGTTTGTGTTTGCACACGTCTGTTTACATGAAAGAGACTAAGAAAAGCGGAGAAAGATTTAAAATGTGTATGTAAGTGGATATTTGGGTCTTTTATCAGCCACCTCCAAATAAACAGGAAAGGATGGAGCTCTCAAATGATTTCCTCTTCCTCTAAAAAATGATTTTGTCTCGTCTTAAAAAATAGCCCTTCTGATTTTTCTTTGTAGCCAAACAATTTCCCTGATGTTCTAAAACTATAATCTTGTCTTTTTTTGTATTAGTTAGATTACGTGCGTTGGGAATAAGAGTCGGAATGAGGAGAAAAATGAGGAGGAATGCTCAAATTTGGAGGGTCAGCTAAGCCTTTTCACAGCTTGGCTCACATGCTACGTGGGATTCCTGCTTTCACTTACACCATTCCTGGTTGTTTCACATTCTGTATAAGTTTGGAGGAAAAAAAACCCTCCACAAGAAAATATGCAGGAATAAAGAATAAAGTATTACTCCACCAAACCAAATGTATGTGGAAATAAAGTCGTGGTCTTGTGGCCAATATAATACAAAACGTTCAAGGTTGTTCAGATTGAGCTATACCATGGGTTTTGTTTCAAAACCGCAAAGCATTGACTCCCGACCTTAAAGTCGTAATAGCTTCCTCAGTGTTTACCGGGATGGAGCTAGTTTCCTCATACGATGCCAGGCAGACATTTTATGCCTTAACGTCTTCCTGGTGGTAATCCAAATTAAAGGGAGGTAGTGTTTGAATTGCATCCTTCTAAGCTAATAGTCTTTCATTTGATTCTTGAGTTTCGTGATGGTGGTAGGTATCTCAGGGGCTGGGGGAGCCTGATTTGGATCCATTAGTAAGAAAGGTGCACACTTTCTTAAGTGTCTTGCTCAGACGAGTTACTTAAATCTCCTCTTTCTATCCTCACAGTGGATTACAACTGCTTTGCTCACTTTTTAGGTGTTTCAAGCTCACAATGTTTCTTCACTCTTTTTTATTCTTGTCACTCGGCAGCTTCTGTGAGCTATTCAGGAGCTCTGTGGCAATTTTGCAATAGCTGTTGAGCGAAGCAAAGAGAAATTCAGTCCAACTGTGTTTCCAAACCTGTTGTTTCAGTGCATGCTTCCACATACTCCAAACCACAAATTTCTCCTTTGGGGATCAATAGTGTAAATCATTCCTTGCGTCTGCGTTGTCTCGGTTTTGTCCCCCCAGGGAAAGCTGCTTGACGCCAGTAAGCCCAGAGACTTGTCCTCTAGTCCAGGCCTTCCTGGCTGAGTGTCCAGGCCGTCTGTTCCTGGGTCACGCCCAAACACAGCTAAAGACCGGCTTGCAGATCCAGGAGAGACACCTTTTCCTCTTCACAGACACCCTGCTCGTCACCAAGGCCAAGTAAGTTTCTTTCAGTGTTTTGTGAAATGACAGGGAGATGTTTATACGTGGTTGTGAGTGTGAGAGGGGGCGGAACAGGAAATAGAGACAGAGTGACATAAACAGGGAAAAATAGGAACAAAAAGCGGCCGTGCAACATTTCATTGTTCCTAGTTGTTTCTCTGCTGGTCATAGCAAAAGAAAATTTGTGAAGGATGGAGTTTCCCCCTGTCTCTCTTTACATACTCTCCTGCTTCTTTTACTACTCTGTCCCTCATTTTTCCCCCAGCATATAATTATTTCCCAGCCAATTAAATCCATATGAAGCCTGGCTCAGATCAAAGCCAAACTGGCTCGCCTTGGGCCTAAAGTATGGGGCTTCCCACCCACAAACTACACAACACAAGCACATTCAAATATAGAAAGCAAAGAGCACATAGACAATTTTGAGGTCCACACAAACACACACACACTCACACATACACATAAACACACAAGCTCTGCACACTTACAGTATGTACTTACTGTACACACAAACCCCTCAGTGCAGACACAGCAGGATGGCTGCGGTCTGTCCTGGGAGTCATGTGCCAGTGGGCGGAGCTGACCCTCTCAGTGGAGAGAGTGTATGCTATAATTGGCTTTAATACATTGTGGCTGAACCCAGGGTGAGTTAGAGGAATGTGTGTTGGTGTGTATGTGTTTGAAAGATAGTGATAGCAAGAGGGAGGAGGGGAAATTTTTAAAAGTTGAGTGGTGTGTGTGTCTGTGTGCGTGCGCCTTTATATCCATAAAGCAGAGAGTATGTGTTTGTTTGCCAAATGTATGCATTCGGATCATCTCCCTCGATAATTACAGATGCTGTGGCACATAAATACATGTCTACTGAGCATGCCTGTGTTTAACGTCTGAGAATAGCTGAATCTTTTAATATTTTGCTTCTATATTAAGTGTTTTTTTAGATTGCCATATGCCACAGGAGGTTTATGGACATCAGTTATTTAAAGAAAACTAAGTCAGATTCCGCACTTAATGCCCAAAAAGTTCCTTGTGGAATGCCTTGAAACCCTGAAACCAGTTGATAGATATGAGCACTTATCACATTTATCACAAAACACTGTAATATAGCATGCTGTTTTGCTTGTTTGCAGGTCTCCTACTCATTTCAAGGTGAAGGCTCAGGTCCGGGTTTGCGAGATGTGGACGGCTAACTGCATGGAGGAAGTGTGCGAAGGAAGCACGAACCCCAAGAGGAGCTTCGTGATGGGCTGGCCCACCTGTAACTGTGTAGCCACCTTCAGGTATGTACAAATTGTTCACATCCAAGAATAGGAATTCCTAGAAGGTGAAATGTAGCCATGTTTTTTCAAATTATCTTGATTCGATCAAACAGGAGAAGCTTGAGGTAACTCAATTTCCTCTAAAGTATTCATTGCCAGCCCGTTAACCGCTTACTCCTGAATATTTCTGGAAAAGTACGCAATGTACTGAGGCGCAGATGTACAGTATAGTAGAGAACCCCACCGCAAAATCCATAAAAAGCTTAAGCACAAAGGCAGCTTTCAGTCATAAAGCTGTCTCAGTAAAAATAGAGCGAGTAACCACACACAGGCACAAACATGCAGCACGTACAGATGTATTCAGCGCCGTATATTTGCACCTGCCTTAGCAGCATCTACACCTGTGTACCCATTCACAAACACACCCATTATATTTTCCATCAAGAGGAATCCAGTCATGGCTCCAGGGGGAAGTCTGGTTTTTAACTGCGGGAGTTACATAACAAAGCAAGAGCGACAGTTACTTTTCCTCTGATTGTGTTTTGTAACATCACTGATTTCATTTCAGCTCTGAAGAGACTAAGGACAAGTGGCTGGCGCTCGTCAACAGGTAACATATTGATTAGAGGTTCTTTTTCTTTGGCCCTAATGCTTTGTTTAGCTTAAAGTTCTTCCTTGCAAATCAGATTCCCCTCTACAGGCCAGAAAGGATTTGATTTTAAAGAATAAAATGATTAAGCTGAAGCCTCCACAGCATGAATGTTTTGTATTAACAGACAAATTCATAAACTTATACAAAAGTGTTATTCTAAAACAATATTCTCGCTATAACACTGACCTCCTTCCCATTCCCTGTTTTCCACCAAACTCAGTCGGATAAGTGAGGGAAAAGAGAAGGACGACCCAAAGACCATTCCTCTGAAAATCTTCGCAAAGGATATTGGAAACTGTGCATATGTAAGTTTCCCTTCATCCCCCGTGAGTTTTCATTGCCTCTGTCAGCACAAAAACAGCTATTATAACATCTCTAGCACCACTATAACTTACGGATCACACAAACATCTACATATTTCCGTGATGTTTACCCAAAAATGTTTCCACCAGGCCAAGACGCTTGCGGTCAGCAACACAGACAGCACCACTGAAGTCATCCGCATGGCTCTGCTGCAGTTCAGCATATCAGTAAGTAACCGAAGGCCTGTGTTCAGGATCCAGTGATTGATGATCGCTAGATATTAAACTTTGTCGTGCGATGCTACAAAACTCTCTCGAGGCTCTCAGTAATGGACCTTCTGGGATTCACAAGCTCTGTGAAACAGTGCAAAACCTGATGGCTGAAGTGGTGTCAGAGCAGTTTTTACTAAAGGAGTTTCTTTTTGCAATCTCATTAAAAGTGATTCTCTTTTTCTCTTCTTAGGGTTGCGTTAAAGACCACCGGCTGTGGGTGAGCTCCATTAAGGATGACCCTCCATATCCACTTATCGGTGAGTCCTACTGACATCACTGTATAAAACAAAATAATAAAAAATAGCTTAAAGCAGTCACATTATACCCCTTTTTAATGAGTTTATGTAAGTCTCACAGGTACCTCGAACTGGTTATGAAACAGAACTTTATTTCAGCCTTCATGAAGACCCCGCAGTTTTATCGGCGTTTTTAAATCCAACTAAGCCGTTGATGCCCACGGCCTTTTTAGGTAGCGCTCTGTGAATGAATGACTGCAGCAGCCAGTTGGCGCAGTAATCCATTCATATATCAGATGCAGCCATGATTTTGCTTCTGGCTTTCTCTCTAAGTCAGGGATGTCCAATTCTAGGCCTCGAGGGCCGGTGTCCTGCAGGTTTTCAGCTGATCTAAATGGCTAAATTACCTCCTCAAGATGTCTTGAAGTTCTCCAGAGGCCTGGTAATGAACTAATTTGCTTCAGGTGTGTTGACCCAGGGTGAGATCTAAAACCTGCAGGACACCGGCGCTTGAGGCCTGGAGTTGGACACCTCTGCTTTAAGTGATCATTTTAGATCTAAATGAGGCCAAATCATTGCACAGCGTAGGCCTCCGTGCGTGTATCATGATTTTATAAAATCAGGTTTTTATCAGTGCAGAGGGGAAGCTTGGAACATGGTTTGCGCGTGCTACTTCATAGGCACGGTGTTGTCTGACAGCAGAAAATGAAAAGCACAGAAACAAGAGGGACCCTGCTGGGATTTCATGGGTTTTAAAATTCAGTACAGAGAAGGGAAGAAGTAAGCAGAGTAAAAATGGAGCCAAAAAAAAGCAATCTGAGGTCAGTAAGGACCAGAGAACAAAAGAAAACATAAAAAACGCAGTAACTGACACACAGTCTTTTGTTTACTGGTTCCCATAATTTCCTATTCTCCCTCAGCCTTCTGATATCATTAGCTGCGTAATTTGTTAACACTTGCTGGCACGTTGTGCTTGTAGAACAAACAGTTTGGCCCTTGAGTTTGGAGAAGCTGCTCTAGCTAGGAAATAACAATGGCTCACTGTCCTATTTTGGCAGATCTGCTGACCAGCTGGGGTATGTGCTTATCTAGTTTTGATGTCACAACCAGCTGCAAATCTGAGCACCTCATTCAAAGACACACACTTTCTGATCTGCGGAGAAAAGGAACAAGGAGACAAGGTCTCTTTCTTGTGTTTTTATGGGTCTCCAGTCACATCTGGGACACACAATAGATATGGCTGAATTTGATTACCTTAAAATATTTCCCTTTTAAAGGCACCCTTAAAAGAAGTAGTTCAACAGTTGGGTAATGATGTAGGATGTGGTGAATAACAAAACGTACTGACATCTAGAAACACAGCGTCTCTTCCTCAATGAGTATTTAGAAAAAAACTCTCCACTTCTCACTTCTATGCATGCATCAGTGGTTCAAAACTCACCATCTGGGAACATTTCAGAGGACGTGGTTTTCTTGTGGGTTTTTTGTGTTACCATAATCTTTTGTTTTGTAGTCCACACAGAATTCCTGACACGCAAACACAGAAGTTATGACGCTTTGTTGCAAAATGCAATGCTGTATATGCCCCTTTTTTTTAAAGCATCATGTGAGGTGCACAGACTGCAAACACCAGGCCCTCCAGCGCTAAACTTTGACCTTTCATTCAGGCCACGAGTTTCCCTTCAGCATCAAGATGAGCCACATTCGAGACGTTGGGAGCAATTGTGGAGGACTTGGAGGAGGAGGAGGGAAGGATGTGCTGAGTCCCACAGACTGCCCAGGGGTTCTTCTGTTGGACCAGTGTCTCCCTCCAGACACGCAGTGCCAATTTATACTGAAACCCAACAAGGCTGTCCTTGGGCAGACTCAACTTTTAGGTAAGGGATTTCATAGTCAGTATGTGTCTGGTATTTTGGTTGTGTTTATTAGTAGTAGGTATTAAAATTACATCCACCATTAAGTATTTAAAGTTAATCGTTTGGGGTTTAAAACGGTAGCATTCTGATGATGGCCCTTCATGCACCACGGAATATTCATGAAGTGAGAGAAGTAAACATTGTTGTTTTTGTCATTACCGTGGCAGCTTAGGTTTTCTGAGTACATGGTTGGTCACTGTGAGGAATCCATCCATAAATCTAACTCTCTGTGAAACCACAAGAGGAAATATGAGGATACAGAAGTATTAATACAGAACTGAAAGTACTTCCCAGAGCGAGTTCCACTTATATAAAACATTTCAGTATGTTTGTGCTCGTCTTTGAGGTTACCGTCGTGTTTGTTAGTCCTCAGTTTGAATCAGCAGGTGGACAAGAAGGGGAAAAAAAGCGTCATCGACGGTGGGAAGAGCATTTTAATGGAGCGGTGGGTTACAGCAGGGGTTGGAACAGACGCGGTGTCAAAATAAGAAAAACATCGGACAGACAAAGAGGAAGAAACCCCAGAAGGACCGGATAAATGTGGGAATAGGAAGATGGAAAGTAGAAAGAGATGACACAGCTATTGAGTAAGTGTGGAAGGTCAGTAGAGGTGAAGGAAAAAGAAACAGACAACTATGGCAGAGAGAGAAAGGATTTGCAGACCAAAAGACTGAAACTTGGACCTTAAAGCGGAGAGGTACGGATAAATTAGGAGGAAGAAAAACAACATGACGGTGGACAGGAGTGAGGATGAACTGCGGGTACGGAGACCAGGATGGAAAAAGGACATGATGAGGTTTAGTGGCGGGAAGAAGCAGAGGAGAAAAAAAATGTGTGTTTTCCAGTCAAGTAGGCTCCAGTTTGCCAACCGCAAGCTTTGCCTCAGATTCCTTTGCTTCAGGCACAACAGGGTCTTACGTAATCTCTCCATAACAGCCCCGCCACCATACATGCCTAATTGCTCGCGCCCAACCAGAAAGCTAACGAATATGTGTTTACTGGCTTGTAGCCCTGACAAAAGCCTCATTTCAGTCATTTATTCTCAAACAATCACACAGGAAATTGTACATGTTTAACAACTAGCGGGTGTATGACAAATAAAACTCCTCCAGTTGTTCCCCAACATGCTTCATGTCCAGTTTGTGCCAGTCTACTGGGGAGATACTGTAACTGGACAAAAAGCCTTTGAGGTGGCTCATGGCAGCAACAGAGAGTGAGGCTGAACGTGGATAAAGAACCACTGCACACAGCAACACAGATCTATGCTGTCTCAGCACTTGAAAAATGAGCAAAGATTTTGTACTAGACCTATAAAAACAGGTATTGTTGTGCATTCAACTGCAAGAAGAGATTTTCTATGTTCCCATTACAATATGAACCATATTACTGGCATGTCCACCCTTGGAAGTGGCTTAAAGTCTGCTTGTCAAAGCATTCATTTCCTACAGTTCAGTAGAGCCCAGTGTTGCCAACTCCTCAGTAAGGAAAATCGTTATTGGTTGTCCTAAAAGTCGCTAAATGACGTCATCGCCTAATTTGCATAATTTGTCATGCTTATGTAATTGTAACCTAACTTTTAGGAGAGAGAAATAGCATCCTGGACAAGACGTAAAGTGAGTAAAAAACACCCTAAATGCATTCTGAATATATTTGGAACTACAAATTAAATTCTTTTAGCAATTATTGTTTTTTTAGTCATTCCAACCCTCCTCCTTTATCCGGGCTTGTGACCCAAAACAGCCTCTGGCGGAGTTACACACACACACATAGACACACAAAAAAGTCTGTGTGTGTGTGTGTGTTTTAAGTAGGTTTAAAGCTTGTGATCCACAAAAAGTAAGAGTAAAAGAAGAACTGACGTCATTACAGTCAGGGCTGGAGCAGCGGCTTCGCTCACTGGAGGTTCATTTGCAGGATGCGTAGGGGTGAACGTCTCCTGCTCTGACAGCAGCTGGGGGGGAGTGTTGCGTGAGGACTATCCGCCGCCTGTGAGCGCTTCGGCACGGGCGAGGTGCCCACGGTAGCACCGCTGCTTGTTGAGAGTAAGAGCGATACGTGCTTTCACGTCAAAAAGTGGTCATACGTCTTCCTAATAACACCAGCAAAAGTCGCCATATTTGTCGTTAGTCGCTTTTTTTGAAAAAAAAAAAAAAAGTCACTAAGGGGGTCTGAAAACTCGCAAAGTATAGCGGCAAGGTTGCTAAGTTGGCAACACTGACAGAGCCAGGTTGGCCCATCCTCTGGAGCTAGCTACACCGGCAGTGTTGATTTGGTTATTTGGAAAAACTAAGAATCGAATAGAATTATTGCATTTATGCAAAGATGAAAGATTATTCCATTTGCCTAAAAATGAAATAAGTAAACTACTAACATGTCAGCACCTGTAATCTGGGGTTTCTATTACAGGACACTGACGTCACTGTGTAGTCATGTCTGTGGTAATTTCATTGTCAATGAAGAGAAATACAACATCTAGCACCTGTTTTATAACACAGTAGAAGATTAGTGTAAGATGACAGAGACTGCCCACCCAGACATGTCGTCTGTGTCTGTTTCCTCATTCCACTGTCTCTAAAACGGTTCCCTGCCTCGAGAGCCGTAATGATGTAACACCTGATTTACACCAAGGTCATGTTTTTTCATTTTTTGATGGCAAAGGCCTGCTGAGAAGTGCCAGAACAGGCCAGTAAATCTGTTACTGTTGAACTTTGTTCCAGAGTGTATTTGGGCATCACGCCACGGCAGATTGTTAAATAATGAATTCTATGTGAGGTATGGCGTGTATTCTGAGGGCCCTTTCGGGGCCGATGGGTCCCCCGCCCACCGAAAGAATCTTTTGTTTGTTAGGTTGAGTCCCACCCTTGGATACAAATCACCGACGCTTAATAACATAAATGTTATCATTTCAAGATTGTTGGCAATTCAAAGCTGCTACAATTACATTTCACTACAATGGCCCTTTAAGAGATTTAATGCACTGTTTGCACATTTTGCCCGTCTAAAAACGTCGGCGGTGGCTCAGAAAGGCAGTGCTGCCACAATTAGTGACGAATGAGTCATTATCATAACATTTGTGATATGAATCAAGGTTTTTGAAATGCATTTCAGCCCGGAGTGACATTTTATTTAATCAGCAGTCCAAAACACAAAGAAATTAAGTCATTATTAAATATACATTTCTTCTGTTTAGCAGCTAATTGTAATTCTAATGCGCTCCACGGGAGTTAATCATGCTAAAACTAGCTTTTTAAACTGCTTGTTTATTTTAGATGTCTAATTACACGCTAAAGTAAATGTACATTCTTATTTATAGGCACTTCAGTGCACACGTGCTATGCAAAAACATGCTGAGCTGGTGCTTGAACTACACAGGCAGACATTGTGCCTTTGCACTGCTGTGCAAAAACTTAGGAAAGGGAACACGCAGTCACATGCACATGTTCTTTTTAGCCTTTATTGAGACAGGAAAGCAGAGATGTGACCTATATCAGCTCGCTATGAGGTTTTGTTAAACGCACCCGCATGAGTAAACAGAGTAAACCATCGTCTATCACATCTGCTTTCATTGGTTTTCATTTCTCAACCATGAGCAGCGCGTTAGCATGATGCATGATGAAAAGCTCCTGCATCTGACGCTGATGGGCAATTCGTAAGCAGTTCTGCCCGAAATTCAAGCCCACAAAAGTAAACATTACGAAACAGTTTCTGAGTCTGCACTTTTGAAGCTATGTGAATCAAACAGTTTGGTTTCCTGAACGTACCTTGGGGCGCATTCGCCATCCATTACTCAACAACAAAAGTTTGATTATATCTCAAACTAAAGTTCTCCTTCCTCTATTTTTATTTTCCTACCCACAGAGCCTGGTCAGCAGAAGTCTTTTAAGAGAAAGAGATCTCTGATCAATTGGCCTTTCTGGAGAGGTTCGAGCACACAGCTGGACGGCGTGCCCCTGTCCCCAACCTTGCTCTCCGCCGCTCACGGTCGGCTGTTCGGACAGCCCTTGAGCTCCATCTGCTCTCCAGAAAACGGCCTGCCTAAACCTGTCATGGTAAGCCGAGTGGAGTTCACATAACAGGGGTCAGGACCCTGACTTGAGGGAACACAGGTTGACTGTTTAGTTAGGGAACGAGAGACTTGAGGGTGTGAGAAAGTAGATTATTTTAGGAGCATTTTATTTGACTTCTACTGCTGCAATCTTACTATTCTATGACTTTAATACATCCACCAACCACTTAAAATAATTGGCGGACCCATTTTCCATTTTAGATTAAATCAGATTTTTTTTCCTGGAAACAGAATATATTTTAATGTACACATTCTTCTTATTGGGAGTGAGTGACCCTCTCACTGAGGTGTCCTCTAAGAGAGACGTCTTTCTTTCGTTCTTTGTAGAAACACTGATTCAGACACGTTCCTCCTGTTGGTCCACAGAAGAATCTGTTAAAGGGAGGTGCCAAATTGAAATCGAGATAAAAATTCTGGCAGGAATTCTTTGCAATTAAGACCTCAGTGGAATGAAATGCCTTCTGCCATTAGGGCCTGTTTCCTAAGCTCCCGCTTGTGTAATCTCTGACATTAAGTTCTCCTGTTTCATCAAATGACATTGTTATTAAACTGAACAAGTTGGTAACCTTCTGTTTCGATGTTTCCCCCAAAGGACATGCTGGCATTTCTGTACCTGGAGGGGCCATACACCAGAGGCGTCTTCAGGCGTTCAGCTGGAGCAAAAGCCTGCCGGGAGCTCCGAGACAGGCTGGACAGTGGGAGCGAGGACGCGGAGATCACACACCAGTCTGTGTTCGTCATCGCTGCTGTCCTCAAGGTAACCACACACACACAGCTCTTCCCCCGTCTCTCTTTCTTGTTTGAAACTGAAAACAGGCACGACTGATGTTGGTCCAAAGTCACCTTAGTCCAGACAGGATAATCTGTCTCTGCATAGCCAGGCAGACGGCCAGTCACACACACAAGGTGCAGCATTGTTCAGGATCCAGGCCAAACGGCTGTCATACAGTCGGGCATCCAGGGAGTAGCTCGGGCCTTCTTCTTCTTCATTTATTTCTTTTTTTTAGAGATGGTCCAACTCCCTTTTTAAATTTTGTTTCACTTGTTTTCCACATAGAGTGCAAGGATTGTCAGCCTCCTGTGATATAAAGGGGTGGCTGTAGCCCTTTAAATTGCAGGACGGAGAGGAAGTCATTTACTAGTCTACCGGTTCAATCCCTGGCTGCTCCAGTCTGCATGCTAAAGTATCCTTGAGGAAGATATATCACTGTCAGCAATCATCACAACTCCTACCTGTTGTGCCAGTAGCCTAACTTTAATTTCACAAGTAAAAATGCACTAACATAATTGGATTTGTTCAGTGATTATTATACGACCACCAAGCTAGGATCGAAAGAACCACAACCACAGATGAAGCCATAAAAAAGTGAGAGCAGCAAAAATCCCTTTGACAGTTGTTTCCAGTCTATAATGCCTGTCTGTCAGTATAAGGCATTCTTCAGCTTCACTTATAAACGTTTTGCATACAGGACTTCCTGCGAAATATCCCAGGCAGCATGCTGTGCGTGGACCTGTATGACCAGTGGATGGAAGCGATGGAAGGAGGAGAGGAGAGGATACCAGCTGTCCAGAGGTAAGAGATCTCTCTTGAAATCCTAAAACATGCGATATCTAAGGCCGTGATCGTCCTGCTAATCGTATAGCTGTCAGTGTCTGACAAGAAGATGCAAATCCTACGCGCATTTTACATAAGTCAGCAACACAGGACAGGAAAGATTGAATAAATGGCTGTTCTGGTGGCCTGTGGTAGAGCAACACCTTAGACGCTGTTGGTTTTTTCCTTTAATTACCTACAGTTTATGTTTAGAATGAGAACTAAAAACAGAGAGCAGGGATGTGTGTATTTCCAGTAGCAACAAACAAAATTCCTTCTGCTTAGGAGAAAAAGCAACAGTGGAAATTCTCGTCCGGGCAGAAACAAGCAGCCGTACTGAAAGGAAGAAGCAGGGACCGAGGATGTTTTTCGTAATGTGTTTGATCTCATTTCCTGCCCCACTCCCATTAGGCTCCTCCACCTCCTTCCCAGTGACAATCTGCTTCTGCTGCGACACGTGATCGCGGTACTCCACTGCATACAGGGCAGTGCCGACGACAACCAGATGAACGCCTTCAACCTGTCTGTCTGCATTGCTCCCAGCATGCTCTGGTCTCCGGCGCCAAGCACCCCTGAGATGGAAGGGGAGGCCACTAAAAAGGTGAGACGGGACAGGCCTATGGACACTTTAGAGCAGGGGTAGGCAACTCCAGGCCTCAAGTGCTGGTGTCCTGCAGGTTTTTGATCTCACCTGGGTCAACACACCTGAATCAAATGATAAGTTCATTACCAGGCCTCTGGAGAACTTAAAGACATGTTGAGGAGGTCATTTAGCCATTTAAATCAGCTGTGTTGGATCAAGGACATCTAAAACCTGCAGAACACCGGCACTCGAGGCCTGGAGTTGCCTACCCCTGCTTTAGAGACTTATCCAAATATAAAATCTTTAACTTGGCTGGTCACATTTAGTACAATAATGTGACATGTTGGGGGAAAACGCTTATCCAGCCTTCTTGCTGAGAGTTGAGGGAGATGTTTGTTGGAGTAATATGAGTCTCAGTGTAACAGCGGAGCAGTTTGCCTGCTCGGGGCCAAGAAATACTTCTGCACAGAACCTCTGGAAAAACCACAAATTTCTACACTTTGGTTTTTGTACATGCAAAATAAACGAGACACAGCATGAAACTTAAAGACTTTCAGAGGTGCTAATAGGAGGATTAGGTTACACAGAGCAAGGAGACCTACTTCCTTTGTTTCCCATCTACATACTACCCTGAGATCTGCTGCCTGCAGCTAAATTTTCTTAATGTATAGAGATTAGAGTAGTATCGTTGTTATCATCCCGCTCGCAAGAAAATGCGTTTCTCAAAAAGCCAAAGTGCTCTGATCTGCTTCCACAGGCAGTTTGCAGAGTGCGAGGAATTTAACATTTGGAGGGAAAAAACAGAAGCAAACTGCTCGTGACCAAGCAGAGACCTGAATTTGACTGACAGTTAAGTTACAGAGGCTTCACTGACACAGGTGTATACGTACACTAAGTGCTCACATGCATACTTCACGTCAGGCCGAGAGCCATTTGTCTGCAGACTGAAGGCTTTCCCCGTGGACGTGACTGCCCACCTCAGATCAGGAGCTGACCCACTGCCACACAGCAGTCACACACACGCAAACCCCCGTCCCACAGACGCGCACTGTCAGTCTCATTCACATGTGATCTTTGACAGTTTAGAACAAGACTCGGCAAGTTTAGCTTCTCGTATAGAGAAACACATGCACAGCATCTAGTTTGGTGAGTGTCACCGGGGTTAATTCTCGTTAATTGTAAAGAAAAACAAGAACAAAAACAGGAAATTTAATTTACCTCTCGAACTACTTTGTGACAATGTTGGAGTAGAGTCTGCATGAATATCACTGCAGTTTCTCTGTACTTTTGTGTATATAAAGTGAAGTCTGCAGTGAAGCAACCGTATGTCTTAGCCAGCCATTCTGGCCTGGAATGGCTTAATTCTACAGCCAGAGCCCACATAGGAAGGCCCCTCGCCCACCAGAGCCCATCATATAGTCACTGAAACCCTAAGCATACAAAGTCTGCTGATTTGTGGTCTGTTTGGAAAGTTACAGTTATTTAGTTACACATAATCTCACTGTGTGGCTGTTTTGCTTATCTTTTCCAATCTGTGTGTGTATGTGTGTGTGTGTGTGTGTGCGTGCGTGCGTGTGCATGTGTGTGTGCGTGTTTGTCTAGAAGTGGTTGAGGTTCATTTGAGAAAACACGCAAAGAATTTCCTACAGAATCTGAGGACTGGGATGTTTTTGTGGAAAATTGTGTCACTGAAACACCCTCTTTCTCTCTCCACACACACACACACACACACACACACACACACACACACACACACACACACACATAAGTGCTCGTTGGCAAAAAATACCCTCATCACCCACAAATACTTAAATATCAGCTTCACAAATACTCCCCTGATAACACTTTCCCTCTCGCACACCGCATATTTGTGTGTTCGTCTCGAGCACAGGCGGCTATTTTCTGGGGGGGGGGGGGAAGACAAATTTTCAGCATTCCCACCTTGCAGTCAAAGACAGGGGCCAATTTAAAACTTTTTTGGGGGGGATCGTGGATGTGTATTGGCCGGTTTTCAACCTTTTCCGAGGACATGTCTGTGCTCACTGTTGGCCAGTTCAGTTTAGCCTTCGTGTCCCTCCTGCTTTCATGAAGCATATAATTTAAAGGTTTTTGGCTGAACATATCCCTTAAAGAGCATCTGAGGTAAATGCAGTTTGCGTCTAACTTTAAATGGAGACAGGAAGAGATAAATCATTTAGAAGTAAGTTGTTTTTCCTCAGGCTCGGCTCTGGAGAATGCAACTTTTGCTTTTCTTCTGCTTTGTTTTGCTTTTCTATATTATAGTAAAATCACAGAAAAGTGATACCCAGCTCAGAATGCTGCACGGATGGTTTTCCAGCGTGCACAGTTGCAGCATTTTTACGCACATACACGCCCAAATACTGGAAGATTTCTTCCAAATCTTGCAGTACTATTGTATACTCTTACAGTAGGAATCTGCAGTTCATGCAACAGATACATATTTTGTGAATGATGCATAGAGTTCGTATTTCCTGGTTTTCTGAATGCTTGAGAGAGTTAAAGATGACATCTCACTGAGGTGAACAAGAGGTTCTGAATGGGCTGCTGATGGATGAATAAGTGAAAATCTCCTGGATGCCCACAGGCTCCTTTTGTTCAGTGCTTTGCATCACGTAGCAGTGCTCACTCTCACTGGGTGACAGTGAGGAATGCTGAGTGTTGCCACAGTGGATGGATGCACAGATTTGATTCAGGGTAGATTTTTACACCTTCGTGATGCTAGCCTCCTATTTACGCTGCTGGTTTATATCAGCTAATTATTTGCTTCATTCGAAACACGCGTGTTGCCAACAGGGAAGTTGCCCTCTGGTTGACATACTATGCAAAGTCAACACCCATAACACGGTTGGAGGATCTTTCTCACCTGTTTTCTGTAATATTTAAATTTTATTAATGCCATTATCCATAGATAGAGCTATAGATCCAGTATCTAACGAGAACAAAAAGAAGGAATCCAAGGTCTAGGTGTTTTATCATGGCCATATGGCACCAATTCCTCCTTTCCAAAGAAACCTAGGTTGTCAGTGTTGGGTTATTTAAAAGTCTTGATCAGATATGTTATATCCAAAATATTGGAGGCGGATCAACTTTAAATACCCGCCTAATGTTAGCTCTGTTTGAAAATCAACAATTACCTTTCTGTTGCCTCCCATGCAGATGTAAAAAGTCAGTGTCACGGGAGAGATTTGCAACAAGATCTATGTAAATCATTGCCAAGGTCTGGCAGGGACTTGTTTTTGGTGGTTGGAACTGCGGCAGGTCCTGTATATTGATCGCAAGTTCCCAAAACTCGCACCCTGTTCACACATGTTTAGTTGTCTTCTTTAAAAACCTGACCCGAGTTTGCTGGAAGAGCAATTTACCCTCCAGGACTTTGCGGCAGCAAACTGTGAGCAACTGCAATATGACTCCTTTTATAGAAAATAGAAATAAAAAAACTAGTTCAACGAGTCATAAATAACCACATCATCCAGTTTTAAATGATGTTTCATTTGTAAACGGACGGATTTAGGACATAATTCAGATTGACTGGGTGCTGTTGATCACGAACGCCACCGTTTGATTGATAGCGTGCATGTATGACCTCGACTAAAGTTGTTTGTGATGATTGGCTTCCTGAACACTTCAAAGAAACAGTTGTGGAGTTCATTGCGTTACATAACTCTGAATGTACAGCTCATCATCCATCATCTGCTAGCTTAAATGTAAATAAATAAACTGTGAGTGGTAGTTTAAAAAGTGGATTTTTTTCAAGCTTTAATAAAACGCTGGGTTTAGAGGAAAGAAAACCATTTTAAAGGACTTTTTAGCACAGCCTGATTACTCCTTGTTTGGACAGACGACGGTTTTTTGGCGCATACGGACACCGTGCAGACACAGACCAGACAACATCTGGCCCACAAACAAACAAATGAGTGTTTACCGGCGCAGTATTTCCATAGTGTCACAGGCTTATTTATGTACACATCAGGCAGATTTCAGTGGAAATTTCCCAGTGGCCCCGGCGTTTGCCAACTATTTGTGTCACAGGACGTCATGTGTGTAAATTTTGTCTGTTTAGTTTTAAAGGCAGCGGTTTCTGCCAAGTAGTGTGATTTGTTTGAGGATGGATTCCAACTGGGCTGATAAAACTCATAAAGCACAGACAGCGTTACAGTGTTTGAAGACATCAACTGAATGTGCTTAAATTAGTCGTTAAGCGGCGAACGATTGGTATTTGGATCCCTTTCAAAGATTCTTGCCCCTTTGTGACATTTGTGGCCGTGGTTTTGCTGCGAAAAGTCGTGATTGGCTTTAAGTTAAAAAAAAAACACAAAAGCACACAAAATGGGGAAAAAACTACACCTACATTGTATTCGGTATCAAAGCCAACTGATGATGTCATAGCCAGTATTATCAGGACATTTTCCAGGGCTGGTAAGAAGGAATGGATGGAGGAGAGGGAGTCGATGTTTTCCCGTTCACTGTGGAGGTTGACATCAACGCAAGCAAATGAAAAGAAATGTTTCCCCAAAATGATAATATGGGAAAAAAATGTTAAAAAGAGCTTTTGACAGCTGTTTGAAAACAGTGCCACAAAGTTATTTGGGTCACTATATCATAGAGCAGTGATATCACAAGTCAGTAGCTACAGTATTAACAACCACACACAAGTTTAAGCACTCTGCTTCTCAGACGTTGTTCTGAGCATCTGCGTGACCCGTTTCCTGCTTTTCTGTCAAGTCAAAGTCAAATTTATTTATATAGCACATTTAAAACGAAAACGTTGACCAAGGTGCTGTACAATTAAGATAATTAAAAGAAATAAAAACATAGGGAGACATGATAAGAGTTAAGAAAAAGAATCATAAAATTAGAAGATTTGAGTAAGAAATAAGATAAAAGTAATACAAACTCATTCTGATTTAAAAGCCAAGGAATAAAAGTGTCTTTTCAGATGGGTTTTAAAAGTGTCCAGTTTTGGGGAGGTCCTGGTGTGAAGGGGCAGTTTGTTCCACAGTTTCGAATCAGTTACAGCAAAGGCCGGATCTCCCCTGTGCTTTAATCTGGACCTCGGGACAGCCAGGAGCAATTGATCCGCAGACCTCAGCGATCTTGCAGGAGTGTAGCAATTTAAAAGATCAGAAATGTATCAGGGTGCTGTGAAAATCTACACTTTTAAATGCTATTGGATAAATAGAAAGGTGTGAGATCTAAAAACACTTACATGTCTGCAGAATGTGCATCAAGTACAAGTATCAAGTTAAAAATATGACACAGGCCGTTCACACGACCATGGCTGCACAAAACTCCGGTTTTTAGTCTTATTAAAAATGGATTGTGTCAGTAATTTCAAATGAAATCAGCAGTTGGTACCTACACACCGCCTGGGATGTGGTGGCAGCAGGCAGACCTCTCTCTGCTCCGATTTGCCTCTACATCGCTTTTATTGGACCACTGACTTAGACATAAATGTCTTTGTGCCCCAGGATGGAAAACACAAGCTGTCGGCTGGTGCAACCCAGTCACGACGCCACGTTTTGTGTTTCACGTTGCAGTTTGTGAGTCCGATCGGTATTGCACAGACACATAACAGTAAACTTTCTGTGTTGCTAAATTATGGCTGAACTGGCTGCTTCCGTGAGGTCCAGCTTCAGCAAATGAATCTGTAAACACAAACACCTCTTAATCTATAAGAGTGAAAACTAATCGTTTGCCACCGAAGTAGAGCAAAGTGAAGATGTTGGTGAAATAATCAGGCGCTGTTTGTTCCTGCAGGTTTGTGAGCTTGTTCGCTTCCTAATAGAGAACTGCAGCACCCTCCTGGGGGACGTCACATCACTCTTCAGAACCTTCAGCCAGAAGAGCAGCAGCAGCGACCATGGATCTGGTAAGAACTGAGATTTAGGCCAGACAATAAAGAAAGGACAGAATATCAGTAGGAATTTAATTTAAAAACAGTTAATTAGGATGTACAGGCTTTTTCTTAACATTTTATGATTTTGTGATCCAGTTTAGTTGTATAAGCTTGTAGGAAAAAACTGTTAAGAATGGCTGAGACAGTGACAAAAAAGCCAAGAGGTCTAGAAGATACTGCTCTCTAATAAAGTGCTTAGTATTGAGACTTGATTCCTACATTGTTAAAGAGTCTGATCCCATAAAAAACAAACAGGCTGCAACTGTAATGGAAACATTTACAGATTTTGCAATTTGGGTTTCTTTTGCTTTCAGTTTTCTGACTTAATAAATGCAAACTGAAACCGCACAGCCAGAGCTATTACAGGGAGAGGTGTGGCATTAAAAAAATCTTGAATTGAGTCTACTTCATTGACGCATAAGATGGTAAAATTCCACAATACTCTGCACGCTCGCCCCTACCATCAACTGAAACTGAAAAAGCCACTAATGTTGTTGCACATGTAGTTGTATAACCTGCTGGTAAAAAAAGAAAGAAAAGCCTGTTAAACCTTATTTTGGGGGCAAAACCACCAAACATTTTAAGCGTTACTATCTAAGATTTAACTGGTTATTCTGAAAATGTATTTTAACCCAAAATAAATGCCTGGAGTTGATGACGCTCTTGTGGCAAAGCTTTGTTCTAGGAGGGTTTTAGCACAGCTAGTCCTGTGAAAAAACATAACAAAAAAAAAAACAGATGCACATGGAGACGATGTTCTTGTGTCAAATTTGTTCTAAAGGTCAAGTGTGTGTGTTTTGTGTGTGTGGGATAAAGGATCCTTTATTTATTATCTGAAAAAGTACTGATAAAGCCTCACTGTGTTGCATCAAGGTGGTTTGGGACTGACTAGCTTGCTCTGTGTGGGTGCAACTGAATTGCCCAGGAGCTATAAGTCATGTTGAGTGGGGTCAACAAATTGACCTGCAGTAATTTCAATGATTGCCAGGATCACATGATTAAGATAGCACTGAATATCCTCATTCATGCTGTTAGCTCTTCCTCATGCTGTAAGTAACCACCAGGGGTCAAAGAGCACATAGCAGAGATATGCTTTGTCCTCTGTTCTCCTCATGTGCACCAGTGAACTGTGACTTTGTTCATTCAGCTCAGGAAATGCTCTCAGTTAATTGAATCTTTTTTTTTGTCCTCTAGCAATGGCAACCAATCAGTTAAAGCGACTCTTTACAGTGAAAAATGGCACTGTTGCTAATTGCTAATAAAGTGAACCATGTTTTCTCCTTTTCTTCCCAGATGTGTCGTCCTTCCAGATGAACGACTCGTCTTACGACAGTCTGGAGAACGAGCTGAACGATGATCCCGAGTCTCCCTTCCAGGAACAGCTTCAGCTTCGCGACAAAGACAAGCCGGACAGCTGCAGCCGTGACTCTGTCATCACGCTCAGTGATGGCGACCCTGAACCTGACCCCGATTCTAACCTTTTGCTGCAGCTCCCGCCTCTGGCCAGACCCAGTAGGTTCAGTCCCGTGGTTCGACAGCCTCGCGTACGCCACGCCAACGGCTCGTCGCAGGGTCCTAGGAGACTGAGGAGGAGCTCAGAACCGGCTTTAGCCCTGGCTAGCATGCCGAGTTCAAGCATGGTGTTGGCTCATGCTGATAACCGCCACCCGTCAGTGAGGAAGGCGAGCTACGATGCTGCCATGGAGGGGGAAGCAGATGTGGATGAGGTTTTTCTTGAACAGGGGCTGAACGGGCTGCAGCTGAAAGAGGAGGGAGAGGATGGCTGTGAGAAGAGAGGAGTCAAAATCCAGAACAGCGGGCAGAGGAAGACGAAGCATGCCCCTCCACCGCCACTGCGACTGGATGCCAGTTGTTCCAGTCTGTCTTCACCGGCAACCTCACCAACCGGCTCCTCCCTCAGCTCCTTAGACTCTGCTTTCTCACAGTACTCCACTGACTACGCCACAAATGTGCCACTTCCGTTAAATGAACCCCTTCCTCTCTCCCCCCTTTTTCCTGGACGCCCACAGCAGTCCTCAAGGAGCTCTCCCCCTCAGAGAGAAGCGCTGGCTCATTGGCCACAAGCCACCCAACCCCCTCGAACCTGCCAAAGTGCTTCCCACTCTCATGGCCTCCACCCTAACACGTGGCTTAAAAGGGACCGGTGCCTGACGCTAAGGCAGCCCGATAGTGGACACACTGAGGAGGACCTGCCCGTGGTTAACGGGAAATCCTTCTCAACCACTAACTGCTTCTCTGTCAGTGCCCAGGAGGCCATGGTGACAAATCAAGACTGCAGACATAGGTCAAGCAGCCCTCCATCTTACCAGCAGGCTCTGCTGCAGCTGCAGCGCAGCCACTCTCCTTTTTACGGTGCGACAGAGAAGCCTCTGACAGTCAAAGATCTGAGACAGCTCCATGACCAGACCTCTCCTAACAAACTCAAACCAAACCCAGGAGCTGAGATCGCACAGAGGCTGGCTGAAGGTGGCTGCGTGCAGCCCCCAAAAGGTGTTTTCTTTGGACAGAGTGCCACCACTCTGGTCCTCCAAAGACAAAAGTCCCACTCTCTAACTCCTGCCATGGACATCCACAGAGGGAGGAAGACCCTTCCTCGCCGAGCATCTGAGCCTGCTAAGGTCAATGTGAACTCTAACCGTGGCCCCAGCCTTATCTTAGACAGACTTCCTGCTTCTAAAGCCCGGCCCCAAGACGGCAGAGCGTCAGATATCCACGCCAAGCCGCGCCTCTGCTTGTCGCCCTCTGCCACCAGGGCTGTAAGGGACTACTTTTCCTCACAAGGTCAAGAGGATGTGGACGCCTGCCTGCAGAGGAGTCATGAGGTCGCGCTAGCAATTGTGCAGGGTAAGAAGGAGTGGCAGAACAGGCGGTGCAGTGACCCGCGGCTGGAGGACTTTGAGCAACTTTTTTTTGCAGAAGAATCGTATGTGTAAAAAGGAACTTTGGAAAGACAAACTGTACAGGGGAGACTGACTTTCATGTGATATTGTAACTTGTACACAACTGTCTTTTTATTGTATTATTTTTCATATACTCCTTTAACCTGTTGCTGACTACTGTAATGGTACATCAGCGGTTTAAGATTTTTATGAGGTACAGATGCAGCGTAAGTGTAGCGTCTCGAACACCAAAAATCTGGTTTCTCTGGACAAAATGTTTCTCTCACCGCATCCTTGTGCACCTTCCAGATCTATGGTTGTTTCTTTTTCAGCATGTGATGAAAGTCTGGAGAGCTTGTCAGCAGTAAGAAAAAGAAACGACAAAGAAATCCTTTTTTTCATGTTCGGGAAGCTTGCAAAATGTTTAGAAAGCAAGCAGAACATCCATTACAGCTGATGGGAAACGAAGGCCGTGACAGTACAAACAGTAACATTAAAAACTTGAGCAACATTCGTGCCGCTCGTGACCGATCGCAACCATGAAGTGAACTAATTCTTTTCCAGTGACTGAAGTGTTTGTCTGAGTCAGTGAGTCGGTGGGGGCAGTTTTTGTGTTCGTATAAGCATCCTGCAGACACACAGCACAGCGTCGTCCTCAGTAAGTCTGGTTAATATCTCTGACCTGGAAGGAGAAGATATCTGCGTGTGTGTGTGTGTGTGTGTGTGTGTGTGTGTGTGTGTGTGTGTGTGTGTGTGTGTGTGTGTGTGTGTGTGTGTGTAAAAGAAAGCATTGCTGATTGTCAGCGTGTCCTGAGCCAAAAGAAAATCAGTGCCGCTGAAAGAGAAATCGCATTTAGTTTTGCTTTCAAAACACTTAATTATCCTCATCAGGACCCTTTGGGTATCGCAAGGAGACACCTTGTTGAGCAAGTGCATGTTGAGTTGGATGTACCAGTTTGTGTGTTTTGTCCATACATGTATGATCTTTTTGTTCCAGCGCTGCAGTGTTGACTCCATAGTGACACTTAACAGTAAATGGCCTTATTCCACTGTCTATTACCGTGATGAAAAGTATGTAAATACATACCCACAGATAATGTTAGCTATTGTTAGTTTGCACCAGTAATAAACAGTGTTATCTCTTACATAGCTTCTTCACAGGACCACACACACAGAAGTAAGGCCATTGTCATGTGCTGCCATTTTAAATGATCTCATGGAGTACTTTGTCCTGTATTATTATTAATATTATTATCTCCTTTACAGAACTGTGTTCAGCCTGTATAGTTCTCCATATTTATGATGCAGATATATATATATGTATAAATCTCTATATAAATATATTATCTTGTTGTTTCGTATGTGGTGTGTGGTGTGAGGAAATCAAATGTGTATTTTTGTACATGCCAATTCTGCTGCTGCTGTCTTTATAGAAAGAGTATTTGCTACCAAATGCACCCTTTGTATATTGTGTACATCTGAATTCCAGCAGGAATTCACAAGAACCAAAATATAATTGATTTCAATAAATGTTGCTCTCGTGAAACTACTTTGCCAGTCAAATGTGAAATTTGTTCACAGGGGTGGTTTCGCGTGACAGTTTTGTGGCTATCACCAGGGTGGGATACAGGATGAGGATCATCATTAACATTTATTGCAAACAAATGAACAGCGTGTGGACACACTCCACCCTTTGATGGCTCTGCTCGGAAACCGAGGCCAGTTTGCTGTAAGGTACACCTTGCTGTAATGGGTTGGATCCACTTTTGCCTTCACAACATCCTTAATTGTTTGTGTAGCTTTAACAAGCTGCTTGGAAACATCCCCCAGAGATTTTGGTACATCACACAATTACTGAAGATTTGTCTGCTGCACCACCATGATCTCCTGATCTGGTGACAGTGGAGGCATTTAAGTGCAGTGAACTCCAAGTAAACTAATTTGGTTCAGGCTCAGATCATCACAATCACCAGCCTGAACTGTTGATACAAGGCAGGATGGATCCATGCTTTCATGCTGTTCCTGCCAAATTCTGACACTATCATCCTTATGTTGCAACAGAAATCAAGACTCATCAGACCAGGCAACATTTATTTTCCAATCTTCTGTTGTTGCTGCACACATCTCTCGGCTGACTGTAGATCAAGAGGTACAGCAGATCGGTTGGAAGTTTAACAGTTTGATCCCTGGCTGCGGCACACTGCATGCAAGACTTCTTGTGCAAAATACTGAACCCCAAGTTGCTCTCTAATGCATCAAGTGTTAGAGAGAAAGCTCTTAGAAAAAGCATAGAAAAACATGCTAGCAGGGATCTGTGTGAATGGGTGAATCAGCCCATTTACCACAGCTGAACAGGTGTGTCTAATAAAGTGAATTTAATTTGTAAATGAATTTATTAAAATGTCTTCAAATTTCCTGAAATCCAGCTTGGTAGTCCTTACTTACTTACTACAACACAGGTGAGCATTAAAAAAAGTGTAAATATCCAAATATAAACTAAGGACTGTATGTAAAATATGTCTCTGTCCTGAGACCTAGTGGAACTGAAATCTGATTAATAAATTCCAAAATATGACAAAAGTGATGTTTAAAAACACTGGTCTATAAAGAGCTCATTACAGCTACATTTAAAGCTAAAAAAATAACACTTCTATCCATATTTTAATAAGTCAGCTTGTAAAGGAGGTCAGCTAATCAGAGCGCTACTCAAAAGTACAGCTTAACAAAGCAAGAACATAAGAAAACAATCTGGCCTAATGAGTACGGTTGAATAGTCCAAAAAATTTACCTCATATCGTGTTTAGCATTTAGTTTAAAAAAGGTACAATTCCCTAAAGCCAACACTTATTCCAGCTGACCCAGAGTCTAAACTGATTCATGATTCTTCATGCATGACAACACCTTGACAAGAAACGGATCGTAAGGCAGCGTAATGTTCACAGGCTGTTTTCAAAAATCAAAACATATCAGTGTGCTGTGGCACGAAGTGGAAAGCACATGTTTTATTAACGTTTCCACGATCTCCACCACTTTATCAGTTTTGGTGACAAAAGTTTTGCTGGGGCATATTTACTGATCTTCAGAAGGTGAATCACTATGAATTATGGGATGGCAGTATCTTCGTTTCCTTGCTAAAGTATGGTGTGATGTATCCTGTGCTAAAGACGGTTTAACAAATCAGTGAAAAAGTAGTGAAAACCAAATGCACTCCTCATCATTTAGAATAAAGTGTTGTGTGACGAAATGTGTTGAAACAAATTACCAAACAAGCTGCGCGTGTGCTGTGAAACTCTCATGGCTGCAGCAAAAAGGAAATTAAATCTGGCAACGGTGCGGGAGAGGGAGAAACTTTAGACCTGCACGTCTGATTAATGTGAGCGCAGAGAGTGGATGAATATCACCAAACTTGTTTCGAGTGTGTGGTTGTGGATACGGCCATCACAGCAACCGTGACGTCACCTACTGGTTAGTGAAGTCCCTTTGTGAAGGCTGGAGCTGAGCGACTTTGCGGGGGGTGATTCTGACTGAGGAACTAAAGAACACTGCACGCTCAAGGTCGACGTCTTTTGACTGGAGGTTTTCATTAGAGTTCAAACTCATTACGAGCATCTTAAAACCAAAGATAAAGGGAACAAGTGTCCATGTTTCCATTCCTCTATTGGGTTTTCTCTTACATGTTTTCCAAGTTTTGATCTTTTCCTTTATCACTCCATGAGTTTTTCTTCTCCTTGGACATCTCTGAATCGGTTTGATAACTTGAAATTAAGTTTTTTTTATGAACAATCCCTAGCTACATTATTATATAATCAAGGCTCACAAATCATGGTGGGATTCTTACAAAAAATCCCCAGTATGATTCCTACACAGCGGCAGAGGAAGAATTAAGTGGGGCTTTGTGATGGTTTCTCTAACCCTTGTTTATGAGTTTTTGTAAAAACCTTCAACACCGGCAGCCACGGTTGACTCATATATTTACAAGAAAACTTTGTAAGACGTCAACACCAAAAGAAATATAGACAGAATCATCAAAACCTTTCACATCTGTACACTTATGGGCCACATGTTTTCCACTAATGCATGATGTGGAGATATACAGGCACAAGCTGATGTTGCTAGGGAGACAGGTTGCACAGCAGGTTGGGAGAATTAGTCAAAACACAGCTTTGTCGGACAAACAGAGAGGTTCAGCTCAGTGTTAGAGGAACTACAGGCAAAAACGGGTTTTCTTACTATGAGTTCTTCAAGAACTCATGAGTGGCTGATCTCTCTCAGCCATATCTGACAACCAGCAGGCACCCTAACACCTGCTGGCCTCCTGATTTTTGCAAACTTCTGTTATGGGGGTAACAGAGCAAAATAGAGGAACATGTTCAGAGCAGCAAAATCTTCTAAAGATAGAATAAATCAAGTTGTTTGATGCTGTGCAAAAGTCTTGAGCGACCCCTCACTGTCTTTATATGTCAGTAGAAAAATGAGAAATGGGTGCATTTATGATGTTGAGGTCCAATGTGGAATTCATTGTGTGTTTTTCTATCCAGGTATGCTTTTACTGCACTGGCGTCGTGTCTGGGATCATTGTCGCACTGAAAGTGAAGCCTTTACCAACCAGATGCTTCCAGCTTTTATTGCACGGATCAAAATCTGACAGCAATTTTCTGTGTTTATAATTCAAACTGATCGAGTAGTATTTGAAATTGCCTTTGTTCTTGTTTTTTCCTGCTGCTGCTTCGTATTTTTATGCAATGCTGTTGTTCTCTATAATGGATCGGTCTACAAACTTTTAAGGGCAAGAATACAGGTATTCTTGAGGTTCGTACTCTATTTTAGGTCTCTTGCTAGTTTTACAGGTGCAGTTTGCGCTTCCAGACCTTAAGTTGCTCCCGTAGCAAAAGAAAGATTTGCTTTTATTTTCAGAAGGATGATAAAGGTTGTTTAACAGCCGCTTGGCTTCTCCATGAGATTCCTCAGCCAACGCCGAACTCGATGCACAGTGAGGTCACACTCGATCCCAGTCATGAATTTCAGACAAATCAGCAATCAGTATGCTTTCCCTCCCTTTGCTATACTGTTGACCCACTCTGAAAAGCATGCAACTCCCTGGGCAGTAACCCTGGTGTTATTCCCACATATTGTTTTTCTGACACACATTCTCCAGTTTTGGTGAAGCAGTAACGCTGCAGCAGGCGTGAGTGAACTCCCATTCGCTAAGACCCGCTAGACCCTGAATGTGATGTTGATTAGTTTTCTAAAGGCAAAATACAGGATCACAACACAACTGCACTAACACAGCAATACAACTGTAGAAACCTTCACAATGTTTTATAGAAGCTGCTGTAAAGAACCAAGCATGTTATGGCATTGTTTCTCCCTAGCTGAAAATCATAAAATAAGATTGTGTGATGGTTTATGGGGCTAGGTAGATGTACACAAGCACAGGAAAACATTTTTGTTTTACATTTGTACATATAAATACAGCAAATTATAGGAGTAGCTTAGAAGAATGTAAGACCTCCGACAAAGCTTAGTTACATAATAGGAGGGAAGATTTATGGGGTTGAAAAAATGTGGTCAAGAGAGCCTGGTAAAAACACCTGGTAAGAAGTCAGTGAGGGAAAAGACTGGATATGTGAAGGCATTTGAGCATATTAATGTGTATTCCCACTGAAATACTGTACGCAAAGCTATTTCTCAAACTTAATATTTCATGCGGTCAGTTTTAATGACATTAGCCATTTTCTACATGTTGCTGTGTGCTCAGCTAGCTAATGAGCTTGATTGTGTCATATTTGACTCAAGCTGTATATAAAAAATATACTTAGTCTCCAAAAACCGTAAAGCAAGAGGGAAGATTCAAGGGTTAACTATGATAGGGTTAAAGTTGGAGTTTTCAGTGGCAAGAAGGTGGCTTTCCTTTTACCATTGACAAGAAGCGTGATGCAAAGGTGACAAGTGTTGGTGTGATTATTTGGAAATAGAAGAAATATAAAATCATGTTGGTCTGGAGCTCCAGGCAAAATGTTGCCTCGTGGGGTAAGGACTTGGAGGGCTATGAGAAAGGTGGTGGATTGCTCCAAAACTACACGGATAGAGGTTGTTTGTGATTTGAAGGCAGTTAGGACCACAGTCCCCAAGAACACCATTGGTAACTCACTATTCTATAATGGACTTAAATGTTGCAGTGCCCAAAAGGTCCCAGTGCTCAAGAAGGCACATGTACAAGCCTGTCTTAAGTTTACCATCTACCTGGGAGAAAGGGCTTGACCTTCCATTGTTGGAGGAAAAGAAATGCTGAGTATGACCCAAGGAACACCATCCCCACAGTCAACCACACAGGTGGAAACATTAAACTTTGGGCTGTTTATCTGCTAAGGGTAGACACTTGTTATTAATCTCTGTCTTTCTTCCACAGCATGTCTTTTATCCTGTTTTCCTTCTCTCAGCCCAACCGGTCGCAGCAGATGGCCCCGCCCCTCCCTGAGCCTGGTTCTGCTGGAGGTTTCTTCCTGTTAAAAGGAAGTTTTTCCTTCACACTGTCGCCAAAGTGCTTGCTCATAGGGGTCATATGATTGTTCGTTTTTTTTTCTCTGTGTGTATCCGGTTGTTCAGTCTGACGTCACTAGCCGTGTCTGGGTCTAAACTCCGCTGCAGGTCCCTAAGTCACACGATCACCGCGGGATCACTGAGAGTTGAAAAACTGTCTAAATTATTTCGTCTGTAATAAAATGATCAGTGTGGCTGCTCTACCAGGTGTAACAATTAAGTTAAACATCCAGGCATCCATGAAAACGGAATTTATTAAATTTAACGGAGTCAGAAGTTAGCAGGAAGTTAGCTCGCTAGTTTCCATCTAAATATAATATACCATGTTCTGACTGAGAGATTTCTGAAACAAATTCAAACATACAGCTCTGCTATCACTTCCAACATAAATGAAGACAAAGTAAACAGCAGTGACGTTTGTAGGGTTACTGAAGTTTGGCTAGCTGGTATATAACGATGTGCTACGTGATCGCTAGCAACACAGCTATGTTAGCATAATATAAACAGTGAAGCTGGAGGATGAACGCTAATTTTTTCCACTTGATAAAAGTTAACACGAGGGCTCCCAATGGTCAGGGACAAATGCAGTCGCATGGCAGGATGGCAGGCTGTAAACAGACCAAACTTCAGCCAGGAGAACAACTGAGATAATCCATCCAGAATACGAGGTTAGTCATTCATATACTGCTGCATGGGCTGGGCTATAGTTACATCTAAGGTCTTAAAAACTGAGCTTTAAAATGATTAGCGGTAATAAAAACCGAGTGAAAAACAGTCACTGACTGTTTTTAGGGGCTTTTTGAGATTAAATAGAATAAGATACAAAGCATTAAAACATGTTAAAAACACAACAGTCTTATTAAACGCAGGGTAGTTTGGGCCCGGAAGCAGGATTCATCACGTCATCACTTAAAGACCGGATTGACAATTTGCTACTGTATGCTGAGTCAGCACTACCTTGCATGTCACTTCAATTTAAAACAAACCAACCAACAAACAAACAAACAAAAAGCAAAATTAGGACCTTTAATTCAGAAGACCTAAATAAAATGGTTGAAGTCCCCCCCTTGGCTGTGTGTGTTTTATATACACCCGTAGTCAAGCCCAAATGTGAACTAGAAAGTGCATTTTCTGAAGAAACTGCAGTGTGAATGCTTGAATCTGAATGTATGCACTGAAATGAATTAATTGCTGAATTTTGAGTTAAAAATATTGAATGAGATAAAAAAAAAAAAAAAACGAATTTAACCTGAAAACAAAGGTGCTGAACTGCTAAAAGCTGAAGGTTACACAGAAGAAGAAGTTGGAAAAAAACTGAAAATGTTTTAAATGTAAATTAGAAAACCCTAAGAAATGAGAAAAGAACATTTAGAGTCAGAAAACATCTGAATGAATATTAAAAGGTCATATTCTTTGAATCACTGAATGACTAAAATGTGATCCCTCCACTTTGATCCACACAGTTTAAAAAGTTTAAATGCCTGAGCTTTGAAAGATACGGTGTTGGAAAGAGAACAATAATGGCGACAATTTGAGGGTAAAATGATGGCTGTAACACTGTGGACACAGCAGCAGTTGAAAGAGAAGTGCTTAAGATGAATCTTGGTACAGTGGCAGGCAGAGCTCGTTAAGCAGGCAGGTGTGAGCCTGGTTGCTATAGTGACCGCACCCAATGGCTCCATACACACGTACACAGACATGCGCCTCACTTTTGCTGCTTAAAATGAACAGAAAAGTCAGGCCGAAACAAATCGCTCCCAAATGAAAAGTAAAAGTCGTATTGACAAAATTCTTTCACCGTGAGCGACAGCAATGTCTAGTCTACCTAATTCTCAGTTTTCATGCCTGTGGAGCTTATTATATGGACGTGGTGACAGTGGAAAGACACCATGCTCTTCTGATTTTCAAACGAACCTTCTGAGCCATTTTAACATTAGAGTCTATGGAAGAGTTGGAGGGAGGAGGCTGTGCATTGGTGACATTTATGAAAGAACCATAACACCTAGTACAATAGTAAACACATTGGATGAAAGAGGACAGCCATGGCTACGTTTTGAGGGTAAAATCATACCTGTAGAGCAAACGCTGTGGACACAGCAGCAGTTTTAAAAAAGATTTTAAGATTAATTTTTTTGCTCCTCTCACTCTAGCAGTTGAGCTGTCTCACTCTAGCGGCAACATTCCGTCCCATACACACCCATTATAAACTCTGAAACGGGTGAAAAAACATCATGAAACTTAAACTGGAACTGAAGAAAAAGTATAATAGATATTGAAAAGATAAATACAAGTTGAGTAGTTGAATGTCTTGTCTTCGTTTTAAAGTTTGAATGGTGGCTCTATGTCAATGTATGTGGAAGTAGTAAGAGTTTAAAAATGAGTAAGTTGAATGAGGATTTGAAGGGTCTCCCCATTGAAATACATTATAAATTTTTGTTGAATAAAGTTGAATAAAATTAAAAATATAAATGTTAAAAATATGAAAAATAGAAGCAGTGTTGTCCAAAAGAATAGGAATCTAACGGTGTTTGAATGGTTTTTCTAAGTTGAACGGTTTTGAAGTTATAGGATTACAAAAAACGTACGGAATACAGAATAAAATATAATAATAACTAGAAAGTGCATTTTCTGAAGAAACTGCAGTGTGAATGCTTGAATCTGAATGTATGCACTGAAATGAATTAATTGCTGAATATTAAGCTAAAAATGTTGAATTAGCTGGAAAATAAAGAATTTTTAACCTGAAAACAAAAGTGCTGAACTTTTGAAAGCTGATGTTCACACAGAAGAAGTTGGAAAATAACTGAAAATGTTTAAAATTTTAATTAGAAAAAGATGAGTAATGACAAAAAGAAAATGTAGTCAGCAAACCTCTGAATGAATAACAAAAGTTCATATTCTTCTAATCACTTAAAGAGTGGAATTATGTTTTATAAATCTCTAATTCATAAAAAAAATAATAAAAATAAATGTAAAAACAAATTTGTTAAATTGAACTGAAAAGATGAACAAACATTCTGGAGAAAATACAAACTTTCATATACAGCATAATGTTTTTCAGACATATACACATATGTATATCATGTTTAATAGTACCGGTATTATATACATCAATTTGTTTTGTATGTCATAGAAAATAACATAAAAATCTTAAGTCATATTTTACAGCTTCTTTCTGAAAAGGACTAGTAGAATAAATAAAAATAACTAAATTAAATAAGTAAATAAAAATAATAAGCAACATATGAAATACATGAAAATTCCACTTTTAAAACCACAATCCTGAACCTTTAAACTGTGTTGGTTTCTTAGAACATGGCTGAACAACTGTTTCTATTGGTCTACTTAATCTACTGATCTGTCTACACATCTCTTTATTACTCATTCTTTTTTATGTTTTAATGTAAACAGAGTCCACACAGTGGTAAAAGAGAACTGTATAGAGACTTTTGAGTAAACTCAAATGAAAGCGTAAGGTGGTGACACAGTTTAACACATGCAAATAATCAAATAAAAACATTAGTCCTTTTTGTGAACATGGATAAATAAGTATCAATAGTTTACAGCATTGTTCAGCCATGCCGCTAAATGCTTTTTTACACAGTGTTTTAACCTGGGCTCAGACACAAAGTCCCAAATTTAGTTAGTCCCTGACTTTGAGTTGTGCTTATGACTAATTATTATACACGTCTTTATCTATCTGAACTCTAAGGACACAAATATGAAAAAACCTATACTTACCAGCTGATACTCCACACTACACACTAGGTGTGCCATGTGACCTGAAACTTTGGTACAAACTCATCATAATCATTCTGTTAACACTGTTTTTTAACACTGTTTGTGTTGCTGTTCAGCAGTTTAAAATGTTTTAGATTGGATTACATGGAATGAATTTGAATTTTCTTGGGGGGTTTTGTGTGTGTTTTGTTCTTAGCAGATTTTTTCTTCCATACTGTTGAATTCCAGTTACCACATTTCTGGTCATATGACATCCCGAGTGCCCACTTAAAAAAATCCCTACAGTTAATTCAACATTAAAACAAAATAAAAATATGTTAAATAAATAAAGGTTTGCTCTGTGATGAAATACTAAATAAGCATACATTGTACAGAGCACTAACAATGAAAACAATCCTTTAGCCTGTTGATCAGAGAGAGGCCGTCATTGTATCCATTTAAAACCTGTAATCACAGAGCACAATGTTACTGTGAAACTATGAAGTCCCATATGATCCTCATCATGTCCAGTGACTTCAGAGTGGATCCTCCCTGTCATCCGGCCAGAGTTTGATGTGTGGCAAGCAGCACAGAAGCAGGATAGCTGAGGACTTTAAAAGAAGAGCAGAAAACGGGAACATATGTAGTTGTAAATGTAAATATCAGTGATACTTGTCTTGTCAAAGGGAATAAAATAATGAAAATGTTAACTTACACACTCATTTAGGGAGGATCTTGACACTGCACAGAGGAGGCACAGTCAGTCTGACAATGATGGTGATCTCCAGGGATGTTTTCCTGCAGCAACATTCCTGCCAACTGGCCGTATGATCCAGAGTAGTTGGTTTGTAGTGAACAGAAAGGTGTATATGTTAGGTAGTGTGCACTCAGAGCTGGTCCTAAGAAACAAACACATCCTGTAATAAACTGAATACCTGTAGTAGTGCTGCTGCAAATATGAAGCCCTTCTATCATGAGTGGTTTCAAAGGTGTTTTGGAGGCTCAGTCACAGAAACTGTGCCGTCTGTTCAGTCCTGAGTGTCTCAGCTCTGAAGGGGATGGATCACAGAGGGAAACACCTGAGTACAGACATTACAATACACTCTAACACTCCTAAGGTCAAGTGAAAACACAATTTAAACAGTTTACAAAGAATGAACACATGTTTTCATGGAAATTATGTCATTAACCCTTTTTGTTGTGAGTAAATCTCACCGACTGCTTGTGGGACAAGCTAGAAGGAGGACTTATCACAGAATGTCTCCTGTGCTCCAGATGTGAAGTCTCACGCTCTGATCGTACGGTGATGAAGATGGTGATGATGAAGCCTCTCTGTTCTTTGGCATTACAGTTTCTGGCTGCTATGTGCCTCACACTGTTGGATTTTACATGTGAAGATTGGAGAAGACACAGGAGGACTGTGTCTCTCTTAAAAAAAAAAAGGAAAAAAAAAAGGAAACCTAACCCCCCCCCCCCACACACACACACACACACACGTACACACTCAACTCCCCAACCTCACACTGTCCATTGTCTATACAAATGTAGGGTATCAGCTGGTAACAGAAAGCAAGTGTAACATATGTGCTACATATGTAACACTGCTGAAACATTTCTGGACAGAAATGTGCAGTTATCAACCCAGACCCACCCTGATGATTACACTGGCCGAAACATGATAAAAGCTCATAAAAATGTATGTTTTATAGAAAAATTTGTCCAAAAATATAATCGTATACTTTTGAAAAAGTTTAAAGTTTATAACAAACCAAATAATAACATTTTTGTAAATAGTATTTCAAAATAAAGTGGCTTAACTGTCATTATTGCTGTAATTAGGTTTGTTTGTTTTTTAAAAAGCAACCTTTAGTCATTGTTGTTCTCTCAGAAACAATGAAGAAGCTGTTGAACATTTATGTGTTGTGTGGGCAATCCTCTGGTCCACCCTCCCTCCCTCCCAGCCACAGTGAGACTGGGGCAGCCTGGCAGGATGTTGAAGCCTGGCTGCAGAGAGGATATGCCTACACTGTTCGTTTTAAACTGCTATATTTGATTTTTCTGACATTTATAGGTTACTGTTAGTGAATTTTAGATTTTCTGTAATAAATGAAATTGTCATCTTTTACTGATATCATTACTTAATTCATGTAATTGTATTTTATGTAAACAATTCAAACATTATACTGCAATGCAGGGCGTCAACTTTTAAATATTGCTCCACTTTATGTCTGTGAAGGTTCTCAGTCATCCAGGTCATCGTAGTCAAAGGAGCTTGCAAAGAAAAGCGTCTGGACTTCTTTCTGGAGTTCAAGCATCGCTCTACTTTCTTAAGTCATTCAAAAATATAGATATTACTTACTGTATTCAAAGATCTAGATCATGAATCATCACAGGACAATACACAGTATACTGGGTCATGGTAACTATGGTATGTCTTCATGACTCCAGAATGGAGACATCGATCTGACTGAGAAATGAAAATTAGGTCAAGCAGTGTGTTCTTCTCTGTGGTAGGGGCAGTGATGACCTGTGCGTATCCCCTAGACTCAAACAGCTCCAGGATTGGTTTGTTTGCACTGGATAAAACATTCTCATTAAAATCACCACAAACTATGATGGGATGACAGTCCATGATCTCCAATGAGTCTAATAGGCTTACCAGGTTTTTCAGGAATGGCCTCAGAGTGTAGTCTGGAGGTCTGTATACAACTGCAATCAGAGCACTGACTGGTGCTTCAACCTTTAAAGCCAGAAATTCAAGGTCAGTTACATTATGGATGTACTGTTTTTCATGCACTTGAATGTCACTTTTCACATAAACAGCAACTCCACCACCACTTCTGTTTGCCATCTGGGGAAAGTTTGTGTAGGACAGGTGTCTGTTGCGTTTGAACAAATTGTAATTTTCCAAGTGGAGACTCTCTGCGACAAAAGAGCCCCGCAGGTGTGTTTCTGTTAGGCACAAAACATCTGCTAGACACAATTCATGGTGACTTTTGATGTCATTAATGTGAGCTGGCAGTCCCTCTGTATTATGATGAACAATGGTGAAAACCTCTGACCTGCTCAGTGTTTGCCTCACGTGTAGAAGAGGCATCATGTCATCAAGGTTGGCTTGTCTCATGTTCTCAAGCGCTGCAGTGATTTCTGGGTTGGTGAATATTTTTTTCTCCTCCATATCAAGAAGATACAGTCCACTGAGAGACGTCACTCTACTGACAGCTACGTAGGCCATGCCGGGCTCAAAAATGCTCTTAAGAGAGACAACAGCTGATGTAGTTGTCATACCCTGTACCTTATGTATTGTACATGCAAAGGCCAGCTTCACTGGGAACTGTCTTCGTACCACTCCTTTCTGCTTCAGATTCTCCTCTGCTCTCTCAATGTACACCATGTCGTCTGCTGGTGTGCGGTTATTCTTTCCAGATGTCTCATTATCCATTTTAAGTCCAAGCTTGATGATTTGTTGGTCGTTTTCAGAGTGAACTACTCTAAGTAGTATTCCAAAAGCTCCATTAACCAAACCATTTTGTATGTCAATGTTTCTGGTGAGCATGACACGAGCTCCTTCTGCAACTTTCAGTGTGTCTGGTAACTCGTTTTTACCTCCTTTCAATGGTCTGTCTTGAAGTGCCATTCTGCCAGTTCTAGGATCTTTTCTATAATCATCTGCATGGATGTCAATGATATGAGTGTGGAGCAGAGCCAGTGTTGCAGAGTTGTGTGCATCCACTTCTTTATTAGTTGCAAAAATGTGCAATGCATCAGTTGGACAATGGGCTGGTTCAGTTATGGCCTGTGACAACAAATTTCTATCTGCTTCGCAAAGCTCATCCAACTTTCCTTTCACACGAATTCTGTTCAGCATCTCTGCAAAGACAACATCATCTTTCTGACGCATAATCTCAGTCAGAGTGATCATCTGAAAATGCTCCCGCCACAGGTCGATCTCAGACGGGTCGTGCACACAGAGAGGTTTAGACTGTCGCACTGGGGGTAGCTGATAGAAGTCTCCGACAGCAATGACTGACATGCCTCCAAAGGGTCTCCGAGTCCCTTTGATCTGTTTGAGTCTTGCATCTACATATGCAAACAGATGTCTTGACACCATAGACACTTCGTCAATGACGATTATTTCAGCATTCAAAAGTTCTGATCTGACTTCATCCAGCTGATTGCCAAGTCCCTGAATGGGAGGTTTTAAGCTTCTAGGCAGCTTGAGAAGAGAATGCAGTGTTGTTCCAGAAATGTTAAAAGCTGCAGTCCCAGTGAAAGCAGTTAACAGGACAGTGGGTTTTGATATGTCAATGTCGTCTGCATATCTGGGCACTTTGCTCAGTATCTTAGATGCTTCTGAGTAGATGCATTTGATAAGATGTGATTTTCCTGTTCCAGCACCACCATTAATATAAAAGAAAAACTGCTCTGGATTTAGAGCACAGACTCTTTTAATGCACCAGTCTCTAACTGCATAAAATATGCAGGCTTGCTTCTTATTCAGATTTTGAAACATCTGACGTAACAATGTGGGATCAATAGCAGGGGGTTCCCTGATGGCTCTGACTTCTGTTGAAGCATCAGCCTGACGGCTGTAGTCGGGCACATCTTCCTGTTCATTTTCATTGTCTCGCTCTCTTTCTTGTTCAACAAGTGGCAACCTTACGAGATCTGATTCAGGTGCCAGATTACACCATTCGTCAGTCACACCTCTGTTCTGCTCATATTCCTCAACAGCGCTCTCGATCTCCTCACTGTTTTTCTCATATTTTTCTCTGTTTCTTTTGACAATGTGTTGCACGTACTCAAGATGGTCAGTACCTGGTAGCTGTACACAGCCAGCACCATAGAAAGCCTGATAGGTTGGCAACGATGGTGTTTTCAGTTCGTGGTCTGAACGATGAGGAAGGTACAGTTTAAGCAGTCTTCCGTAATATTGCTCTGGATGTTTTTCTTGTGAGCAGCGGTGAAATCTGATGATAGCAGGCTTATTGTTTTTGCGCCTTTGCACAAACCCCATCTCATTGAGAAGGGGCAAAACATCTTTACCTTTTTTCTGTTGGCCATAGACAATCCTGCAAGTAGCAGCAAAGTCTGCCATGCACATCTCCTCATACTCTGGTGTTTCAGGTCTGGCTTTGTATTTGTCATTCAAAGATGTCATCCAAACATTGGAAGACTCAGGTGTTGTGTTGTCCAGAACTGACAGGGGACGACTCATTTTCACAGGATTATCATCAGTTGGAATGAATATTACAGCACGTGAGCATTGCTTCATGTGAAGACCACATGCACGAGCAACACACTCCTGTGCACTGATCTCTCGCTTCTTTGAATATGCCTGCATGACGGCTCTCATTTCATCGCACTCATTTACACTGTCCTTATTGGAGTTCTCAATGACAGTTTTCAGGTACTCAGATAGCCCGCCCTCTTTTTTTGATATATATTTCATTAAATAATTTGCAGCACCAAAAGCATCTAAAACAAAGCTTATGTCGATATTACTGTTCCAGGCTTCAAGCAGATGTGGATTATAGCCGTTTATCCAAGAGTCTTTTGGATCACGCTTTAGTATGATCGTACTCCTCATGTTCATTTTATTCAGGTATCTCTCATATTCTGCATGTGTCAACTTGCATCTTTCCAAGAGCTGCTCTAAACTCATGGAAGCAGTTTCAGGTTCATTCAGCAGCTGGTTCAGTGGTCTGAGCTTGTTCTTTGCCGTTTCTACTTCCAGTGCATCATCCTCACTGGGTCTTGTGATCATTGTCTCATTGCAGGGTGGTTTGGGAAAACCAAAACGGCACCCGGAGCTTAAACTCCTAAAGCACGTCTTTGTGTGGTTCTTACTGTGTTTTTGCACTTCTGTTACTTTTTTGTACAGTTCAGGTTGTTTATGTGGATCAGGCAGCTGAGCTGTGATGTATTTGTTTATAAAATCAAGAACAGTTTGCTCATCATCCTCCTCAAACACAGGAGCACCTTCTACCCACAGGAGGCAGTGTATGTGTGGGCTTCCTCTGTGCTGAAACTCAACTCTGTAAAAGTAGTCAATGACTTTGCCAAGTGGCTCTGCGGGAGATAAGAGTAAATCTCTGAATAATGCTTCAACTCTCTTGTCAAACATGCGCATTGTTGTGACAGGATTGCTTCTCAGGATGTCACACTTTGCTGACCAGTCGAGTCCTTCAAAATTCACTTGTTCACCTTGCTGCCTTGTTATTGCCTCGATCACTTCAGGCCAGCGCATTTCAGCAGCTGAAAATGTGCAAAAGAACGTGGGAGTTCCCAACTGTCTGATCATGGCAAAAAGATCTCTTGTTGTTTTCTCCCAATAGGCTGGGGTTCCTCTCAGAGGCTGCATGAATCTCACTGCATCTTTATTTCGCACCAGTTTCTCCACCTCATGTTTATCTTGTAACATGCCTGAGGTTATTTTTCTACCATCTCTGGTCAGAGGCTTTGCCTTCCTTAACTGTACTGTCATGCTGGATGTAGCCAAGTGTATTTCAGTCACAAACTGTGCAAAGAATAAATAGTTTGTGTCTTTGGCAAAACGATCATCAATGCAGAAAAGTCTTGATTTGAAATACCCACTGGGGGATACTTTGATCAGCCTTCTTTCATCAAGTGTGTTTTGGCCTGTAGGAAACTGCACAGGGAAGGCCATGGCCTCCAGTTTAGGTGTTTTGAAAAAACTTATTGGATTGTTTCTCTCTGCAGGAGCAACAGAGTAGATTCCTTCACTGAAACATAATATCTCCTCAGCCACATCAGGGGGCTGCAAACAGGACTCGAGTGCAAAACCACCATTAGTCAGTCCATCTGCTTGCTCTGAATCATCTCTCATCTGTTCATGCGATTGTTCACCATCACAGGGTAACATGTCAATGTCCTGTTCATTTATATTTTGTGCTTCACTCAGTGCATTTTTCTCACAGCTGTCAATTTCCATTAAATCAGCCTCATCATAATCGTCCTCATTCATGTTTTCATCATCATCATCATCATCATCTTCATCAGGAAGAGTTGGATCACACAGCTCAGCATCATCTCTGATGCTCACATCCTTATACTGTGGATGAATCTGCTTGAGTTTATGCAGTGCTTGCACAAGTTTAGACCAGCTTACAGTCTGAAACAGCTGATGACCTTTGTAAGACAAGCGTCTCTTCAATTTTACTCTCATGACCTGAGAATTAATTCTCAATCGAGGTAGTGTTTCAACAGTTTCCTGTACCTCTGATGGGACACAGACCACATTTCCTCTAATTGCTCTTTGTCTGCCTTTGGGAAGAGGAATGATCTTGGCAAATGGTATGCACTTGGCTATGAGATGTCTCTCCAGTATGTTGAGATCAGACAGTTCAGGTGGAGTATCAGCAAGATCCAGTTTATTGGCAACAGCAAGCGCTGGCATGGATCCATTTTTAAGATGATTGTGGCAGGTGTGACAAATCCACTCTCTCTTTCTCTCATCGGGAACATTGCACTGCTCATTTCTGCAGTTTTCATCACAAACATGAACAAATCTTCCAGTCAAACATGTTGCAGCCACATGTGGGTTTTTGACATAATTTGACCTTGTGCAGGGTCGTACTTGGTTTGGAAATGAAGCCTTCAAACAGACAGTACATGGGTATGATGGTCCAGCTTTGATTTGTGATTTGAACACAGATATGGCCTCGTTGATCACACTGTTGTCACTCTCTTGGGTTTGTCTGTTCACCCATCTGTATTTCCTTTTTATTTTCATTGCACATCTCATGTTGTGCATAATCCTGAATGCAAGATTACTTTGATACCTGTCTCGCATTAGTTGTTTCATTAGTTGTCTGTGTCTTACTCTGAATGCATTGTCACGTGCATAACGCTGAGTCACTCGAGATCTCTGTCTCTCTCTGAATTCAGGGTTTTCTTGATACCTTTTAGTTATATAGTTTTTTTGTTTTTGTCTAAATTCAGCATTGTCACAGTAGCGTCTTTTAATATATTGTTGTTGTTTCTTTCTAACTGTAGCATTCTCAGAAAAACGTTTTTTAACATATTGTTTTTGTTTCTTTCTGAATTCATCATTTTCACAGTAACGTCTTTTCATATATTTCTGTCTGACTTCAGGATTGTTTTTATATGCCTCGCTTGTGCAAGACTTTTTCTTTTCTTTGTACTCTTTGTTTGAAGCATACTTTTGTCGTTCTTTCCTTTTTTGGTTTTCTTTTCTCTGATTTCTGGGTTTCTCTGATGCCATTAATCTTCTTCTCACTTTTTGCCTTTGTTGTTTATTAACTTTTTTCACTTTTTGTAAAACTATATCAGAAAGGTCACAGGCAGCAACATTTGTTATGGCAGCATTTGATTGACATGAAAAAGCATCACTTGATGGAAGGAAACTTAATTCACTGCATAGTTCTTCAGTTGGTATATTAGGAGGTTCATTCTGATCTTCATATGATGTGAACTGAGTCACGTGGACTTCTTTTTGTTTCACCGGTGGCGTACAAATGGACATTTGACAAAAGATGTTCTCAGTCAGATCAGTCGTTGTGTTTCTCCTTGGAGTAGAGGAGTTTGCTTCATCAACAGTTGTATCAGAGTGAGTAGATGCCACAGCAGTGGCAGCTGTTGGTCTGCAGACTGTGTCTGTGATAGTATCACTCAGGTTGACTGTGCTCATACTGTAGAACTGCACAGGCTTCAGTTCATAGTTACAAGAGGGTGATATCTCCATCATTTCATAAGAATCTTGGATCCTCTTAATCATGTCACTGAGGAGTGTGAATTTCAGCATCACTGCTGTACCACGATTACGTGACCATAGTGCTAGAGGAAGACCACTGGGTGTTCTGGAGTGTGGATCAAAGAAACCATATTTGCCTGATGTGGATCTGAACACTGCGATACACAATCCACTCATAATCAATAAGGCATACTGCACATCTGACAACAGGCAGCTCAGTCCTGCTTCTAAGCTGAGAAAGGTATCTACTGCTTCCTCTGGAGGTTCTTCAAATGTCCCATACCGGGAAGGCTGTGTCATGTCGACATCATACATAGACCAGCGAGCATCAACTTTGTCTGGCAGCTCATCGGTTGCCAAATGAATATTTTTAGGAAATCTTTTCTTGGCCTCTTTGTACATCACATCACCTTTATCCAAGACCAGATTAAGGTCAGCTGTAGTCATGTTATCATTCTCATGAAGGAAAGCAAGAAATGTGAGTGAGTTACATGTGCACTGCTTGTTTCTGGAGTCTCCATATTTGGGATGAGCCTGGCTGTGAGATGCACAGATATGTGTAACAGAGGGCTGGTTTTCAAAGTTCACTCTTTCTGCATGAGATGGTCCTGCCACATCACTGTGACGGCCTCTTTTTACAATATCAGCATAACCCACCTGTGGGGCACTTGACACCTCAGGTTGGTCTCTATGGTTTACCTGATGATCATTAAATTCATGCTGCAATCCAATCTTTACAGCATCTGCATAGGATACCTGTTGTACATGTGCAGGAACATGTTGACCTGCCTGTTTGACACCATCAGCATTGGTCTTTGCAGACACAAAGTCTTCTGCAGAGCTCTGAGGAAAATCACACTCAGCTTGTTCACATGTTGGTACTTCATGAAACTCATGGAACTTCTTCCAGCGTTGTTTTGCAGCTTGTGACTTTTTCTGCTTCCTTGGCATTTTTACACAAGTGTTTCTCTTAGTCTTTAGAAAATATGTTTATAAAATAAGAGTGGCACAGAGCAGATGTTTTCTTTGTCTTTATATTTCAGTTTTTATTTCTCAGAAACAGATGTCTTTGTTTGTTTGACAGTTTGTCAGTCGAGAGAATAATATGCACTCTCTTTATTGGCTTGGCACAACTTAGCAGCAAGCGCAAAGTGAAAAACAGCTAGAGAGAAAATTTAGAAGAGAGAACAGACAGAGCAGGAGAAACACGGCTGGGAAATCACAATCAAACCGTGAATTAGAGTTTTCTTTATTTGTTCAGTTTGTTCTCAGGTAGAGGCAATATGCACTCTTTATTGCTTTAATGGCTTGGCATTTTTCAGCAGCAAGCCAAGAGTGAAAAACAGGTAGAGAGAAAATTTAGCAGAGAGAACAGACAGAGCAGGAGAGACACGGCTTTAAATCAAACCGCAGAGTTTTCTTTGTTTGTTCAGTTTGTTCTCAGGTTGAGGCAAAATATGCACTCTTTATTGTTTTATTGGCTTGTGCATTTTTCAGCAGCAAGCCAAAGAGTGAAAAACAGGTAGAGAGAAAATTTAGCAGAGAGAACAGACAGAGCAGGAGAGACACGGCTTTAAATCAAACCGCAATAAGATTCTTGGTTTGGCAAAATTTCTCACAAACCACAGGGTGAAATACAGATGGAAAGAAGGCAGAGACAACAGGTGGAGTAGGACAGAAGATAGAGGGGTTGGGGGGTTGGGATGTGAGATAGAAGACTGGAGATCTGGTCCTTGTTCTTCTTCTGCACACTGTGAACAAAAAACAAGAAAAAAAAAATAATTTTAATAAAATTATATCACATGGTAATTGTATGAACTAATTGTGACTACTGAAAAAGGACAAAACAAATATTCAAGCTAAACTGTTGTCGGCTGCCATGTGCAAAAAGTTGCACAATTTGGCACTTTTTAAAAGAATAAATATTTAATTAAATTCAGCAATAATATTTTTAAATACAAATATGATTGAGTGAATTGTTAACTAATCACATGTAATGTGCAAAAATGTACGAAAAAAATATTTTAGCCCAATTGTTAAGCTGAACTTATGTGTATTTATTATAAAAATGTGTTTAAAAGGTCTAGCACAAAGTTTGAACCCATCACTTTAAAGCTTATATTAGTCAGACTCTTTTTTTAAAAATTTGGTGTACTTCTCTAACAGTATGTGCACACCTACCAGGGAAAGCACAGATGTGAGTCAAGTTCCTGAAAGTGTAAGACAAGAAATAACATGTTAGTTGTCTGTACAGTGTTATCAGACTAACAAAAAAACAAAGCCCACACGACATGATACACTGAACTTATAGTCAGCAGGGTAATTATAGAGTAATATAGCACACCAGCTGATACAGCAGCCATTTTATAATTCAAACTAATTAACTGAAGTATTTATTTAAGTACTTATATAAGGCTACTGTTAGACTGTTACTAGCCTTAGCATCGCTGCTAACGCTAGCATTCCTGCTAGCGTTAGCACTTCAGTTAGTGTTAGCACTGCTGGTAGAACTAGCACTCTTACTGTTAAAACTGAGGCACAATGGCAATAATAAATCTCATTTGTTACTTTTGTCTCACTGACCGCCAATAAATATCACAGGAATATCACAAGAATATTCTTTTTGTCAGTTAACAACTGCTAAGGCTAGTGTTAGCACTATAGCTAGCATTAGCATTGAAGCTAGCGTTAGCACTGCTGCTAACAGCAAAAGTCATAAACCTATATAAATGGTAGCAAAGGTTATTCTTTTTTGCTTTCTTTATTCTTTGAACTCTGTTGAACTTTAAAAAGACTTGATATGTGAGTTTAAATGTCAAACATGTATTTTTACCATCATAAAATTAAAACCGTGCTGTACTGAGTGTATTGTACTTACCACAGCAGAGAGCAAAGCGGAATGACGGCAGTTGGTGCAGTGATTAGTTAAAGACTGATGAGGCGTTCAGGTGGTGCTTGGAAATTTGAGCATCAGTTTAACATCAATAATGAGCATATATATTTCTCTGTCATAGAGAGACAGAGAAAAAAATACACAAGACTCACCAGCATACAAATTGGTACTTTTTCTCTTTATGTCACTCATTCGCTTATACTCAGGAAAGAGGGCAACTGGCATTAAATTAGCAAATAAAAAGTATGTCATCTTGAACTGTTTTATGGATTTTATTTTAAGACTACTTTGAGCGTATTCGTGGGGAGATAAACTATACAGACTAAAAACAGAGACATTAAATGAGATTCGATTATTTAAAATGTGGGAAAATACACTACAGACAGGTAGATGCTGTGAGCTTTAATTATCCAGTCAGAAAAGATTATTTTAAAGTCATCAACTGACTAAAACTGCCGAGGTATGAAAAACCTGTGTGGAGAAGACAAGTCCACCAATACACAATCAACTTGAATTTAACAGGGCAATAATTCAGGGCTCTATTCAGTTAGCCTATATTAACTACTGACATACTGTTAATCTGTGGCAAAAGCCTGTCAAACCTGTCTTATTGTACCTATTGAAAAAGTTAATCTTACTACAACTGCTTAGATGTAACACACATTTTTGATTTAATCTTGGCAGAGTGAGAGACAGAGCTCGTTAAGCAGGCAGGTGTGAGCCTGGTTGCTATAGTGACTGCACCCAAGGGCTCCATACACACGGACACAGACATGTGGACTGAAATGAATTAATTGCTGAATTTTGAGTTAAAAATTTTGAATGAGATAATAAAACAAAAAAAACAACCTGAATTTAACCTGAAAACAAAGGTGCTGAACTGCTAAAAGCTGAAGGTTACACAGAAGAAGAAGTTGGAAAAAAGCTGAAAATGTTTTAATTGTAAATTAGAAAAACCTAAGAAATGAGAAAAGAACATTTAGAGTCAGAAAACATCTGAAAGAATATTAAAAGGTCATATTCTTTGAATCACTGAATGACTCAAATGTGATCCCTCCACTTGGATCCACACAGTTTAAAAAGTTGACATCTCTGAGCTTTGAAAGACAAGATGTTGGAAAGAGAACAACGATGGCGACGTTTTGAGGGTAAAATGATGGCTTTAACACTGTGGACACAGCAGCAGTTGAAAGAGAAGTGCTTAAGATGAATTTTGGCAGAGTGGCAGAGAGAGCTCGTTAAGCAGGCAGGTGTGAGCCTGGTTGCTATAGTGACTGCACCCAATGGCTCCATACACACGACACAGACATGCACCTCACTTTTGCTGCTTAAAATGAACAGAAAAGTCAGGCCCAAACAAATCGTTCCCAAATGAAAAGTACATGTCGTACTGACAAAATTCTTTCACCGTGAGCGACAGCCATGTCTAGTCTACCAAATTCTCAGTTTTCATGCCTGTGGAGTTTATTATATGGACGTGGTGACAGTGTAAAGACACCATGCTCTTCTGATTTTCAAACGAACCTTCTGAGCCATTTTAACATTAGAGTCTATGGAAGAGTTGGAGGGAGGAGGCTGTGCATTGGTGACATTTATGAAAGAACCATAACACCTAGGACAATAGTAAACACATTGGATGAAAGAGGACAGCCATGGCTACGTTTTGAGGGTAAAATCATACCTGTAGAGCAAACGCTGCGGACACAGCAGCAGTTTTAAAAAAGATTTTAAGATAAATTTTTTTGCTCCTCTCACTCTAGCAGTTGAGCTGTCTCACTCTAGCCCCAACATTCCGTCCCATACACACCCATTATAAATTTTGAAACGGGTGAAAAAACATCATGAAACTTAAACTGGAACTGAAGAAAAAGTATAATAGATATTGAAAAGATAAATACAAGTTGAATAGTTGAATGTCTTGTCTTCGTTTTAAAGTTTGAATGGTGGCTCTATGTGAACGTATGTTGAAGTAGTAAGAGTTTAAAAATGAGTAAGTTGAATGAGAATTTGAAGGGTCTCCCCATTGAAATACATGGGAAATTTTTGTTGAATAAAGTTGAATAAAATTAAAAATATAAATGTTAAAAATGAGAAAAATACAAGCAATGTTGTCCAAAATAATAGGAATCTAACGATGTTTGAATGGTTTTTCTAAGTTGAACGGTTTTGAAGGAGTAGGCTTTCAAAAAACGTACGGAAAAATAAAATATAATAATAAAGATTAGAAGAACAATACTGTGAATGCTTTTCAAGCATTCACACTAACTAGAAAGTGCATTTTCTGAAGAAACTGCAGTGTGAATGCTTGAATCTGAATGTATGCACTGAAATTAATTAATTGCTGAATTTTGAGTTAAAAATATTGAATGAGATTAAAAAAAACCAAAAAAAAAACCGAATTTAACCTGAAAACAAAGGTGCTGAACTGCTAAAAGCTGAAGGTTACACAGAAGGAGTTGGAAAAAAACTGAAAATGTTTTAAATGTAAATTAGAAAACCCTAAGAAATGAGAAAAGAACATTCAGAGTCAGAAAACATCTGAATGAATATTAAAAGGTCATATTCTTTGAATCACTGAATGACTCAAATGTGATCCCTCCACTTTGATCCACACAGTTTAAAAAGTTTAAATGCCTGAGCTTTGAAAGATACGGTGTTGGAAAGAGAACAATAATGGCGACAATTTGAGGGTAAAATGATGGCTGTAACACTGTGGACACAGCAGCAGTTGAAAGAGAAGTGTTTAAGATGAATCTTGGTACAGTGGCAGGCAGAGCTCGTTAAGCAGGCAGGTGTGAGCCTGGTTGCTATAGTGACCGCACCCAATGGCTCCATACACACGTACACAGACATGCGCCTCACTTTTGCTGCTTAAAATGAACAGAAAAGTCAGGCCGAAACAAATCGTTCCCAAATGAAAAGTAAAAGTCGTATTGACAAAATTCTTTCACCGTGAGTGACAGCAATGTCTAGTCTACTGAATTCTCAGTTTTCATGCCTGTGGAGTTTATTATATGGACGTGGTGACAGTGGAAAGACACCATGCTCTTCTGATTTTCAAACGAACCTTCTGAGCCATTTTAACATTAGAGTCTATGGAAGAGTTGGAGGGAGGAGGCTGTGCATTGGTGACATTTATGAAAGAACCATAACACCTAGTACAATAGTAAACACATTGGATGAAAGAGGACAGCGATGGCTACGTTTTGAGGGTAAAATCATACCTGTAGAGCAAACGCTGTGGACACAGCAGCAGTTTTAAAAAAGATTTTAAGATTAATTTTTTTGCTCCTCTCACTCTAGCAGTTGAGCTGCCTCACTCTAGCCCCAACATTCCGTCCCATACACACCCATTATAAATTTTGAAACGGGTGAAAAAACATCATGAAACTTAAACTGGAACTGAAGAAAAAGTATAATAGATATTGAAAAGATAAATACAAGTTGAATAGTTGAATGTCTTGTCTTCGTTTTAAAGTTTGAATGGTGGCTCTATGTCAATGTATGTGGAAGTAGTAAGAGTTTAAAAATGAGTAAGTTGAATGAGAATTTGAAGGGTCTCCCCATTGAAATACATGGGAAATTTTTGTTGAATAAAGTTGAATAAAATTAAAAATATAAATGTTAAAAATGAGAAAAATAGAAGCAGTCATGTCCAAAATAATAGGAATCTAACGATGTTTGAATGGTTTTTCTAAGTTGAACGGTTTTGAAGGAGTAGGCTTTCAAAAAACGTACGGAATAAGAAAATATAACTAGAAAGTGCATTTTCTGAAGAAACTGCAGTGTGAATGCTTGAATCTGAATGTATGCACTGAAATGAATTAATTGCTGAATTTTGAGTTAAAAATATTAAATGAAATTTTAAAAAAACAAACAAAAAAAACCAAATTTAACCTGAAAACAAAGGTGCTGAACTGCTAAAAGCTGAACGTTACACAGAAGCAGAAGTTGGAAAAAAGCTGAAAATGTTTTAAATGTAAATTAGAAAACCCTAGGAAATGAGAAAAGAACATTTAGAGTCAGAAAACATCTGAATGAATATTAAAAGGTCATATTCTTTGAATCACTGAATGACTCAAATGTGATCCCTCTGCTTGGATCCACACAGTTTAAAAAATGTAAAAGTCTGAGCTTTGAAAAACAGTGTTGGAAAGAGAACAACGATGGCGACGTTTTGAGGGTAAAATGATGGCTGTAACACTGTGGACACAGCAGCAGTTGAAAGAGAAGTGTTTAAGATGAATCTTGGCAGAGAGAGAGAGAGAGCTCGTTAAGCAGGCAGGTGTGAGCCTGGTTGCTATAGTGACTGCACCCAAGGGCTCCATACACACGTACACAGACATGCGCCTCACTTTTGCTGCTTAAAATGAACAGAAAAGTCAGGCCGAAACAAATCGCTCCCAAATGAAAAGTAAAAGTCGTATTGACAAAATTCTTTCACCGTGAGCGACAGCAATGTCTAGTCTACCTAATTCTCAGTTTTCATGCCTGTGGAGCTTATTATATGGACGTGGTGACAGTGGAAAGACACCATGCTCTTCTGATTTTCAAATGAACCTTCTGAGCCATTTTAACATTAGAGTCTATGGAAGAGTTGGAGGGAGGAGGCTGTGCATTGGTGGCATTTATGAAAGAACCATAACACCTAGGACAATAGTAAACACATTGGATGAAAGAGGACAGCGATGGCTACGTTTTGAGGGTAAAATCATACCTGTAGAGCAAACGCTGCGGACACAGCAGCAGTTTTAAAAAAAAATTTTAAGATTAATTTTTTCGCTCCTCTCACTCTAGCAGTTGAGCTGTCTCACTCTAGCCCCAACATTCCGTCCCATACACACCCATTATAAACTCTGAAACGGGTGAAAAAACATCATGAAACTTAAACTGGAACTGAAGAAAAAGTATAATAGATATTGAAAAGATAAATACAAGTTGAATAGTTGAATGTCTTGTCTTCGTTTTAAAGTTTGAATGGTGGCTCTATGTCAATGTATGTGGAAGTAGTAAGAGTTTAAAAATGAGTAAGTTGAATGAGGATTTGAAGGGTCTCCCCATTGAAATACATTATAAATTTTTGTTGAATAAAGTTGAATAAAATTAAAAATATAAATGTTAAAAATATGAAAAATAGAAGCAGTGTTGTCCAAAAGAATAGGAATCTAACGGTGTTTGAATGGTTTTTCTAAGTTGAACGGTTTTGAAGTTATAGGATTACAAAAAACGTACGGAATACAGAATAAAATATAATAATAATAATAACTAGAAAGTGCATTTTCTGAAGAAACTGCAGTGTGAATGCTTGAATCTGAATGTATGCACTGAAATGAATTAATTGCTGAATTTTGAGTTAAAAATATTGAATGAGATAAAAAAAAAACAAAAAAAAAAAAACGAATTTAACCTGAAAACAAAGGTGCTGAACTGCTAAAAGCTGAAGGTTACACAGAAGGAGGAGTTGGAAAAAAACTGAAAATGTTTTAAATGTAAATTAGAAAACCCTAAGAAATGAGAAAAGAACATTTAGAGTCAGAAAACATCTGAATGAATATTAAAAGGTCATATTCTTTGAATCACTGAATGACTAAAATGTGATCCCTCCACTTTGATCCACACAGTTTAAAAAATTTAAATGCCTGAGCTTTGAAAGACACTGTGTTGGAAAGAGAACGATAATGGCGACAATTTGAGGGTAAAATGATGGCTGTAACACTGTGGACACAGCAGCAGTTGAAAGAGAAGTGCTTAAGATGAATCTTGGCAGAGTGGCAGGCAGAGCTCGTTAAGCAGGCAGGTGTGAGCCTGGTTGCTATAGTGACCGCACCCAATGGCTCCATACACACGTACACAGACATGCGCCTCACTTTTGCTGCTTAAAATGAACAGAAAAGTCAGGCCGAAACAAATCGCTCCCAAATGAAAAGTAAAAGTCGTATTGACAAAATTCTTTCACCGTGAGCGACAGCAATGTCTAGTCTACCTAATTCTCAGTTTTCATGCCTGTGGAGCTTATTATATGGACGTGGTGACAGTGTAAAGACACCATGCTCTTCTGATTTTCAAACGAACCTTCTGAGCCATTTTAACATTAGAGTCTATGGAAGAGTTGGAGGGAGGAGGCTGTGCATTGGTGACATTTATGAAAGAACCATAACACCTAGGACAATAGTAAACACATTGGATGAAAGAGGACAGTGATGGCTACGTTTTGAGGGTAAAATCATACCTGTAGAGCAAACGCTGCGGACACAGCAGCAGTTTTAAAAAAGATTTTAAGATTAATTTTTTTGCTCCTCTCACTCTAGCAGTTGAGCTGCCTCACTCTAGCCCCAACATTCCGTCCCATACACACCCATTATAAACTTTGAAACGGGTGAAAAAACATCATGAAACTTAAACTGGAACTGAAGAAAAAGTATAATAGATATTGAAAAGATAAATACAAGTTGAATAGTTGAATGTCTTGTCTTCGTTTTAAAGTTTGAATGGTGGCTCTATGTCAATGTATGTGGAAGTAGTAAGAGTTTAAAAATGAGTAAGTTGAATGAGGATTTGAAGGGTCTCCCCATTGAAATACATTATAAATTTTTGTTGAATAAAGTTGAATAAAATTAAAAATATAAATGTTAAAAATATGAAAAATAGAAGCAGTGTTGTCCAAAAGAATAGGAATCTAACGGTGTTTGAATGGTTTTTCTAAGTTGAACGGTTTTGAAGGAGTGAGATGCCAAAAAACGTACGGAATATATAATAATAATAATAATAAAGATTCGAATAACAATACTGTGAATGCTTTTCAAGCATTCACACTAATAATAAAGATTAGAATAACAATACTGTGAATGCTTTTCAAGCATTCACACTAATAAAGATTAGAAGAACAATACTGTGAATGCTTTTCAAGCATTCACACTAACTAGAAAGTGCATTTTCTGAAGAAACTGCAGTGTGAATGCTTGAATCTGAATGTATGCACTGAAATGAATTAATTGCTGAATTTTGAGTTAAAAATATTGAATGAGATAAAAAAAAAACAAAAAAAAAAAAAAACGAATTTAACCTGAAAACAAAGGTGCTGAACTGCTAAAAGCTGAAGGTTACACAGAAGGAGGAGTTGGAAAAAAACTGAAAATGTTTTAAATGTAAATTAGAAAACCCTAAGAAATGAGAAAAGAACATTTAGAGTCAGAAAACATCTGAATGAATATTAAAAGGTCATATTCTTTGAATCACTGAATGACTAAAATGTGATCCCTCCACTTTGATCCACACAGTTTAAAAAATTTAAATGCCTGAGCTTTGAAAGACACTGTGTTGGAAAGAGAACGATAATGGCGACAATTTGAGGGTAAAATGATGGCTGTAACACTGTGGACACAGCAGCAGTTGAAAGAGAAGTGCTTAAGATGAATCTTGGCAGAGTGGCAGGCAGAGCTCGTTAAGCAGGCAGGTGTGAGCCTGGTTGCTATAGTGACCGCACCCAATGGCTCCATACACACGTACACAGACATGCGCCTCACTTTTGCTGCTTAAAATGAACAGAAAAGTCAGGCCGAAACAAATCGCTCCCAAATGAAAAGTAAAAGTCGTATTGACAAAATTCTTTCACCGTGAGCGACAGCAATGTCTAGTCTACCTAATTCTCAGTTTTCATGCCTGTGGAGCTTATTATATGGACGTGGTGACAGTGTAAAGACACCATGCTCTTCTGATTTTCAAACGAACCTTCTGAGCCATTTTAACATTAGAGTCTATGGAAGAGTTGGAGGGAGGAGGCTGTGCATTGGTGACATTTATGAAAGAACCATAACACCTAGTACAATAGTAAACACATTGGATGAAAGAGGACAGCCATGGCTACGTTTTGAGGGTAAAATCATACCTGTAGAGCAAACGCTGCGGACACAGCAGCAGTTTTAAAAAAGATTTTAAGATTAATTTTGTTGCTCCTCTCACTCTAGCAGTTGAGCTGCCTCACTCTAGCCCCAACATTCCGTCCCATACACACCCATTATAAACTCTGAAACGGGTGAAAAAACATCATGAAACTTAAACTGGAACTGAAGAAAAAGTATAATAGATATTGAAAAGATAAATACAAGTTGAATAGTTGAATGTCTTGTCTTCGTTTTAAAGTTTGAATGGTGGCTCTATGTCAATGTATGTGGAAGTAGATACAGTTTAAAGAGGAGGAAGTTGAATGAGAATTTGAAGGGTCTCCCCATTGAAATACATTATAAATTTTTGTTGAAAAAAGTTGAATAAAATTAAAAATATAAATGTTAAAAATGAGAAAAATAGAAGCAATGTTGTCCAAAAGAATAGGAATCTAACGGTGTTTGAATGGTTTTTCTAAGTTGAACGGTTTTGAAGGAGTAGGCTTTCAAAAAACGTACGGAATAGATAATAATAAAATAGAACTAGAAAGTGCATTTTCTGAAGAAACTGCAGTGTGAATGCTTGAATCTGAATGTATGCACTGAAATGAATTAATTGCTGAATTTTGAGTTAAAAATATTGAATGAGATTAAAAAAAAAAAAAAAATGAATTTAACCTGAAAACAAAGGTGCTGAACTGCTAAAAGCTGAAGGTTACACAGAAGAAGGAGTTGGAAAAAAACTGAAAATGTTTTAAATGTAAATTAGAAAACCCTAAGAAATGAGAAAAGAACATTTAGAGTCAGAAAACATCTGAATGAATATTAAAAGGTCATATTCTTTGAATCACTGAATGACTCAAATGTGATCCCTCCACTTTGATCCACACAGTTTAAAAAGTTTAAATGCCTGAGCTTTGAAAGATACGGTGTTGGAAAGAGAACAATAATGGCGACAATTTGAGGGTAAAATGATGGCTGTAACACTGTGGACACAGCAGCAGTTGAAAGAGAAGTGTTTAAGATGAATCTTGGCAGAGTGGCAGGCAGAGCTTGTTAAGCAGGCAGGTGTGAGCCTGGTTGCTATAGTGACCGCACCCAATGGCTCCATACACACGCACACAGACATGCACCTCACTTTTGCTGCTTAAAATGAACAGAAAAGTCAGGCCGAAACAAATCGTTCCCAAATGAAAAGTAAAAGTCGTATTGACAAAATTCTTTCACTGTGAGCGACAGCAATGTCTAGTCTACCAAATTCTCAGTTTTCATGTCTGTGGAGTTTATTATATGCACGTGGTGACAGTGGAAAGACACCATGCTCTTCTGATTTTCAAACGAACCTTCTGAGCCATTTTAACATTAGAGTCTATGGAAGAGTTGGAGGGAGGAGGCTGTGCATTGGTGACATTTATGAAAGAACCATAACACCTAGTACAATAGTAAACACATTGGATGAAAGAGGACAGCCATGGCTACGTTTTGAGGGTAAAATCATACCTGTAGAGCAAACGCTGCGGACACAGCAGCAGTTTTAAAAAAGATTTTAAGATTAATTTTTTTGCTCCTCTCACTCTAGCAGTTGAGCTGCCTCACTCTAGCCCCAACATTCCGTCCCATACACACCCATTATAAACTCTGAAACGGGTGAAAAAACATCATGAAACTTAAACTGGAACTGAAGAAAAAGTATAATAGATATTGAAAAGATAAATACAAGTTGAATAGTTGAATGTCTTGTCTTCGTTTTAAAGTTTGAATGGTGGCTCTATGTGAACGTATGTTGAAGTAGTAAGAGTTTAAAAATGAGTAAGTTGAATGAGAATTTGAAGGGTCTCCCCATTGAAATACATGGGAAATTTTTGTTGAATAAAGTTGAATAAAATTAAAAATATAAATGTTAAAAATGAGAAAAATACAAGCAACAGTGTCCAAAAGAATAGGAATCTAATGGTGTTTGAATGGTTTTTCTAAGTTGAACGGTTTTGAAGGAGTAGGCTTTCAAAAAACGTACGGAATAGATAATAAAATATAAGAATAAAGATTAGAAGAACAATACTGTGAATGCTTTTCAAGCATTCACACTAATAATAATAATAAAGATTCGAATAACAATACTGTGAATGCTTTTCAAGCATTCACACTAATAATAAAGATTAGAAGAACAATACTGTGAATGCTTTTCAAGCATTCACACTAACTAGAAAGTGCATTTTCTGAAGAAACTGCAGTGTGAATGCTTGAATCTGAATGTATGCACTGAAATGAATTAATTGCTGAATTTTGAGTTAAAAATATTGAATGAGATTAAAAAAACAAAAACAAAAAAAACCCGAATTTAACCTGAAAACAAAGGTGCTGAACTGCTAAAAGCTGAAGGTTACACAGAAGAAGGAGTTGGAAAAAAACTGAAAATGTTTTAAATGTAAATTAGAAAACCCTAAGAAATGAGAAAAGAACATTTAGAGTCAGAAAACATCTGAATGAATATTAAAAGGTCATATTCTTTGAATCACTGAATGACTCAAATGTGATCCCTCCACTTTGATCCACACAGTTTAAAAAGTTTAAATGCCTGAGCTTTGAAAGATACGGTGTTGGAAAGAGAACAATAATGGCGACAATTTGAGGGTAAAATGATGGCTGTAACACTGTGGACACAGCAGCAGTTGAAAGAGAAGTGTTTAAGATGAATCTTGGCACAGTGGCAGGCAGAGCTCGTTAAGCAGGCAGGTGTGAGCCTGGTTGCTATAGTGACCGCACCCAATGGCTCCATACACACGTACACAGACATGCGCCTCACTTTTGCTGCTTAAAATGAACAGAAAAGTCAGGCCGAAACAAATCGTTCCCAAATGAAAAGTAAAAGTCGTATTGACAAAATTCTTTCACTGTGAGCGACAGCAATGTCTAGTCTACCAAATTCTCAGTTTTCATGTCTGTGGAGTTTATTATATGGACGTGGTGACAGTGGAAAGACACCATGCTCTTCTGATTTTCAAACGAACCTTCTGAGCCATTTTAACATTAGAGTCTATGGAAGAGTTGGAGGGAGGAGGCTGTGCATTGGTGACATTTACGAAAGAACCATAACACCTAGGACAATAGTAAACACATTGGATGAAAGAGGACAGCGATGGCTACGTTTTGAGGGTAAAATCATACCTGTAGAGCAAACGCTGCGGACACAGCAGCAGTTTTAAAAAAGATTTTAAGATTAATTTTTTTGCTCCTCTCACTCTAGCAGTTGAGCTGCCTCACTCTAGCCCCAACATTCCGTCCCATACACACCCATTATAAACTCTGAAACGGCTGAAAAAACATCATGAAACTTAAACTGGAACTGAAGAAAAAGTATAATAGATATTGAAAAGATAAATACAAGTTGAATAGTTGAATGTCTTGTCTTCGTTTTAAAGTTTGAATGGTGGCTCTATGTCAATGTATGTGGAAGTAGTAAGAGTTTAAAAATGAGTAAGTTGAATGAGAATTTGAAGGGTCTCCCCATTGAAATACATGGGAAATTTTTGTTGAATAAAGTTGAATAAAATTAAAAATATAAATGTTAGAAATGAGAAAAATAGAAGCAGTCATGTCCAAAATAATAGGAATCTAACGGTGTTTGAATGGTTTTTCTAAGTTGAACGGTTTTGAAGGAGTTAGATGCCAAAAAACGTACGGAAGATGATATAATAACTAGAAAGTGCATTTTCTGAAGAAACTGCAGTGTGAATGCTTGAATCTGAATGTATGCACTGAAATGAATTAATTGCTGAATTTTGAGTTAAAAATATTGAATGAGATAAAAAAAAAAAGTCCGAATTTAACCTGAAAACAAAAGTGCTGAACTGCTAAAAGCTGAAGGTTAGACAGAAGAAGAAGTTGGAAAAAAGTTGAAAATGTTTTAATTGTAAATTAGAAAACCCTAAGAAATGAGAAGAGAACATTTAGAGTCAGAAAACATCTGAATGAATATTAAAAGTTCATATTCTTTGAATCACTGAATGACTCAAATGTGATCCCTCCGCTTGGATCCACACAGTTTAAAAAATTTAAAAGTCTGAGCTTTGAAAGACACGGTGTTGGAAAGAGAACAATAATGGCGACAATTTGAGGGTAAAATGATGGCTGTAACACTGTGGACACAGCAGCAGTTGAAAGAGAAGTGCTTAAGATGAATCTTGGTACAGTGGCAGGCAGAGCTCGTTAAGCAGGCAGGTGTGAGCCTGGTTGCTATAGTGACCGCACCCAATGGCTCCATACACACGTACACAGACATGCGCCTCACTTTTGCTGCTTAAAATGAACAGAAAAGTCAGGCCGAAACAAATCGTTCCCAAATGAAAAGTATAGGTCGTATTGACGAAATTCTTTCACCGTGAGCGGCAGCAATGTCTAGTCTACCTAATTCTCAGTTTTCATGCCTGTGGAGTTTATTATATGGACGTGGTGACAGTGTAAAAACACCATGCTCTTCTGATTTTCAAACCAACCTTCTGAGCCGTTTTAACATTAGAGTCTATGGAAGAGTTGGAGGGAGGAGGCTGTGCATTGGTGACATTTACGAAAGAACCATAACACCTAGGACAATAGTAAACACATTGGATGAAAGAGGACAGCGATGGCTACGTTTTGAGGGTAAAATCATACCTGTAGAGCAAACGCTGCGGACACAGCAGCAGTTTTAAAAAAGATTTTAAGATTAATTTTTTTGCTCCTCTCACTCTAGCAGTTGAGCTGCCTCACTCTAGCCCCAACATTCCGTCCCATACACACCCATTATAAACTCTGAAACGGGTGAAAAAACATCATGAAACTTAAACTGGAACTGAAGAAAAAGTATAATAGATATTGAAAAGATAAATACAAGTTGAATAGTTGAATGTCTTGTCTTCGTTTTAAAGTTTGAATGGTGGCTCTATGTCAATGTATGTGGAAGTAGTAAGAGTTTAAAAATGAGTAAGTTGAATGAGGATTTGAAGGGTCTCCCCATTGAAATACATTATAAATTTTTGTTGAATAAAGTTGAATAAAATTAAAAATATAAATGTTAAAAATATGAAAAATAGAAGCAGTGTTGTCCAAAAGAATAGGAATCTAACGGTGTTTGAATGGTTTTTCTAAGTTGAACGGTTTTGAAGTTATAGGCTTACAAAAAACGTACGGAAAAATAAAATATAATAATAACTAGAAAGTGCATTTTCTGAAGAAACTGCAGTGTGAATGCTTGAATCTGAATGTATGCACTGAAATGAATTAATTGCTGAATTTTGAGTTAAAAATATTGAATGAGATAAAAAAAAACAAAAAAAAAAACGAATTTAACCTGAAAACAAAGGTGCTGAACTGCTAAAAGCTGAAGGTTACACAGAAGAAGGAGTTGGAAAAAAACTGAAAATGTTTTAAATGTAAATTAGAAAACCCTAAGAAATGAGAAAAGAACATTTAGAGTCAGAAAACATCTGAATGAATATTAAAAGGTCATATTCTTTGAATCACTGAATGACTAAAATGTGATCCCTCCACTTTGATCCACACAGTTTAAAAAGTTTAAATGCTTGAGCTTTGAAAGATACGGTGTTGGAAAGAGAACAATAATGGCGACAATTTGAGGGTAAAATGATGGCTGTAACACTGTGGACACAGCAGCAGTTGAAAGAGAAGTGCTTAAGATGAATCTTGGTACAGTGGCAGGCAGAGCTCGTTAAGCAGGCAGGTGTGAGCCTGGTTGCTATAGTGACCGCACCCAATGGCTCCATACACACGTACACAGACATGCGCCTCACTTTTGCTGCTTAAAATGAACAGAAAAGTCAGGCCGAAACAAATCGCTCCCAAATGAAAAGTAAAAGTCGTATTGACAAAATTCTTTCACCGTGAGCGACAGCAATGTCTAGTCTACCTAATTCTCAGTTTTCATGCCTGTGGAGCTTATTATATGGACGTGGTGACAGTGGAAAGACACCATGCTCTTCTGATTTTCAAACGAACCTTCTGAGCCATTTTAACATTAGAGTCTATGGAAGAGTTGGAGGGAGGAGGCTGTGCATTGGTGACATTTATGAAAGAACCATAACACCTAGTACAATAGTAAACACATTGGATGAAAGAGGACAGCGATGGCTACGTTTTGAGGGTAAAATCATACCTGTAGAGCAAACGCTGTGGACACAGCAGCAGTTTTAAAAAATATTTTAAGATTAATTTTTTTGCTCCTCTCACTCTAGCAGTTGAGCTGCCTCACTCTAGCCCCAACATTCCGTCCCATACACACCCATTATAAACTCTGAAACGGGTGAAAAAACATCATGAAACTTAAACTGGAACTGAAGAAAAAGTATAATAGATATTGAAAAGATAAATACAAGTTGAATAGTTGAATGTCTTGTCTTCGTTTTAAAGTTTGAATGGTGGCTCTATGTCAATGTATGTGGAAGTAGTAAGAGTTTAAAAATGAGTAAGTTGAATGAGGATTTGAAGGGTCTCCCCATTGAAATACATTATAAATTTTTGTTGAATAAAGTTGAATAAAATTAGAAATATAAATGTTAAAAATATGAAAAATAGAAGCAGTGTTGTCCAAAAGAATAGGAATCTAACGGTGTTTGAATGGTTTTTCTAAGTTGAACGGTTTTGAAGTTATAGGATTACAAAAAACGTACGGAATACAGAATAAAATATAATAATAATAATAATAAAGATTCGAATAACAATACTGTGAATGCTTTTCAAGCATTCACACTAATAATAACTAGAAAGTGCATTTTCTGAAGAAACTGCAGTGTGAATGCTTGAATCTGAATGTATGCACTGAAATGAATTAATTGCTGAATTTTGAGTTAAAAATATTGAATGAGATTAAAAAAAAAACAAAAAAAAAAAAATGAATTTAACCTGAAAACAAAAGTGCTGAACTGCTAAAAGCTGAAGGTTACACAGAAGAAGGAGTTGGAAAAAAACTGAAAATGTTTTAAATGTAAATTAGAAAACCCTAAGAAATGAGAAAAGAACATTTAGAGTCAGAAAACATCTGAATGAATATTAAAAGGTCATATTCTTTGAATCACTGAATGACTCAAATGTGATCCCTCCACTTTGATCCACACAGTTTAAAAAGTTTAAATGCCTGAGCTTTGAAAGATACGGTGTTGGAAAGAGAACAATAATGGCGACAATTTGAGGGTAAAATGATGGCTGTAACACTGTGGACACAGCAGCAGTTGAAAGAGAAGTGCTTAAGATGAATCTTGGTACAGTGGCAGGCAGAGCTCGTTAAGCAGGCAGGTGTGAGCCTGGTTGCTATAGTGACCGCACCCAATGGCTCCATACACACGTACACAGACATGCGCCTCACTTTTGCTGCTTAAAATGAACAGAAAAGTCAGGCCGAAACAAATCGTTCCCAAATGAAAAGTAAAAGTCGTATTGACAAAATTCTTTCACCGTGAGCGACAGCAGCTTCTAGTCTACCTAATTCTCAGTTTTCATGTCTGTGGAGTTTATTATATGGACGTGGTGACAGTGGAAAGACACCATGCTCTTCTGATTTTCAAACGAACCTTCTGAGCCATTTTAACATTAGAGTCTATGGAAGAGTTGGAGGGAGGAGGCTGTGCATTGGTGACATTTACGAAAGAACCATAACACCTAGGACAATAGTAAACACATTGGATGAAAGAGGACAGCGATGGCTACGTTTTGAGGGTAAAATCATACCTGTAGAGCAAACGCTGCGGACACAGCAGCAGTTTTAAAAAAGATTTTAAGATTAATTTTTTTGCTCCTCTCACTCTAGCAGTTGAGCTGCCTCACTCTAGCCCCAACATTCCGTCCCATACACACCCATTATAAACTCTGAAACGGCTGAAAAAACATCATGAAACTTAAACTGGAACTGAAGAAAAAGTATAATAGATATTGAAAAGATAAATACAAGTTGAATAGTTGAATGTCTTGTCTTCGTTTTAAAGTTTGAATGGTGGCTCTATGTCAACGTATGTGGAAGTAGTAGGAGTTTAAAAATGAGTAAGTTGAATGAGAATTTGAAGGGTCTCCCCATTGAAATACATGGGAAATTTTTGTTGAATAAAGTTGAATAAAATTAAAAATATAAATGTTAAAAATGAGAAAAGTAGAAGCAGTCATGTCCAAAAGAATAGGAATCTAACGGTGTTTGAATGGTTTTTCTAAGTTGAACGGTTTTGAAGGAGTAGGAGTACAAAAAACGTACGGAATAGATAAAATATAATAATAATAAAGATTAGAATAACAATACTGTGAATGCTTTTCAAGCATTCACACTAATAAAGATTCGAATAACAATACTGTGAATGCTTTTCAAGCATTCACACTAATAATAAAGATTCGAATAACAATACTGTGAATGCTTTTCAAGCATTCACACTAATAATAAAGACTAGAAAGTGCATTTTCTGAAGAAACTGCAGTGTGAATGCTTGAATCTGAATGTATGCATTGAAATGAAATAATTACTGAATTTAAGTTAAAAATTTTGAATGAGATTAAAAAAAAAAAACCCGAATTTAACCTGAAAACAAAAGTGCTGAACTGCTAAAAGCTGAAGGTTACACAGAAGAAGAAGTTGGAAAAAAGCTGAAAATGTTTTAATTGTAAATTAGAAAAACCTAAGAAATGAGAAAAGAACATTTAGAGTCAGAAAACATCTGAAAGAATATTAAAAGGTCATATTCTTTGAATCACTGAATGACTAAAATGTGATCCCTCCACTTGGATCCACACAGTTTAAAAAGTTTAAATGTCTTAGCTTTGAAAGACAAGATGTTGGAAAGAGAACAACGATGGCGACGTTTTGAGGGTAAAATGATGGCTGTAACACTGTGGACACAGCAGCAGTTGAAAGAGAAGTGTTTAAGATGAATCTTGGCAGAGTGGCAGGCAGAGCTCGTTAAGCAGGCAGGTGTGAGCCTGGTTGCTATAGTGACCGCACCCAATGGCTCCATACACACATACACAGACATGCACCTCACTTTTGCTGCTTAAAATGAACAGAAAAGTCAGGCCGAAACAAATCGTTCCCAAATGAAAAGTAAAAGTCGTATTGACAAAATTCTTTCACCGTGAGCGACAGCAATGTCTAGTCTACCTAATTCTCAGTTTTCATGCCTGTGGAGCTTATTATATGGACGTGGTGACAGTGGAAAGACACCATGCTCTTCTGATTTTCAAACGAACCTTCTGAGCCATTTTAACATTAGAGTCTATGGAAGAGTTGGAGGGAGGAGGCTGTGCATTGGTGACATTTACGAAAGAACCATAACACCTAGGACAATAGTAAACACATTGGATGAAAGAGGACAGCCATGGCTACGTTTTGAGGGTAAAATCATACCTGTAGAGCAAACGCTGCGGACACAGCAGCAGTTTTAAAAAAGATTTTAAGATTAATTTTTTTGCTCCTCTCACTCTAGCAGTTGAGCTGTCTCACTCTAGCCCCAACATTCCGTCCCATACACACCCATTATAAATTTTGAAACGGGTGAAAAAACATCATGAAACTTAAACTGGAACTGAAGAAAAAGTATAATAGATATTGAAAAGATAAATACAAGTTGAATAGTTGAATGTCTTGTCTTCGTTTTAAAGTTTGAATGGTGGCTCTATGTGAACGTATGTTGAAGTAGTAAGAGTTTAAAAATGAGTAAGTTGAATGAGAATTTGAAGGGTCTCCCCATTGAAATACATGGGAAATTTTTGTTGAATAAAGTTGAATAAAATTAAAAATATAAATGTTAAAAATGAGAAAAATAGAAGCACACCATTCCAAAAGAAGAGGAATCTAATGGTGTTTGAATGGTTTTTCTAAGTTGAACGGTTTTGAAGGAGATAGTCGGCGAAAAACGTACGGAATAGGAAAAAATAATAATAACTAGAAAGTGCATTTTCTGAAGAAACTGCAGTGTGAATGCTTAAATCTGAATGTATGCACTGAAATGAATTAATTGCTGAATTTAAGTTAAAAATCTTGAATGAGATAAAAAAAAAAAAGTCCGAATTTATCCTGAAAACAAAAGTGCTGAACTGCTAAAAGCTGAAGGTTAGACAGAAGAAGAAGTTGGAAAAAAGCTGAAAATGTTTTAATTGTAAATTAGAAAACCCTAAGAAATGAGAAAAGAACATTTAGAGTCAGAAAACATCTGAAAGAATATTAAAAGTTCATATTCTTTGAATCACTGAATGACTAAAATGTGATCCCTCCACTTGGATCCACACAGTTTAAAAAGTTTACATCTCTGAGCTTTGAAAGACAAGATATTGGAAAGAGAACAACGTTTTGAGGGTAAAATGATGGCTTTAACACTGTGGACACAGCAGCAGTTGAAAGAGAAGTGCTTAAGATTAATTTTGGCAGAGTGGCAGGCAGAGCTCGTTAAGCAGGCAGGTGTGAGCCTGGTTGCTATAGTCACCGCACCCAATGGCTCCATACACACGGACACAGACATGCACCTCACTTTTGCTGCTTAAAATGAACAGAAAAGTCAGGCCGAAACAAATCGTTCCCAAATGAAAAGTAAAAGTCGTATTGACAAAATTCTTTCACTGTGAGCGACAGCAATGTCTAGTCTACTAAATTCTCAGTTTTCATGTCTGTGGAGTTTATTATATGGACGTGGTGACAGTGGAAAGACACCATGCTCTTCTGATTTTCAAACGAACCTTCTGAGCCATTTTAACATTAGAGTCTATGGAAGAGTTGGAGGGAGGAGGCTGTGCATTGGTGACATTTATGAAAGAACCATAACACCTAGGACAATAGTAAACACATTGGATGAAAGAGGACAGCCATGGCTACGTTTTGAGGGTAAAATCATACCTGTAGAGCAAACGCTGCGGACACAGCAGCAGTTTTAAAAAAGATTTTAAGATTATTTTTTTTGCTCCTCTCACTCTAGCAGTTGAGCTGCCTCACTCTAGCCCCAACATTCCGTCCCATACACACCCATTATAAACTCTGAAACGGGTGAAAAAACATCATGAAACTTAAACTGGAACTGAAGAAAAAGTATAATAGATATTGAAAAGATAAATACAAGTTGAATAGTTGAATGTCTTGTCTTCGTTTTAAAGTTTGAATGGTGGCTCTATGTGAACGTATGTTGAAGTAGTAAGAGTTTAAAAATGAGTAAGTTGAATGAGAATTTGAAGGGTCTCCCCATTGAAATACATGGGAAATTTTTGTTGAATAAAGTTGAATAAAATTAAAAATATAAATGTTAAAAATGAGAAAAATAGAAGCACACCATTCCAAAAGAAGAGGAATCTAATGGTGTTTGAATGGTTTTTCTAAGTTGAACGGTTTTGAAGGAGATAGTCGGCGAAAAACGTACGGAATAGGAAAAAATAATAATAACTAGAAAGTGCATTTTCTGAAGAAACTGCAGTGTGAATGCTTGAATCTGAATGTATGGACTGAAATGAATTAATTGCTGAATTTTGAGTTAAAAATTTTGAATGAGATAAAAAAAAACAAAAAAACAACTGAATTTAACCTGAAAACAACAGTGCTGAACTGCTAAAAGCTGACGTTTAACATAGAAGAAGAAGTTGGAAAATAGCTGAAAATGTTTTAAATGTAAATTAGAAAAACCTAAGAAATGAGAAAAGAAAATTTAGAGTCAGAAAACATCTGAATTAATATTAAAAGCTCATATTCTTTGAATCACTGAATGACTAAAATGTGATCCCTCCACTTTGATCCACACCGTTTAAAAAGTTGACATTTCTGAGCTTTGAAAGACACTGTGTTGGAAAGAGAACAACGATGGCGACGTTTTGAGGGTAAAATGATGGCTTTAACACTGTGGACACAGCAGCAGTTGAAAGAGAAGTGCTTAAGATGAATCTTGGTACAGTGGCAGGCAGAGCTCGTTAAGCAGGCAGGTGTGAGCCTGGTTGCTATAGTGACCGCACCCAATGGCTCCATACACACGTACACAGACATGCACCTCACTTTTGCTGCTTAAAATGAACAGAAAAGTCAGGCCGAAACAAATCGTTCCCAAATGAAAAGTAAAAGTCGTATTGACAAAATTCTTTCACCGTGAGTGACAGCAGCTTCTAGTCTACTGAATTCTCAGTTTTCATGCCTGTGGAGTTTATTATATGGACGTGGTGACAGTGGAAAGACACCATGCTCTTCTGATTTTCAAACGAACCTTCTGAGACATTTTAACATTGGAGTCTATGGAAGAGTTGGAGGGAGGAGGCTGTGCATTGGTGACATTTATGAAAGAACCATAACACCTAGGACAATAGTAAACACATTGGATGAAAGAGGACAGCCATGGCTACGTTTTGATGGTAAAATCATACCTGTAGAGCAAACGCTGCGGACACAGCAGCAGTTTTAAAAAATATTTTAAGATTAATTTTTTTGCTCCTCTCACTCTAGCAGTTGAGCTGTCTCACTCTAGCCCCAACATTCCGTCCCATACACACCCATTATAAACTCTGAAACGGGTGAAAAAACATCATGAAACTTAAACTGGAACTGAAGACAAAGTATAATAGATATTGAAAAGATAAATACAAATTGAATAGTTGAATATCTTGTCTTCGTTTTAAAGTTTGAATGGTGGCTCTATGTCAACGTATGTGGAAGTAGTAAGAGTTTAAAAATGAGTGAATTGAATGAGAATTTGAAGGGTCTCCCCATTGAAATACATGGGAAATTTTTGTTGAAAAAAGTTAAATAAAATTAAAAATATAAATGTTAAAAATGAGAAAAATAGAAGCACACCATTCCAAAAGAAGAGGAATCTAATGGTGTTTGAATGGTTTTTCTAAGTTGAACGGTTTTGAAGGAGATAGTCGGCGAAAAACGTACGGAATAGGAAAAAATAATAATAATAAAGATTAGAATAACAATACTGTGAATGCTTTTCAAGCATTCACACTAATAAAGATTAGAAGAACAATACTGTGAATGCTTTTCAAGCATTCACACTAACTAGAAAGTGCATTTTCTGAAGAAACTGCAGTGTGAATGCTTGAATCTGAATGTATGTACTGAAATGAATTAATTGCTGAATTTTGAGTTAAAAATTTTGAATGAGATAAAAATAAAAAAAATAAAAACCTGAATTTAACCTGAAAACAACAGTGCTGAACTGCTAAAAGCTGAAGGTTACACAGAAGAAGAAGTTGGAAAAAAGCTGAAAATGTTTTAATTGTAAATTAGAAAAACCTAAGAAATGAGAAAAGAACATTTAGAGTCAGAAAACATCTGAATGAATATTAAAAGGTCATATTCTTTGAATCACTGAATGACTAAAATGTGATCCCTCCACTTGGACCCACACAGTTTAAAAAGTTTACATCTCTGAGCTTTGAAAGACAAGATGTTGGAAAGAGAACAACGATGGCGACGTTTTGAGGGTAAAATGATGGCTTTAACACTGTGGACACAGCAGCAGTTGAAAGAGAAGTGTTTCAGATGAATCTTGGCAGAGTGAGAGAGAGAGCTCGTTAAGCAGGCAGGTGTGAGCCTGGTTGCTATAGTGACCGCACCCAATGGCTCCATACACACGGACACAGACATGCACCTCACTTTTGCTGCTTAAAATGAACAGAAAAGTCAGGCCGAAACAAATCGTTCCCATATGAAAAGTACAAGTCGTATTGACGAAATTCTTTCACCGTGAGCGACAGCAATGTCTAGTCTACTGAATTCTCAGTTTTCATGCCTGTGGAGTTTATTATATGGACGTGGTGACAGTGGAAAGACACCATGCTCTTCTGATTTTCAAACCAACCTTCTGAGCCATTTTAACATTAGAGTCTATGGAAGAGTTGGAGGGAGGAGGCTGTGCATTGGTGACATTTATGAAAGAACCATAACACCTAGGACAATAGTAAACACATTGGATGAAAGAGGACAGCCATGGCTACGTTTTGAGGGTAAAATCATACCTGTAGAGCAAACGCTGCGGACACAGCAGCAGTTTTAAAAAAGATTTTAAGATTAATTTTTTTGCTCCTCTCACTCTAGCAGTTGAGCTGCCTCACTCTAGCCCCAACATTCCGTCCCATACACACCCATTATAAACTCTGAAACGGGTGAAAAAACATCATGAAACTTAAACTGGAACTGAAGAAAAAGTATAATAGATATTGAAAAGATAAATACAAGTTGAATAGTTGAATGTCTTGTCTTCGTTTTAAAGTTTGAATGGTGGCTCTATGTCAACGTATGTGGAAGTAGTAGGAGTTTAAAAATGAGTAAGTTGAATGAGGATTTGAAGGGTCTCCCCATTGAAATACATTATAAATTTTTGTTGAATAAAGTTGAATAAAATTAAAAATATAAATGTTAAAAATATGAAAAATAGAAGCAGTGTTGTCCAAAAGAATAGGAATCTAACGGTGTTTGAATGGTTTTTCTAAGTTGAACGGTTTTGAAGTTATAGGATTACAAAAAACGTACGGAATAGATAAAATATAATAATAATAACTAGAAAGTGCATTTTCTGAAGAAACTGCAGTGTGAATGCTTGAATCTGAATGTATGCACTGAAATGAATTAATTGCTGAATTTTGAGTTAAAAATATTGAATGAGATTAAAAAAAACCCCAAAAAAACCCGAATTTAACCTGAAAACAAAGGTGCTGAACTGCTAAAAGCTGAACGTTACACAGAAGAAGAAGTTGGAAAAAAGCTGAAAATGTTTTAATTGTAAATTAGAAAACCCTAAGAATTTAGAAGAGAACATTTAGAGTCAGAAAACATCTGAAAGAATATTAAAAGGTCATATTCTTTGAATCACTGAATGACTAAAATGTGATCCCTCCACTTGGACCCACACAGTTTAAAAAGTTTACATCTCTGAGCTTTGAAAGACAAGATGTTGGAAAAAGAACAACAATGGCGACGTTTTGAGGGTAAAATGATGGCTGTGACACTGTGGACACAGCAGCAGTTGAAAGAGAAGTGTTTAAGATAAATCTTGGCAGAGAGAGAGAGAGAGAGAGAGAGAGCTCGTTAAGCAGGCAGGTGTGAGCCTGGTTGCTATAGTGACTGCACCCAATGGCTCCATACACACGGACACAGACATGCACCTCACTTTTGCTGCTTAAAATGAACAGAAAAGTCAGGCCGAAACAAATCGTTCCCAAATGAAAAGTAAAAGTCGTATTGACGAAATTCTTTCACCGTGAGCGACAGCAGCTTCTAGTCTACCAAATTCTCAGTTTTCATGTCTGTGGAGTTTATTATATGGACGTGGTGACAGTGGAAAGACACCATGCTCTTCTGATTTTCAAACGAACCTTCTGAGCCATTTTAACATTAGAGTCTATGGAAGAGTTGGAGGGAGGAGGCTGTGCATTGGTGACATTTATGAAAGAACCGTAACACCTAGTACAATAGTAAACACATTGGATGAAAGAGGACAGCCATGGCTACGTTTTGAGGGTAAAATCATACCTGTAGAGCAAACGCTGCGGACACAGCAGCAGTTTTAAAAAAGATTTTAAGATTAATTTTTTTGCTCCTCTCACTCTAGCAGTTGAACTGTCTCACTCTAGCCCCAACATTCCGTCCCATACACACCCATTATAAACTCTGAAACGGGTGAAAAAACATCATGAAACTTAAACTGGAACTGAAGAAAAAGTATAATAGATATTGAAAAGATAAATACAAGTTGAATAGTTGAATGTCTTGTCTTCGTTTTAAAGTTTGAATGGTGGCTCTATGTCAATGTATGTGGAAGTAGTAAGAGTTTAAAAATGAATAAGTTGAATGAGAATTTGAAGGGTCTCCCCATTGAAATACATGGGAAATTTTGGGAAATTTTTGTTGAATAAAGTTGAATAAAATTAAAAATATAAATGTTAAAAATGAGAAAAATAGAAGCAGTCATGTCCAAAAGAAGAGGAATCTAATGGTGTTTGAATGGTTTTTCTAAGTTGAACGGTTTTGAAGGAGTAGGAGTACAAAAAACGTACGGAATACAGAATAAAATAGAATAAAGATTAGAAGAACAATACTGTGAATGCTTTTCAAGCATTCACACTAATAACTAGAAAGTGCATTTTCTGAAGAAACTGCAGTGTGAATGCTTGAATCTGAATGTATGCACTGAAATGAATTAATTGCTGAATTTTGAGTTAAAAATATTGAATGAGATTAAAAAAAAACAAAAAAAAAACGAATTTAACCTGAAAACAAAGGTGCTGAACTGCTAAAAGCTGAAGGTTACACAGAAGAAGGAGTTGGAAAAAAACTGAAAATGTTTTAAATGTAAATTAGAAAACCCTAAGAAATGAGAAAAGAACATTTAGAGTCAGAAAACATCTGAATGAATATTAAAAGGTCATATTCTTTGAATCACTGAATGACTCAAATGTGATCCCTCCACTTTGATCCACACAGTTTAAAAAGTTTAAATGCCTGAGCTTTGAAAGATACGGTGTTGGAAAGAGAACAATAATGGCGACAATTTGAGGGTAAAATGATGGCTGTAACACTGTGGACACAGCAGCAGTTGAAAGAGAAGTGCTTAAGATGAATCTTGGTACAGTGGCAGGCAGAGCTCGTTAAGCAGGCAGGTGTGAGCCTGGTTGCTATAGTGACCGCACCCAATGGCTCCATACACACGTACACAGACATGCGCCTCACTTTTGCTGCTTAAAATGAACAGAAAAGTCAGGCCGAAACAAATCGCTCCCAAATGAAAAGTAAAAGTCGTATTGACGAAATTCTTTCACCGTGAGCGACAGCAATGTCTAGTCTACCTAATTCTCAGTTTTCATGCCTGTGGAGCTTATTATATGGACGTGGTGACAGTGGAAAGACACCATGCTCTTCTGATTTTCAAACGAACCTTCTGAGCCATTTTAACATTAGAGTCTATGGAAGAGTTGGAGGGAGGAGGCTGTGCATTGGTGACATTTATGAAAGAACCATAACACCTAGGACAATAGTAAACACATTGGATGAAAGAGGACAGCCATGGCTACGTTTTGAGGGTAAAATCATACCTGTAGAGCAAACGCTGCAGACACAGCAGCAGTTTTAAAAAAGATTTTAAGATTAATTTTTTTGCTCCTCTCACTCTAGCAGTTGAGCTGCCTCACTCTAGCCCCAACATTCCGTCCCATACACACCCATTATAAACTCTGAAATGGGTGAAAAAACATCATGAAACTTAAACTGGAACTGAAGAAAAAGTATAATAGATATTGAAAAGATAAATACAAGTTGAATAGTTGAATGTCTTGTCTTCGTTTTAAAGTTTGAATGGTGGCTCTATGTCAATGTATGTGGAAGTAGTAAGAGTTTAAAAATGAGTAAGTTGAATGAGGATTTGAAGGGTCTCCCCATTGAAATACATTATAAATTTTTGTTGAATAAAGTTGAATAAAATTAAAAATATAAATGTTAAAAATATGAAAAATAGAAGCAGTGTTGTACAAAAGAATAGGAATCTAACGGTGTTTGAATGGTTTTTCTAAGTTGAACGGTTTTGAAGTTATAGGATTACAAAAAACGTACGGAATAGATAAAATATAATAATAATAATAACTAGAAAGTGCATTTTCTGAAGAAACTGCAGTGTGAATGCTTGAATCTGAATGTATGCACTGAAATGAATTAATTGCTGAATTTTGAGTTAAAAATATTGAATGAGATAAAAAAAAACCAAAAAAAAAACCCGAATTTAACCTGAAAACAAAGGTGCTGAACTGCTAAAAGCTGAAGGTTACACAGAAGAAGAAGTTGGAAAAAAACTGAAAATGTTTTAAATGTAAATTAGAAAACCCTAAGAAATGAGAAAAGAACATTTAGAGTCAGAAAACATCTGAATGAATTTTAAAAGGTCATATTCTTTGAATCACTGAATGACTCAAATGTGATCCCTCCACTTTGATCCACACAGTTTAAAAAGTTTAAATGCCTGAGCTTTGAAAGATACGGTGTTGGAAAGAGAACAATAATGGCGACAATTTGAGGGTAAAATGATGGCTGTAACACTGTGGACACAGCAGCAGTTGAAAGAGAAGTGCTTAAGATGAATCTTGGTACAGTGGCAGGCAGAGCTCGTTAAGCAGGCAGGTGTGAGCCTGGTTGCTATAGTGACCGCACCCAATGGCTCCATACACACGTACACAGACATGCGCCTCACTTTTGCTGCTTAAAATGAACAGAAAAGTCAGGCCGAAACAAATCGCTCCCAAATGAAAAGTAAAAGTCGTATTGACAAAATTCTTTCACCGTGAGCGACAGCAATGTCTAGTCTACCTAATTCTCAGTTTTCATGCCTGTGGAGCTTATTATATGGACGTGGTGACAGTGGAAAGACACCATGCTCTTCTGATTTTCAAACGAATCTTCTGAGCCATTTTAACATTAGAGTCTATGGAAGAGTTGGAGGGAGGAGGCTGTGCATTGGTGACATTTATGAAAGAACCATAACACCTAGTACAATAGTAAACACATTGGATGAAAGAGGACAGCCATGGCTACGTTTTGAGGGTAAAATCATACCTGTAGAGCAAACGCTGCGGACACAGCAGCAGTTTTAAAAAAGATTTTAAGATTAATTTTTTTGCTCCTCTCACTCTAGCAGTTGAGCTGCCTCACTCTAGCCCCAACATTCCGTCCCATACACACCCATTATAAACTCTGAAACGGGTGAAAAAACATCATGAAACTTAAACTGGAACTGAAGAAAAAGTATAATAGATATTGAAAAGATAAATACAAGTTGAATAGTTGAATGTCTTGTCTTCGTTTTAAAGTTTGAATGGTGGCTCTATGTCAATGTATGTGGAAGTAGTAAGAGTTTAAAAATGAGTAAGTTGAATGAGGATTTGAAGGGTCTCCCCATTGAAATACATTATAAATTTTTGTTGAATAAAGTTGAATAAAATTAAAAATATAAATGTTAAAAATATGAAAAATAGAAGCAGTGTTGTCCAAAAGAATAGGAATCTAACGGTGTTTGAATGGTTTTTCTAAGTTGAACGGTTTTGAAGGAGTAGGCTTACAAAAAACGTACGGAATAGATAAAATATAATAATAATAATAATAAAGATTCGAATAACAATACTGTGAATGCTTTTCAAGCATTCACACTAACTAGAAAGTGCATTTTCTGAAGAAACTGCAGTGTGAATGCTTGAATCTGAATGTATGCACTGAAATGAATTAATTGCTGAATTTTGAGTTAAAAATATTGAATGAGATTAAAAAAAAACCCAAAAAACCCCGAATTTAACCTGAAAACAAAGGTGCTGAACTGCTAAAAGCTGAAGGTTACACAGAAGAAGGAGTTGGAAAAAAACTGAAAATGTTTTAAATGTAAATTAGAAAACCCTAAGAAATGAGAAAAGAACATTTAGAGTCAGAAAACATCTGAAAGAATATTAAAAGGTCATATTCTTTGAATCACTGAATGACTAAAATGTGATCCCTCCACTTGGACCCACACAGTTTAAAAAGTTTACATCTCTGAGCTTTGAAAGACAAGATGTTGGAAAAAGAACAACGATGGCGACGTTTTGAGGGTAAAATGATGGCTGTAACACTGTGGACACAGCAGCAGTTGAAAGAGAAGTGCTTAAGATGAATCTTGGTACAGTGGCAGGCAGAGCTCGTTAAGCAGGCAGGTGTGAGCCTGGTTGCTATAGTGACCGCACCCAATGGCTCCATACACACGTACACAGACATGCGCCTCACTTTTGCTGCTTAAAATGAACAGAAAAGTCAGGCCGAAACAAATCGTTCCCAAATGAAAAGTAAAAGTCGTATTGACAAAATTCTTTCACCGTGAGCGACAGCCATGTCTAGTCTACCAAATTCTCAGTTTTCATGCCTGTGGAGTTTATTATATGGACGTGGTGACAGTGTAAAGACACCATGCTCTTCTGATTTTCAAACGAACCTTCTGAGCCATTTTAACATTAGAGTCTATGGAAGAGTTGGAGGGAGGAGGCTGTGCATTGGTGACATTTATGAAAGAACCATAACACCTAGTACAATAGTAAACACATTGGATGAAAGAGGACAGCCATGGCTACGTTTTGAGGGTAAAATCATACCTGTAGAGCAAACGCTGTGGACACAGCAGCAGTTTTAAAAAAGATTTTAAGATTAATTTTTTTGCTCCTCTCACTCTAGCAGTTGAGCTCTCTCACTCTAGCCCCAACATTCCGTCCCATACACACCCATTATAAACTCTGAAACGGGTGAAAAAACATCATGAAACTTAAACTGGAACTGAAGAAAAAGTATAATAGATATTGAAAAGATAAATACAAGTTGAATAGTTGAATGTCTTGTCTTCGTTTTAAAGTTTGAATGGTGGCTCTATGTCAATGTATGTGGAAGTAGATACAGTTTAAAGAGGAGGAATTTGAATGAGAATTTGAAGGGTCTCCCCATTGAAATACATTATAAATTTTTGTTGAATAAAGTTGAATAAAATAAAAAATATAAATGTTAAAAATGAGAAAAATAGAAGCAGTGTTGTCCAAAAGAATAGGAATCTAACGGTGTTTGAATGGTTTTTCTAAGTTGAACGGTTTTGAAGGAGATAGATTACAAAAAACGTACGGAATACAGAATAATAATAAATAAAATAGAATAAAGATTAGAAGAACAATACTGTGAATGCTTTTCAAGCATTCACACTAATAATAAAGATTCGAATAACAATACTGTGAATGCTTTTCAAGCATTCACACTAACTAGAAAGTGCATTTTCTGAAGAAACTGCAGTGTGAATGCTTGAATCTGAATGTATGCATTGAAATGAAATAATTACTGAATTTAAGTTAAAAATTTTGAATGAGATAAAAAAAAAAACCCGAATTTAACCTGAAAACAAAAGTGCTGAACTGCTAAAAGCTGAAGGTTACACAGAAGAAGAAGTTGGAAAAAAGCTGAAAATGTTTTAATTGTAAATTAGAAAAACCTAAGAAATGAGAAAAGAACATTTAGAGTCAGAAAACATCTGAATGAATATTAAAAGGTCATATTCTTTGAATCACTGAATGACTAAAATGTGATCCCTCCACTTGGACCCACACAGTTTAAAAAGTTTACATCTCTGAGCTTTGAAAGACAAGATGTTGGAAAAAGAACAACGATGGCGACATTTTGAGGGTAAAATGATGGCTTTAACACTGTGGACACAGCAGCAGTTGAAAGAGAAGTGCTTAAGATGAATCTTGGTACAGTGGCAGGCAGAGCTCGTTAAGCAGGCAGGTGTGAGCCTGGTTGCTATAGTGACCGCACCCAATGGCTCCATACACACGGACACAGACATGCACCTCACTTTTGCTGCTTAAAATGAACAGAAAAGTCAGGCCGAAACAAATCGCTCCCAAATGAAAAGTAAAAGTCGTATTGACAAAATTCTTTCACTGTGAGCGACAGCAATGTCTAGTCTACCAAATTCTCAGTTTTCATGTCTGTGGAGTTTATTATATGGACGTGGTGACAGTGGAAAGACACCATGCTCTTCTGATTTTCAAACGAACCTTCTGAGCCATTTTAACATTAGAGTCTATGGAAGAGTTGGAGGGAGGAGGCTGTGCATTGGTGACATTTATGAAAGAACCATAACACCTAGTACAATAGTAAACACATTGGATGAAAGAGGACAGCCATGGCTACGTTTTGAGGGTAAAATCATACCTGTAGAGCAAACGCTGCGGACACAGCAGCAGTTTTAAAAAAGATTTTAAGATTATTTTTTTTGCTCCTCTCACTCTAGCAGTTGAGCTGCCTCACTCTAGCCCCAACATTCCGTCCCATACACACCCATTATAAACTCTGAAACGGGTGAAAAAACATCATGAAACTTAAACTGGAACTGAAGAAAAAGTATAATAGATATTGAAAAGATAAATACAAGTTGAATAGTTGAATGTCTTGTCTTCGTTTTAAAGTTTGAATGGTGGCTCTATGTGAACGTATGTTGAAGTAGTAAGAGTTTAAAAATGAGTAAGTTGAATGAGAATTTGAAGGGTCTCCCCATTGAAATACATGGGAAATTTTTGTTGAATAAAGTTGAATAAAATTAAAAATATAAATGTTAAAAATGAGAAAAATACAAGCAATCATGTCCAAAAGAATAGGAATCTAATGGTGTTTGAATGGTTTTTCTAAGTTGAATGGTTTTGAAGGAGTAGGCTTTCAAAAAACGTACGGAATAGATAATAAAATACTAGAAAGTGCATTTTCTGAAGAAACTGCAGTGTGAATGCTTGAATCTGAATGTATGCACTGAAATGAATTAATTGCTGAATTTTGAGTTAAAAATATTGAATGAGATTAAAAAAAAACCAAAAAAAAAAAAATGAATTTAACCTGAAAACAAAAGTGCTGAACTGCTAAAAGCTGAAGGTTACACAGAAGAAGGAGTTGGAAAAAAACTGAAAATGTTTTAAATGTAAATTAGAAAACCCTAAGAAATGAGAAAAGAACATTTGGAGTCAGAAAACATCTGAATGAATATTAAAAGGTCATATTCTTTGAATCACTGAATGACTCAAATGTGATCCCTCCACTTTGATCCACACAGTTTAAAAAGTTTAAATGCCTGAGCTTTGAAAGATACGGTGTTGGAAAGAGAACAATAATGGCGACAATTTGAGGGTAAAATGATGGCTGTAACACTGTGGACACAGCAGCAGTTGAAAGAGAAGTGCTTAAGATGAATCTTGGCAGAGTGAGAGAGAGAGCTCGTTAAGCAGGCAGGTGTGAGCCTGGTTGCTATAGTGACCGCACCCAATGGCTCCATACACACGTACACAGACATGCGCCTCACTTTTGCTGCTTAAAATGAACAGAAAAGTCAGGCCGAAACAAATCGTTCCCAAATGAAAAGTAAAAGTCGTATTGACAAAATTCTTTCACCGTGAGCGACAGCAGCTTCTAGTCTACCTAATTCTCAGTTTTCATGTCTGTGGAGTTTATTATATGGACGTGGTGACAGTGGAAAGACCCAATGCTCTTCTGATTTTCAAACGAACCTTCTGAGCCATTTTAACATTAGAGTCTATGGAAGAGTTGGAGGGAGGAGGCTGTGCATTGGTGACATTTACGAAAGAACCATAACACCTAGGACAATAGTAAACACATTGGATGAAAGAGGACAGCGATGGCTACGTTTTGAGGGTAAAATCATACCTGTAGAGCAAACGCTGCGGACACAGCAGCAGTTTTAAAAAAGATTTTAAGATTAATTTTTTTGCTCCTCTCACTCTAGCAGTTGAGCTGCCTCACTCTAGCCCCAACATTCCGTCCCATACACACCCATTATAAACTCTGAAACGGGTGAAAAAACATCATGAAACTTAAACTGGAACTGAAGAAAAAGTATAATAGATATTGAAAAGATAAATACAAGTTCAATAGTTGAATGTCTTGTCTTCGTTTTAAAGTTTGAATGGTGGCTCTATGTCAACGTATGTGGAAGTAGTAGGAGTTTAAAAATGAGTAAGTTGAATGAGAATTTGAAGGGTCTCCCCATTGAAATACATGGGAAATTTTTGTTGAATAAAGTTGAATAAAATTAAAAATATAAATGTTAAAAATGAGAAAAGTAGAAGCAGTCATGTCCAAAAGAATAGGAATCTAACGGTGTTTGAATGGTTTTTCTAAGTTGAACGGTTTTGAAGGAGATAGTCGGCGAAAAACGTACGGAATAGGAAAAAATAATAATAAAGATTAGAAGAACAATACTGTGAATGCTTTTCAAGCATTCACACTAATAATAATAAAGATTAGAATAACAATACTGTGAATGCTTTTCAAGCATTCACACTAATAATAAAGATTCGAATAACAATACTGTGAATGCTTTTCAAGCATTCACACTAACTAGAAAGTGCATTTTCTGAAGAAACTGCAGTGTGAATGCTTGAATCTGAATGTATGCATTGAAATGAAATAATTACTGAATTTAAGTTAAAAATTTTGAATGAGATTAAAAAAAAAACCTGAATTTAACCTGAAAACAAAGGTGCTGAACTGCTAAAAGCTGAAGGTTACACAGAAGAAGAAGTTGGAAAAAAGCTGAAAATGTTTTAATTGTAAATTAGAAAAACCTAAGAAATGAGAAAAGAACATTTAGAGTCAGAAAACATCTGAATGAATATTAAAAGGTCATATTCTTTGAATCACTGAATGACTCAAATGTGATCCCTCCACTTTGATCCACACAGTTTAAAAAGTTTAAATGCCTGAGCTTTGAAAGACAAGATGTTGGAAAGAGAACAACGATGGCGACGTTTTGAGGGTAAAATGATGGCTGTAACACTGTGGACACAGCAGCAGTTGAAAGAGAAGTGTTTAAGTTGAATCTTGGCAGAGTGGCAGGCAGAGCTCGTTAAGCAGGCAGGTGTGAGCCTGGTTGCTATAGTGACCGCACCCAATGGCTCCATACACACGCACACAGACATGCACCTCACTTTTGCTGCTTAAAATGAACAGAAAAGTCAGGCCGAAACAAATCGTTCCCAAATGAAAAGTACATGTCGTACTGACAAAATTCTTTCACCGTGAGCGACAGCCATGTCTAGTCTACCTAATTCTCAGTTTTCATGCCTGTGGAGCTTATTATATGGACGTGGTGACAGTGTAAAGACACCATGCTCTTCTGATTTTCAAACGAACCTTCTGAGCCATTTTAACATTAGAGTCTATGGAAGAGTTGGAGGGAGGAGGCTGTGCATTGGTGACATTTATGAAAGAACCATAACACCTAGGATAATAGTAAACACATTGGATGAAAGAGGACAGCCATGGCTACGTTTTGAGGGTAAAATCATACCTGTAGAGCAAACGCTGCGGACACAGCAGCAGTTTTAAAAAAGATTTTAAGATTATTTTTTTTGCTCCTCTCACTCTAGCAGTTGAGCTGCCTCACTCTAGCCCCAACATTCCGTCCCATACACACCCATTATAAACTCTGAAACGGGTGAAAAAACATCATGAAACTTAAACTGGAACTGAAGAAAAAGTATAATAGATATTGAAAAGATAAATACAAGTTGAATAGTTGAATGTCTTGTCTTCGTTTCAAAGTTTGAATGGTGGCTCTATGTCAATGTATGTGGAAGTAGATACAGTTTAAAGAGGAGGAATTTGAATGAGAATTTGAAGGGTCTCTCCATTGAAATACATTATAAATTTTTGTTAAATAAAGTTGAATAAAATTAAAAATATAAATGTTAGAAATGAGAAAAATAGAAGCAGTCATGTCCAAAAGAATAGGAATCTAACGGTGTTTGAATGGTTTTTCTAAGTTGAACGGTTTTGAAGGAGATAGATTACAAAAAACGTACGGAATACAGAATAATAAATAAAATAGAATAAAGATTAGAAGAACAATACTGTGAATGCTTTTCAAGCATTCACACTAATAAAGATTAGAAGAACAATACTGTGAATGCTTTTCAAGCATTCACACTAATAAAGATTCGAATAACAATACTGTGAATGCTTTTCAAGCATTCACACTAATAATAAAGATTAGAATAACAATACTGTGAATGCTTTTCAAGCATTCACACTAATTAAAGAGCTAAAACATCTGTGATATTTGATTCTTGACATGCCACCCCCTCATTGTTGTGAGGCACCTCGGATGAAAAGCTCCATCATTAAATGGCTAAAAATGACCCTGCATCATTTTCCCTTTCATCTACAAAGAGTTACGTCTCTATTGCTGTCCTGTCTACAGCTCCCTTTAAACAAGTCATCCTCATCCTCCCCGTCTCTTCTATTATTCTCAAGGAAGCACACATGTCCACTTATTGATAACTAACACTTTTTTCATATCCACAAACAACAAATAGTAAATCTGTTATTTGTCTGTGATATGCAGAAACCTCAGTACAACTCCAGTGCTGTTTTCCACATGCTGGGCTATGCATTTGTGTATTCCTGTACCCTTTATGTGGGTGCCAGGGGAGGTGGGTGGGAAGGCACATGAGTCTGACCTTTGCTGGCATTAAAAGAAACAGATTAAGCCCAACTTTCATCTGCCTCTTTGTTATCCACACCAACGCTCCCATCCGTGTTCCCCCATGAAATCAATAAAAAATGCTTTGAAGGCCTTTTTTTAAACTGCTGTTGGAGGGGAAACCCCAGAATATTCTTTGGGAACCACTCTGTAAGGTGATCTTACTGTACATCATACAAGTAGCCTTCCACAGAAATGCTAAAGTTCTTCTTCACGTATAGTTAGCTGTAGTTGTAGTCCATATGGAGTACAGAGCGTGACCCTAATATATAACATAGAGCAGTTATCTAAGTGCTTAGATAGTGCTTAGATATCCATGTCCCCCTCTCTCTATAGATAACTGATAACTGATATTTATCAGGAGAGAGAGGGAAAACTTGAGAATAGCCCTCTTTCTACATGCAGCATTTAAAATAAGCAAAGTTATTCAAAAATACTACAGTATACACTGCAACCTATAGCCTTCATGTGGTGTGCCTGGGGGATTCCCAAGTGAGTTTTTGAGAGAGCACCCAGAGCCTTAGTACACATTAAAAACTCAGTATTCAGATAAACTACTTGGTCAGTCCCAAATTTCAGTATTTTGCCGTCTGGATAACTTTGCTCCCAGCAGAACATAGTGGTCAAACCTGGGCCAGCCTGGCACCAGTTACATCAACACGTAGAGGTCGCCTAAGAAAAATAGCGGTCTGGTGGTTTGCATGAACAGGGTGGCCTGGTATGGACTCAAAATTCCCAGCCTTAATTATTGTTTTTGTCTGCCCCTGTGTTTAAACCTGAAGCTTTCATTGTACATGCGCGGAAGCAGGGTATGGTTAGTGAAGGAAAAGTTTTGAAATGAAAAATTAGCATGACATTATTATTTATTTATTCTTTTTTTTTTTTGCATCTTCAAGCAAGGGGGTTGTAAGGAGAAATCATTTATTTAGTTTTTCAACCTCAGTCAAAACAAATGTGAAATAAAGCAATTGTTCAAAATAAAACAACATTATAAAGCCAGAAAACCACATTAAAGGTTAAGTCACTGTCATTATCAGCAGCTATCATGACTTAACTATTTCAGAACACCAGCACAGCTGATGGGAAGCCTAACAACCAAAGGTGGCATCACAAAACTTTTCCAGAGGACAGCTGATTTCTCCTTTTAGTAATAAGCTCGCCAGCTTTGCTTTGCAGTTTCTATTTTTAACTTTTAACTGATCCTTCAACTCTTTGTTTTGGCTGGCAGCGAACACTGAAACATGAAACATGAGAGGGGGAGAAAAAGGGCAGGTGAGGTGGGGGTGCTGCGATGACCTATGAGTAAAACTGAGCACATCAAGAACCACTGATTTCTCCTACCAAACATCAAGGTCTTAAAAGCACATTGTCCTCCCCTCTTCAACACCGACACCCCATGTTCCTCTCTGATGACTGACACACACGTGACTGATGTTTGTTGGCTGGTCAGTGCTACTCCTGTTGAAGGTATAAAGTGTGTTTTTATGGATTCACCTCAGGTATCAACCATCTTGCTTCTTTGACCCTCTCTCTGTTTTGGCCTTCCTGTAGCAGACTTCAGTGACCTGTTTTAAAGCTGTTGCCTGATTTAACAAATGCCTTACGGTTGGGTCAATGATTTGTTGGGCACATTGTTTAGAGGTTTGCCTTTTGGACACCACCACAGTAGATTTTAAACAATCTACTGTGCAGTCTTTCAGCATTAATTCAATTTTAATTAAAAGGAAATTCAACACCTTGAATCTACTTCAGATGTCTGCATGTAATGTATAGAGATACAGTGTTTTGTTTTGTTTTTTGGCTTGGGAAATCTTTTTGTAGCCTAAGCCTGCTTTAAATTTCTCAACAACTTTATCCCTGACCTGTCTGCTGTGTTCTTTGGACTTCATGGTGTTGTTGCTCCCAATATTCTCTTAGACAACCTCTGAGGCCGTCACAGAGCAGCTGTATTTGTACTGACATTAGATTACACACAGGTGCACTCTATTTAGTCATTAGCACTCATCAGGCAATGTCTATGGGCAACTGACTGCACTCAGACCAAAGGGGGCTGAATAATTACGCACACCCCACTTTGCAGTTATTTATTTGAAAAAAAAAAATGTTTGGAATCATGTATGATTTTCGTTCCACTTCTCACTTTGTGTTGGTCTTTCACGTGGAAATCCAATAAAATTGATTCATGTTTGTGGCTGTAATGTGACAAAATGTGGAAAAGTTCAAGGGGGCCGAGTACTTTAGCAAACCACTGTACCTTTGTTCGACACCTAAGTGCTTTCTAACCAACATTCACACTATGATGGATGCATCAGACCTCCTGAGCTACAGCAACCCAAGATACAGTCAGGTATACATATGTGTGCATAGGTGTTTGTGTGGACCAAGCATCCCCATAGAGAACTTGGCTGTCAGGTGAGATGCAGATGAAGTGTGTATGTGTTTTATATGCCTTTACCTGCCCGCTATATTCATAACTTACAACCCCCTTAAATAACCCTTCTTGTTTACTGCACCCAGGACTTTTCACAGACTGTAAAATGTCCAAAATATGAATGTGTTTCAGGCTACTTCCCAAGAAGTGACTCAGAGCTGGCTTTAAGGTGACATAAAACACCTTCTGAACCCCTTTTGGAGGTCTCCAGCTCTATTGAAAGAGTATTTTTGTACAGGTAATTGAGTTTGAGAACCTCTAACATCACCCACAGTCATATCTGTTGAGTTCTGACCAAAAGAATAAGTTTACAGATATAAAGGTGAGGCTCTTTGTACTGCAAAATACTGTAGAAACAACCAGGATAAGTACTTACATCCCAACTATACGGAAAGGGGAACAAATGTTCAAGTTAGTAGAGCTGAAAAACATAATTTATAATGGTAGACGGCATATATGTAGGGATAGTAAGATGGATATTTAAGGCGAATATTCAGAAACTGTCTCTGTGCACAAAATCAAAGCAACTAAAAGCGACCAGTTTGAGCCTAGTAAACATCATTCTTTGCACAACAAGTAATTCCAACATGAATTTGGAGACTTTAATGTCTTGTTTCAACATGACATCACTCCTGTGTATAAAGCCAGATCCTCAAATAAAAGTTTTCCCAGTTCTGTGTGGATGAACCTGACTGGTTGGCCCTCAGCTTTAGGCAGAACTCAAACCTCATCACTCAACGTCTGTGTTAGACCTCACCAACTCTTTCTGAAATAAATGATGGCTGATGAACAAGTTCAGCACCTGGGGGAATGCTGCTTGGACGTCACCATATGTGATCACATTTTTCCAGGTTGTAAAATTGGTAATTTCCAAATCTAAAGAAGCCGAGCATAGAATTTCTCAAATAAGTTCAATGTGAGCTCTTATTTCCGGATTCACCCTGGTGTCTAGATGATGACTTCACTGTTTCTTCTCCTTCTCTGCATACAAAAACATTTCCAATTTTATAAAAGATAACAGAAGAAAGTGCACACACAGCTGAAAAAAATCAAATGAAAAAACTGAAACCCGTACTGTCCATATCAGGGCATGCTGTGACTCCTTCATGCTACATTTTGCTGGCATGGTTTGGATCTACTTGAGGCAGTGGGTCACTCCAAATCAGCACTAATTCTGAAATTTTTTTTTTTTTTTATTCAAGGACGTGTTATACAGTGACTCGCGTTTTTTAATCAGGGCCAAAGCCCCAGCCAACACTTATCTCCAGTCTTAAATTTGACCTTTACCCTGCACCCAGTAGGAGTATCCTTTGTGAACTTTGCTTCACTTTTCATTATTCCTCCCATGAGTATCACATCCAGGAAAGTTCGTCATATTCTTGCCTGTTTTTCGCAATCAGGAAAAAATCAGGGATGCTGTCGCTGCCTAAATGTTGCTTCTGGTAGAGTGTAAATGCCTAAGCTGTGTAACACACTAAACGGGTTCAGTTCAGGCTCACATTACATTCATAACTGAAAAGAAAGCACAGTACACACCCCCACCCCAGTCAAAATAACCAGCATTTGTAGTAACCAGTATAGATGACATCATGGTTGCATAACAGTAGTCAGCACAAAGGGGAAGTTGGTTGTGTAACCATAAATGTTTGTCAGTCCTGCAGCGAATGCAAATATGCTGGTTTATTTCAATGGGATTTGCCCAACACCTAAAAGCTGCTGCGCCTGTTCAAATATCACCGTCACTCCTGTTTGTGGCCAATATGCTGAAAGAATGATTTTCTCTGCGCTTGGTCAATAGCAAATTGGTCTCAATCCCAAGTCGTTGCTCAATAATAATCGGGACCCTGGGTGTTGTAGAAACTGCTCTTTTAATGTGTGCTTATCACTGTAAAGCAGGGCTGTCTAATTTTCTGTCGTGGGCCACATACAGGCCGGACCAGTTTAATTCACTTTGTCGCAACCCACTAAACAGCAAAAAAATCTTATCTGGCACATCACACACAAAAACAATTAACCACCAGATAGTTAGTGTCAGTAGAAAACAAGTATTTATTTTACAGTTAAGGCAAACCAACCAATTACAGGACAAAAATAAACAACCACAGGGAAGCTTTAAGCTTCAGGGTCTCAAAATGTTTTTCAAAAGTGGTTTCATGAAAATCTGTATAACGGTTTTAACTGTGGACAAAACCTCCTGCATCCTCAAACACACTTTATAAGATGAGTCCCAAAGTGATGGAGCGCGAGAACAACTCTAACTACGTTTTATCATAGTGGGTATAAAAGAGAACTATTCCACACATCCTTTGTTTTAAGGTCACATTCATGAAGTAAAGAACTCAGGAAATTATCAACAGTGGACCGAACCACTGCAAGGCCTACAAGGGGGAGTCCATTTACAAACCTTTGCTCTTTTAACCAGTATGAAAAGCAGTGCATGTTATTATTGTATTAGCATCCTCTCTCTTATCCAAATAACTTTGTTACCTTTCCACATAACTGAATGATTTAACCTAATCAAATGGAGACAGAAAAGTTAACTAAAGCACATTTTAAAAAACAAACAAACTTAAACTGACACTGAAAAAATGGTAAAAATCAAAATCTCCTTCCCAGTGTGTCAGAGGGGAGAGGGAATACCGATGTCTGATTTGTTTTTGTAGTTCTTCAGTATTTTTAATGGCAAAACAAAGGACTACAATTTAGTTTATTGCAATAACACGCTTATCTTACTGTCTAAACTGTCTAAACTTCTACCGTTTACATCATATAATGTGACGGTAATAGTTTTATTTATCAAAATGTCAGTCCATATCAGTATATTGATTTATTGCTTTCTTACAGCTCTCCCACATTAGACATCCATTCATACTGTATCTCAACAACAGTTACAGGACATCTTTAGCAGATGCCACAATAAGATGAACAGTTTTGAGTTTTCAGCAGCTCGTTAAATCCCTCAGAGGGATTTCGTTTTACAATATACAAAAAATAAAAACCATTCCAATCTGATTAATATCATCATCATTAAGTAAAAGGCTTTGGTCCAATTTGGTTTATATGACAAACTGAACAATAAGAGGAGGAAAACTAATATTCAGGCACATATCCATCACTGATGGGAGTATAATCTACCATGCTGACCCACTTTCTGGTTTTTGCTTTTCTATTGGCTCACAGCCCAGCAGTTGTCGGGGAGACAGAGTTCACCAGCTGTCATTCACCGGCCTGTTTGCTGGGACACAGTTCAGATTATCCGGTTTATCCCTCGCAATACTTATTTTGAAAGGATGTAAATCTGTCCTCGCAAAGTTTTAGTGTGAAGACTTTGTTTGAGGTTAGCTCCAGGTTAAGGCTGGGATAAAAGGTTAAGACAATTAATGTAAATAATGTAATGTCTACTTAATTTATGAATGCTGTGTGTGTGTGTCTAAAAGAGAGATTTCAAAGGCAGAGGTCCTGTAGGTCTACCACATTAACCCTGCGCTCCGTTTGGCTGTGCACATTCTTTTCCAAATATGTATTTTGAGACCAAAAAAGAATCTTGTTACAAAGTTATATTTAATTATATAATTGTAAAGTTTTGTAAATTTAAAGTCTTAATGCAATTTGCAGTTGATAACAGCAATGACAGCTACACAAACCTGAAGGTTTATCACTAAAGCACACAAAAAGAGTCACCATTCACCCCCTTTGACAGGTTTCTTTTGACATGGCTGCTTTTTCACTTGTTTTTAATCTAATCATAGTACCTATGAATGACTCAAGCAGAAAAAAGGTGCCAAACTCAAAGCATGAACCAGTGAGTTGCTAAAGCACATCATGTGTTTCCATTTCTTTTGCTGAAATGAAAAATGCCAAAGATAACACAATTTGACATAAAAGAGTATTTCTGCAACAACAAGATCATTCCCAAGGTGCTATTAGCTAAAAACCTGGCATGTCTCAGTATGCTTTTCATGTGTGTCCTTAAAAACTGTGAGGAAAGTGGACATGTGCAGGATAAAAGAAGAAGCAGACCTTAAATAATATCTACAGTAGATTAAGAGTGACTGAAAGTCATGTCCTTAAGAAATAGGGAACAGTCCAGTAAAGACCTGATGCAAGAACTGAGAAATGCATCTGGTGCTTCAGTTGATCCATCTACTGTTCGCCAAAGCCTCATCAGTCTCAGTCTCAGTGGATGGGTGGCTTTCAGAAAGCCATAGTTCAGAAAGAGAAAAGGGGAGAAAAGGCTGGGGTATGTTAAATTGCACAAGAACTGGACTGAAACTCAGTGGCAACAGGTCTGATGCAGTGGATGAAACAAAATTAGGAGTTTTTCATTCAAAACATTGTCAATATGGGATGACCACAGTTCAGGGGGATGGGAAGCTCATCTTGTAACCGGAAGGTTGCCGGTTCGATCCCCAGCCATGTCTGTCTTGGTCGTTGTGTTCTTGGGCAAGACACTTCACCTTCCGCCTACTGGTGATGGCCAGAGGGGGCGATGCCACGATATGGCAGCCTCGCTTCTGTCACTCTGCCCCAGGGCAGCTGTGGCTAGAACTGTAGCTTGCCTCCACTAGTGTGTGAATGTGAGAGTGAATGAATAATGGCGTTGTAAAGTGTTATATAAATGCAATCCATTATCATTATTATCAAACATATCATACATGAAGAAGGTCAGGGGAGAGGTACAACAATGAGTGTTTTCAGCCATCTGTAAAACACAGCAGAGGCTCTGTTAAATCAGTCTTGCCTGAGGCGTGTGCTTAAAAGACAATAGCAATGCAACATGAGCGTGCTGTTCTTCTCCTTCAAACATGCAGTGTGCAAGAATCTAAAAAGCAAACAGACAAACAGACAAGTGAGGGCACCTCTGCTATCTGTTGTAAGCCCCTCCCAACAAACTATGTACTACAACCATGCTGATTTCTCACAAAGACACATCTATCCCAGGTGAAAGTCCTCAGCAGACTGTGCAAAAGTCCTATGTGGACTGCTTTTTCTACCATTTTAGTCTCGTTGACCTGATCTGTGATTGCCCCCCCTGTGACTGGCTGATTTTCTAAAGCCTTAAAAAACAAGCTCACTGGAAAGCTTGAAGTACAAGTCTGCTGATATGTGACTGTGGGCTTTTTTCCTGAACTGGATAGGTGAACATGATGGATGAATGGATGGATGGATGGATGGGTACAGCTGATGCCTTGAGGCAATTTGCACACAGTAATCAATATGAACAAATAAAAGGCAGAAGTAAAAAAAGAGACAGTTTAATTTGAGGCAAATTATCCCTTCAGATCTATTGATGTGTGTATTCTCTAATATCTTTTATTAGAATGTCAGTCTTGTTAAAGTCTTATTTGACATGAGAATTACTTTTTCTCCCAAAATGAAACTTAAAGCAGTCAGTAGAGACAATGAAGATATGAATATTGTGCTTTGGCAGTGATGCTCTGTAGATTCATCGATTTTGAGGATTTGGACATAAGTGAAGATCGACTGATTGTAGATATTTTTGCGCTTAATGACAGGATTTAGTGGAGGCATCGCATGACAAGTTGTTTCCTAGTCTTGCAGCAGCCAGACACTTTGATAGGTCAGTGGCAAATATAAATATTTGATCCAGTTATGCAAATCATCTTGGCCCAGGACCAGAATGCAGCTCACATGACTTGTTTTATATCCAGCACACGGAAGGAGCCAAATGAGGCCCCATTCAACTGCAACCATCGCTGCTGAACATCTGCCATCTTGGATCTAATAGAAGCACAGGCCGTATGCATCACCTCCCACTTCGCTCTCTTGACAAAAAATTGGATGCCACGTTGTAAAAATGGAAAATAAGACAAAGCAGGTCAAGGCGAAAAAACAATTTCAGCGTTCTGTGAAATACATTCCTGATTAATCAGAGCACCTGTTGTGTTTGAGGAGAAGTCAGAATGGTAACTGAGGATAATTTCAAAGTAAGCAACACAAAATCAGAGCTAGAAGAGAAAGAGCAAGTGGAAAAGGGAAATCTGAGGTGTAAATGAAGACATAGAGCCAAAGAGCTGCCAAGATCAGAAAGTTCTACATTTACTTTGGTAAGAGCGTGATGAATTTGAGTCCTTTCATTGAGGTCTTAGGGTGAAATCACATCTTTGGAATGAAGTTAGAATTCTTTTTCCTTCTGGGGCAAAGTATCATCCTCCACTCTGAAAGTTATCCTCTCATAACACAACCACATTAAAATGAGAACATCATTATGGACTTCAGATGAAGATTCCTTTTCAAACTAGTGTTTTGATGTCAGCTCCTCAGCTGAAAGCGCTTCGTAATGAAGTGAAGGGGAAAGACAAAGGCAAACAGAGGGAACAGAGTAAACACTGTAACAGGCTTAATCGCGATCCTGATTAGATTCTGTTTTAAGAACAGAGCCAGAGAGGGAATCAAACCATCTGAAAGCAAATGTTGTTTTTGGCAGACGGAACAATGGTTATAGGTTTCCAAAGAGCGGTGAGAGAGGGGACTGTTTATTTCACACAACTTAAAGGAAAAAAGCTCAGATTTTTGTTGTATAGAACCTGAAAAACTTCAGCATTTGTGTTTGCATTTTTGTACAAAGTGTGGTTCTTACTCTTGTAATATTTTGCAGTTATGCTTCATATATTTGCCCACATCATATTTCTGTTTTATGTGTTTTCATTGTGTAATGTTGCATGACTCAAAAGTGAAATATAAAGCAGAAACAACAAAGAAGCATCTGCTCCACTACCCCTGCTTTAAAGCACATGTCATGGTCTCTGAGTCTTGAGCCACTTGTTTACAGTTTCTGTTAGTGTTTGTTTTTGTTTAGTATGTTTGTGAAGTGAATAATGTTCATGTTTTGTTCCTTTTCCATCCTTCTTGAAACGTAGTATTATATTTAACTCCTCTGAGGTTTTGTTTTTGGTAGCGCTTGTGTCATTCTGTTTGCAAACACGATAGCTCGGAAAATTTTGAATTAATTCTGATAAAACTTTTTAGGGGGTTAGAGTGGCGTCATGTTGACAATCAATTCGAACTTGGTTCATGTCCACCAAGGTCAGCTTAGTGATTTATTGGTCAAAAACTGAAACTATGGTTCTTACAAGTGTGTTGTGACATTTATTATGTTAATTTAACCTTTATTTAACCAGGTTAGTTCCACTGAGATCAAAGATCTCTTTGAAACATATGGGAAGTAGCATATAAAGATTTAAAATATCATGTCACCTCTGTGACCTCTGACCTCACCTTCAAGGGCAATAGATTGATCTAAAGGTCAAATTGATAATAATGCTATATAGAACTATTTAAAACTATGTTTTTTACTACCATTGTTTGTACTGATGACATGATAGGGACTAATATATGGGGATTCAAAATATCACCTTACTTTGTGCTCCTGACCTCTTGTTCAAAGTCAAATGAGTTCAAACTCTCATAAAATGTCTTTTAGCTTTAAAACTTTGCTTAAAATTGTGCTGCCTTTGTTTTTATCGGTAGCATTTAGTACATGATACTGGTATATGGGGACTATATAAGAGTCACAATATAGTTTGCATCCAAATATCACTTTTACGTTTCACAGCTGTTGTCCCCAAAGTTGACCCCAAAATGCATTATTTTTTACTGCACTAAAGACATCCTAAAGTAGGTTTAAATAGATCAAAGAAAAGAAAACGAATATATACAAAAATAACGCTTTGTTCCCTTAAAAGTAAATACTGACCTGAGATTGAGCTGGCTTGGCCGAGGTTTGTGCTCATCATCTTTCCTGGTATTGTTCATTATTACCTTCCCAGTGGCCTGTTTGTATTTTGGCTTACTTAAAGTCCGTCATTTTAGCTTTTCCTTGGATTGAGTTTCCATATTTCTTGGTTAGCTGATGTTTAGTATTAAGTTTCTGTTGCTAATCCACTCTGTATTTACAAGTTCTATTTATATCATATTTTGCATTTGGTTCTCAATGGCTAAATTCCTAGTATTATTTGTCTTATTTTCTTTGTTTTGTTACTCTCAGATCATCCTTTAGTTGGTCCCTTTTGAGTTTCCATTCAGTTCCTCCATCTGTTCCATCTTTGTATTTCTGTGTGTCCCTGTCTTGTGCTCCTCTCTTTCCTATGTGTCGAATTAATTCTGTTTCCCCTCATTCTGCTGTTTCGCGCTTCCTGTTTGATTTTGGTCAGGGTTGTGCTCTGTTTAATTTTTTGTGCCTAATATTTCCAGTCACGCCTGTTATCCCCTCATTATCTTATGAGTGCATTCATTGTCTCTGCGTTTGTTATTGCATCATCCTCCATAACTGCATGAACCCCAGCTCTTGATTCTGTATTTCCTGGCGATTTCTTATGTTTTGGTTTCCCTAGCTCCATTCCTGTATTTTGATCTAATCACCAAACCCTGTTTTGTGTTGGACTTCTGCCTCGTGTGCCCTGCATATGAGTCCGCAATAAACAGGTCACACAGCCCACTTATGACAGCAGAAGTGGAGTTATTCATGAGGAACTCATAAAAACTCCAACAGAACCAAAAAGCAACACACTCTGTCATCCAAGTCTCTGTTAGCAATGATTTGGCAACTGATTTAATCTGCCTCATCATCCATCCATCATCACTTTACGCTTTTAGACATTTTGATTCATATAATGCTTGGGTTATGACCTAAAATATATATTGTGAAGTCACAGAATGCTGGAACATTAAGATTTAACCACCTAGATTTAATAAGGTCATTTCAGGTTCAAGTGAATGTCTTTTGAAGAAAAACCCCAAGGCGTCCCTAATATATCACAGTCACAAGATCATAACGCCTCTACTTGTTGCTGCTGCAAGCATGGAGGCATAAAAAAGCCCTCTGTAAAGCTGGATCCACATATTATTCATCAGAGTTAGTGGAAACTGGGAACAACCCCAGATTTCTTTTTAACATTGTAGCCAGGCTGACAATGACTCAGAGCTCTGCTCAGCTTTTTATTCCCTACTAGCGATGACTTAATAACCTTTTCTACAAATAAACTTTAAGAGAAGACAAGTTTTGAGATGAGAGGCTGGCAGCATGCGTTAACTTGATCAACATGTCTTTTAGACTGGAGTGCTCAGTGTTGTTTTAACCTGGATAACCACTTTCACATTAAATCTGATTGATCACTTTCATTAACAGTCCTCTGATTATCTTGATGCCAGTAAGAAAATCACTTCCAATTCTCCCACTGAAAATGCTACGTCCACATGAACAGAATCAACTTCATGAGAATCCTCTGATTAACCTCTGATTCAAAATCTGCAGCACGTCCTCGTGCTTCAGCCTGGTGCCTGACTCTATTTGTAAAATGCATGAAAATGCTGTTGCAAACCAGCTGAGTTTGCTTTGTGATTTGTTTGAAAGGTTTCAGAGCAGAACATAGGCCAGAATCAGCCCTGCTTTAAGTCACCAGAGGTCTTTTGAAGGCCTCGCACAATTTGTCTCTTTATTTGTTCTGCTAGATCTCAGTGTTTCATTTGACAACATTTTATTACAGCAACTGGAGGTTATAATCAGGTTGAAAGGAATGACACTACGCTGCTCGAAGACTAGAGTAGAAGCACAATCATATACACCTTCCTTAAATTAACCCAGCCTAAGCAAAGTTACTGGCTCACAGCAATAGTGAAAACATGGAGGTGAGTTAAGTGCCTAAACCTAACAGGCGCAGATAGATTCCCTCCTGGTTCTCTATCATGGCTTAAAATTGGATTGCATGGGTTTTTGTTTTTTGTTTTTTTGCTTAAATGGAAAAATGACACAAAGTCTTTTTAAGGTAAATTGAGTGTTCATGATCATCATGTGTTCTTCCACAGCATGTCTTTATCCTGTCTTCCTTCTCTCACCCCAACCGGTCGCAGCAGATGGCCCCGCCCCTCCCTGAGCCTGTTCTGCTGGAGGTTTCTTCCTGTTAAAAGGGAGTTTTTCCTTCCCACTGTCGCCAAAGTGCTTGCTCATAGGGGGTCATATGATTGTTGGGTTTTTCCTCTGTATGTATTATTGTAGGGTCAACCTTAAAATATGAAGTGCCTTGAGGTGACTGTTGTTGTGATTTGGCACTATATAAATAAAATTGAATTGAATAGAATAGTTTAGATACTTCTGTTTAACCAAACAGCCAATCACAGGGCTCCAACTTAATGTATTAAGCCTTATAGATACAGTGAAGAAAAACCTGATGGGGTTCCAACTGAGCACAAAACATGGATGAAGAAAAGTGAATACAGTAACTTTGAATGGCACGGTTGAGAGAGTGATCTAAGTGTTGCAGAAGCTACTACCTGGATTTCCCAACACAACCGGGGTTTACTGTGAATTATCCCAAAATATCATCACTGAACAACCCAGCGAGCAATAGCTCTCTGGGGGAAAATGCCTTGTTGATGTCAAAGGTCAGAGGAAAGTGGCCAGACTACGTGACAGCGAGTTCACTGTGCTCAGATGTTCTCCACAGTCAGCAGATCTCAGTTCCAGAGAGCACCTTTGGAATGCGGTGGGACGTGAGGTTCACCTGAGGGATGTGCAGCTGACAAACTGGATGATGTTGTCATGATATTTATTAAAAATCTCTTAAAAAATAAAATATTTCCAGCATCTTGAATCCATGCCATGAAGGATTAAGCCAGCTCTGAAGATGAAAGGTCTACCAAGAAACTCCCATGGTCTAACTAATGACGAATTTATCCCTGATTAATCATGGAACCTGCTGGATTTGAGGGAGAAGACAAACAACAACTGAGGAAAATTTCAAACAAAGTAAGCACAACAAAATCTGAGGAGGACGAATGACCGAGAGGAAAAAGAGGAAAAGAAAAAGGCACATGATGAATGGATGAAAGGAAAACTTGTGCTCAACTCTGGCTCCTATAATTACTGTGGCAGCGACTGATGGTTTTAAATCACTGGAATTAAAATCAGGTTCTCTTTTTTTAGATCTATTTTTTTTAGTAGCGAATAGCTTTGGAAAAATACAAACAATGGCATGAAATCTGACCAGACTTTAGCAATCTCCACTCACAAATGCTCCCACAAAAAAAAATGCTATTTTAAAGCAACTCTAAACAAAAATACTGCTGTTTACATCTGCAGTCACAATTCTGAGGAGGTTTACCGGCAGTCTGAGCTCACAATCAAAGTGTTAAAGCGTGTGTTTACAAGAGTGAAATATCATCTTTCAAGCTGTGTATGGCTGTTTACATCTTAATACTGTGAGCATGAATATCCCTGTTCACAAAAGTCAACAAACACAATAATCGAATCAAAACGGGGGCACAACAGAGCTAAAACACGCTCATCGCCACTGACAACAGCATCATATCTACTCAGTTAAAATTTCCCTAGACAGCCACTAGTAATTTAACACATGATGTTATATATTTAACTTTAATAATTCCACATAGATGTTAAGAAGGTGAAAATTTTGCATTTGTCAGTTAACACTGGGTAAGAGACTGTATTCTAGACACTTTACTGACCTACATCAGGGCAGTATGACGACATGTTTCTGCCTCTATCTAATATGCATATACACAAACCCATTCACACTCATGGTTCAAGCAAAGTGCTGACTTTACTGGGAAACACACACACAGCCCCAACTCATCTGAAGATTCCCAGAAGAGAAGACGCTAACACTGCAATACCAAAATAGGTCAGAGATTCGGGGCAGCGGGGATGAGTAAAGTGTGAGAGCACGACAAGCTGTCAAAAATCAAAAATGGGGACGTGTTTCATCTGGACTTTTTTCTTAGTTACAGGTCATTCTGGGAAAATTATATTTTGACTGTGACTGGATTGTAAAACAAACTGAATTCACTGTCGGGTCTTCAGAGGGTAACTTCAGACAGCCTGGGTGCTATTAGTAATGCACTAATGTTACACTAACCACAGACTGTATATAAAAGATAGACGTAGCCAATTGGGGTGTCCGACACTGGTCAGTGAACTCTTGTATTGATACCTCGGGCAGAGAGTGAAGATTTTGGTGTTTGGAAGTGAGTGACTGAGCACTGCATACTGACAAAGCAGCAGCTAATCAGTTACAATGCATACTCTTCTTTGTTGTCTCGCTTTGACAGGATAACAAAGTAAATAATATGGACAAATATTATGATCATCTGAGGCCATGGACCCATTAGGAACGTGTTTCGTGGGATAGCAGATCAATGGAGATGAAGGACTGTTTTCTCGCAGGCTTCTATACAGTTCTTTTTGTAATTGGAGGGGTCGCCCCCTAGTGGCCATTGGAAGAAATGTTTAGGGTACTTCCAGAACGTTACAACCTCGGAGGCCATGCATCTTTTGTATATGTTTCAGGATACCTACTGAGTGCATTCCTTAGGCCTGCAATTGTTACACTCTTACCAAGATAAACAGCAAAGCAGAAACTTCCAGGTTAGCCAAATTAAAATGAAGAGAAAACTGAGGCCACATGCAACAATAAAATATTGCCTGTAACTGTTTTCCTTTTTTTAAATTTTTTGTTACAGCGATCAAAGTTTGCTTGGTGATACATATGGGTATTACTGTTATCTACTGAAAGACAGGGTTTCCTCTCAACTTCTTCCTTAGTAGGGAAACTCTGAGTTACACCTCTCAAAAAGAGTCGTGTTGAATTATTTCTCCTCTTCTTTACTTGCTTATCTCCGTGTCTATCTCACTCCGCTGCTATGTGTTTCTCTTCTCTCCTGCTTCTTGTCACTGTGAGTTTTTATTTTATCCTCACTTTATCTTCAGTCTCACAGCCCACTACTCAGCCCCCTCACTCCTCTTCCCAGTTTCTGGCATGCACTCTTTGATGTTCTCATTCCTCCATATAAAGCAATGGAAACACTGAGGGTCTCGGGCTGATGATGACACATGCCACTTGTCACTGTGACTGGCTGCATGGGAAAGTGCTCCTCCGGAGAAAACTGAGACACTAACGTTGCTATACCAATATGTTGGCTCCATAGTGTAACTCACAAAGTATACACTAGTAGTTTAAAACGTATGATGTTATCATTCTGCTGCAGAAACAGATCCACAATCCTGACAGCCTGCTGTAAAACAATGCCTTCATGGTTGGATTGCACTAATTTCATTCAGTTTGCAACATGCTGACTGCTGAGAAATACAGACCAAATATTTACTAAGTGAGTTTATGTCCTTATTGCACATTATAATCTGCATCTGTATGGGACAGTACTGAAGAGCAGCCACGTCAACGAGAACCAGCTCAGCACCTTTTGCTGCATTCAAAAAAAATAAAAGCTCTCATTAGCTTTCAGATATGGATCAGATCTCACAGTCCTGATTAAGAGAAGATGCTAAATTCACTCATTAGATACACTGGTTCAACTGCCTGTTAATGCAAATATCTAATCAGCCATTCACATATTAGCTACTCAATGGTCTGCTGGGATTTTCCTGCACAGCCGAGGGAAGCATTTCGCTGGATGTAAATGCCATCTTCACGCTTTTAACTGATAGGAAGGCAACAGAACTCAAACAACCCCCCAGCTACATGTAATGTTCAACATGTCGAACCTTGAAGCAGAAGCATCAGAAGCAGGAAAAACAGGAAAGATTAGACACTAGAACATCGGAAAAGTGTTGAGTCTGATGAGTCTGAATTTCTGCTTTAATAGTTGGGTCACAGGGCCAGAGTTAGTAAACATGAAATCATGCATCTATCCTGTCTTGTGTCAGTGCAGATGTAATGGTGTGGGGGGCATTTTCTTGGCACACTTTGGCCCCATTAGCACCAACTGAGCATTGTTTAAACCTAGTTTTGAGCCTAATCTTAAAAGTAGAGAGGGTGTCTTTCCAGACTGAGAGCTGGTACCACAGAAGAGCGTCCTGAAAGCTGAAGGCGCTGTCTCCTATTCTACTAAAGATTGATCGATCTAATAATCAATAGTATTAAAGGTGTAACATTTGTTCAGTTTAGCCTATTTTTTTAGTGAAACTATAACATCTATTTTACAACTTTTCACAACGTTTAATGCAGGTTAAGAAGCTGAAAGAAGGTATGTGAGACATCTGTGTAGCAAATTTTTAAAAACCACTCTGTCTACAGGAAGGGCAGGGTCTACTTTAATACACTTCATTTCAGCCTTATTTACCTATTTATAATAATTTCTTATATTATTGCTCATTTTTCTGTTTATAGTATAAATAGGTGCTGGTGGAAACTATGCTACTGTTGGGCACAGGAGAGGAAAAAGGTGTGTTCACAGGCAGAAAGGGAGAAAGAAAGTAGCAAAGCGTATGCAAGATTGAAGAAAAGAGGAAGACCACATGTAAAGAAGATGAAGAACATGCAGAGGGTTGGTGTGACAGAAGATGATGCAAGGGATAAGATGAGATGGAGGCAGGTGGTCGACCTCATGGTCTTATTATCTTTTGCTGTCAGTGTTCCAACAGTGGGTTTGTTTCCCTGAAGAGACACAACTGTCCCCCCCTCTTTTGCCTTTCTCTTTGAGTTTTACTATGTTGCCAATTAAGGCAGTTAACCCACACTGACTGCTCTGTCATTTTTCGTAGTCCCGGTGTTTCAACTCAACGGTAAATTTGCTGTTACTAGGCAATTCAGTTTAGAAAACTACAGTAATTATTCTTATTGCAGTTAAGCCCACAATTTGATTAATCCACCACTTTTCCAGCCAGAATCCCATTATTCCACCTGCATAATATTGCTTTTGGCATTCATCTTTACACTGCTGAAAACACTGAGTCACCTTGCTGGCAAAGTCAAACTCTGTGTTTAGTATCCAAGTCTATGTCGCCCGAGCTCGACACCCCAGCTAACTTGAAGGTTGTGTATATCTGATGAGAGTGGAGGAAAAGTAAGAAAATACATTTATTTTCGTGGCCAGAACTTGAGTTATGTTTGAATCACAAATCGGGCTTCTTCTCGCAAATGCAAATTGGTCCTGTTGTGTTACTTAAATAAATCTAGTTAAATTGGTCAATTTTGTAAGATTAACATATTCTAATTCTTTGTCATAACTTCTTGAAGGCATGAATACTTCAGTGCAATTTTTGGCGGTAGAGCAGTGCTCCAACATGGTATCTCACCAGATGAGGAAATAAAAAACATTGGGTTTGGGAGGGGTTTCAGTGGCTAACTACCAGAACTCTTAGCTAGAGGTTTGCTTTTGTTGTAGGGCGTTTATTTACTTTCTCTTTTTGAAATTCTATTTTTTACTTTGTGATTGCTTAGATTTAAGATAAGAGGAGTGTAGGTTAAAATTCACCCTTTGACGACATTAAGCACATGTTGCAAAGTTATCTTGTTCCAATATTTAACAAACTTTTTCACTAGTGGTTTGTTATGGACACAATACCAAGTAAATACAGGGCCAGTGCTGATGCTGATACTTTTAACCTATAAAGGCAGCTGTAGGGAAGAGCAATGTGTCATGCTTTATGAGATGAATCATCATCAATTTGCAGATTTTTATGACCACTAATTGACTTTTTACTTTCCACAATACTGAGTTAGCATAATAAAAAGACACCTTTCAGTTTTTTTATGTATTTTGAAACCAGGAATTTAAACCTCCCTGTCTGTAAAGCACGATAACACAAATGTGTTATCGAGTATAAATAAAACAGATGTGACGGTGAACACAAAAGGCTCAGACCTTTTTCATGTTGTGCGTTTGAGGTGTATTTTGTCATTTTCAAAAAAAAATATTATTGCACACAGTTCAGTGGGCTACAAACTGAACTTAGAGGAACAAAATACTGATGCTATGGCACTATATAGATCCAATATCAATTCCAGTGTTCATATTGATATTATTGATATTTAGATCGATCCGCACACATTTTCATTTATTTCCCACAGTCTACTTTAAAGGATCAGTTGACAAAGAGCGAGCGAGTGAATTCGACAAAGTCGAAAGATGACGGCAGCTCGCGGCCCTTGCTGTCGAGGTGCGGCAATTGTGGCTCAAGAGTTGGGAGTTCGCCTTGTAATCGGAAGGTTGCCGGTTCGGTCCCGGCTCGGACAGTCTCGGTCGTTGTGTCCTTGGGCAAGACACTTCACCCGTTGCCTACTGGTAGTGGTCAGAGGGCCCGGTGGCGCCAGTGTCCGGCAGCCTCGCCTCTGTCAGTGCGCCCCAGGGTGGCTGTGGCTACAATGTAGCTGCCATCACCAGTGGGTGGATGACAGGTTGTGTAAAGCGCTTTGGGGTCCTTAGGGACTAGAAAAGCGCTATACAGACCATTTACCATTTTACTTTTTGGCCACTAAGATAAGTCCTGCAAAAGTGATGACAACAGCTGAGTGCATTTGTTTAGGGTCCTGATGCTGCCGAACTCAGATACTGCTACTGTCCATCGGACAACTCTTAAAGTCAAACAACAAAACAAGCATGACACCCAGCTCGTTCACTGGGACACTATGGCCCTGAACGAGTTGTGCTATTTGGAGAGTCCTGGCAAAGTAGCCACATGTTTCAAGGCAACAGTGTTCAAACATGAGTGCATTTTAAATTATTGTATTTTGTTTTGTGTATTTATTCAGTTTTCACTTTCTATCTTCAACATTTCTTCACTCATAATTGGTTACTTCTGCACACAAATTTAAATTAAATTCATATACAAGAGATAAATTCCAATTTGTTCAGGTAAAAAAATCAGTCTTTCATGTACATACTGTAAAAACATTAATAATGGAGTTCCACAGGGTTCTGCACTAGTACCTATATACTTTTTACTTTAAACATGCATTCCCTGGGAGATATTATTAGGAAAAGAGCATAAATAATAAAAGATTCAAAAATACTTTGATTTTAGGTGGTAAACTGTAAGAAATGAGAAACATAAATGCCTGTATGATTAGAAATGTTCTACTCCTCAGTCCCCAGTAAAGAGAAAAATGGAAAATTAACATGAATTAGCCCTATAATCACTTCAGAAACACATTATATAATTTATTCACGGTGTTTTCGGTTTCTGTAAACTTTACCTGCTGCATAAATGCCAGAAAAATAAATCATGGTGAGAGCGCATTCAGTCCCATCAACTTACGAGGGCAAACCACCTCCATGTGTAAACACACTGGTTTGTTATACTGTACTCTTAGGTAACATAATGAGGACATGATGGAACTGTATGCTGTGTTGACTCTCATATCAAACAAGTCAAACCTGTGTTTGCTTTAAACTTCAAGGAATCAATAGTAAAGGAATGCCAAACGCAAACATAAAAAGTAAACTGCTCAGCACCATTTGTTTGATATTTCATAGGGCAAAAAGAGCCACACTAATACTGTATGTGACATCAGATGGTGATATGCTGCTCCCAAGTGGTCATGGGAAAATTCACTGGGCAGATTTCAAACCAGTGTTTCCTTCTGAAATGGCTGAAAGAAGAATGTTTTAATGCAAAAGCGCCTTATAGTGCTGTGAAAAAATATTCCTTATTTCTTGCTTTTTTACATCTATCATGCCATATGTGACAAATCTGAACTTGTTTAATGATCTAAAACTTTGCCTTTACTCAGGTATCTTTGCCTAATGTTAAAATTTGTTTGATGACCTGAAACAAATATGCAAAAGACTAAGAAATCAAGAAAGGACAAAGACTTTTTCACAGCACTGTGTGTAGTCCACTTTTACCGAGGTAATACATTTAATTTTCCAGCAAAATTAATATCCCAATAACTCTGGCCTGTGTTTAGTTCAAGAGTTTAAAATTAGGTCTCATTTGATAAGTCAGCTGTTGGAGACATTTGCCCTGACATTATTTTTTGTAATTTCTTTCATTTAGTATGTCAAACTCTATGAATATGCAAATTATCCACCTTCTCTCTTCTGATAATTGCTTTTGATTGCCAACCCCACAAAAGTTACCGTGCTTCATTAAGGGTCAATGTCAATCCACAGCCTTGAAGGAAACAACGGCAGGAGAGGAAGGGTTCATAGTTTGAAAACCACAAAATACAGAACATAGAGTGAAAATAGAGTTTGAAGAGAGGAGGCTCCAGCCTGCAAAATGCACAGTCACACAGTTGTGGTGCCAACAAAGCTTGCCCTTTAGTGAACATTTCACATAGACTGTATCGCTCAGAGGGACATTGGGAATGACACCAGCTAACTAATCTTCCAACAGATCAGTCAATGTGGGGATTTATGTTGTTAAAAAAGGGGTGCCCAAAAGCTGGAATGAGTGAGATGCAAATCAAGAAACTCCTAACTTGTATGAGTTACAGCAGGTAGGTATTTGAAGCAATTCAACACATGTGCTAGCTGGATAATTTGGATTAATGATGAGAATACTCATCTCCACTATGTCTCCAGTACTAACGAGGACGAGAGTTGATTATCAAATCAAGAGGATGCATGCATGCTAAGCTTGAGCTGCCTAAAGATAAAAGGGGTTAATCAACTAGCACTCCCTGCACTGCTCATAAGCTGTGTCTTTTGGCTGAATGGGACATAACTAAATTCCTATGTTCACCACAATGTATGCACCTACTAGCACTCGTTCCTAGCAGAGTTTTGGTGGGGAAAAGTGCATTGAGCACACTGGAAATTTGCACCAGTTCTTTCAGGAGTTAGAGAATGGTGAATGGACTGGTTCTTATATAAGGCCTTTCTGCTCTACCTGAGCACTCAAAGCACACGCCCATTCATACAAGCACTTTGTGATACAGTTAAGTGCTTTCTATTTAACATTCATGCTAATGGTGGTGTCAGAGACCATGGCATGCAGACTGGACTGAACCACCAACCTTTTGATCAGCTGATAACCTGCTCTACCTCCTGAGCCGCAACTGTTCCTGTACAGAAGAACTGCAAGAAATGGGCAAAGCATATAGGTAAGGACAGTGGCCGAAGTTTGTTTTAAGTCGACACTCTTCAGTAGTTTTTAAATGGGTTAGCTGTGAGAGGCTCCAATAGTTTAGGCTCATGTTCTTTCCTTACAAAGTCAGCAGTAAAGGTTCTGACCATGATGGAATATTCCAATACAGAAGGCTTTGCCTAAAGAAATGAGCTGCTTAGCTTGCTTTGAGTGGGATGGTCAGACACTTTCACACCTAGAAAAGCAGTAAAAGATGATAAGTGTCCTCGGCTGTTGCCCAGGAAAAAGTTTTGCTCCAACAAGAATTAAGGTAAAATGTTTTGGCTTGGTCTGAAGCATTATAGTCACTGATCAAGCAGTAGGGAATGCTGAGTGGTAAGTTTCTGGATCATAGGAATTGCATGTGGAGATAGCAGAGGAGCAGGCACTGACTGAGTGAGGAAACATGCTTAGTTTGGGTACGGACCCTCTGCGCTGTGACTCTCTGAATCCTTGCAATTAGAGTCTTTTCAAAACACAATAATACTTGGGGCAAAAAATTTAAATATTTGAAAGACACAGCTGATATTTTCTCCCTCATTGGGGTATTAAATGAACCAACAAAGACTGCTGGTGAGTGTGTAATCAGTGAAAGGCCTGTTCTAAAGTACACTGTACTTCAAACTTTGAAGCACATTTAACTTGTCTCTGAAGTGCTGATATGAATGATTGTGTTCTGTACGCGCAATCTTGTCTGTGTGATTGCATTTGAGTAAGACTGTAAGATCCTGCTATATTCTATAGTCTTCCAGCCTTGTTAATCAGTCATGCTTTAAAAAGCCTTTCATAATCTCAGCGAGAGTTAAATATTTGAGCAGAAGTTTTACTTTGTTCTTTTAGATTAACCTTATTGAGCAGAGAGGCTCATGAATGGATCAGCACCTATGGATCTTACTGGGGGTTTTTTTTCCCTGCAGGTAAATTTCCTGCACATCCTGCAGTAATCCTCACAAAGGAAAATTAGGCCCTTGAGTGAACCTCGTCTTGTAGGCTCAGTAATAAAAGTAAGAGGTTAATGCAGAAATGTAACACCACAGTTTTAACTCAGGATTTAAACGGGGTTACTAAGGAGGGAATTTATTAATTCATTTGATATTTTTGGGATTTTTTAGAGTTCGAGAGCGAAGAACACTTGGGTACATGAGGACAGCATTTTTGAAATTCCTGTCATTATATATTATTCTGTGTTTGCAAACACCTAAACATTTGTATTAATAAGAATGTAGTAAGTTCTTCACTGCAAATAATATAATGTATACTAACCAAGGTCTGCTTTCCATGTGTGAATTCAATGCACATTTTTCATTTATTACTAATTATTTTTTCTTGTCTTTGTTTTTCCACAAGTGAGGCCAGTGTCCTTTTCTCCACTACCCCCCACCCCACACACAAACACACACAAACACACACATGAATCTACAACTGACCTCTGAACTTCATGGTTAAGGTCATGGTTAAGGAAAGTGCCCACCTACACCCTCTAGTGGTTGCATCTTTACAGACTTTTTGCAAAAAATATGGGAAATTGTAGAACCTATAGGTTTACTCAAATTATTTAATTAATTAATTTATTTTTTTTCTCTTGGTCTACTGATGCAACTAGATTGTGGCTCTCCATCTGAGCTTTATAAACAATCTTTATTTCTCTTCCACCTTTAATTGGAGATCCAGATTATATACATATAAACAAAGGTTTATGCTATATTAGCCTTCATCTGTTACCAAACACAGCAACAGGAGCACCCTTTAAAACAGATGTTTCCCTGGAGACTAACAACTTGTGCTCATAAACGTACGCAACCATCGGGTGTCAGTGTTGTACAATAAAAAAAATCTCAGTAGTCCCTTAAACTCTTGTCTCTTTAACAATTAAAACAAGAAAAGAACACCTAAATAACAATTGCACAATCAATGTGTTACATAAATGACATTTTAAATAATCAGTCAGGTAAATTATGTTTCCTGAAGTTGTGCGATTTATGTTAAATGCAGGCTGGGTGCTATATATGCATTAAATTTAAAACAAAACAAAAAAAGCAAAAAAGTAAAGGATTTCAAATTCTGAGTTAAAAACTGAACCATTCAGCCAACAAACTTTTAAACATGGCTAACAAAGAGATGAATCATAGACTGATTTTGAATAGAATAGAGCTGCATATTGCAGTTTTGGATCGAAAGGTTTGATTATCTGTGTTCCAGACTCATTAGTTCAGTTTGCAGAAGACCTTAATTCACATGTTACTGGAAGAGAATCACACTGTGTCATGGAGCGCACTCATGAGATTACTGTAATCCCATTTAATGTACTACATTACTTCCTAAAACTGCCGAGTGAACAAAACAAAACCGTGGTGAGTGAAAGCGAGAGGACACGGCCTTGAAGAGGTGAGAACAAAAAAGAGGAGCCATATGTGGGAGGAATGTGAGCGCCATCACAATGTTAAAAGTATTGAACCTCTAATGCAGAAGAACCACAGACCATTTGTTCTTCTGTTCTCCCTTTATGACCACCCGTTTTTGACAGAGATGCTGAAATAGGCCAAAGATGCAAACTGATGAATCAGCCCCCCTAGAGATATGCAATTATAATCTGGCCTCCATATTCAAGCAGATTCTTTCACTTTCTCCTTGAGGCTGACATCTGACACAGCCGTGATAGCACACATACCTTTCAGTTGCCCTGCATGCTGTATGCTGATATTTGACACCTGGACAAACTTACACATACTTAATGGGTGGATTATTCCCAAACGTTGCACGAGTAAAATGTTTAGAAGATAAATTATAAACTTAATGAGCAAATCCGTCAGATCAGAGGCTCCTAATAGCAAAAATGTACACCAGTTCCAGAAAGCCATTAGTCAGGCTCTAATTGGATGTAAACAGCAATTGATATCTGCTGATATTATCCTTGTGTGGGTTTTTTTTTTTCCTTTTCCTTATTACAACTTCAAGTTTAGGCAACTGAGAATGCCAGTGACTCACAGCTCAAAGATGACACATCTCTCCTCTTCATAACCACATGGACTGTTTCACAACACGGCTATTTTCATAAAGCTTTCATTTCCAGGCGGGGATGGATGAATGGTGAGCTTTTTCAGGAGATGCAGATGGGCGCTACCGCCTGCTGAGGTGGAAGGAAAACTCGACAGACAAGTGTCGACGATATTGTTCTACTTTCACTGAAGGCACGTATCTGTGAGGTCAAATGTTTCACGTGTGTCTGTGATACCACTGCAGCTCTGGAGTGAATCTGCTACTTCATATGGGTAATATAGGGACTAAACAACTAAGGAGGCATATGTGTTGTAAAGCAGTCCCACCGCCTGCCTTGTGCCTTCAGTCTTACTCCAACACATTCAGCATGAATCCAGCACTTATTTTTGACACTAAGGTCCGCCAGCAGTGTCCTGTTTCGTGTTTGATGTAAATTAATGCGTGCCCCTTGGTCATCCTCAACAGACTCCTTTCATGACCACACCTTAAAAATACCGCCTTAAAAACCAACCTATTAGACTGATTTATGTAGAAGAATTACATGAAAATGTAAAATTGCTGATCATTGGCCAACTGATGTGCCTTAAAGTGAGTTTTTCATCACTTTAGCTCACCAGCAAGGGTCAGCAGGGCACGCTGCAAAAATAAATAAATAAATAAAAACACAGGTGATGTAAAGAACCAGAACCACTATGTGCTGAATGCATGATACACTAGCCATTTCACTTTGCCATTACTCTGCCACTGTCTCAATGTGAAGCTGATTTCTAACGGATCTGGAGCACTGTGAAGGAGTTAGAGCTGCATGCTCTTCTTCTTTTCATGTTTCTAATTTAATGGCCATGCCTGCAAGATTTACACAAACACTGAGGGTTCCCAGTGCAAACTGTTAGCACATTTAAAAAAAATAAATAAATAAAAAACGAGTCTACATTCGTTAAAGCTTTGACTGCTTTGGTGCTTTTAGCTAAATGTCTATACAAACACTTTTACAGTCACACACTTGCCACATTACATAGCAGCAGGGGGGCACTTCTCAAAATAAAATGTGACCCAACACATTTACCAGAAGGGTCTGTGAGGTAATAAAACGTCTCCTTTTTTGGAGGGTGGGGTGATAAGCTCCTGAACCCCAGTCCTACACCCCACAGCTGGGCTGCTCTGCAGAGTTTCAGTCGCACGGTGTGAGGAGGAGGGGTGGGTGAATCTGCAGGACTCTGCTCACCACGCCTCGGTACGGTGAGTTTGTCAGCCATATTGACTACCTCTTCTCCGGTCGTGGGAGACTAGCGGAGGAGTCTCCCTCCAATGAAGCCTGTATCACTATAGCTACACTCTCAGTACGCACCGTGTCCGGGAACGTGAAACGGTCTATTTTTAATCGCTGTGGATATATAAAGTACTGCTGCCTGCTGGAGGGGGTGACAGTTGGGACACATCCTCGAGCGCAGCTAGGCGTTAGAGGTGAGTTTGACCGTCTTCATCTCTGCCTGTCGTCCTTCTTTTCCTTTAAGCCGTCCATTATGAGAAGGGATTTATTTTCTTCTCTGGGCTGCAGAGCGGCAGCTGTGTCTTTATTTGAACACTCTGGGCCGCTGACGAGCGGCACAACTTATTTTCTAGCGCACTTTGACTGGCAGGTTAAAGGCGGCGTGCCCCCGGTTTGGCTTCACCTCAGTTTCTAACCGGCTTCGTGCACGTTTTAGGACGGGAGGACGGGTGAGTAAGCCCGTGTCGCTTTCCTCTGAAGGGCTCAGTGTCAGTCGGTGTTAGGCAACAGAAGAGGGTAGTCATGGCAATTAGTTGTCATGTCTACTTCGAGATTCAAGCGGAATATATATGTGAGCTTTCACGAGCTCCTCTGAGCGCTTCGATAATGATTTCAACAGCTACCCGGGAGAGCTTGAACGTGCCCGCCTTTGCTGTTGAAATTCAGGCGAGGTCCTGTTCACGTGCTGGAAGGGACTGATGCTCTGGTGGGGAAGAGAAAAAAAGCTCGCAGCGGAAAGAATGTTTCTTGCGCCGTTTGCAACTTTTGTGGTGCTGACAACGCGCCTTTCTTTCTGTAACAATGTCGAAAACAGCCGCTGCTGAAACACGATTAGCACATCGTTCACACTGAACTGTTAGCAGGTGCAGATACGGCATTCGGGGACTCGTGTGTTGCGGTCACCGCACTTTGAGATACTTGCGGTCGATTTAAATTCCGCTTTTTTTTAGCGCTGCCTCCAAGATTATACAGGCGATACTGTAACGTAAAAACAAATAACAACTTCGATTTAAGTCTGACTTTTTTTGTTTATCAGCAAGATGAGGATATGTTAACGTTGGCAACCTTGGCCTTAGTTTATCATTTTCAAGTTTAGGCGCTAAGCTTGAAGCACGCGGACCAGTATGGCTTTTGCACATAAATAACGGTTTTCAATTCAGTCACAGTAGCGCGCGCACACACACACATGCAGGACGCTAGCGGTCCATCTGGCACAAACAGATGCTCTGTCGGCGTCAGGCAAATTACGAGCTGCTGATAGGCACAGCGAGTGAATTTATTGGCCATTATTCCCATCGCTCAAATTCTCCTGTTGCTCTCGAGCCCGCCCACTCGTGGGACCGAATTACAACTCATTTGAGAAGGAGGCTCTCCGCACCATGACATCAGATACCCTTGACTGCTGGTTTTAGATTTCTCTCGGCTGCGCTATTTTTTTTTTTGTAACCTGTTGAATAATCCCACGGCACAAGGCCACAAAAAGAGAATGCTAATGCTTGTCCTGACCACACGTCCATATAGCTGTTAATTCCTGAGAAATGTTGCTGTAAGACCACTTAAATGCAGAAGAAGAAAGCTTTACAGCAGAAGTTATTAATGAAGGCTTGAAAGTACATGCTTACTCATTGGCTAATTAAAGAGACTTGTCATTACGATTAAACTTCGTATTTGTAAATAAACCCTCACTGTATCAAAAATGGTAACCGTGAGATAAATGTAAAGACACTAAAATGGCAATAACAGCAGTATCCCTCCGCTATTTTAAGAAAGAGAATAGGCCCTGGTTTTCTTTATTCTTAAAAAATTTAAACCAACTTGCACCAACCAAAAGAATGTTCATAATAAGACAATTTGCCAGCTGGAAGAATTTAGACAGAGTATTCACACACCAGCTGTCAATGTGAAACTCCTCTACTATGTTATGGCTATGGCTGTGTTCGTACTGAGTGCAGTTTTCCCTTATCAGCCTTGTTAATGAAAATTTAGACTTTTATGGTGTTTTGTTGCTATTTTCATTCTATCGTAGTCTATGTAAGCACTTTAAAAGTTTAGAGACAGTATTTACATTGTCTGTTTACATTTCTTCTGTTAATTATAGATGCCTGTCAAGTCTAGTTACATCTAAAACAAAGGAGAAATGTGCCAGAAACATCTATTATTGTCATTCGGTGCATTGTGAAGGTGCATTCATGCATGGGTAACAAGTTTAAATGGTCAGAGTTGAACCAGGAACATGCTTTGCATTGCAGCTGGAATTTAAGTTTAACACTAAGCAACAAAAGTAATGGTGAATCTTTAACTGTTCAAGTGGAAAAAGAGATCAAAAATATAAAACGCAGTGAGTTATTACTGTTGTTCTACTTTTTTCACAAACATAAGGCTGACAGCTTGCAACATCTTAAGTAATATGCCAGAAATATGCCTTTCTGTCTCATGTATGTTGGTGTAATTTATCACATCAGTTGTTACGTTGGAGCATATGTAGTAGTATCAGCTGGGAACAGGGAGCCAATACTTTAGCTCCAGAGACCTGTCGCAGACTGATGCTATCTAGTTTCTCTCATTTCTCCCTTATTTATTGTGCCTCAATCTCATGTCCTCTCTTTCACTTTCTTTGCCTTTATCTGCTCTGTTTCCTGCACACTTTAAAGCTGGTTTAAGTAACTCAGTGCGTGAAGAATTCTGACACAGAGGTTACGGTTTTGGAGGGATAACAAATGCAAACGTCCTTCATGCACGTCTGTAAATAAAACGGGCTGGTTTCAAATTCAGCCATAGTCATTACACATGCATCTGGAGCTAGTCTTTGTTTTTGGCTGATTAGCGTGGTCTTCTGCGGTTGGCTGTTGAGATTCAGCGTTATACTCCATCCCGTCCCCCAATCCTACCCATTCTCTGCCTCCCATTTCCTCCAACTGAGAGGGGGAAAAAAGTCAGCATGTAAGCTTGGAGCGCTTGGAGGTGATTCCAAAAAAGCTGCTGTTTGTGCCATAAATTTTATTATATTTGAGAAACTCATGAAAATTCACACCTTTTCAGTGGCTTGAAAGGAGTTTGTGTTAGCTCAGTTAGTTTCAGAGGTCACACCTGGGACAAGCCATTTGCGTTTTATCACAAAGTCTCCCCTCCTGACATTCACAGAGGGGTCAATTGGCTCTTTGGTGGTTTAAGTAAAGCTTTGTTTTCTAAGCAGTTGGTGCCGATTCCTGCTGTTGTAACAGCTGCTCAAAGTTATGAGTGTGTCAGCCCTGGCACTTAACAGCAGGACATTTTGTGGCTTCTGCAAACACACATGTAATGACAGAGATTTACCGTTGCAAGTATTTCACAGCAACAGTCGCCCTTTGTTTTTTATGTTTAAGCTATCACTATGTAAATTAACAGAATAAAGGAAACCGGTGATGTTGTCAAGAACTGTTGAAAATAATTGAACGAGATCCAGCTCCACATTTCTGAATGGGGTTTCATTACCTTCCCCCTCCCCCCACCACCACTTATTTTATTTTATTGCCATTTTTAAATGGCAAAGAAAGTCAGAACAGTATTTCCCAATATGAATCACAGCCCAACTTAACATGATTAAATGGCAAAGGAGGGACAAGTAACAGAGGTCTGTAAAGGCGACTGGAAAATCTATAAAAGTCTGTAAATTTTTTTGATATTAAGTTAGGGCTGTGCGATCTGACCAAAATCTCATATCCCAATATAAGAATTCTATCGTCCGATAACGATATAAATCACAAAAATGTAACATTTTCTGTAAATTATGTGAATCTCAGGCAGCTCGACTTGCGTGAAGTGTTTCCAGCTGGAGTCGTGTTTTAACCTATGCATGAAAATACATTTTTAGACATAGTAACGGCCGCCGTTTTCTTTATTACACGGCGTGCTGCGGGGAAAAGCCTGTTCTAACGTTTGAGTCTAAGGTTTATTTTTTAGCACCTGGCGGCTCTTTTTTGCTTCTAATCCGTAAATAATCTGCTCTTTCACGTGATTCATGTGAAAAATCTCAACAGGATCTTGAGCTTTATTGTGAAAGGTTTATGTGGAACATAAACAAGCGGACACGCGATGCTGTTACCGTCGTTGTTGCTAACGACAACGCATAAAAACAGGCGCTTGTCCGTCCCTAGTGTGGTTATATTAAATATAAGAGAAAGAGAGAACTTTAAGAAATTAATAAAAACTACAGTGACCATCAAAACCATGAAAAAATAAATATTGCCGTAAACAGTTTATTTTGCGACACCACGAAACAAACGATAGCGTAATATGAAATGATAGACGTTTTTATATCGTCATCCGATATATATCTTTATATCAAACAGCCCTATTAACAGTGTTGATATCAACTGGGAAAACGAGAGAGATGAAAGAAAGCAATGTTCACATTGAGAGAGGTTTCTTTTTGCATGAATGGGGACCTGAAAGCTATATCTTTTTTTAAGTGACCCTGTGGTTTCACTAAATATATTACATCACTTTTTTCTAAGCCTGTCTACACAGTGCAGACCTGTGTGTGCTGTGGGTTATTTCTTTTTTGAACGACTGGCTTTATACTGTTTCACAGAACACAGACGTAAAACCACTTCAACTCTCTTAGCATTCAGTGTCTTCACCTATCTGCTGGCTGCAGGTATATGGGTCAAGTGAAGCTTTGAATTCTTACCGACTTTCTCTCTCTCTCTCTCTCTTTCTTCTTCCATCAATTCACTGTTGTAGTCCTTCCTCACTGTCTCTCACCCTCGATGTGAAATAGAAAGACACAGAGCAAGCAGAAGGTGTTACAGGGTTGGAAGAAAATTGCACAAGGTGACTCAGCTGATAAACTCATCCCAGGCTTTAGATTTTGCAGTCTACCTGCTTTAAATTTAAGTTTTCCAGCCAAGGGACTTATGCTGATAATGGTTCAGTTTCTTCTGGTTCAGTCTAGCTGTTATTAAATTGTGGATGAAGTTATTTTAGATCTATGAGACACTTTCTCATCTTTCCTACCTACAGCTGAAAATGGTTTCAACAATGAATTTGTTGCATTGATTGTAATAGGGCTTCCAGTGAAAAAGCTGTTAAGGCCAGCAGGAGCGATGGAACTGTCTGAGTTATTTATGCATTTGTGGTGCTGATACTGATATCTGTTTTTAGGGTGCTTAAAAAAATCCAACATCAATACAAATTGGTCAGTATTTATATATCAGTGCTTCCCACCACAAGTAGAGCTCTGTTGGATCTGGTTTGCACTGTATGTTAACAGCTGTCAGAGTTTGTTTGGTAGATAATTAATCTCACTGTTATTTAGAAAGTTCAGTTGCTGCTAGCCTGCTATCACCTGTACTTTCTATCTTGTGATTTCCATAGCTCTCTAGTTAAGTGGCTGTTCTGGTGTTAGTTTGTGCATATACACTACTTGCATATAGATAATTCATAGGTCCAATAAATATATAATTTCAGCATATCTGGTATGCTTAAGAACCAATATTGGAAGTAAGTAACATTTATTAAGAGCTTTACACAAAAAAAAGTAAAATTAAAAACATTAAGTGCCATAATAGCCAATAAAAAGATAAAATAAGACACAATTAAGAAAAAGATTTCTAAAAGACAAACAAATGAATAATAATAATAATAATAATAATAATAATAATAATAATAATCCAATAAAATCAACACAAAGCCTGTTTTATTAAAAGTTTTTACTGCTTTTTAAAAGCACCCACAGAGTCAACTAGACGTAGTTGTGGCGGTAGACTCTTCCATTGCCTCGGTCCCACAGACTTAAAGGCTCATTCTCCCCAGTCTTTAGTTGTGTACAGCAAACAACTAACAGATTCTGAACCCGAGAAGATGGTGAGGAGCAGTGTATATAATCTGGACCTTGGCCGTGACTTATTTCGTATGTTATTACAAGGATTTTAAAATGAATCGTAAACCTGTTGGGAGCCAGTGTAAAGAGTATGAATGCTAGTGATGTGGACTTGCTTTCTAGAAGATGTTACTAGCCTGGCCGCAGCATTTTGTATTGCTTGGAAGTGTGAAAGTAAAACTTTGTCCAAGCTGGTAAGCAGGCCATTACAGTAATCTAAATGAAAAAACAAAAACGATAAACATTATTTTCCATTTCAACTAAGGAGAACATAAGTCACAGTTTAGAAATGTTCTTTAAATGAAAGAAACAGGAATCGAGACAAAGATTTTATATGCAAGTCGAACCCCAAAGAAGAATCAAATATTACACTAAGATTCTGAATGCTGGACTTAGCCGTTGAACAAAAAACGTACGAGTCTGACTCATTTTAGGTTATAGTTCACAAGGAGCTATAATTATGGTCTCAGCATTGTTGGTGTTCAAAGCAAGGTAATTGCTAGCAAGCTTATACTAATCTGGGTTAAATAAGATGGACTAGGGTGGATAAAGCTGAATGTCATTGGCATCGAAATGATACGAAACGTAATTAAAAGATTTTAGATTTCCACATAATGACTGCGAGCTACACTAGAGTTTCCTCTGACTCCACCCTGCCTAACCATAGTTCACCATCTTTCAGTTCCTATCCCAAAAGTGGTAGAGATATATCCCGGACAGGCAAGTGTACTCAGTTACATGTCCTATAGATAGTGCAGTATTGTAGATAATGGAGATCAACATTCTCTTCTGGAGAAATTATGAAATGACACAATTTCTTAATTACAAAAGATTTTTATCGGCACAAACTGGAAACCCTGATGTATCTTTGATGGGCAAATATCAGCTGATATCAGGAAACCAATGTACACTACCAGTCAAAAGTTTGGACACACCTTCTTATATAATGATTTTCCTTTATTTTATTTACATTGTAGATTCTCACTGAAGGCATCAAAACTATGAATGAACACGTACGGAATAATGCAGTAAACAAAAAAAGAGTGAAACAACTCAAAACATGTTTTATAATTTAGATTATTCAAAATAGCCACCCTTTGCTTTGATCACTGCTTTGCACATTTTTGGCATTCTCTTGATGACCTTCATGAGGTCGTCACCTGAAATAGTTTTCAACACTCTTGAAGGAGTTCGCAGGGATGCTGAGCACTGGTTGGACTTTTTGCCTTCACTCTGCGGTCCATCTCATCCCAAACCATCTTGACTGGGTCAGGTGACTGTGGAGGTCAGGATATCTGGTGCAGAAATCCATCACTCTCCTTCTTGATCAAATAACCTTTGCACAGCCTGGAGATGTGTTTGACATCTTTGTCCTGTTGAAAAATAAATGTTGGTCCAACTAAATGCAAACTGGATGGGATTGCATGTCGCTGCTGGATGCTGGGGTAGCCATGCTGGTTCCATGTGATATCAATTGTGAATAAATCCCCAACAGTGTCACCAGTAATGCACCCTCACCATTACACCTCCTCCTCTATGCTTCACGGTGACTATCTAAAAGACACGGTGGGTCGAACCAAAACTCTCAAATTTGGACTCATCAGACCAAAGATTTTCATCAGATGTCCATTCCTTGGGTCTTTTGGTCCAAACAAACTCTTCTGATTGTTGCTTTTCCTTAGTAGTGGTTTCTTAGCAGCTATCTGACCATACAGTAAAGGTCTGATTCACACCAGTCTCCTCTGAACAGTTGATGTAGAGATGCTACTGGAACTCTGTGTGACATTTATCTGGGCTCTACTCTGAGGTGCTGGAAACTTGTGTTTTCTGAGTCTGGTGACTCGGATGGATTTATCCTCAGCAGCAGAGGTGACTCTTGGTCGTCCTTTCTTGGGGCAATCTTCATGTGAGCCAGTTTCGCCATAGTATTTGATGGTTTTTGCGACTGCACTTGGGGACACATTCAACGTTTTAGCAATTGTCTGGACTGACTGACCTTCAGTTCTTAAAGTCATGATGGACTGTTGTGTCTATTTACTTATGAAATCTAAAATTTGTCAAACAGGGTTGTCAGCTGTGTACAAACCCGACTTCTGCACAATGCAATTGATGATCCCAACCCCATTAAGAAGGCAAGAAATTACGCAAATAAACTCTGACATGGCACACCTGTGAAGTGAAACCATTTCAGGCGACTACATCATGAAGCTCACTGAGAGCACATTCAGAGTTTACAGTGCTGTCATCATGGCAAAGGGTGGCTACTTTCAGGAATCTAAAATATAAGACAGAGTGATTTATCTTTTTTTTTTCTTTGCTGCATAATTCCATATATCTTTCTTCATATATTTGATGTCTTCGGTATGTATCTACAATGTAGAAAGTAGTAAAAATAAAGAAAAACCATTAAATGGGAAGGTGTGTCCAAACGTTTGAGTGGCAATTTATCTGTGAGCCTCAGTTAGCCACACAGACTTAGTGACTGACCAGCAAACCCACACATTGACCTCCTGTGACTAAAGATAAAATGTATATTTCCTGACCAGCTGGCGATTGATTGAATTTTATTTTATTTTAATGTTTTCAATGTTGAAATCTGTTGCAAAGATGGTGTCACTAGCAGACTTGTGCGGTCACTCCGTTTGTATCGATGACACCAACTTACAACTTACATGCAGACCATATCATCATCATTTCCTCTCTGACCTTTAATGAAACTTGAAAATGTGCAACGCAAACTGGAAATGGAACATTTGCCTTCAAAGTAAAAGTTGCAGTGGTAAGGTGCAACTTTTACTTTAAAGCTGGTAAGCAGATACAATTACCAGCTAGTTTCCATTTGGGATTTTGTGATACCGGGGGTCACCGACCTGTCTCTAGGCCTGCGTAATTGGGGTTTAAGGAGTCAATGTCAATGCTATCAATCACTTGCCAAACGTGGAATACTGAATTTTTCCTCAGGACTGAAAATGCCAGATTTTCACTTGGTGGCTTCTAGCATTGTGACTGAGCCTTTGTACTGGATGCTCTTTCAGTCTATTTACCTGCTAGAAGATGACCTCACTCAGCAGTATTGTGTGATAGAAACCTGAAACTGGTCCTGTCGGAATAGAGCTTTTTTGTGATATGAAACTTTGGCTTGGGGGTGCGTTCAGTTGCTGTCACAACTGTCAGTAATAGTATTGTCCTAGTTGTCAAAGGAGCTTGCAAAGAAAAGCGTCTGGACTTCTTTAAGTTGCTTGAAGACGTTTCACCTCTCATCCGAGAAGCTTCTTCAGTTCTAAGGTCAAATGGTGGAGAGTCCCAGATATAAACCTAGTGGGAGTGACCCCCCACAGAGGGACAAAAGGACCCCCTGATGATCCTCTAATCCACTGAGCCACGGTGTGAAACTGGGCGTGGGTCCCAATCAGCCAGAGTTTCGGGTGTGTTCATTGTGAAACCTGGCCCCACCTTATCATGCGAATTCCTGAGGTCAGATGGCCCAGGATGTGAGTGGGCGTTAAGGCGTCTGGGAAGGGATCTCAAAACTGGATTATAGATGGCAGAGAGTTGGTGTCGTAAACCCCCGCCTCTGTTCAAAGATGGTCGCTCACAGTGGACATAGATGCTTCTTTCACTCCTCTTTCAAACCATCTGTCCTCTCTGTCCAAAATGTGAACATTGGCATCCTCGAAAGAGTGTCCTTTATCCTTAAGATGCAGATGGACTGCTGAGTCTTGTCCTGTGGAGGTGGCTCTTCTGTGTTGTGCCATGCGCTTGTGAAGTGGCTGTTTGGTCTCTCCGATGTAGAGGTCTGAGCATTCCTCGCTGCACTGTACAGCATACACCACATTGTTAAGTCTGTGTTTTGGCGTTTTGTCTTTCGGGTGAATCAGTTTCTGTCTGAGCGTGTTGCTGGGTCTGAAATACACTGGGATGTCATGCTTGGAGAAAACTCTCCTGAGTTTCTCTGATACACCGGCTACATAGGGGATGACAATGTTGTTGCGTCTGTCCTCCCTCGCTGGTGTCTGATCTTCTTTTCTGTGCCTCTTTGCTGACTTTAAGAACGCCCATTTAGGATAGCCGCACGTTTTGAGTGCTTCCTTTACATGTGTGACACACATGTAAAGGAAGCACTCAAAACGTGCGGACAGAGAGGACAGATGGTTTGAAAGAGGAGTGAAAGAAGCCATCTATGTCCACTGTGAGCGACCATCTTTGAACAGAGGCGGGGGTTTACGACACCAACTCTCTGCCATCTATAATCCAGTTTTGAGATCCCTTCCCAGACGCCTTAACACCCACTCACATCCTGGGCCATCTGACCTCAGGAATTCGCATGATAAGGTGGGGCCAGGTTTCACAATGAACACACCCGAAACTCTGGCTGATTGGGACCCACGCCCAGTTTCCCACCTTGGCTCAGGCGATTAGAGGATCATCAGGGGGTCCTTTTGTCCCTCTGTGGGGGGTCACTCCCACTAGGTTTATATCTGGGACTCTCCACCATTTGACCTTAGAACTGAAGAAGCTTCTCGGATGAGAGGTGAAACGTCTTCAAGCAACTTAAAGAAGTCCAGACGCTTTTCTTTGCAAGCTCCTTTGACTACGATGACCTGGATGACTGAGAACCTTCACAGACATATTGTCCTAGTTGATGTGGTCAAACTACAGCTGCTGCTACTGCTGACAGTACAATCAATCTTTAGTAGTCTTAAATATGTTCCTGCCCTCTGAAGGTGCCAGTGTTTCAAACAGTAATATTAGTTTTGCTCACTCTTCTTCTAGAATAATGATTTAAAACATGATTCTGTCCTACATCTTCCTATTTTAACAAGTACTATTTCAAGCGGTAGTCTAGAGGTCACTCGTATTACAATCTTGGCTTAGTTGAGATGCTTCTGCACCTGAAGAAAGAAGCTCATCTGGCTTCCAAAGCTCTCTTTGAACGAAAATGTATTCTGAGCCAGGTAGACCTTTAGGATTTGGGCCTCATAAGACGCTGATGTGATTATGGAAGGCTTGACTGAGACTGAGCAGTGCATTGATTTGCAGGTCATGTTGTACAGTTTTCTGACACATCAAAGGGACTTTTTAAAAGTGAGAATTTGTAAATTTACAATGCTCTCAGATGTGACTATAAAATTTCAGTTTGCCTCAAGACTATTCAAATATGTAGAAATCCTTCTGCCAGCCTTCTAATAGGATGGAAATATGTAGGGCAGTTATTGACCACATTAAATGGATCTGCAGTGACTTCTGTAAAGTATTTAACTGAGGTTAGTTAGCAGTTCAATGTAGTTGTCCAAGTTAATTATTCTTTAAATAATTTTTACTGTTTTTTCTGTTCAATAGCCTAATCCTTTAAATGTGATTATTGTAAAGAATGTTTTATGCAGAGACATGTAAATTCTTGGCTGAAGTCCTCAAAATAATTTTCTTTTAGTCTTGGAGGCGTAGGTTTGTTTAAATTCACTCACTAATAGTTAGACAAACAAAGCATAGCAGAGGCTGACTGCACTGATAAGTCAATTTGAGAACACACACTTTGAAACCAATTTCTTTTAGATCTAAACACCATCTTTATGACATACTGAATGTTTTATTTGTCCCAGTTTACAAACCAAACCTAGTTTCCATCATTATTTCGAAAATAAAAACAAAATGAAGAACTCTTCCATAATTCTTCTTGGATGGCTTCTTGTGGTCATATTAATTAGTGTAAACCTTTCCAGTAACTCTGAGATATTTAGAGAACCAAAATCTTTCACTTTGTTTTTCTTGTCAGACCGAGCCTAAGCCTGTGTCTGAGCCTGGTTTAATGCTATGTGCTGACACTTGTGGAAGGTCTATTTCTAGCCCCACACATCACAAAGATCTGGCACCTACGGGACACCTACTAACTGCTCTCCTTACATTCTAATCATTTTAGGTAACAAGATGTACTAGATAAACCCACACTGTCCAGAGAACATAACATTTCTCAGTAAGCAAGTTATGATTTGTCATAGAGATCATGCAAAGGGCTTTGTAAACCCCCACCACCCCCACCCGTTTTGTCCCCACTTACTGGTTTGTTTCTGTTTCTTCTTTCTTTCCCTGATTTTCTCTATAACTAACCACTGTCCTCTACCTACTCTATGGTTCTCATTTGTTTTTTATGCTGAGTTTAGGACTGCTCCTCTGTTACAGCTTCATCTGAACACTGAGGAATTCTGCTGTAGTCAAAGGATCTCAGTAACATCTGTGTGTGTACAGTATGGTTGTTTGCTAAGTGTTGCTAGTTTAGTTTGTCCCTTTTTCATAACGTACTTGCAGTAAAACATGAAGTTAATAGTGGTTCAGTGATTTTTGTGACGTAATCTTATATCAAATGGCCAGTTTGTCCTGTTTTGACAGTGTGACCATGTCAGCAGTGTTCTGTTTGGAAAGGTTTGCATTTCCCCTTATTCCTTATTAACCTGCAGCAACTGATAAATCTGTTTTGTCAGGGCTATTTTCAGTCAGCGCACACATGGTTTAGAAAGAGATGTACGTAAAGGATTATTGAAGAGGCCTAATCCCACCTTTACAGGTAATATAACAGTTCAGTCACACAGTTATATTGTGTGACTGACTGCGGTGTAATGAAACATCACATAGTCAGACACACAAAGTAAATATGTTACAATAAAGAATTGTAACATCAGATTAAACAGTAACAGATTGTTTGATAAATGGTAAATGGCCTGCATTTGTATAGCGCTTTTCTAGTCCATAGGACCCCAAAGCGCTTTACACTACATTCAGTCATTCACCCATTCACACACACATTCACACACTGGCGATGGCAAGCTACGTTGTAGCCACAGCTGCCCTGGGGCGCACTGACAGAGGCGATAGACTGTTAGACAACTATGTGCTATATAGTTGTCCAGATAACAGTTCAAATCAATATATAGGTCGTTAGGAAACTCCAGTGAAGACCGATCTGTACACAAGGTCTAAGTTTTAAAGTGGGGAAAAATAAATATGTGCAGTAGTGCATGCAGCACCGTAGCAGCAGAGATGGTAGTGAACTGACTACAGCTTGTTCGTCTGCAACGAAGTTTCCTAACCAGTAGGAATTCAGAGGAACACGGTGGTGTGGAAAGTAGCACTGATGCCTTACAGCAAGAAGGTTCTGGGTTTGAATCCAGAATTCAGTCTGGGCCTTTCTGTTGATACAGCCGTGCAGCACGTTACACTTAACTGATGACAGGATTTCTCATTCGGCAGCTTCCTCATAGCTCTCACACATCCTTGCTAAGAGGAGTTTACATGCCTGAGCATAATGAAAAGCACCTTGCGTACATCCAGGAAACTCACTTCAGTTGCTGACTTTTAGAGAGCAAAAAAATTCTTGAGTTGGAGAAAACCCCGTAGGAACAAGGAGCACATGCACACCCCACACAGAAAGGCCACCCTCAGAAGCCTGGGTATCTGAACCCAGAACTCTGTTGCTGCAAGGTGGCAGTACTAGACCCGTGTATTGGTCGGGCTCTAGCATTGAGTGTGTGTCAGCAGTGTTTTTGTAGCCGCAGTATTAAAAATGACTAGGTATGTACATTTATAGTGAGGAGATGTGAATTCAGTTAGTTTATGTATGCACAGTGTGACTAAAATGTGGGAGGTTTATCTGTTACAGCAGATGCTGTGAAATCATCCATCCATCCGTTTATCCATCGTCTTCCACCTATCTAATTCAGGGTCGTGGGGGAGCTGGAGTCTATCCCAGCTGTCACAGGGCTGTGAAGTGTATATTAGAAAAATTACCACGTAAGGAAGTGGTTGGTATAGTGAAAGGAAACGCAGTGCAAACTGTTGTCAGCATGAACCCAATCAGCAGATCCTTTGTTTTTATCTTTCTGTTTTCTAATCATAGCACTGTTCTGTCTTCAGCACAAATGTATAATTGTACTATAAGAGAACCAAGAAATATAGAAGAAACACACTACAGCAGAGCCCTGGGGCTACGTCTACCTTATGTTGTTTTTTTCTCTTATTTGTTGACATTTGCTTTCATTGTTGCTTTGTGTCTCAGGCGCTGGTGCCCCGGAGTGAGGCAGGAAGACGGAGGACGACTTCTTTCTGTTTCATCAGCAGCAGGGGACAGGAGAGCGGAGAAAGATGCCCAAACCGGTTAGTACCTACATCAGGAATGAATGGTTCACTTACTAGAGTCATGTCATAGTTACTCCCTGTATTGCTATTCTTAAGTCCTGCAAGGTTTTCCCAATCATCAGATTGCAGGGTTTTGGGGGAGTTGTTGCATCGATTTAGGTTTGTATCTTTTTTTTTATTTTTATTTTTTTATTCTGTGCTATGGGCAAAGCAAGGATCTAATTGCTCATGTCAGCAGCATGTAAGGTTCCTGAAGGTTTGGATTTGCATTTTGCAAATGATTATAAAAGAAATGAATGACTTGAGGATGTTAGAAGATGGTAGCCCATTCAGTTAGCTCTAAATTTGCCCAGCTAATGCATTTGCTGGACAGTGGGTTTGTCTGGGTTGTTTCACACTTATGCACACTTCTGATTTCTGGGGCTAGAATAAAGACAATGCAAAATTTAGGTTTCCTGTATATGTGAACAACCTTGAAGTTTCAGGGGCTTTCACACATAAACACCAATTAGTTTGTTTGTTTTTATCACAGTGAGTCAATTTGTCTCTTACAAATATAACATTCAAGAAGATATTAACCACACAACCTGAGGATCATCATTTTATGTACAGTATCTGCTGAGCTCTTGGTTTTTCCTCCATTGAATACTCAGGCTAAAGCTTCTGTCAGAGAAAAATGGTTGGCTGTAAGCTCAGGATGGGTTTTGGGTTCTGGTTGGAAAACCGAAACCATTGTTCATTTCCTTTTCCTCAAGTGTAGCTGGAGGCAGTAGTACTGGTGACATGAATTACATGAGTCTAGACTTTCTTTTCAGCTCTACTAGTCAGAAGTAATGCTTTGTAGGACAACACAGAGTTTTGGGATAACACACGCATGCACAGAGGCACAACAGTCGTCCACTTTGTGGGATTGTCCTGTCTGTTGAGGGGGAAAAAACCCACAAAGAGGGCTTTCTCTGCTCTATTTTTAAACTGAAGGACACTGGGAGCTTTCATTTTGCTGTGACACAAACGTGTAGAGGCTGAGATTGCACTGCCGCTTAAATAACAGGATTATATTTTGATGGCTGTGATGTATTTTCTGTCTATTACTTTAATATTACTTTAGAAACTCAATGTAAACTCCTCAGCATGATATAAACAAAATTAAAGGCGGTGGTTATGAAGAAATATAGAATTTTATTCCAGATTTAAATACTAACCAAGATCTAACAGAACCAGATGTTTAGTAAAAGTCAATTGTGGTTTTCCAGCCTTAGTTTGGTGAACCAGCTCAATGCATCGCTATAAACCTCAAGCAAATAATAATAATGGGTTCAAAGCAGATTACAGATGGAGCAGATAGTGATCATTAAAAACTAAAGCAAGGGCAGGAAGCTGGACGTTACGGGGCTTTTATGATCCTGCTGCACGTACACGCTGGCTGCTTACACGGTTTTCTTGAGCCAGAGAGCGACAGGACTGAACCCTTGGCCCATCAATCTCGGTAATGGGGAATTAGGCCAGACACAATTCCTGGAAAGAGGAGATTGTGGGGGAGAAGCAGCAAGAGGATGGGAGGTGAAGCATGAGACACAAGGTAATAGAATAGAAAGATGAAGAGATGCAAAATGATGAAACGGCTCATAAGAAAAAGGATAAAAATGACAGAAGAGCAGAAGACGATAAAATGTTCCTGTCCATAAAGATGCCTTCGGAGGGTTTGTGATATGAAATAATTTGGGGTAGTGTTACAGGCTTTTACAACAAATTTGAATACTTACGTAAAGAGGTTAGCTCTGCGAAACAATCAGAGATGGTGCTGAGCCAGATCAGATGGGAATTGCTGGAGAAATTGTGTGGTGGGAGGATGGAGACAGCGCTATGGACAGATAGATGGGGGATTGGGGTGCAGGAGTGAAGGAGAAATTTGTAATGAAAGTGCAGATTATTGAAATTGACCATCGGGAGTGAAAACAAAGGGATAAAAGAGGATTTGGGAGAGGACTGAGTGATGGGCACTTTGTTCACCTCCAGTCTAGAAAAACGACACCCAAGCTACCCTTGAGGGGAACTCCCACTCTGGTTACATTACAATGCACTTTGACATTAAGCCTAGCGGTTGAATAGTAAACACATCAGCCCTTTCACTGCTTCATTTATGCATTCTGGTTTCCTGAAAATGCTTAAATGTCACTTTGGATTACAAGCTAAAGCTGAGTTCCCCCTGAAGGCATACCTATAACCATTGAGCACATAAGCTAGCCTGACTCCTTCAGCTCCAAGCTAATAAGCAACAAAAGAAGAAACTGTAGACAGGAAAAACGCATCAACAATTGAGGTGACCCGAAAGGTCTGCAAAGCATTTGTCTGTTGGGGCACAAAGAAAGACCCTCAAAAGGCAAGACAGGCTATAAGCTAGCTAGCCCCAGGAAAGCCATTACAAAGTGAGTTTGCACTAGATCGTAATCCTCCCTTAAGCAGTGTTTTAATGGCAAGTACACACCCCTAACCCAACATGGACGACCCCTGCTACTGACTGCTTCCTTCCTTCTTCTTTCATGTAGGTCAGAGGGGGTTGTACAAAACGAGTCTGTGTTAGGAAGCAGCCCAGAAATTGATTGCTGTAAAAACAGAGGGTGAATTCTTCAAAAACAGTGAAATGAAATTGAAATGAAATTTTCTTTTTTCTTTCCTCACATTTTCACATGTTGTACTGTGACTGAGAATTTTATATTCCCTCATCAGATAACCTTGATAATGAAACACAATACCACACCCTACCTTCACAATAACCTTGAGCTTGGATTTGGTTGGATCTTGACTATAAGGACACTTGAACTAAAGTAGGGCTGCCACAAATGATTATTTTGATAGTCGACTAGTTACCGATTATTTTTGCAATTGGTCGACTAATCAGATCATGCATCCATTGAACGTCAAACGTACAGCTTATTGCACCAGCATGCATCTGCTCTTATATAACTATCATTATCTTACAGCTTTAAGTGTTTAAGGTCTGTGCTAACTAAAAATAAAGACAAGATGATAGTTTATTAAATTTTAATGAAATTTGCAGATTGTTTCTGTGAAGTTTAATAAACTCCTTGCTATCTAAAATATAACAGGACACCGGAGTATATTCTCGAGCATCTCACACTTCTGATAATCAGCTGTCTGCTTGACGTTTGTTCAGCTGTGTAAAAACTATAACTTTAATCTCAGCCAAACCGATTTACTCAGGAACAAATAAAATACTGAAAAAAGCCAAACAATAACATTTTTAAGTTATCAAGTGACTTATATATGTTTAACCTGAGTAGCGAAAGACGGCGGTGGGTTTAAAAATGATTTGCCGGGAGTCCGGTGTTCTCACGGGTTCTGGTGAGCCTTTCCCCCGCTAGCTATCGAGCTAGTGGGTAACAGACGTCTCTGAAAACGTCGGAGCGCTTTTGAAAATATGTGATGTCTTGATAAACTGAGCAGATATTTGAGGTTTATACAGCTACATTCTCGCCTGAAAATATGTTAAATGTTTATTTTGTGACCCAGAAAGAATAATAAGAGTAATATTAAAACTAACTAGCTTCCGCCATTGTTGGAAACTGAGCTGGGCTGCGCTGTGAATTCTGGATAGGTTGGGCCATGAAGTATACACCCGACCCATCCTTCAAATCTGGGGAAATGAAGGACGCATTTGTCGGAGTCACAGGAGGATGCGGTTCCTGAATTTGGACACCGCTACGATACCAGACACTGCTTCTTCTTCTTCGGGGTTTAACGGCAGCTGGCATCCTTGTACATGCAGTGCTGCCATCTTCTGTTTCAGTCCGTTATTACACTCTTAAATCCTGCTACTTATTCCTGTGTCTTTTGGGATCTTACAAAGCTTCAAACGATGCGTCGACTACCAAATAAGCTGCCCACGATTTTGATAGTCGACGTAATTGTGACTAGTCGACTAATCGTGGCAGCCCTAGACTAAAGCAACATCTGAGATCAAGCTGAATGTGACCTTGCATAATGTAAGTTATTACTGTTCAAATCCCAAGAACTTTTATGCAGCTTTTAACAGAAATTGACAAACTTCTTATGTTCTGCAAAATCACTTTTCTGGTGATTTCTTAATGCTAAAACTGTTCTACATTTAGAGACATTAATCTTTGGCCGCCAATGCCAACTTCTATTTCTTGCAGTACATATATCCATCAGGAGTCTAGACAATGATGTAAGCTTGATTTGTTTGTGGTAGGGCTGTTCGATATAACGATATATATCAGATGACGATATAAAAACGTCTATCGTTTCATATTACGCTATCGTTTGTTTCGTGGTGTCGCAAAATAAACTGTTTACGGCAATATTTTTTTCATGGTTTTGATGGTCACTGTAGTTTTATTAATTTCTTAAAGTTCTCTCTTTCTCTTATATTTAATATAACCACACTAGGGACGGACAAGCGCCTGTTTTTATGCGTTGTCGTTAGCAACAACGACGGTAACAGCATCGCGTGTCCGCTTGTTTATGTTCCACATAAACCTTTCACAATAAAGCTCAAGATCCTGTTGAGATTTTTCACATGAATCACGTGAAAGAGCAGATTATTTAAAAAAAAAAAAAAAAAAAAGCCGCCAGGTGCTAAAAAATAAACCTTAGACTCAAACGTTAGAACAGGCTTTTCCCCGCAGCACGGCGTGTAATAAATACTCACAAAGAAAACGGCGGCCGTTACAACTTATGTCTAAAAATGTATCGTTTCATGCATCGGTTAAAACATTCGACTCCAGCTACATGACGCGCAGCTGGAAACACTTCACACAAGTCGAGCTGCCCGAGATTCACAGAATTTACAGAGATTGGAGATTGTTACATTTTTGTGATTTATATCGTTATCGGACGATAGAATTCCTTTATCGGGATATGAGATTTTGGTCATATCGCACAGCCCTAGTTGGTGGAGGCTTGCAGTCCCATGGCAGTAAATCGGTTAAAAAAAATGTCTACCCTTAATATACTGTGTGCATGTGTCATTATTTATGACACATGTTTGATTGTGTGCTGCCCACTTAAAATTAAAAAATGAATTAAAGGGAAAAGACTCCCTTTCGAGGTTGCCGGGTTTAGGTCTTGATCAGTTAGACTTTGACACTTCAGATGTTCGGAGCCTGGCTTGACTGTGATGTGCGTATCGTGTATCATTACAGTCGACATGTTTGTTTTACCCATCCTCATCTGCCGGGTCGAAGCCAAAAGTTTAGCTGCTCACAGAGGCCACACGCAAAGCCAGCGTTTGTAGAGAGACCCACTTCTCTCTACTCATTTCACTTGATGATCATTTTAATGAAAATATTTGAAGTTTCAGCGACATGTCTGCCTGGGTGAATGCAGAATGTGTTGTTTACTTGTTTGCTGTGTGTGTGTGTTTGTAGGAATGAGCAGGCATCAGGCCTTTTAATCTAGGGTGTGAGATGCAGCGGGGGATCGTACATTATTGATTTATTGCGGCGTTTTGCACATGTTGCCCCTCCTGGCGTTGGTGTCCCTGAGGGCCAGGGGCTTGTAGAGAGGGGGCAGTGAGCCCTCGCTGGAGGCTATAAATATTTTACACAGCCATTTTCATTTATATAATGGGAATTATCAAGTCACTAAATCTAATTAGAGGGAGGGTGTGAAGATCAGCACTACTTCCACCTCCTCTCCCCACCCTACATTCAGTCACTGCTTCAGCTATATTTTCAAAATTTGTAGATAAAACATTAACATTTTAATTGTAAACTTTTATTCATTGTGATCTACAACTTAGTGATTTGGAGAAATAATCGTATGATGTGATTTTAACCATCCAAACGATTCAGTTGTATTTCAATGGAAGCTTGGTGTGGTGTAAAAACGGCAAGGTTCCATTCAGCAGTTTTATGTATGGACCTCTCTAATGTTGCTGGGACTGAATGGGAGGAAATCTCTGCAACCAGTTTCCAGAATCTGGAAAATCATTCGACAAAGCTGGATGCCATCATACTGATGGTCATCATTAGTGATGCACTGATATACAGTATCTGTATCGGCCAATACTGACGATGTTGACTGACACCAGTGGCAGGTAGTTTGTGTCACATTTATTGTGAGCTGGCAAAAAGTAAAAAAAAATTCTCAAAATTGATGCATATAATGGTTTCAAATAACTTTCAGCTCATCCACAGACTGATGAGCTAACACTGTGGCGAGATGTATATCTATTTGCAATTCACAAGAATTACTACTACAATAGTAATACAATAATACTACTATAGTATTGATCAGAAATCCATCAAACTTACTTTACAGTAAATTCTCACTGCCTCTCCACTGATTAGTACTCAGATCTAACACTTTCGAAAACACATTCTCAATATTGATACATTTATTTATACATAAAATAATAAAGAACTTCATGATATAAGTGAAATACATTAGCTGGGGCCTTCCAATCCCCATTATGTTACCATTAGTAATATAGTTAACGCTCACTTTCACATGGTTTTGAACAATGTTAATTTGTCCCAGCTGTGACTGTTAGTGAGCCTCCTTCTCAGGGGTTAGTTTGTGCCGCACAGCCAACCAAATGAAGCTTACTGTAGGGCCAACCAATCAGGTTTTACAAAGAAACCAGTAAGAGGCGGGCAGTATAGCCTCAACATTTGACAGACTACATTTTAAGAAAATTTGCAGTTATATTTCTGACAGTGTAGGAAAAAAAATACTGAATGCTTTTATTGGCACTCAGCTTTCAGGCAGCAGCATTTATAAGTAAATGAAGGATTACTTTTCCATCCTTGTTACTGATGGCATACTGCCTCATATAAAGTGTAAATCTAATGAAACAAGGTGCCTGCAGCTTTATTTTATTATAGTGATATAATGCTCTGTCAGTAGTATTGCAAATGACACGGCACAAGTCAAATATAAGCACAAACTGTTAACTGGAAGGTTTTAAGTAGAAGCACAAAATAGCTGCAGAACACTGTTATATACTGCCTAAATTCATACTGGTTATCACAGAAGGTATGATATGGGATGACCCTATAAAGGATATATGTGATGGAAAAAATTGTATGTTGTGGCTCCACCACAAATTTTGTTTGTATTGGTAACCAATGGTAACCAAAGTATAATAATAATTTGAGGGAGAAGGAAGAAAAATCCACCTTTTATTTTCTCGCTGTTTCCTGAGCTGGAGGAAAGTATTAGATTTGTGCTGCCCTTCACTTTTTATTCTTGCTTGGATGTATTGTTTTTTTTCTCTGCATAACTGCAGGCAAAGCGAGATCTTCCATGCTATCCTCTCCCACTTAAGACCGCATCAGCCCTCATTACTGTGTAATTTCCCAGCGCTGATGTATGGATTTTTACTGTGAATCCATAATACCTGACTTTGAGAGCGAAAATACAAACAGCCATTTGAACAAACCCGAAGCAAAACACACTAGTCATTAATGTGCTGAATAAAAAGAGGTGTGGAAGAACAATGGGTCTAGGAAAGCAAAATGATGAATGGAAAACGGGTGAGGCAGAGGTGAGGAGATGAAGCTTGACAGAGGGCAGGTGTTAGATGAGATAAATGGAAAGATCATGCATGATGATGAAGCGCTGAAGGTGGCAGCATAGCCCCCGGTTGCCTTTAAAGCCTCTGTTAACCAGCTTAGCTACCAACAGCTTTTAATTATGGCTGTCTGAGAGTGTTCCTCCCTCACACACACTAACAGTCAACAGGTGGGCTGTATTGCGTGGGCAGCCTGAGCCTGTACACACTAGCCTACTATTTAGCTGTCACTACTTGTTATGAATAACATGCAGGGACTGGAGGATGCTGGTAAACACTGGAGCTACAGGCACACGGGATCCATTTCTCCAGAGTCTCCTTAGATGGAATCTTATTACAAAAACTGATATAGTATATAGTGTTTCAGCTCATCTGCAGTGCAAATAAATATTTCTGCTCTCTGTAGCTCCACTCAACTTTATGGATCTTTCTCTTCATGGCTGTTTTCACACATGCCCTGCAGACCTTTACTTTTCTATATACCTGACAGAGATGCCCCTGAGAAGACAGATGCCCCGTGTATCCAGATTGGACAATAAACTGTCTTTAACCTTCTTTAAAAAGCCACATGAACCCCATAGTTTTCTGTTCTTGCTCAATTCCTAAAGCTAGGAGATATAAATTTTTTCGATAATATGATTTTTTTCAAGTGTTGTAACAGATTGCCGCTGTTACCTTACGCAGTTTTCTGTGTTCTTCTTTTTTTTTTTTTGTTTTTTTGTTTTGTTTGATGTTGTCTTTACTAAAGTATGTCCAAATAACAGGCACACAATTTTTATTTGGTACAAGCTAGTAGAGCTCAGTATTTGACTTTTCCTCCATGATGTTTGCATGTTAAAGCCTGGAGCCGTGTGACGACACACATGCTAGTGTGCTTTGAAGCAGACAGTACATAGTGAGGAAGTATTAACAGAAGTTAAAACAAACAAACAAACAAACAAAAAAGCAGAAATAACAAACATGGGAACAATTAGTTCGATTAGAGGATCTGAGTGTTGGTTTTGATTCAAGCCCTAGTGCAGGTAATTCTAAATTCGCAGCTGAATACCAAACAGACTATTTCTAGTAGTGTCATGTGGACTCTATACTGGTCTGTGCTACATTAGAGAATTTCCATGTTTGGTCAATGTCACAACCTGATTCTCCAGGCAAAGTCCAGTGTTCATTTGTGGTAATGGTGTCTGGTCCCATATTAATGGCTGTCAGTCAAGATATCATAAGAAGCTGTCCTCAGAGACATGCTGATCATGTGGATTGACGTCATAAGGTTAATATTGTTAACAGTCTACATCAACATAAACAAATCCATGAGGTGTCATGTTGCAGTCAGGCATGATTTTCTACAAACAGCTACTTTTGTTGTCGACCAAGTGAAAGCAAAGGGATCTTCCTGTGCCATCACTCAAAGCGGTGCTTGTGAAATTTACTCATGAATTTTGTAAAGTTTACATTAATAATGTATTTATTTATCATAGCTATTTAACTTTAAACATGTTTGTGTCGTAACAAGTTCAAGCTGTGTTTCAACATGTTGTCTGACTACAACAAGCTATGTGACTGTTAGCGCGCACACTTGTGTGTACTTAACGGGAGTCCTGTTTAGAATAGACTATAATGAGTTTATGACATAGACAGTAGAAAAACTGACACGCTGATTGCATAAATCTAATTTTGATGCCATGACCTGAGCGTTGTTGTTGCTGCGTGTATGTGGAACAAAAAGATGTTATGTGTTTCTCTAAGTTTTATCAGCTGGAGTGAGTCAACAGTAACAGAATAGACTGTGGTCAGTAAACTGCTGAGACCGCCTGCTTTATCTGTTAACAGCTATCAGCAAGAAGACATGGCATGGTTCTTCATCAGTTTGTCCCACTCTCTCTCTGTCACACACAGACACACACAAATACAAATGTTAAAACAGCTCTTGCTCACATGCGTACACACAAATCTACAGCTGGAGTCTCATGTACAATATAGTGAACACTTTATATAAAGAGTTGTTTCAGGTATTTTTTTTTTTCTTTGCAACTAAAAATGGCAAAACATACATCGTAGCGATTTCTCTACAAGTCAGCCTGTTAGAATGTGGTGGTGTTGGGCTGTTTGTTGTTGTTTTGTTTTTTACTGTAACTTCATGTCTTTGGGCTACTGGTCAGACACAACTTAAAAAAAAAAACATATTAGTCAGTGATAACTTGAAGTCGATATCTGCACAATGCATTTTCTGGACTAAAACGTGGGAGAAATAACACAAACAATCATTTTAGCCTCGCTTGTTTAACGTCGGTTTAGCGTTTTCTTCTTTTACTGTTGCCTGTCTGTTGAACCGATGAGCTTTTCTTTCATCTCAAGAGAGGACGATCCTTTCTAGGCCACCCTGTCAAGTGTTAAAATCCCTCATTAGGACGCCCACATGGCTTTTTAGAAAATTACATTAAAATGTGCCACTGGGATGTTGCTGTGAGGTATTATCATGTGGAATACATGGTGTACAGTGTGTGCACGTCATATGCCCCATATGGCTGCACTCTCATACATACGCACAAATGTCAGTCTTGTTGTTAAATGCATGCATACACACACATATACACACCACCATATGGTAGTGTTCCCATGCTTTCCCCGCATCTACTGCACAAACACTGTTCCCTCTTCAGACTTCAAACACACTTCATTTTTCACAAGCACATTATCAATACATTAACATGAGTAATTATATTTAAAGTAACAGCTACACAGTAACAGTGTGAAAAGCTATTTGGGTCTGAATTCCTGTTTATCCAGTTTAATGACAGAAACTTGATCAAAAATGATTGTGGTGATCAATAATAGTTGAGTAAGGGTTTGGTGTTAAAACTGAGGCCCAGTCAGTGTAGCAAACATCCACAATCTTGTGCTGCGGTCAGCCCGACAAAAATGAGGTAGCTGGTTATGTGTTGCAGCTGTGTGCGTAGGAACAGCCCCCTAGGAGCTGTTGGGTAACGAGTCTCGTAAGATCAACCTTGGATGCAATGTCAGACCAAGAACATTAAATGATGCCCTCATTTTCAAAATTACTTGAATTGGGACCTTTTTTTTTTTCCTTTTTCTTTTTTAAATTTCTTTCTGCATGTGATAGGAAATTCATTGACATTAAGAGTCAGTAACCCACGCCAAGTCTTTGTGTGTACTGCTTTCAAACTGGCACTTTCACAGTTTCTGATCCATCAGCAGTGTGGTTGGGACATAGTTCTGGCATGTGGACAAGGCTTACGGGAGTGTTAGCTGCTGTGACTGTGCAACATGCTGATGCAAAGGATTCTCCTGGTTTTGGTGGGAGTGTTGCCATCGACAAAAGTAATTCAGTTGTTCAGATGCCAGAAGTGCACAGAGGCTATTGGGTTATTTATCATGCTTGTAGCTGAGACATTGTAGAGTCAGAAATGGAGTGTGTAAATAGTGAGTAATTAAATAAAAAAATAAAATAAAATAAATCCATACAGTGAAGCAGCTGCTCATTCTGTCCTACCTCCGTATGTTATGAGTATAGTCCGTACTGTCTTAGAGGAGTCGCCTAAAAAGTGTGGACTGCGGCTGGTGGTATATAGTTTAGCACAGTGTGGGGTTTTTTGTTTTTTACAAGAGAGGACCTCACTTTGGTGTGGAACTTATTGGGAATTTATTAGTATCTTTGCAGACAAAAAGATGCAACACATTACAGGACGAGAGGGAAAATATAGAGTATAATATACACACTTTAGTGTGTGTGTGTGTGTGTGTGTGTGTGTGTGTGTGTGTGTGTGTGTGTGTGTGTGTGTGTGTACCCACTGTCTGTCGTATATTTTTCAGGTCAGTAGAGCTGTCTGTGATTTCTTATGATTGATGCGTAGGCATCATCTCTTTGTCTTTGTGTGTCTCTAAATATTACACGCACGCACACACACACACACACACACACACACACACACACACACACACACACACACACACACACACACCTTACTAGTTCCTTATGCAGCAATTTTGTACTTGAAGTGCATTTTATTGCTTTCGTTGTATGCATTTATACTTCAGAGCTGATGCAGGATTGACAGAACTATGACAATAAGAAAAACTCCATATGTCCACACTGGCAGATTACAGTAGTTATTGGATAGCATAGTGAGCAAGCTAGATACAGTTACATTCTATTACATGTAGTTTCACAGGGGTTACTGCAAAGCAGACAGTTGTTAAGGTGGCTGCAGTGTTTGCATTTCTGAGAAGGTATAAGTTAAGCGATTGCATAGATTTCTTATAGTAGTATAAAACGGCATAAGACTGGTAGTTTTTACTGTATCATTGTTATTTCTCATCTCCTCTGTGCCTCTCTCACTCCCCTCTCACTTTCTGCCAGGGTTACTTGAGGACAGTGCCAGTTGGTGGTTGGTTTCACTGCAGAGAGGGTTTCATACTGCGGCACAGGGCATTATAATGTATTGCACCTCGAGTGGGAAGAGAGGAATAGATGCACACCAAGAGAAATGTGCGATTGCATATTTATGTACTGCATATGAGTATGAGTTCATTACTATTAAAAGTGTCTGGAAAGGATTACTGTAGGGCAGTGGTGTGGTTTTGAAGGCTGATCTGATCTCTGGATTTCTTAGTCTTTTAAAACATGTTACTATGTTAAAATTTAAAATGAGGTGAAATTTCCTGAATTCACGCAGAGACGGTGTGTTTTCCTGAGATATCTGTCTGGGCTTTTCTTATGAATAGCACTACATCATAACTCATTGAGGAAGTGACGCATTCTCCAAATTATTATGGTTGTTTCTTGTGCAAACTTCCACTCTTCTATGCGGAAGCACAGATGTCCAGTGAACCCCAAAGATCCAGGAGAAATGGTTCTTATTTTAGTTTGAGTTAGGGCTGCTCAATTAATCGAATTTTAATCACGATTACAATCTGGGCTTTCAACGATCATTAAAAATGACTGAGCCGATTATTAGCCCCTCCCTCATTTATCCGCGACACCTTAAAGGCCGGTCCGTGAAAATATTGTCGGGCATAAACCGTCCGTGGCGCAAAAAAGGTTGGAGACCGCTGTTTAAGAGGACCCGAGGGAAGCTCGGAAAGCTAAGCAGAAGTTATTTGGAGAGTGACTGCCGTTGGTTGAAAAGAGAGTTTAAAAAAAAAAAAAACTTCAGTGGTGTTGCACACTATTTTATATTATTTTTTAAAGTCATTGTTAACCCTTTAAAGCCGGTCAGAGCAGCACGCTCCGTTTTGCGTAACTATTGTTAAATCCCTGTAGAACCTGAACCGTGTAAGCTAGCGCAATAATTTGTTTTGCATATGAAACCGGAGGAGTTGTACTTACATCTGATGCCATCAGCTTGTCCTCGGTCACGGTTTCGTTCCACATATAGCTTTGCAAAAATTGCATAAAAAGCGCTTGCAGGAACAAAAACATAATATTCCAGAAACACGCTTTGCCGTTCCTATCAGCTGTTCGTAACACTTCCCACAGTGAAATGATGCACCTGCTGTTTTCTTTGCAAATTTGCATCATAGGATTGTTTTTTGTTTTTCCTGCAGTATATAAAAATTGGTGTATCTCCAAAATAAAACTATGAAGACACTCAAAATAAATTTCCTGTGGTGGGAAACTATTTTTTGCAACTTTATTGTATTTAAAGTTTTGAGGGATAAACCTCTTAAATTTCTCCAAGTAGAAATATATGTAAACAAAACAAAAGCGATTTTCAATTTTTTTTGTAGTTTATTGCACTTTTTTGCAATTTATGTAATTACTATGGACTTAATGCATACATATTATTAAAATATGGGCTATAACAGTTGTATTGATGTATAGCAACTTGAAATGCTCCCACAAATGGCACTACAGCATGTAAAAAAAATAATATAAGCTCTGGTGGACTTGGTTCTATAGTAGGTCTTAAAGGGTTAAATAAATATCGTCAAATAATCGTGATCTCAATTTCAGTGAAAATAATCGTGGTTATCATTTTTGCCTTAATCGAGCAGCCCTAGTTTGAGTCATTGTAGTTTTCACTGAGTACCCCCCTTTTTTATTTTTATTTACATTACAGTTAAATCGGAAACCTAGTGACAGGTCTTGGTAAAAGTGGAGTGAAAACTTCCTCTATTCAGTTTACGGGAAGAAGGATAAGCAGCGTAAACAGACTGCACCTAATATGGAAGGTGTGTGTGTGTGTGTGTGTGTGTGTGTGTGTGTGTGTGTGTGTGTGTGTGTGTGTGTGTGTGTGTGTGTGTGTGTGTGTGTGTGTGTGTGTGTGTGTGTGTGTGTGTGTGTGTGTGTGTGTGTGTGTGGTCACTATGTGTTGGGAATATTTATAGAAGTCTGACAGGGACTCGCACACAGCTGCACAGGCAGTCCCACCGGCAGACTGTGGAGCCTCAGATCAGTCCAGTTTACTTTTTTCCAAGCTGCTTATATTTGCTTTCTTTCAATACAGTCTTTAGATTTTCACACGTTGTTAGGAACTTTCACATCCTGTTTTTAGCAGTTCTGCTTCCTCCACACATTTATTTATATATATATTTAGTTATTTTTTTTTAATATACACTTAGGGTTCCCTTTTTTTTCTAAATGTAATATATTAATTCCTATTACATTTCATTTAACCTGTTAAATGTGTTGCAGCTTCCTGTACACGCTTCCTTCTCCTTCCCAGTTACAGTGGGGCAAAAAAGTATTTAGTCAGCCACCGATTGTGCAAGTTCCCCCACCTAAAATGATGACAGAGGTCAGTAATTTGCACCAGAGGTACACTTCAACTGTGAGAGACAGAATGTGAAAAAAAAATCCATGAATCCACATGGTAGGATTTGTAAAGAATTTATTTGTAAATCAGGGTGGAAAATAAGTATTTGGTCAATAACAAAAATACAACTCAATACTTTGTAACATAACCTTTGTTGGCAATAACAGAGGTCAAACGTTTACTATAGGTCTTTACCAGGTTTGCACACACAGTAGCTGGTATTTTGGCCCATTCCTCCATGCAGATCTTCTCGAGAGCAGTGATGTTTTGGGGCTGTCGCCGAGCAACACGGACTTTCAACTCCCGCCACAGATTTTCTATTGGGTTGAGGTCTGGAGACTGGCTAGGCCACTCCAGGACTTTCAAATGCTTCTTACGGAGCCACTCCTTTGTTGCCCGGGCGGTGTGTTTTGGATCATTGTCATGTTGGAAGACCCAGCCTCGTTTCATCTTCAAAGTTCTCACTGATGGAAGGAGGTTTTGGCTCAAAATCTCACGATACATGGCCCCATTCATTCTGTCCTTAACACGGATCAGTCGTCCTGTCCCCTTGGCAGAAAAACAGCCCCATAGCATGATGTTTCCACCCCCATGCTTCACAGTAGGTATGGTGTTCTTGGGATGCAACTCAGTATTCTTCTTCCTCCAAACACGACGAGTTGAGTTTATACCAAAAAGTTCTACTTTGGTTTCATCTGACCACATGACATTCTCCCAATCCTCTGCTGTATCATCCATGTGCTCTCTGGCAAACTTCAGACGGGCCTGGACATGCACTGGCTTCAGCAGCGGAACACGTCTGGCACTGCGGGATTTGATTCCCTGCCGTTGTAGTGTGTTACTGATGGTGACCTTTGTTACTTTGGTCCCAGCTCTCTGCAGGTCATTCACCAGGTCCCCCCGTGTGGTTCTGGGATCTTTGCTCACCGTTCTCATGATCATTTTGACCCCACGGGATGAGATCTTGCGTGGAGCCCCAGATCGAGGGAGATTATCAGTGGTCTTGTATGTCTTCCATTTTCTGATGATTGCTCCCACAGTTGATTTTTTCACACCAAGCTGCTTGCCTATTGTAGATTCACTCTTCCCAGTCTGGTGCAGGTCTACAATACTTTTCCTGGTGTCCTTCGAAAGCTCTTTGGTCTTGGCCATGGCGGAGTTTGGAGTCTGACTGTTTGAGGCTGTGGACAGGTGTCTTTTATACAGATGATGAGTTCAAACAGGTGCCATTCATACAGGTAACGAGTGGGGGACAGAAAAGCTTCTTACAGAAGACGTTACAGGTCTGTGAGAGCCAGAGATTTTCCATGTTTGAGGTGACCAAATACTTATTTTCCACCCTAATTTACGAATAAATTCTTTACAAATCCTACCATGTGGATTCATGGATTTTTTTTTCACATTCTGTCTCTCACAGTTGAAGTGTACCTCTGGTGCAAATTACTGACCTCTGTCATCATTTTAAGTGGGGGAACTTGCACAATCGGTGGCTGACTAAATACTTTTTTGCCCCACTGTATATAGCACTTGTGTTGGTTATTTAAAATCACAGATTCTGTAGAGTGACCTCTCGACAGTTTCTAGATCTCCTTTGCCACCTCTTATTTCAACTCCGTGATCTCAAATTAGAATTTACTGAAGGGGTTTTCCAACACTCTGCATTGCTGTCAGTGTCACAATGGTTACAAGGTGTGGATCATCTTTGACCAAATACAGTGGCCATCACTGCCTTTATGCTGCATCATGGTCGTCTGTGGGAAACATTCAAACCACATAAATCAGGTTTTACATTTTCTACAGTATAAGTCTTCAGCTGACACTCGCAGAGCATGCTGGCAAGCTTCACAGCTATAGAAACCCAAATGAAGCTTCTGGTGCACGTTTTTTCTGCTGATGTTAATGCCAGAAGAGTTTTGGACCATTGCAGTTGTTAAGTGTGCTTTTCTGCAATACACACATCAGCACTTGGCAATGTCACTATGCAACTTCACGTGGTCTACCGCGTCATATCTGAGTTATTGTGGTTCCTAAACACTTCCACTTTGCAATAACAGCACTTACAGTGGAATATCTGAAAGGGAGGAAATTTCACAAACTGACTTGTTGCAATGCTAGCGTCCTATTACAGTACCACACTCGAGCTCTGTGAGCTTCTGAAAATGACCCAATCTTTCAAAAATGTTCGTAAAGGCTGACTGCATGGCTAGATGCTCGAAAACTATATCCCTGAGGGTAACATCCCACTGAGTATGTCTGTCTTTTATATATCGTCCATGTTCAACAAGTAGAATTAAGTAAACCATTTACTGATCCATTACTTGTGTTTCACAGATCAATGTGCGCGTCACCACCATGGACGCTGAGCTGGAGTTTGCCATCCAGCCCAACACAACAGGCAAACAGCTCTTCGATCAGGTAAGAGTCGCATACTGTAAACACAAAGATGTAAGTGTCTTATTTTTAATTTATTCCGTTTTGATCTCAGATTGTGAGGACCAAATCTTCTTCTGCAGCTAGAAGGGTTCAAAATGACTTCTACTGTTAGAATAGACACTACAGGTATTTTAGACTATGTGACCTACTGAAAGACTCATGGATTACTAATGAAATGCAACACTGAAACTAAGTGCTGGTGCGTGTACCAGGGCGTGCTTGGCTGGGTTCGGGTTGGTACTGGTTCTGTACAAAGAAAACATATAAAGCACTCTTTGTTCAAAAGAGGAGCTTTCAGGAGTCAGCAGATGGGTGGAAGTATTGTGTGGATGGTGTGCATAACTGTGTACGTGTGTACGCTGTCTGGGAAGTAAAAGGGCAGCTTTCAGTGTCGTTTCATGTCAGACTACAAAGGGTTGTTGGGGTTGTGGTGGAATACTGTGAAGACAAAATGCGAGAGAGACACATTTGTTTTCTGCTTTTGTTGTCGCTTTTGTTTTCATGTTCTGTACAGCATGAGGGGAGTAAGGCTGTGTGTTTGTAATAGATCTGTTTTAACAGCAGAAATCAGGACTTGTTGCAGTCTAAAGCTGCAGATCATATCTGTAGTATTTGTGCAATATACACACCCAGTGAAACTGTGGTTTTGTTTTTGTATTTGTGTGTTCTGCTTCCTGCTGTGGATAGCTGAGCAACCACGTTCTGTTTCAGAGCTGTCTATGAACGTGCCTTTGACCTTTGGGTACCAGGATCCATAGAGAAATCAGACTCACTTAATGACTTGCTTCTGTGACTCGTAAACAGATTTTCCTAACATTTGTTATACAGTTATTTTTTTCTCATTCATATTCTGACACTGATCAGCTCATCTGATTGTTTGAAAGGATGATGACAGTTGGTGGTTGTAGCTGACTCGTGGAAACCACTGAGAAAGATGCCAGCTTCTGTTGACACTAAACATTTTAATCTTGCAGGAAATGCAGGTGTAAAACTGCGTGACGCTGGAATATTAACACATTAGTTAATTTTGTAGTTAACATGAATTGGCTCTTTTTTTTTTTTTTTTTTTTGGTGACTTCACAAAGTCTCTGCATCCATTACTCTCTAATATCGCTTTTCTTTCTATGAAACACACAGACGCACCAAATCTGAACGTTTCAGCTGCCTGTGCCTATGCATCGCCATAGCAACAAACTGTCAAATGCCCAGTGATTTGTGTGTGTGCGTGCACTTGTGCTGCATAGTACCGAATCTGCCAAAGGATGCTTGTTTACAGTCAGCGTACAGTGATATGTGTGTTCAGTGTGTTTCTGTTATATTCACGCTCATAAAAAGAATACCAAATATTCATTTGTTTGAGATTATTTTGGTTTTAAAAGCGACCGAAAGTAAGCAATAGACGGGATGCCTTGCAGCTTATAAATGAACAAGCCAGTGGGGATAAAGTATTGAATGATGAAATCTTGTAGCATGTGAGTGGCTTATATAGCATTGGTGTGGGATATTTTGGCAGGTTTCAGACATGTGAATGAAGACACTGATTCTTTGTTCTACAGGACTCAACAGAGACCAAACAATGACAGGTCTCCACAGGGCTACATTCAGTAGCCATACAGATGAGCTCCTTGTTGTCTGTGTGCCTTTCAACTCTAAAAAAGGAGGTAGCACCACCTTGTGGTGATTTTGAGCATTTCACTAGAGCTACTTGAGAAGGCTTCGAACCAACATCGGCTAATTGTTATTAGTACACACTTAAAAAAGCTTTAAAAATCAGTTATTTACCTGAACAGAATTCTTAATATCAGTGAAAATTCTACCCTTCACACATTATAGCACTTATTCAGCTAGAAATAGATACGATGGTGGATATTTGGAGAAATTATTGTGATTATGTTACATGAATATACAAATCTTAATTGTTCCAAAATGAAGATAGCTCCTGTCTTTTCGCTTTGTTTTCCTCCCTTTATTATTTCAAGGCTTGTTATCGCTGTGTTGTCTGTTCTGGTAATTCCCATCATTAAGGGCAAAGCTGTTACGCAGGCAGCCAAGGTATTACAGGTGTATGGATTTAGCCAATGTGCAGTCAGAATTCCTAGAAAGAATTCTGCGAGTTTGATAAAATAGGTTTGTTCAGTCCAGAGATGCCCAATTCCTGCTGTAACTTTGCTATATGTAGGAAACTACCTTAATCTTTATTTGATGGATTTGTTTTGGTGATATTTCTAAACTTTTTTTTTTTTGTTAATAAGAAGAAATATCCCAAAAGTTTGAAAATTACAGTGTTACAGTAACCAAAGTGTGGAAAAACAACTTTGCACAATAAAAAGAAAACCAAAACTGGTACTAAAAATGTATTTTATTTTATTTATTTTTTTAAAAACTATTAAAAATGAGCCTTTTTGTGATCTTCAAAAAAAAAAAACAGGTTTAAAGTGGAAAAGACTTTGTATCTGTTGCTGTGGCAGCGGAGCTGAAATGAATGTTAGACAAAGTGTTCAGCTGCTTGTTGTAAATGGTGCAGAGCGTGGTCTGGATCCACTAAATATCCAGAGCCACAGTCATTCCACAGAGGAATCCAAACAGTGTGATTCAGACTGGATTGGACCCATAATGACAGCAAATTCCCTCATGAGGATATGAATGCATTCCAACATCTAAAAGGACATTACTTCATGTTAGACCACCTCTCAATTACAGCTAGTACAGTCCCTCCACATTTCAAATTAACATCCACAAGAAGTCCTGAAGCCACACTGTGGTCCAGGAGTGTGGCAACATCTCACTACAGTGCTCCATGAAGCACACCAGTCTACACACTGTAGTACTGTGCAGTATTATAGTCCTCGCTGCAGGCAGCAGAACTGTCAGAGGCGATCAGCTGATAAAGATTGTCTGTACCAACCTCGGTCATGGAGATGCTGACATGGTTGTCTTTTTGTAGGACTCGGATGTAGTTCTTTTTAAACCATCCGTCATATAAAGTGTGATTGATATGCATAGCAACAACTGACGTGCTTCAGGAGCTATATTTCTTCTGCATCCTTTATAATCCTGTGATCCCTTAAATGCAGCCTGGCTATGTTACCTACAGTACAGGAAGTCACATGTCCAGAAGGCAAACGGAGGCAAAGGCAAATGACATGCAGCACAGGGAAAAACTGTGCTGCATGTCCTGATTCCTTCGCAGTGATCCAGATTCGCATGAATGAAGTGAGGGCTTCATTGATAAAGAGGCTGCAGAGCTCACTATAAATGGCTCACTCAAACACACACACACACACAGGATGATAAAAGGCCACATCATGATGGAAAAGCTTTTCAGACAAACTAACCCAAACATGTAAGCCTGTGATGGGTGATGATCACACTCGCTTGTAAAACTGCCCGTGTGAGCAAATGTTTTTATCTAGCCTGAAAGTATGAGAGTCCTGCTCAGAGGTCCAGGCAGCTTGATCGCCTTTCCCCGTCTCTGCTACACTCATCATTCCTCCCCTCTCATCCTGAAGTCTCTTATCCACATAGCTGTCTCCTCGTACCGCAGTCCCACTGGAGGCCCGCTCTGTGTAGGCGCATGTGTGTGTGTGTTTGCAAATGTAATTGATTGTACCGTTACCATCGCAACGGTGTGGTTTTTTTTTTTTTTTTTTTTTTTGGATGGGCGATTGTGGGGGCTTTCGCAGTTGTGCGTGCATGCGACATGGGTATTTAGCTTGTTTATGTCAGCATCTCTATTATTCTCTGTGCGTGAGAAAGAGTTAATTACATGGTAGAAGTGGCGTGGTATTGACTGTGTAAATCACCTTAACATCTGAGAGAGTGTCTACAATCCCCTCTGGGATCATCTGTGTCTCTTTCTCACGCTTCCTCTCTGTGTGTGTATGTGAGACAATAGTTTGTGAATGACAAACAGAGAATTGTGTTTGAGAACAGGGAGGAAAGACGAGGGGAAAATATTCAGTTTCACTTTTTAATGATGCATCGATTTGGTAAGATTGCTGTCAGTACATGATACCAGTGAGATGACAGAGCACTTTTACTTTATCTGACGCAGTGCGTACAATTTGTGGTCTCAAATCCTGAAAGAACTGAAACTGCAAGTACAGACAACAGTCATACTGACTACAGGTGTCGGGGAAATTTTGAGACTTTTTGAAGAGGAAGTGGAAAACATAAGATATATTTGTGGTTTCAGGTGGTGAAAACAGTCGGTCTGAGGGAGGTCTGGTTCTTCGGCCTGCAGTACACAGACAGCAAAGGCTACGTGACGTGGCTCAAGCTCAATAAGAAGGTGAGAGGCTGCTCAAAACACAGGAAGAAATCCATCCCTCAGCATAGCTTAAGCATGCTTATGTTTATATTCTTTGTAACAACTGAATTTATTCTCACATTAAGAAAACATTTTAATCTTATGACTCCTTGTAAATGGTAAACATTCATCATCCTGTTGTTAATACTTTATAAAACGACGTAGAGGATGGACCATGAACACTGAGATCTGTTTTTAATGTATTTTCAGTTTAGTTTTCTCAGGACTTTCATGTCCCATGCACTTTGTAAAGGGCAGATGATGAAGGCTTGTGTTCGGGTGTTCCTTCCAGGTGACCCAGCAGGATGTCAAGAAGGAGAATCCGCTGCAGTTCAAGTTCAGAGCAAAGTTCTTCCCTGAGGATGTTTCTGAGGAGCTCATCCAGGAGATCACACAGAAACTTTTCTTCCTGCAGGTACTGTGAACTGCTCAGGCTGCCAAGCTCATGTACGGGGTAAACCTGCATGAAAACTGAGCTGGATTTACAGCTGTAAAGAGCCTTTCTTATCTAAGACAATAATTACACCTTTTTTGAGCTGGTGTCATATAATGTGGCTATTGTGGTTAGTATAGATCATGCTTACCGGTATATTTGCTTTCTACATCAATTATTGGCAGTAGATGGATCAACATATCAGCAAATAAAAGAGTACGTATGGTTGCCGCTGGCTTACATTTATTAAATATAATATTGAAAGGTGGTTTGATGACGAGCTGAAATACTTTTCCTGGAGTTTTAAATCATTATTTATTTCCCTATCTGCATTGCCAATGTCTGTCAGCTAAATTGGGGGGTTTTGTTTTTGTTTTAATAACCATGTTTAATGTGCATCCCCCGCTGCAGAATAATATTGACAGAAACACTATTCTCTGAATCCTGCTGTTTAGTGAAAATCCCTGTAATTCCTCTACATTCATTTAACTATAGCCCACCCACTGACTGTTGTCACCTCCAGTTTTCTGATATATGAGTAAAAGGCCTCAATTATACTCTGTTGTGGGCGCGGACAGCTGGAGACACCACGGGTGAGCAGTGATTCCCGTTATGCTTCTTTGAAGCGTCCTTGTAGTCCGCCACCTGAGGTGCACTTGCCTGCCAGTTTTTCGAGACTACACTTTACAATGCACCAACTGTTCATGCAGCCTAGGCAGTGTGCTTCCATCCAGGTGAAACAGGAATGATTGCTCAGCTGTGATGTTTCCGTGTCCGCAACAGAGTCCTGTCTTCCATTTGCATCGTAAGTTGGAAGGCGGAACTGGGAAGTGACATTACCCCCAAGTTCAGCACATTCATTAGGAATGTCAGAAAAGGAAGAATAAACAAGGTTTGTTTCAGTGCTTAGCAAAGGTAAAGGTAGAGCCATTAATGAGGCACATGCATGGCCAGTGTTCTGCATATGGCTTATTTAATTTATTTATTTATTTTGGCTTATGTCTCAAACACACATATGTAGTAGTGTAGGTTACAAGTCACAAATGTTTACATACACTGCCGCCATTTGGACTGTTAAGTTAGGGTTGGTGGGGGATCACCAACTTCTGAGTTGGAAGTCCGACTAACTCAGAAATTCCTTCTTTGGACTTAAGATGGAATGCTTTGCATTGGCTTACATCTGCCAAAGATGATTTGGCTTGTAGCGCCAAAACACAACAGCAGTCTGCTCAAGGCGCTTTATGTTGTAGGTTACAAACCGTACGAGACACCCTAACAATCAGATGACCCCATATGAACAAGCCCTTGGCAACAGCGGGAAGGAAAAACTCCCCTTTAACAGGACAAAACCTCCAGCAGAACCAGGCTCAGGGAGGCGTAGCCATCTGTTGGGGTTAAACAGAGAGGGACAAGACAGATGGGAGAAAGCCAGAGTGTGAAAGGAATTACTAATTAATGATATAAATGTATTTTAAAACATCTTTGGACTGCATTACTATTTTAGTTCAACTCAGTTCTGCTGGAAAAACAGAATTTTCTTTTTTACCCATGAATCATGGAGTCAGAAGATCTTGACGCTTGTGTGTTTTTGCTTATATGTGTCCTCTGAGCAGGTAAAGGAGGCCATTCTGAATGATGAGAACTACTGTCCTCCAGAGACAGCCGTGCTGCTGGCCTCGTATGCCGTTCAGGCCAAATACGGAGACTATAACAACGATATTCACAAGCCTGGCTACCTGGCATCTGACCGGCTACTGCCACAGAGGTAAAATCAGTAGACATAATATGCTACTCCACGTGGGTCTAATGAAATATCTGATTCCAGAGTCTCTCTTTGTTAAGAGTAAAAATGTGTACATTTTAGCATGATTAAAAGCCCAGGAGTGCTTGTTGTGTTATTGTTTTCACTGTTAACTCTTGTGTTGTGTCTCTTGTGTCCTTTTCTCCTCGGCGTGTCCTGTAGAGTTCTGGAGCAGCACAAGTTGACAAAGGAGCAGTGGGAGGACAGAATACAGACGTGGCACGAGGAGCACAGAAGCATGCTCAGGTGAGTGTATTGTGAAAGTTTCATGGTTATGGTTTCATATTATTTTGCATGGAAAGTTTCATTCACTGGCTCCTGCATGTTTCTCTGCTAACTGTTTTCTCCTATTGTGTGTGCAGGGAGGACGCGATGATGGAGTATCTGAAGATCGCTCAGGACTTGGAGATGTATGGCGTCAACTACTTTGAAATTAAAAACAAGAAGGGCACAGAGCTGTGGCTCGGGGTCGACGCCCTGGGACTCAACATCTACGAGCATGAAGACAAGTAATAAATCTACACATTTGCATGGATGTGTACTTGTTGTGTTATTCGTGGATATCGTCATTGTTTCTTGTGATCAGGGACTCAGCTCAGTATTTGTTTGACGAAATCATTCATGTAGCGGATGAAAACCAATACGTCATTTTAACCAAAGAAGGAGCAAAATGGAACAAAAAGAGACGTTTTGTTAGACAGCTGCTCGGTTTCATTTGGGGAAAAAGTGGAACAGAGATTGATGGCTGGCATACATACACTAATGCGGTTTAGAACAGCGGTCCCCAACCCCCGGTCCGTGAGTCGTTTGGTATCGGGCCGTGAGAGTTGAGGCTCAGGTGTGAAATGTATGATTTTCAGGGTTTTTATCGGTTTTCAGCGTTATTTTGTTATCGTTAACTCAGTTTTCCTGGGTCTTTTCACGTGTGTTATGAATAAATCTTCTTTTTCGGTACCGGTACTAGTTTTATTTTGTTGCATTTATCCACGACACCTTAAAGGCCGGTCCGTGAAAATATTGTTGGGCATAAACCGGTCCGTGGCGCAAAAAAGGTTGGAGACCGCTGATTTAGAACTTAATTACACAAGAAAACGTAATTCAGTCGTTTGTTTAAATCGTTAAATCCACCTTCTAACACTTTTTTGATATTTAGTCCGAGTATGTAAATGAGGTCTGGGATGCACTGACATTATTTCCCTCTAATGGTTGTGAACAGTGGTACACAACTGATTGTTGAAACAAAACCAGGATTTTAATGGGCACCCATCGTCTGAAAGCCACTGTTGTTTTGAAGTTTTATGTTTACCAGCTCGTGCGTTTATTTAAGTGGAGTAAAATCTCTCTCTGCTGCCTCAGGTTGTCACCAAAGATCGGTTTCCCCTGGAGCGAGATCAGAAACATTTCCTTCAATGACAAGAAGTTTGTCATCAAGCCCATTGACAAGAAGGCTCCAGTAAGTGCTGATGAATTCATACACGGTTTAATGTTTTGTTTTTTTTCCCCCCCACAGAAGAATAAAATTTTTACTTACTAACCTTTCTTATGCCGGCTTCCTCCAGGACTTTGTGTTCTACGCCCCACGGTTGAGGATCAACAAGCGTATCCTGGCGTTGTGTATGGGAAACCACGAGCTGTACATGAGGAGGAGGAAGCCTGATACTATTGAGGTGCAGCAGATGAAGGCTCAGGCCAGGGAGGAGAAGCACCACAAGCAGATGGAGAGGTACGGCGCAAAAAGACCTATTAATGGATTTATTGCATGAAGTTTATATCTAAATACATACCAGCAGTTTTAAATGGTAGTCATTTCCCACCAGTCTATCCTGTATTTCTCCTAGTACTGCACACTTTGTATGACAACTACATACAGTGGGGCAAAAAAGTATTTAGTCAGCCACCGATTGTGCAAGTTCCCCCACCTAAAATGATGACAGAGGTCAGTAATTTGCACCAGAGGTACACTTCAACTGTGAGAGACAGAATGTGAAAGAAAAATCCATGAATCCACATGGTAGGATTTGTAAAGAATTTATTCGTAAATCAGGGTGGAAAATAAGTATTTGGTCAATAACAAAAATACAACTCAATACTTTGTAACATAACCTTTGTTGGCAATAACAGAGGTCAAACGTTTACTATAGGTCTTTACCAGGTTTGCACACACAGTAGCTGGTATTTTGGCCCATTCCTCCATGCAGATCTTCTCGAGAGCAGTGATGTTTTGGGGCTGTCGCCGAGCAACACGGACTTTCAACTCCCGCCACAGATTTTCTATGGGGTTGAGGTCTGGAGACTGGCTAGGCCACTCCAGGACTTTCAAATGCTTCTTACGGAGCCACTCCTTTGTTGCCCGGGCGGTGTGTTTTGGATCATTGTCATGTTGGAAGACCCAGCCTCGTTTCATCTTCAAAGTTCTCACTGATGGAAGGAGGTTTTGGCTCAAAATCTCACGATACATGGCCCCATTCATTCTGTCCTTAACACGGATCAGTCGTCCTGTCCCCTTGGCAGAAAAACAGCCCCATAGCATGATGTTTCCACCCCCATGCTTCACAGTAGGTATGGTGTTCTTGGGATGCAACTCAGTATTCTTCTTCCTCCAAACACGACGAGTTGAGTTTATACCAAAAAGTTCTACTTTGGTTTCATCTGACCACATGACATTCTCCCAATCCTCTGCTGTATCATCCATGTGCTCTCTGGCAAACTTCAGACGGGCCTGGACATGCACTGGCTTCAGCAGCGGAACACGTCTGGCACTGCGGGATTTGATTCCCTGCCGTTGTAGTGTGTTACTGATGGTGACCTTTGTTACTTTGGTCCCAGCTCTCTGCAGGTCATTCACCGGGTCCCCCCGTGTGGTTCTGGGATCTTTGCTCACCGTTCTCATGATCATTTTGACCCCACGGGATGAGATCTTGCGTGGAGCCCCAGATCGAGGGAGATTATCAGTGGTCTTGTATGCCTTCCATTTTCTGATGATTGCTCCCACAGTTGATTTTTTCACACCAAGCTGCTTGCCTATTGTAGATTCACTCTTCCCAGTCTGGTGCAGGTCTACAATACTTTTCCTGGTGTCCTTCGAAAGCTCTTTGGTCTTGGCCATGGCGGAGTTTGGAGTCTGACTGTTTGAGGCTGTGGACAGGTGTCTTTTATACAGATGATGAGTTCAAACAGGTGCCATTCATACAGGTAACGAGTGGGGGACAGAAAAGCTTCTTACAGAAGACGTTACAGGTCTGTGAGAGCCAGAGATTTTCCTTGTTTGAGGTGACCAAATACTTATTTTCCACCCTAATTTACGAATAAATTCTTTACAAATCCTACCATGTGGATTCATGGATTTTTTTTTTCACATTCTGTCTCTCACAGTTGAAGTGTACCTCTGGTGCAAATTACTGACCTCTGTCATCATTTTAAGTGGGGGAACTTGCACAATCGGTGGCTGACTAAATACTTTTTTGCCCCACTGTAAGTGACAGTACGCTAGTAACCCTTTCTGGCCACTAGGGGGCAGTGCTGCTTTGAAGAAAATCATAAGGCTGAACTTTACTTTTTTCTGTTAACTGTAAATTTCCACATATTTCTATTTGGTAGCAGGTGATGTGGCGATTTTTATAAATGCCATCAATGTGTCCAGCATTGGTTTCACTTTGTGCTGAATTTTTGTGTGTGTGGGTAGATTTAGTTTTACTTAACAAATTGGTAAAAGTGTCTTTTATTGACTACATAAGGGTTTGTTTGTTTTTTTTGTTTTTTTGTAAGTGATTCTAAAACATATTGTTTTATCATCTTCAGTCTGTGTGTGCCAATATTATGTGGTTGTTATGGATAAACAGGTAAATTTGGCATAATATTGCAAGAATGATGTAAGCTGAGTAGTCAGTCGATCTGAGTGTGCACGCAGTGCCTGAAAAAACATGTTTTTTTTGTGTGTGTCAGCGGGTTCACATGAACAAAGGAACCACAGCTTTCTGTGGGAAACTGGGTTAAATGGTTAATTGATATGAAGCTGGAGACACAGCAGCAGGGAGCCAGACTCAACACAAACCTTTAAAACCTTCCTCTTGAGTTTTGTCGGTACACAATCATGTGACGTTTGCTTTCTTTGTGGTCTGGACAGGGCACAGCTGGAGAATGAGAAGAAAAAGCGAGAGCTTGCAGAGAAAGAGAAGGAGCGAATAGAGCGAGAGAAGGAAGAGCTGATCGAGAGGCTGAGGCAGATCGAAGAGCAAACTCAGAGAGCTCAGAAAGGTACGTCTCCACCCACTTCACTAGTGTGTGCGTGCGCGTGTGTGACAGTGGGGTGTACTACAAACGAAGCTCAAGGAAGTATTACGGCTGGGCTTTGTTTGCTTTAGCTGGCTCAGCAAAACCTAAGCCCCACTCGGAGATAACTGCTGTCATGGTGATGGTTATCAGCTTTCTCTGTTTAGCTCTCTGTCTCAGGCTCTGTGCACGCTCGCATTAAAGGGGGGCCTTTCACCTCCTACACCAATCACAGATGAAGATGGTAAAATGGTGATTAAAAAACTTTAGAGAACAGAAAACACTAAAATTTCAGACTGCTGCAGATCAGGCAAAAGATCTGGTGATTTAGATCACAGAGAACTTAGATAACATAACGTAAAAAAGTGTATGCATTTAAACTATAAAGCTTGCTGACCCACAGTCAGAGGAGAGTTTGTTGGCACATCAAAGTGAAATTAATTTGATTGATTTAACAGGTAATCTTGGTGACAGTCTGATCAACTTTCTAAGCTGTGGTCTAGCAGCTGCAGTTCCAGCTGTGTAAAAGACACATAGTAGCAGATTAGAGTCGAGCATAATTATATTTGGACATTTCCTTAGTATTACGTCACAACAATGTGATTGGTCACTTGCAGTGTTGAACCTGGAACAATATTTATTATGATGATGTGGGAACAACACCAACTCGACGATATCAGATCATCTGATGTAGCCAGGTAAAAACAAACCGACCGGTCACTCTCACCTCGTTCTGCACGTCCTCTGTTCGTCAGCCTGTGAGACGTAGATATTTCCTTTAGTCCTGGGAGTCATTACATGTTTGTAGCCACAAGTCTTTTATAGTGACATAATTTATATTTATTTATGTCATTTCACACATAACTTTAATTGTGGTTTCAGTACTGAACTGATAAGAGACATTTGGTAATAATGTTTTAATCACTGAACAGGGAGCTGTTTTTCATTCCCTGGAGGTCAAATGCAGTTTCCCATCCTGAAGTGAGGGTTATTGTGAAGTGTATCTAATCTGATAATCTGCACACCTACCCACAAGTTTGCGTTACTTGGCTGATGTTTAACATTTGGGAACTGCTATCTAAGACGGATCAGCATCTGTGGTTCATCATCTTATTACTAATTTTCTGAATTTGCATAACATAGAAGCTGCAGTGCAGACCGCAGGCAGCAGCAGGCTGTACTGGCGCCGATCCCAGAAGATTAAGAACAATTCACACCTGGAGTGTTTTTAATCTAAGAAATGCTTGAAGCGTTGGATTCACCACTCTGTATCTGGACTGTACAGGTACAAATGTGGAAGTTTAAAAAATGAAAAATAAACATATTTTAAAGAACTCGTGACGTTTGAAAATATTGGTCTGCTGCAGTTCTTTAACTTGGATTTTTTTTTTTTTACCGGGTAAACATAAAATGTTTTCGGTTCATCATTAAAAATACATGTTATTTAAAAAACTTTATATTTGTTGACGACTTTACATCCAGGGTTGCAAGTAAAGCTTAAAAGTAGATGTGAGAAACATTTTAGTTAACTCATTTTGACTTCAGTTTTTTTTTTTTTTTTTAAATAAATGGATTTCTGTATTAAGACTTTAGATGCCTGCATAAGCTGAGAGGTGATTCCATTTAAAACACTAAAACTAACCCTGGACCACATAAAAACGAAATAATCTGAGAGCAAAAAGGGGCTAAACTGACACGATCAAATCCACTCTGGAAACTGAACTGAATGGAAAACAAAAACTCTAAAAAACAAATCTGAAACTGTGGTCACTGCATGTTAGCGATGCATATTGAGACGCTGATATGCGTGTGCCTGCAGAGCTGGAGGAGCAGACCCGCAGAGCGCTAGAGTTGGAGCAGGAGAGGAAGCGGGCGAAGGAAGAAGCAGAGCGGCTGGAGAGGGAGAGGCAGGTGGCGGAGGAGGCCAAGACAGCGCTGGCTCAGCAGGCCGCTGACCAGATGAAGACCCAGGAACAACTGGTACCTGCACACGCACGTGGATATTCATTCATTTATACTGGTGCTGTGGTGCAGGTGTAGATGCCACCAGATCTGTGAAAAACCACATAACAGTTTTTTGTTATAGATTCATGTTTGACCAGTTCAGTGATTATTCATCATTTTCCTCTTTTATTCACATTTAGAAATTTTTTTTTTATAAATAAATACATAATGTAAAAAAAAATTGTAACCATGTAGCAAAGGCTGTGTTTCTCCACCAGAACCATCCTTTCCCTAAAATATGAGAATTGCATCATTATTTCTGCTTCATATTATTTTGCATTGCAAATAGCATTGTGTGCTTGAAATGTCAGTTATGTTTGTGATAAGTTTTTGCTCGGATGTGTTATTATTTTCCACAGGCTGCTGAGTTAGCAGAATTCACTGCCAAAATTGCTCTGCTTGAGGACGCAAAGAGAAAAAAAGAAGAGGAAGCAACAGAATGGCAACACAAAGTAATGCCTGTGTTTGTGTGTCTGTGTGTTTGTGTGGTTGTCATTACTCTTTCTAAGTATGCATGTATCTTCTTTCCAGGCTCTGTCAGCACAAGAGGACCTGGAGAAGACCAGGGAAGAACTTAAGACGGCCATGACATCTCCACCGGCGCCAGAAAACGACGAGCAGGATGAAACGAACGCTGAGGCCAGTGCCGAGCTTCTCAGCGACGGCGTCACCAGCCACCGCAGCGAGGAGGAACGAATCACTGAGGCGCAGAAGAACGAACGTGTTAAGAAACAGCTACAGGTAGAAATGAGCCTGAGTTTCTGGGGGAGGGATTCTTCCAAAGGTACACACTCACTGGTTACTTTGTTAGGTCCCACTTGCTGGGCAACTGCTTTAATCCTGCACGGCAAAGATTAAACAAAGACCTCGAAAAATGCTCAGAGATTTCTGTCCATATCGACGAGACAGCATCACACAGTTGCTGCATGCATTAATGATGTGCGTCTCCTGTTCCACAACGTCCCAAAGGTGCCCAGTTGGATTGAGAGCAGCTGGTGACCATTTGATCTCAGATATCTTCTTGTCGTGGTCATTGTTAGTTTCCTGATCTTAGCTGACAGGAGTGTCACCCGGTGTGGTGTAGCCCATCTGCTTCAAGGTGTGAGTTGGCTCTGTCCAGAGATGCTCTTGTGCATACCTTGATTGTAACAAGAGGTTATTTGAGTTACTGTTGCCTTTCTAGCAGTTTCCAGCAGCAGGCCATTGTCTGCAGGCATCAACAAGCTGTTTTCACCCAGAGAAAATGCCGCTCACTTGATATTTTCTTTTTTGCTTTTAAGAAGAGAAAATATTTTCTGTAAACCCTAGAGATGGGTGTGTGGGGAAAATCCCAGTAGATCAGCAGTTTCTGAAAGGCAGACAGCCCACCAACAACTGTTTAATGTTCAAAGTCACTCAAAGTCCCTTTTCTCTCCCATTCTGATTCTCAGTTTAAATTTAGGCAGGTCATCTTGATCATGCCTAAATGCACTGAGTTGCTGAGATGTGGTTAGCTGATTAGCTATTTGCACGTAGTAGTTGAGTAGATGTACCTAATAAAGTGTCCAGTGAGCTGTTTTAGATGCACACAACAAAAACTGTATGTGTGTGTTTTCTCTGCATTAATGAGAACTCCTTTCATCAAACATCCAAGCTGGCAGACACGTACACACTTGCTGCCAGTTTGCTACAACAGAAACACCACCTGAGAAAACGGGTTTCTGCAAGACTGGCACAGTCGAGTTTGTCAGTGCAAATGCAAAGCCTCCAATCCCACTTTTCAACGCAATCTGTGTATCTGGCATCATTTGCAACTTCAGGACTGTCACAAAGCTGAAAGGACTAAATAAATAATGCTTCTTTCAGTTTATTAGACAAAAGCCAAGAATCGTACAATTTGATGGGGGTTTTTTTGTTGTTGTTATTAATAAATTTCTGCAAAACTTTGAATGTACTTCTTTATTCAGTGTGGTGAACAAAGTGAGGAAGTACTGTGTATCAGTCGGTCGAGTTTTTGATGTTTCTCAACACATGCAATCATTGGAAAAACAAAGATTGCACTAATTTTCTGTCCTCATTGGCACTATCGTACAATCTGTACATCTTAAGGTGAAGCGTTGGTGGAAGGACTGCATCCTTTCTGAAACCACTGCTGCGTAGACACTGTGGCAAAGTTATTTTCCGGTAAAGCTGCTAAAAAGATCTGGGTCTGAATTTTGTAGTTTAATCCGCAGAAAGTAGCCTGTGCAGTGAAAAGCTCGTAAGTTTTCCTGCTGCACATTAGAATATACGACAGATTTGATTGCAGCTTCGGTTACAGCGGCGGTTTGTCTGAATCCAGAGCAGCTGTGAAAATACATTAACACTGCCTTTTATCTGCAAATCAGGTGGCGCATAAGCCAGCCTGGCAGGTTGTTTTCTTTTATCACTCAGATGTACCGATGTCCTGTTGAACGGCAGCTGTTAAAAGCTTTTCATCCTTATTATGATATGGGAGCAACCACAAGCTGCCGGCTGTCAGAATTCAGCATTTCTTGGCCGTTTGTTGATCTTTACAACAATGTGTCTTTGTGTTTCTGGTCTTTAAAACTTGACTGAATAAACAAAAGCCAAAATTCCCTGTATGTATCAACTCCCTGTAGGAGTTGATATAAATTTAAGCAAATATTTCATTCGAGCAACGATGGAGTCTATCTTAAGTGAATTGTGTCTCACCACCTCCCTCCCTTTGTCTTCCGTCCAGGCTTTGAGTTCGGAGTTGGCGGAGGCTCGGGACGACACCAAGAAAACGCAGAACGACATGCTACATGCCGAGAACGTCAAAGCGGGCAGAGACAAGTACAAAACCCTACGGCAGATCCGCCAGGGCAACACCAAGCAGCGTATAGATGAGTTTGAGTCCATGTGAGCCAGAAACGTGGATGGACACGACACTGAAAAGAGACCGTTTGGTCTCATTGCCATGTCAACGCCTCACTCTCCTTGTAAAGCCCAAAACCTGCTGCCACTGCAGAATAGCTTACCTTTTCTCTACCCCAGAGAAAGATGAGATAGAGGGCTTCGTAGCTTCAACCTCGCCAAAGCTCTGCCTAGCAGCGGCTGGCCAGCCACATACTCAGCTTTCTGCTTTTTAGAGCTCTGCCCTCGCCTCGATGAAGCACACGTCTTTTAATCAATCTGGACAAATAGCAAGCAACGTGTCGTCTCCCTGTACATTACTAGCAATTTAAATGCTTGCATGTTTGATAATTAAACAATATCGCAACCTTTAGACAAAACGTGACTGTTCCGAAATGGTTTCTTTTATTCAACAAAATAAAATGATCATTTGTAGCTATAGCTTATTGATGTTGGGAGTTCGCTTTAATCTGTACCTTTATTTTGTCTTCAGCAGAACAATTTAAATGTTTTTTTTTTAAACTGCTTTACTCGTGTCATTTCTTTCCCTTTCACTGCTGTCATTTTGTTTTGGTACAGTTACGCTGTCGTCCACATTCAGCAGTTAACTTGTTCTTTAACAGGTTGTGTGCTCACAGAGAGCCGTTAGCAGGCAGATAAGCAAACTAGATTTGCTTGGCGTTCTCTTTCCATTGAGGCAGTTGTTTCAATATATATTTTGTCTCACAATAAAGAATGAATTTATATTTCCAATAATACACCTATGGTATGATCTTGGTCCTGACTCTTCCGTCAAACAGAATGAGTATCAGATTTGCAGGATGTGGCCTGAGCACCTCTATAGAAGCAGAAGTGTTGGGAGTTCGCTGCTGTGGTGCATTTAGCTGTGGTTTAACACAGTACCATAATCTTCCCAAGAGTGGATGTCCCAGCAAAGTGAAAGCCAAATATAGTTCATATCATATCACCATAAACACCTCATGCCAGCTGTCAAGCACGGTGGTGGAGGTGTCATGATTTGGGTTTGCTTTGCAGCTCAGGAGCTGAACACCTCGCAGGCATAGAGTCAGTCATGAATCATGAAGTCAAACTAGGTCATCAAGACAATGATCCAAAGCACACCAGCAAATCTGTAACAGAATGGCAAAAATATGAGTAAACTAATGCCTGCAAACCTCAATGGACTGAAGCTGTAAAGAAATCCTCCACAATATGACAGAAATTTATACAGAAAACAGATCAGTTATTGCTACTACAGGTGGTTTTACAGCTACTGAATCATGGAATTTACTTAATTTTTTCACGGGGTCGCAAAGTGGAAAGTTTCATTTTCATAACTTAATGGAAACATTTCACAGCACTTTTCATTGTTTCCTGCCACAGCTGATAGATCGTCAAAAAACAGGAAGAGTGATGCAAGTGTAAACAACTGCAGTAGAGCAGTGATGTCACTTCTCTTGCTGTGTCCAAAATACCCAAAAGAAAAACTCTTCTAAAATCGGTGTGATAAGGTCCATCCAAAAGCGATCATGCAGGTTTCTGTGGCATCTGTGGTTCAGTGTAGGCACATTACATTTAATACAAATAAAAATGTTCATGAAGGAAAATTAAAAGACTCTTATTTCAAATCACACTATACCAAAATCCAGCATGTACACAGACCAGGCAGGACGTGAAAGCTTTAAGTGAGGCTTTTATTGGTCACTTTTACATCACTCACAAGAACAGTCAACATGTCTCATTCAGCCACATTTTCCCTGATCCTGTAGGTATGTCACATTTGTTTTATGTGCTCTTGTTTTGGGTTTCAATCTCTAAAGCTTAATCGAGCACAACAAATGTTTGGTGAAACCGACTCTGGAATGGTGGTTTTATAGAATAAAAAGTTAAACTCATACAGTGGCGAAAAAGTGAAAGTACTGTACATTAAACCAAAAATCAAAAAAGTTGTTGTGAAGCACAATTTTAATCACCTTAATCAATATAGTGATGAGTGACAACATACAGCGCTGGTCCACCAAATACAAACAAAACGGCTTCAATGTCAATTTTCCACGTCTCTGACACTCATCTGGAAGGATAGTTTCATTCTTCTATCAGATATTCCCGCATTTAGTGTTTTGATGATGGTGGTGGGAAGCATTGTTTAACATGCAGGTGGGGTTGGAGTCAGGTGATCAACTCATCAATGCCATCTGAACTGAAATGTTTTGTCACAGGATAAATATGACGCCCCAGAACAACTGACGCTTCCCTCCAAGGGGACAAATGCAACCCAGAAATTCCCTCCTCCCCTCCTTTTAGGTTTTCCTTTTAATTTGTTAACTCTATGTATGTATCACATTATAGAAAGAACCACTTTATTCCCTAGCAGAATATACAGTGAAACAGCAGCAATGGTCTAACACTTTTTTTTCCTTTTTAATTTTGGTTTAATAAAAGCACCACTAGCCCGAGAGATGAGCAACAAACAGCCTTTTCCTTGGCTGTGGTCCCTGAAGAGATGGCACTTACTTATTTCTGTAGCAGAAATGAAGCTGTATTAAAGCACACTAAAAATAAACATGTGAATAAATGTGCTAAACAGGGACTGTCGGCATTTTACATTTTTTCTATTGATAAAACACCTAATAAAATACAAACACACATCATGATTTTAGTCAAATGAGCAACAAATGACAAGTTGCTCGTCATCGGTTAATACAAACCCCACATGCAAATTCAAAATGCAAATAAAGCGCATTCAGACTGAACAGGAGGCAAATCTGAGTTCACTACACACATACAAATCTCCTATTATTGCTTTGGTTGTCAGCAGATTGCTACCATCGTCTGTAGTTTGCAGGGAAAATGCTAACTACCACCTATGGCATAGAAAAACTGCAACCGAAGTTGGTGTGTTCCATGCTTACTGCTACCAACCTGCTAGCAACCAAAGCAGTCGCAAGGAGGTTTTTGCCAGCCGGTGGTGGAATATTTATTATGCCCTGGCTTTAGCAATCCATTTGCATCCTCCTTCAGAAGCTACTTGCCAACTGGTCAAAGACTACTCATTGCTCCCACACAACCAGAAGTTGCAGACCAGTTCCAAGGACTGTGTGACCATCCCTAGAGAGCCAAAATTGGGACTAATCATGGCTATAATTGATGGTAAAATTGTCTCCATGATTGTCATATATAGATGACCCTTTCAGAAATAACAGGGCAGCTTAAAGTACTTTATTACAGTAATGATAATCCAGGATATGCTAGTTGCCGAGTCCAGATTCAAAACACTAAGATGGTGCAAGAAAACGCTTGTGCTTTTCAATGGGGTTTTGCTACTCAATGCTTGACGTCACGGTGGCTAGGTCCATCTCTGATACTGTCTATCATTTCAGATCTTTTCCCCATGAACTGATATGAACCATCTTAGTTGTTGCAGAATTCTCCAACATATTTAAATCCAGGATTCTTGAGAGCCAGGTTCTTCTTTTTGATCACTGCTAGCTAAAGAGACAGAATATTAAATGGACATATGCATAAGACGGAAAAAAGAAGAGATTTAACTGTAGTCATTCCAAATGTGGCCTGTATGTTGCTAGCTAAAGAACATTTACATCTGTGTAGTCAGCACATTAGCTATACTTAAATTTAAGTATATAATTCAAGACAGAAATTTGCTTCATGTTCAGTCGGAATTCACTTTTTCAAGCAACAGCTATGAAGAAATCCATTCACAGCATGATGTCAGGACATGATTTAACACACACTTTCTAGGGATTTTTTTTTTTTGAGAAAAAAAATACACACATTTAGAAAAATACCTTTTTAAAACGTTTGTAATAATAGAAAAATATGTATTTGTACACTGAATAAAGTTGTTAATATTTATCAGAATGTAAACACAATAACTTTAGAAGTTTGTTAAATTATGCTGTAGGGTGTCTTAACCTATTTAGCAAACACTAGCACATAGTGCCAGACTAGCAGGGTTACCACAGACTTAGCCTTTAGCATCATAGCGGATAACAATGTAGGCTAATGATAAGAGAAAAAATGTGTAAAAAAAAAACCAAAAACCTGACAGACTGTTACTCACATTTGTTCATGCCTTGCATACAACTCTCCAGGGTTTGAGAATAAAGTTTTTTGATGTTAGAAAGCTCCACAGAAATAAAGAAATACATTTTCTGGAAAGTGTTTTAAGAAACATTTGGAACATTCAAGCTAGCTACAGCGTTTGCTGCTCCCATGGAGTGTGATGCCAGGAAACTTTAATAACAGCCAATCACATCACAAAACAACTTTAACAAGCTCTTTCTGTTATAAAACTTTTAACCCTGATCACTTTTACTGTTTTATGAGCGTGTGCCCACTTAGCCTCTAGCTAACCAGTGTTAGAGGTTTCACCATTTCTGAGCTAGACTCCACCTTGCTTTCCGTTCACCGACAATACACACAACTATATCCAAAAAGTGCACTTGAGACTTTACTGCACCCGGAAACAGGGAACAAGAATCCCCCTTACATAAAAGCCGAACTATCACGGGCGACATATTTTGCCACATAAAAATATTCAACTGAAAACTTGTTCTCACATTTTCATATAAAACAATGTTTATTTTCACCATATAGGATACAATTTGTATCAACTAAGAGAGGTGTCATCGGGCTACTTGAAATTAAGCTAACCAGGCGAGAGAGTTAGCTTTCCAAACAGTTCCTCGGGTAATAAAAATAACCTCACTGGCAGAGATAGTAAAAATAAATTATCATAATTTCATTCAAAAACACACAGCTCCAAGCAAGCTGCATTAAGAAGACACAACTTAAAAATAATTTTAAAACACTAAAAATATATTTTAAATCCCCCCCGCCCCTCGATTTTTGGGAGAAAACAGGCAATTCACAGAAGTCACCTTGGGCACTGCAAAATTATTATGAATATAAATATATAAATAAAAAAAATATGGTTAAAAAAGTAAGGATAACTGGAAACCTATACGAGCCCTGCTGGCATTTAAGGAGGTCTGTGATGGTCAGGATCAGTTGAAGTTATTAAAAACTATTTTTATTGTCTTTTTTTAACAGAACCACAGACTTTGAAACCAAACATGAATATCTCCTGAGAAAAAAACCCCTGCAAAGTAAAAAACTACCATGGTCCAAAATGTAGTTCAGTGGTGATGTAGTGATTTTAAGGTTATGATTCTCACCCGGTGCCTGTTTTGTTTTTTTATTCAATGTCTCATAAACTAAAAAAAAAACAAAAAACTGTGGATCTGTGCAGTTAACACAACTGTATGCAAAGCATTAGAGGCAGATAAACCCTCCACCACTGATAAACGATACCCCGTGTCTCACATTCACAAACATTAAGTATAATAAATTAACACATAATTTAAATTAAAACAATACCAACAATCTGTTCCCCATAAACATTTCCAGTTGCCACACTTTGAACCTGATTTAGCACACTGATATTGTTTAGCGATGGAAAGGAACAGCGCGTGATGAACCGTGAAGTCAGCTGACAGGGCTATCCTAACAGAGGAAATAACTCTCATTCAAAAGTGAACAAGAGCTTGGGGTTTTCAAGTGGAGTTTTTGCTATCTTCTTTTGTGGGTGCTGGTTAAGTTTCACTTCCTTGTTGGGGGAAATCCACAAAATCTCGCAACAACTGATCTGCCACCTGTCAGCACAGAAAGAAAGCCGTTTGTTGGGCTTACTTGAGCGTCAACTATGGTCGGGCTGTATTTGCAATGTGGCAAATACGTGCGTGCCACGTTAATGCTGAAAATGTTAGAGCTACATACCCAATGTTGTCATCTCAGTGACTAAAAAAATTAGAAACAGAGAAACAGCGCAAACGGCTATAATTATACCCTGATATGATTGCCAAAAGAAATGATCTGAAGAAAAAAAAAATAACAAAAAGTGCAATAAAACTAAAATAATTTTAAAATTATATAAATAACTTAAATGTAACAAATAAATAAGTTTAAAATCAACAATACTGCCACCCTTGAAACACCTTAAAAGCTTCCCTAAATACAGTGCTGTTTTGACTCATAACCAAAAAAGATGAAACATGCAGATGCACCCCTACCTTTTCCTATGTTACGTTCAGAAGTAGCAGGCATATTTCTAGAAAAAAAGTATGGCAATTTTGGTATTTCTCTGTATAATAATAGCATTAAAAAGGCAGCGTGTTAACAGCTGAAGGAGTCTCGTATCTTGTGATTTTGGTTTCTGTATGCCCAACTTGACTTTTTTTATTAAGCTTACAGAGGATATCCCCGCAAATACGAGTTTAGTTAAGATGAAAACTTCACTGTGTTTATTCAAGAGCTGTGCTGTGACTTCTCCATTAAAATGGCAGCTGCAAGCTCCTGAGCATCCGTCACATGTGGGTTCCTGGTCATTACCATCCTCACCAAATCTGGAGGGAAGATGCCGCACAAGTTAACAAACACCCTCTCCCTAAGGTCCTGGTATCGACCCAAGGCAGTTGGCTTTGCGTGCTGGGTTGCTGAGGGCATGTAGCTCTTGTGGGTAGGGACAGATGGAAGAGACTGCTGTGAAAGCGATGGAAGACCTGGTATTAAAAGGCCATGTGGTGATGAATGAACTTGCTGGCCCCAAGGAGAGTGTCCATGGACTTGTGGAAAACTCTTATAGGAAAACAGATCATAGTAAGGCTTAGGGGGTGGCTCATAATTAGGGTCCCAGTTCTGCTGGTGCTGAGGTTGTTGGGTTCGCACAGAGTAGTTTCTTCTAGAATGAACTGGTGAGCCTTCACACACTCTGTCCTGAAGCCCATGTTCCGGCCAAAGGGAGCCCACCATATTGTGGCCTCGAGGGAAGCTCTGAGACCGGGCATGAGTAGTGGGTGTTTGGGGTGGATGTTGTGGATGAGGTGGTTCCCCTGGAAAATTGGCGAGCAGCTGAAGCTGTTGCTGGGGTTGGATGTAGACAGAAGCGGTGTTGACGTGATGTGGCGAAATGCGAGAGGCGACAGATGCTGGAGTATCTTCTACGCCAAAATCACGTTGTCTCCAAAGTCCTTGAGGATGGACATAGCCACGAGGAGAATGCTGGCTCAGACTAGGAGAAACACGGCTTGCCTGGTGAGGGTACTGGCCAGAGTAGTGATGATGATGGTGGTGGTGGTGGGGATGATGGTGATGGCACTTGGGGCTATCATCTAACACGGGAGAGAAAGAATCTGAGCTGACACTGCTTTCACTGCTACAATCTGAAGCCAGTGAACTTGTGCCGAGCTCACCTGGAAAGAAGCATTCAGGAGTCTGTGGCACTACAAGACTGAGTCCCGAATAAGCCTTTACCACAGAGTTGTAGCCCACCACTGGAGAACTGCATCTGTAATAAGATTCAGCTTTGTTTGGTCCTGAAGCCCCGGCAATACCGGAGCTGCATCCAGTACTTCCAGCAGGGTGTTCCCATCTTTCCAGATGTCCCGATGAAGGCGGTCCCCCTGGAGCAGGATGTGCTACAATGTTATTGCTACAGCTGCCACTAAGACTGCTGTTTCTCCTCTGTTCCTCCACTTTGGAACTGACCTGAGTTTTGTCCTCTGAGAGCTCACTGAAGGAGCTCTGAAGGCTCCGATTTGGCTGTTTCTTTCCGGTATCCCGAATCAGCGGGGCCTCAGCCATTCCTTCTGATTGACCATTTTTTTGGCTCTTCGCCATCAGGGCATGTTCCAGCAGGCCTCTTGAAGCTACTGATGAAATTTTGGCACTGGCACGGAGTTCATCTGCCACAGCTCGCTGGGGCTGACTACCCCTTTCAGGGTGATAAAACTTGCACTTGTGGCCATATGTGCACTTTTTTCCTAATGGAAGAAAAAATGTGAAGTTTTTTTGTCATTGTACTGGAATAAAAAGCATTTATTCTCGTACAATTTTTTATCTAATTCCACTATGCAAGAGCAGACATCTTCTGCAGCATAGCTGATAAGCATGCATTTGATAAGAAACATAACTAAACATTTTTTTTATTACCATAAGGACATGGCTGCTTTCTATGTTCAGGAATAACAGGCCTCTTTCTCAAGAAATTCTCAAGACTAGGTCCATGGCGTCCCAGCGGGTCATCAGGTGGCATGAATCTAAATATACAGTTAACAGACTGAAATTAGATGCAAATATTGAGTTCTTTCAAACACAGACATAAGTTGAAATTCTCCCTTTTTTTTAACAACAAATTGGTTAGAGTAACACAAAGACAGCATGTTATTTAGTATGTTCAAAGGTGCAGGGAAACAATGACGTTAAAAGGAAATCCAACAGATTTGCTTCTTGTGCTGGTGCGATGTGCTTACTTGTCATTTACAAACGAGTACATCAGCAGGCGCTCATCTATAAATTTCTTCCACTCTGGCTTCTCATTTGCTAAGTCACGGTAGTTGTCGTTTGAAACAATTATACCATCTGACTCGTAGGCCAGTTTGACGATGAATCTGTCATCGTAGCAAACCACACGACGTCCCTGAACGCGTCGTGATGGAGTGAAAACCAAGATCTTTTCTTTCTCCAGACGCCGCAGGATCTCTTGGTCTGAACAAGGAGAGGTGCAATAGTTAAATATAGAGAGAAAGACTAGAGTTAATGGATAATAGGAAATGCTTCCAAGAGCAGGATATTAAATCACATCCTTCACACTGTTGTTATTCTGGGACTTTCAACTGTGACAACGACTGTAATTTTTACCTGTGATAAGAGCATCAGGTCGCGACTGCTCCTTTCTCCAAGCAGGGACAAACACTGTGATGTCACGGTGGCCTCGCTCCAAGAACCAATCAACTGCTAGCTTGATACCTTGGCAGGAAAAAACTTCCTTGTTCCCATGACTACACAAACAGAAGGCAAGCATCAGCCACACAGCTAAGATTAAACTTTGCCTGTTTGCTTGTCATAGTCATACTGTCAGTACGGCAGGTTTTTCATGTTTTTTGAATTATAATCAAGTAACACAAAAAAGCTTAGAAGTCAAACTCTTGAATTAGGCATCTGAATGTAGAGTATCCTCAGGTTGATATTGTTGATGAAGATGTGTTTTTGCATTTTACTAATGATTGTAACCATCTGAGGTTTAAGGTTGTAAATCCAACCCTCAGAGAAAGAACTGTTTTTTAAAATAGTTGTCTTCCCTGACTGCTGAGACTTTGAAAAACAATTTAGCAAAAACAAAAATTACATAATCGTATTACATCTTCCCACAATGAACAATTGTTTCACTTTGTGTCACTAATTACAAACCAGTGATACAAACTACAAAGGCATAGCATTAGTTCACACAGGCCACAATCTCAAGCTCAGCTAGAATTAGCTGATACCCTTCTATGCATCGAATTGGCAATATAAAGCACTGCAAGCCACTTTGCAACCCATCTGTATTCCAACTCGTTTCTTAGTAAATCTGATTAAATCAATCTTACACCTGTTTTCACCGATGTCTCCTCTATTGCATGCCGGAGTCTTGCTGCTTGTCTCAGCATGTATAGTATGTAACATGTAACTAACATTAATAGTTTTAAACTGATATCTTCTTAAATGGTTTTGGTAAAAACTGGATTTACAAAAATTCAGAAAACTAAACAATGCATGTTTTCAACAAATAAGCATTTCTCTAAATGTGTGTTATATGGCTTTCAGCTTAGCTATATATGTTAGGCTCTTAAGCCTAATATAAAGTAATAAAGCTACACTCTTTGTGAGGTAAAGAGGTAGATACATGAAAGCAGAACAAAACCCTAGTATATTCCAAAGCTTCTCCTCCTCACCTCATGGCTACATTGCTTCCATCCACAACAACAGGTCGCAGGTTTTCTTTGTCTTCTAGCAGGTGGGACCGGCACAGTAGCCGAGAAGAATCCAGAGAGGAGTTGGAGGTGGAGGACAAAGAGGACGAGGGAGACTGTGAGACAGCTTGACCTCCTTGCTGATCCATCTCTATTTTGGTTCCCAGTTTAACCAGCTCTCCCAGTATATCATTGATAAGTGCGTCAGGGCCTAGTTTCCTCAGGACCAGCAACACTAGCTCTTCGGGGTAGCCTAGTTTGAGAGCGAACTCCACCTTCGTACGGCAGTGTGTGATGGGGTCAGTCAGAGATGTTTCCGGGGGGTCTCCAGGAGATGTATTTGGTGCCAGGTCCAGCCTGACTGGCTGAAAGACTGAGGACTCCTCCCTTTGGTGTAGGTGAAGCTGATCGTGGTGCGGTGTTTTAGAGTCAGAACCAGACCCGGTCTGGAGCCTTTCATCTTCACTGTCAGAGATAGCACTCTCTTCAGAAAAGTTACTGCAACTGCTACTGCTGCTTGAATGAATGATAGAGCTAATGCCTCTGCTACCAGCAGTATTGCTGCTTTTAACAGTGACACCCGCTCCTAAATTCCCAGCCTGCCGTTCAGCACCTTCCACGTGTAGGTAGTCCAGATCCAGCCCTGGGCTGAGGATGTGGCCTGTCCCATCCTCCAGATGGTCCTTCAGGCCCATGAATCCTTCTCATACATCCAGCTCCACTACCTCCGTGACCTCCCAAACACCTGACTGACCCCACTGTTACTACTGATACTTAACTCACTTACTAACTAGTCCTGTGAGGGTACCTGGGAATTAAAACATAAAAAGGAACTGGTTAAATTCTCAGTATATACTCACTTGTCATGTGATACCATCACATGAGGACACAGGGCACTACACTGCATTTATGTTCAAATACAGAAACACTCGTGGTCAGTACTCCATTAACTTCTACATAAAAAACAATTGAAATGTCATAAACATTAAAAACCAAAAAATCTGTTTATCTAAAGTATGGCCCAATGATAATAAAAATTCTCCCCAGCAGCTGTAAGGGTATTTTATTCTGCTTCTTCCTCCCATCTCAAGCACGCCTCTTCTTCATCAAAAGGAAAAAAAAACGCAGGGCCCAAAGCAGCAACACCTCCTCTTCCCTGGGACAGAGTCTGTCTGCTCCAATAGCTAATTTGCATATTAAGTTCTGACTGCAAGATTCAAATGAAAAGCTGCTGATGGTGCACGCTTTATGATGCTTAAAACATGCAGGCTGAAAACTATCTTTACCAACTTCTACTGATTTGCATTTTAACAGTGATGAGTTGTGTTGTCAAACAAATAACAGCTCTGGGACAAAACGCTAAACACCCGAGTACCGAGCCAATGAGGGGAAGCCAGCACAGACGTAATAACTGTGCAGCACGGGCAATTTTCATCTGCTAAAGAACAGCAGCACTGTCAGAAACACTGTTGAATCATATCCAGCCCTCTGCTTAAGGCATTTTTAATTCTTCAGTTTGATACTTTATGATTTAAAGCACCTCATTTTATATGTACAGAGTACAAAACTTGACTCTGTCATATGCAGGCATTCTTATTCTTATTGACATATGCATTTTATTTTGTGAAATACATTACTTTACATTTTGAAACAACAGCTCAGTGAGAAATAGGCCAACGATCTTGCCATATGAAACACTTCATTGCTGCTTCACACCAGTAATATAAATAAAATAAAATAAAATAAAAGCCTTTTTAGCCAACAGGCAGATTCTCCGCTTACCTAATCAATGCATGCACTAGCTGTAACTTCTAAAATGGGATTGACATTGTTTGTCTCCTCATATTGTGGTGACTTCATACTCAAACATAGAAAAGCGCTTCTTCTTGATACATCATTTCAAAACAAATATGAGCAAAATTCATTCATATGCGTTTAGTGATTGCATTCACTAATGGAAACCGAAATGAACGTGACGACGTGACGTTACAGTAATTACAAAGATCTGCAAAGTTTGTGGCAAGTCATCGGACACGTTTTGTGTGATAACTCAACAGAGTGCGTTAACTTTTCTGTCTCACTGAGTAAGTGAGAAAACCCACTGCAAACATGATTTTATTGTTAGCAGCCCTGTTTGGCACATCTGTGTCCTCAGAGTAAAGGTAAGAATAAGCTGTCATACAGAATCAAACGCATTTTTAACTGCTTGGCACATTTTGCACATTCAAAATCTAAACGTGCAGCAAGAAAAGGTACAGCCGAAATTTACAAACATGAGCAGCCAACAGGAGATTAACTATAATTAAGAATAATTTATGAAAAAAGCCATGGATATATGTATGATAAATTAAATCCATTTTGACTGGACAAAGCTAATGTTAAGAGGCAGGAGGTGCTGGCTGTGACATGAGTCAAAAAACACATTTTCCACTTATTTCAAATCTCCGGCCACTATAGAGGTGGGGCGTCCTATCAAAATCATAAAAAGAGGGCTCTTTCTGACACAAACAAGCGTTACTGTTACAGCTGTGTGAGCTACCATGACAAAGAAAAATTACAAACTGCCCATTAACACAAACACAGTACATGTTTTATGTTTTCCAGTTAGTTTACTGATCACCGAAAGCCCAGAAGAAATCCTCACAGTTGGACACAAACTACATTACATAAAGCTGTACTTCTATTTAAATCCACAACATAAAATCTTAAGTAATGTTTATGAAATTCAGTCAGTGATACACCAGCTAACACTGCAGTCAGTGTTTGTGTTTATGTGGCCTTCCTGAATGTTTCTCAGTTCCATCTGTGGTAGCAAATGAGAGAAACCCCTAATGTTGCTCAGAGCCTCTGAGTGTGGCCTGCTGGTTGTGTGGGGGTGCACAGACTGGCTGAAACAAAGAGTGATCTGTAAATTGTTCAGTGACCACTTAAAAAAAAGAAATTAAATGTCTTTGTTTACTTCCAGTGTATTCACACAAAACATCCACTAAATTACCGATGCTTTTGGTAGCTATAACCTCATTTTGAGTTGACTTTAAATGTTGCTCATTTCCTCAGAAATACTATGTCTTTTTTTTTTTTGCTTGTCCCGTTTGGTTCCTTTGCCATCAGAATTATTGTCTAAAGGCAAAGAAAGATGCCCAATGGATTTACTTTACCAAATTGACCATCCCAGCCTTGCCGTAATGGTCCATTTGATTCACCTTTTATTGTTTATTTTATTTATTTTTTATTTTCACTTGCTAGATATGGGACAGACTTGAATGAGGAAAAGAAAGGGGAGAAAGGAAGAGGGGGAAAAACAACGGAGAAGAGGGACGGGGATAAAGGGCAAAAAAACAAAAACCAACTAAATAAGCAGACAAAAAAAATACATATATCAATCACCTGGATCACCTGTTGAGAAAGAAAAAAAGAAAACAAGCAGAAGAAAACGAGAGCAATACAATAAACAACATCACGATGATATATGGGAATATAACAGTAAATACTAAATATTAAACATTACTGTGCAGCACGTAAGATCGACAGCGCACAGTGTGCTTTGAGGTGGGAGCCAAAAACGGTGTAGTTTGTGTGTGTGGACCTGTGAGCATGGACGCGCTTGTTTTTAAAAGGTTCCTTCATGTAATGATCTGCTAGAGGGTGTGGGGAGAAATACTATATATCTGGTTCCATATTTTTATTTAGCATACTAAATAAGCCTGGCATATTTTAAAGTTCAAAATAGTACCTTTATTTGATAGTGCTGGATATTTAATATTCTTAAATCACACTTACATCACCCTCACACAGCTAAACATGAACATTTGAAAAAAAAAAAAAAAAAAAGAAATAAAGCTGTCCAGCGCTCAGAGCAAGCCACCAGCTAGCTGCTAGCAGCCTCGGTATGAGCAACGGAGGCAAGGTAAACATTATGGAGATGAGTGAAAAAGAGAAAAGTTATAAATATATAAAGATACTGAAAAATAGTGTAAGCACCTGACATTAGTTTTCTTAAGTAAATCTGCTGCACCAGCTTTTGTTTGGTAAGGTAAAATATGTTGGATAAAGGTGGTTTAAAGCAACTCTTTCATTTTTGCACATAGCATGTAGTTTTTAGATATTTAAGCAAGAAAAATATCCTCTAACTTACTCAAGTTTAGGGGGAAATAAGTTATATCCAGTGAAGTTTAATATTTTACATTAAAAAATGCTGTTTGTTTGTATCAGCAGATCACAAAAATTGTACAACTGAACCAGCCAAGAAAAATAAAATCAACTATTTACGCTCGGCCTAGTTCCTGCCCTTCATAAACAGCAGGTTTGTACACCAGGTGGGTGGGGCTTCTTCAGCCCAAGCTGATTGCCAGAGATGACTATTTCATATAATATCCACTCTCACTGACATACAGATCCAAGAGTAGATAAAAATTCTGTGAATCAGAGCGTGATGCCTCATGTTTGGTTCATATTGAACATGAACATCCACTGTTCTAGCACAATATATATGAAGGAAAGCAAGAAAAAGCATTGTATACAAATTACCCGTTAACCTAGTTTAGTCTTGTTGGCTTCATGCATAAAAAAACAGACAGAGCCAAGATCCTCCTTTGAGGGTACCTCAAAGGTACAAAAAAATTTATCTTCAAACAGAGGCATAGAAAAAGGAAGTGACAGTTGAAAACCAGTCATATGATGACTTGCCTCAACACCCCACCTGTAACTGGTATGATGTGGACAGAGTGGGCCTGCTTCAGTTTTTAGTGACAACGGTTCACATCACAAACAAATACCAACAACTGTGTGTTTGCATGTAAGGTTGTTTATCTGTGGAAATACCCACGGAGGGTACTTCCAGTGCATGAAACTGCCCTGAGATCTGTGAGAAGTGAACGGGAATGTTATTTACAAGTTTGGTGCATCTTCTTCAAATGTTGTTCTTCAAAGTACGATGTCAAAAAAAAAAAAAAAAAGATTTCTGTGAAAGAAAAATACTCTGTTATGCTGCTCTGGACAAATAATGCTGATTTTTTTTATGTGCTGACACAAGGTGAACAAATACTGTCTGGTAGCATTGGAAGACTTCAGTTCACTTCATGAAGCTGCTCCTCATACAAGACTGAACATTTATTTCAAAAGATACATTTTTTCACCAGTTGTTTGCAAATCACTTCAAAAGAGCTACTTCTGCACTCTGTATGTGCTCCTATTTATGGTTATAGTTTAAAGAAGAATTTCTCAGATCGCACGCTAAAGCACCGGAAAGCAGGGGCCTCTTAATGTCCCGACCCCCGACGTCTAAGCTGCACCGCCGCTGTTTTTCATCCTGAATGCCACAAGAGAGCCGGAATAATTTAGTCCAGCAAAAAAAAAAAACAAAAAAAAAAACAGAAAAAAAACAAAGGGGAAGAGAGCGAGAGTGAGTTTGTGTGTGTGTCGGGGGGGAAGAAGTGTGTCTGGCGTGCCGTCCTTCAACAATGCAGCTGCCACACAATCTGTCCTCCTGTGATGGGAGTATTGTTCTCTCGGCCCGAGCAGCATGCACAGACGGAGGCTGGGGCTTTTTCTTTTTTTTTTAAACCCATTCACCCCCCACACCAGCACATCAACATGCAAAGCATGCCTGCTTATGCATCAGCCGCGCGGACTTCAGTCGCAGGATGCCAGACGGAATCTGAGGAGTCAGCAGAAATGTGAGAGTGACACAGCAAGTGTGAAAACCCACTTATAAGGCAGTCCGGTGACATGTGGTGTGATCTCTGCACTATATACGTGTGCCATATAAAGGAGTGTGAATACACAAATGTATTTGCATGGAAGTTTTTGGGAAAACCAAGAGGAAAAAAAAAAACTCCAATAACTCACGAGGAATGCCATTAGCTGTTCCTTGTAGTATTTCTTATAATATTTCAGTTCCATTTTAATGTTACTTAATACTACACAAAGACCTGGATGACAATTAAGCTATTATAGTTTGTGTTTCAAACATACTAAATACATAAATAAATAATATCGCTGGTGGATTTGTACAATATCTGAAAATGTCCAGTTAAACTTTGAAGCACTGAACAGCAGCATCTATTGCTTCATTTAGTTTTATAAGTGTTGATGCTGTGGGTGTGGATCATAAACCAAGAATGCAGTTCAAGAGTCCTGTACAGCAGCAAGAAGTGCTACAAAGGAGACTTTTGAGTACGTTGGAAGGTGTTTGTATATCTGTCAGTCTTTGGTAACATGACAGCGTCACCACAATGCAAGATGCAGTCGCGATAATTCACAGGTGTGCAGCCGACATGAAAATAAGAGTGGGTGTCTTCCAACAGCTTAGTGGTTTCAGAGCTGGCGTGATCCCTACACATGCTAAACTTTAGTTTTGAATGAACTTTCTGTTCACTGCTGTCTATCCGGAATAGCCCATCTTGAAGTACAGAAAACAAGCAATTGTCTCCTGGTTAAACGTGGACTTGGTTGTAGGGAGGAAACTCAGCCTATCAGATGACTGTATAGTGTTAATATACACGGAGAGAGTTTACATAGTTTTTATATTTAGTTACAGGGTGAGTTTTTTAGCTTCTGCCACCACACAGTGTCAAATCACCAACCTTTTTGTTCTTTTCAGTATGAAATATCAGAGATGGGTGAAAAAAAAATGCAATTGCTGGTGAATACTGTTTTTGTTGAGCAGCCATATATTACAAGATGAGCTGCAGTGACAGATTAGCTTAAACCATTTAGCTGAGCATGCATAGCCGTTGATTAGTCTCCTAAAAAACTTAATTACATGCATCAAAATCTTGAAGAACTGTAACGATCCTTTAAGTCCCTTTGGATAAAAGAAAGAAAGAAAGAGTCTCACAAACTGCCAGCTACCGTGAGTTTTAATTTTGAGTGTGTATTTTATTGGAAAGAATAACTTGTCTACCAAACTTCGGTGAGTCAGTGTTTCATCGAGGGGAAGCTGAGAGTCTTTCCATACTGAGCAGATGCTGCAGTCTGCACTTCGTTGACCTACCCTGCCCATCCTGACAGTGGTCTGTGCGTATCATTATATGTGTTGTGATCCCGGGTTAGCCCCCTTGGGTGTGGGGTGGAAGGATGAGCTCCCCTGAGGAAAGACCCCGACCAGTCCCTCAGGGCCACCGCATGGCTGCCATTTGCCGGCTGAGTACAGCAGTGACCCAGTCTGCCACGCCAGCGACCGGCTGGGAGGGGGACAAAGAGGGTGCGGAGAGTGGGGGTGGGGGTGCATATAGGATTGGGGGAGTGGTGGTGGGGACAACAGATGCCTGCTGAAGCCACAGGGGACCTCCCTGAAAGCATCCTGTTCCTACACCCTCCCTGACTGCAACTGGTGGTGTCCAGATTCATCCTCATTGATACATATCACCACTGTCTGTCATGTGGCTTTTTCTGGTAGCGGACAGCACTCGGTTTCACCTCTAAGCTGTGCAGAGTCTGATTCTGCCTCCCTCGCTGCTCAACTAAAGGCCATCATACGGAGACATTTAGTGGTCCAGACCCTGCTAACGTTCGTCAGCACATATGATAATCTATAATTTGTTTACATTAATTTAATTGAAGTGAAACCTAACCAATGACCCGTTGAGGGGGAAACCCAAGGAATCCCCCAAAGAGCCCTGATTTAAAACCACAAACGGCCTTGTCTTAATTTCACTTGTGAGCTCAGACTGCGATGCTTATGTATACGACAACCTTCCAGAGTGAACTGCGCTGTCCTAAAAATCACACTCAGTAACTAACAGGTATTATTAGTCTATAAATGTCCCCGTTTGAGCGTTACAGCAACAAAGACTGTGCAGCTTTAACTGTTGTAGTATTACAGCACGTCTGTTCACTGGTCACATATGTTTATCATTAGGTTATATGGTTACAGAGATTTCATGATAAAAAAAAGAGTGAAAAAAACCCATCAAAATACTGCAGATAATCCAGGATGAAGTATGACAGCAGTGTTATCAGCGTCTTTAACGGGCCAACGCGAATCCAAGCTAAACGCACAAAAGTAAATTAGTAAGACTTACCGAACAGTTCCACGAGAAACAGCAAGGCAGTAAAGCACAGAAGAACCAAGAACTCCTACAAAGTGTCTCCTGACATGCTACTCTGGATCATATCAGCAACAAAGCACAAAGTGGGAAAGATTTTAAAAAAGAAAATGACCCAGTAAAGTGGTGAGGACTAAGCCCAGGAGTATGGCCCGATTTTCTTTTAATGGAAAAAAAGGAAGTTAAATGTCTTGTATCCACTAGAGAACTGGAGAAAGCTGCCAGTCCAAGTGGGGCTGAGCAAAAAATGAGTTTCCTGGTCGAGTCTGGCAGCAGTCTTAAGTGATCAACCATGAAGTTCTCCTTTTTTTTTCTTTTTGTTGTTGCAAAGCAGAGTGATGTGTCCTGAAGCTGCAGGGCTAGCAGTGTTACTGACAGCAGATGGAGTTTAAGGCACCTACCGTCCCCTCCTCACTGTGAGTCTGCCCACCAATACGAGCACAGAAATCTCCTCGCACAGCTCACTTTCGTCTCTTCACCAAATCTCCTTCTGTACACATGCCAATCACCCCCCTCTCCACCAATAAAAAAGGGACTGTGAGATGTAGTAGGGTAACTCCACCCCTTCCCAACCCCTCACAGACACACGCACACATCACCAGACCATCCGCCGACCATCAGCCATGAATGGACGAGAAGGCATGAGTTGACAATAGAGGGGAGGGGGATACAAAGGAGGGCCCTCAGCGGGCAGCTGCACACGGACACACCGTCCTTAGAGCTATTACACCCAGACACACACGCACATGCACTCACAAACACACACACACAAACAGATACACAACAAGAAAGAATGAGTAAAAAAAAAAGGAAAGAAAGAAAAAACAGCACCCAGAATGGAGCCCTGCGTAACACCTGGCTCGGTGGAGACGGCTGTTGCCTTCTACATCTTTGTTTCATGGTGGGAGGACTGGCTTGACTCAGACAATGACACAATTATGTTAAAAGTAGTGTGTGCTTCCCAAAATGGGTGTCAGGAGTGTGATCGCCTACGAGTGCGTATGCATCTCTCTTATGGAAAGTTAGCAGGTGGGGAAGGAAGCTGCAGTGAGCAAAAGACACCAAACTAACGCAGTAAAAAAACAAAAACAAAAAACCCCCAGCCATTACAATCAGGAGGAATTTTTCAGTCTCAAAGGAGGTCGGGCTGGACTTGAACAGCTCAAGTTAACCAGTCATTTCAAATTTAGATAGAAAAATATTTATGATTTTATTTTTCCAGAGAATAATAAAAACACATTTTAAAACATCCCGTGAACAAACGTAATCTTTAACAATTTCTGTGTGAGGTTTGCAAACACCTAAGGGGAAGATTGTGCTCCACGTTCCTGAGCAGATTAAATTCCTTTAATCTAAATGTAGATGTCAGCGAGGGAATGTTGATTGACATATAAATAACAGACTGTATACCAGAGTCAAAAACTGAAAAGTTAAGCCAACCGGAGGTATCCTTAATGACCAGCAGGGGGCGACTGCTTTAGTTGCAAAAAGACTTCCAATTGCGTAGAAGTCTAGGTTAGAAAAAAGACCCCTCAGCTCCTTTCATCAGCGACCATGGTTCAAACATTCCTGATCATTTTATGGGCTCAAGTGCTATTTTCACATCACACTTTTTACACGTGCACGTCATCTATACACATCTGGCTAGCAAAAAGCAAAAGATCTCAGTTAGGTCCTGGGAGTAGACAGGATTTCATCCGATATAAAAAACTCTGCCAAATCAAACATGGTGGAGCTACCTGCTGTGGCAAGCCCTTGTAAATAAGGGAGCAGCTGAAAGTAGCTTTGTTGTTGAGATTTGAGACGTTTCATAATCGAATTTCTGAAATTCTTTGATAAAAAAATCTCAATACCAAATCTCAGGTCTTTAAATTCAAATTGAACCTCACGTAGTGGAGCTTTGACCTTTAATGGCTCTTTGATCAAATCTGTCTTGTCTCGTGTAGAGTCATATGTGGCATGTTTCCATTTGAAATGCAGTCAATATTGCCAGCGGACGACAGTCAGGAAGATGTTCCAGCTAAGCCCACACAGTCTCAGTGGAAAGTCATTTATGTGGCATGCCACTCATAAAGCTACACTAACAAGACACTCGGTTAGGTGCATACTACTAGTCCCAGGTTTGATCGTATTTTGCTTTGAGAACTTCATAAATTTTTCATGACTCTGCAAATTGAATTCTTGTCAAATGTGTGTGGGAATGTGGGAAATATAGAAGTGCGCTACTGAATTGCAATCTGATGTGTAGGTCTGTGTTCTTAGTTGTTGTTTTTGTCTGATCGGGGACTAAAAATGAAAAGTAGCCCTTTGGCTAATTTTGTGGATGCACAGCAGCCACCTGCTGTTCAAACCGTCTGTTTTTGTGGGGCAGCCAATTAGAAGAAAGCTGGCTCAAAGGGTGGGGCGTTAATACTGAAGGGCTTCAACCTCTACACCGGGAATGTCAAATTTCATATTAGGGGTCAAATACAGTCCACCTTGATCTTCAAGGCGCTGGACCACTGAACTTCCCACTTCTATCAGTGTGAAGAAGTTTAACCACATATTAAATCTTTGACACAGCTTAATATAAGAAAAGGAAGTGCAACTCCAACAGTATGTCCTAGATTTTCCACATAATATAAGAAATTTTCAATGACGTTTTTAAGAGATGTGAAAAATTACAGAAAAAATTACAGTAGCTCATTGTGCAGATTGTCCCGTAACTATAAAACAGAAAGTTTCCATTAATTCACAGAAAATGTTGTTATTTGGAGACCCATTGTGAAAAAATTGTCTATAGTCAACAGTGAAAAAACTGGAACTTTTCTGTTATTTAATTTTTTGTCTTGCTTAATTACTGTGGTGCAATATGAATGATCATGTCTCTGTAAGCAGAAAATGCTGAAAAATGTAACTAAAATATGTTAAAAAAGTCCAAAACTTTATGCCCTCCTTCACATTTTCCAAAGTGTCCAATGCAACAGATTCAAGTCTTTGCCTGGCCAACACCAATTCTGGACCCCGGACCTTATGTTCGACACCCACGCTCCACCAATACAAGATAAATAAAGATTACATTGAACTTTACTTTATTAGAGCCCAAAAGTAAAGATGAATAGGTCTCCTTTCATTTTCTTAATTCTCTTAATAAATAAAATAACGACAATTATTACAAAGACGATGCTTTCCCTTAGCTGTTTCTAGTTCGTCTGTCTTCCCCCATCTCGCATACTTCTTCCCAACACCATCCACAACGTGCTTCCCCCTCATTCTTTGTCTCAACTTCTCTAAGTGACCCTTATTTTTTGTTTTACTTTTCGGTTGGCCAGTTAATCTTCTGTCTTTTGTCTTCCAAAAACAAAAAGAGAAAAAATATATAAGGCCCCCTTTGCTTGCTTAGGAAAAACCCATGGTAAACAACTTTACATGTGGTAAACATGGTTCTTAATCCAGGAAAATTACTTTAAATTACTTAACATGAAAAGCGGCCAAACCTGGCTCACCTGGAAAGTCCAGGCCATGCAAAACTGTTGGCCTGCTCCCATTGTTGTCTAAAGCCTCAGAATTTATCCCTCAGGGTTGAGCACTCGCTATGTTTTTACAGTAGGCATCACTGGTTCTTTAAATGCAAATCTGACCACATCAAGCAGTAATACCTGTTCTGTGTACGCCCATGATAAACACAGGCAGCATAATGGTGTCACTCCCTCTACAGGGAAGACTTTAAAAAGATGTAGGTGCAGAGTTTGTCAAAGTTTCAAACAAAGAACCCTCTGAGTCATCACAGGCATTAACTCTGAATCTGTCCCTTAAATAATTTTTTTTAATTTTATTTTTTAAATGTGTGTCAGTTAGACTGATTTTTTTTTCTTTGACTGATTTGAGTTGGAGTCATCACCGATGATGACTGAAACCTCAGATGGATAAAGGTGTGTTATGTGCTGGCATCTACATATCTGGTAGTTATAGTGTGAAATGTGGACTTCTTCTGCTAAAGAAATGCTTCATTGTATTATCCATTGTCTAAGCCGTTGGTTCCCTTATGGTGTGAATTGTTACTGTACTGTCTACTGTGTACACGCTTTGAACACACTCATTTCCTCAAAAAACAAAAAAACTCTGTCAAACAGAGCCCCAGTCCCTTTGCATGGTTCCTGGATGATGGGAAATTCAAAGGCCCTGAATGACAGCAAGGATCGTATGCGGCGTTAGCCATCATGATTCACCAGCACAGATGATTGGCGATGACCTTTAGAAGAGAGAAAAAGTATCACAAAGGCAACTTGTCTTAAAGTACAGCTAGTCTGGGGATGTCAACAGCCCCTACGCCGTGAAATCTCTGCGTTATTGTAACTTTAAGCGCCTTGGAGTCAACTGTTGTTGTGATTTGGAGCTTTAAAATAAAACTAAATTGAAATCTGAGATTTATCCTCCCACATCTTTAAGGGAAAATAATAATTCAACCAATCCAGAGGCTACTGATATGTTCCGCCCTCCAAAAGAACATTCCCTGACAGGATTAACTTTATGCCTAAACTGGATCGTAGCTTAGGCCCTTGCAAAAGATGTTTGCAAGGGGGAAAAGAGGCCAAGCATACGTAAAGAAAGAAACCTCCACAGATGACAATGGTTTAATTGCTTTAAACAAGGTTTAATTGTTTTAAACAAGGTTTCACTTCAGCAAAGTTTTTTGTCTGTTATTGCTTCTGTGTTCCCTGCAACAAGTGCCAAGCTTAAAAACCAAGAGCAGAGGAGACCGGCTGTTCCACCCATTTCTGAAACAAGTGACAGTTCACACAGCTACAGCATGTAGGTGTGGCTCTGCAAAGCTCTGTTTAGACACTTGGGGACAGTTGGCGAACTCTAACCTTCACAGAAAACTAAAGAAGCATTTTTAAAAAACACAACAAACATCCCTTCAGATAAAAAGATGCTGCATCTGAACAAAAGGCAACACAACTTTGACCTGGATTATGTGAAACTGTTTGAGAAGGGAATTTAAGTCTGATATGCGCCAGCAAAAACAACCGACTCAAACGGGCTAAGAGAAAAGCAATCAAAAGCAGAACTTTGTGTGACTATTTACTGCAGATATGAATACACTGTGACTACACATTTTGGTTTTTCCCTTTTAAACCTCTGCACACAAAATGTTTGAAAGTGACTGCACAGATTTACTTAAAAGGATGCATCTTTCCAATATGGCACACTTTTCTCACATAAGTCTTTCCAATTCACCATAAAGAAAAACGTCCAATTAAATTATCTGAAACTTTTTTTACTTGGAAAAACAAACTGCTTAGTTTCAAGTGACAAAAGCATAGCTAAGTATATCATATATCTGTGTATGCTGATTAGATGACTCACATGTCGGGGGGTTAGTAATTAGTAAAGTAAAGCAGGGCTCCTAACTTAACCAGCAGTATCATGTCTTTTAATTCCACAGTCTGATTTGTTCAATTATCACGTCACAGTTATTTGATTATCAGACTGATTTTCCTCTCTCTCTCTCTATCATCCACCCCCACTCCCCGCTCCCCTATGACTTGCAGTGACTCCTTAATTGGGGCTCAGCTGACAGTTTTTCCCCTCGGGGGAGCAGGCGCCATGTGGACCATCTGCTTCAAGTCGCAGGATGAACAGGTGTCCTGCTCCCGGCCGCCTGCCTGCACCTTACCAACCCTATCGAAGTGTAGCACGGCACAGTGTTGCGCGGTGTAGTAGCTGCCGCCGCCGCTGTGTACACAAGATAAATCCGAGTAGTTTTGTTTGACCTGAGCAGCATTTCTGCCTCAGACAAAGGAGGAAGCATATGGAAGCGCTACCTAATCTGACATAAAGATCACAGCCATGACAGTAAAGCCTGTTACTGCACGTCTGAGTCAGAGTTGTTTGGTTGATGCATCTGTTCTTAAAAGCATTTTGAAAATTGGGGTTTTGTGTTTTAATAAGCGATTTCTATATTGTGTCCATAATCCAGAAAATCCATATTTATGTTGTTCGTCTATATTCTACCCAGCTTTGGAACAGGATCTCACTCATGTGTGATAGTGGGTCACTACAAAGTGGTTCCTCTACAAAGGATTTCTATGGTTAGTTTGCGCTGAGTCTTGTTGAGTTTAAAATTCAGATAAGGAAATACAGACAAGAAGAGAACATATCAACTCTACACTGAAAACCACCATGTAAAACAGCGCAACTGGATGATATAACTATGGGTTAATACATGTCCCAACCTATATCTGGATGAATAACAACAACCGGTGATTGAATCAATATCAAAAGTGGCCTGCATTTCACAGGTACACATTTCCGATCTAATTCACCTAATTCTGCACCATCATATCCCACACCTTTACTATTTAAAACTACTTTTTTGCAAGACTAGGACTGTATTAAAACACATTTTACTCCTTTTTTTTTAAGCATTCTGCAGTATCGAATGAGTTCCAACAGGAAAATTAAAACTTCAACCTGGGTAAATTTAAACTTGAAACTTTTAGAGATGTCTGTTATAATCTTTGATGCTGCACCAAACATGCTGGTCTGCGTCGTGTGCGTTTCACTTCAGAGTTCTGGAGCTCTGATTGCAGATTACTTTAAATAACCTTTAACCTGTCTACACCACCCTGAGTACCTCCATTAAAAGATTATTTTAATGTCCTTGAACAGTGAATATCCAGTTGAGTCCTTTTTACTCTAAAATCAATGATCTAAGTTATCAAAACAAATAAGGACAGAGCAAAAAGGATAGAAATAAGTGTGGGTGTAAAGGTAATCCACGCTGAGGGCTGAGTAAGTGCCAGGAGCAGGGTCTGCAGCAGATCTTCAAACAGTACACTGGATAAACACTGATCCAGGCTGCAAGGATTACTCCAGCACTTTAACAAGGCCTGAGGGGTAGAAACAGGCAGGGGAAGAGGTAGTCCAGCTGGTATCAATGACACACACGCGCACACACACACAATACTATGCTAACAGGCTCTACACATGCTGCTACCTATGAAGAGGGAAGTCAAACAAACCAGTGTGTGTCGGGTGTGTGTGTGGGGTTTGTGTGTGTGTGTGTGTGTGTGTGTGTGTGTGGGGGGGGGGGGGGGGGGGGGAATGGGATGGGGTCACTCAGGACTTTGAAAGAACAATAGGTTGGCCTTCAGGCCAGTGCCCTCTGGGTCACTTAAGGAGGCAGCATGAAAACATGTTAGTGCGCACACACACCACCTGCTGTTTCCTGCAGGCTTGTATTTGGTGTAATGGAGATGGAGTGATTCTGCAGCCACACATTACTGAGATTTACCACATAGCTGAGGCCAATAAAACCTCCATGGCAACTTGGCTAGCATCTTTGGAATTGTAGTTTTAAAAAGCACATTAGGGCCGTAACTGAGGATAATTTTCACTGTTGGTTTGTCAGAAAGCGGTTAAAGACTGAAACATACACTGGCAATGCATCAGATTGAACTGTTTGCTGGGAAATTACAAACCAAATTATAATGGCACACAACACACGACTTGGCTACCAGCAAAGCTCGCCAGGACTCGACAGAGAAATATCAGCAACTGACACTGATACAGGTCCTTTTTGCCTGCAGGCTAATATCAGTCAAACAGTCGACAGCGGTGACCTGTCAGTACACCCCTGTTTCTAAAGAACTGAAAAGCGATAAGAGTGCTACAACATCCATATTTCTGTATTGCCAATTACCTGTGGCAATTTTCAAGCTGCTACCTGCAGACCTACTTCAGTGTTCCAAGTCTTTTGATGTTTATGGTAATGCTAGCGGGATTTTGAGGAGTTCTTTTTCACTTTTTTCGAGCACTCTGTGAGAATTAGAAGAAAAAATATGGGAATGATCTGAAGCAAAACAAATTTCTTAATGCTACATAAAGTGAATCAGGCACATGTACACGGTGTTTCACACATAAATTCACAGCTCTGTGATTAAGTCATGATGGATCGTCCCCACAGGGCCTGGCCTATTGAGCACCGTTGCGTGTGTATGTGTCTACAGGGCGCTTTAGCAAATAATCAAATTTACATATATGCCTGCACATCCTTGCATGTGTGTGTGTGTATGCGGGGTCATGTGTCTGACTATGTGCAGGTGTGCGAAAGTGTGTGTGTGTGTTTGACATCAGGGCGAGTGCCGGGTCAGAAGGGTCACAGAGAAACAAAAGCATGGAGCAGCTCCAGCAGCTGCCGGGCCAAACGTCATCCACAGAGACCTCTGGCCTTACCATCACCCTTTCTTTTCAATGGGAGCGTGCCGTGGTCCTACTTCTGCTAACACATGCATATTTACACACACACAGACACACACATACTCTGCCTGGCGGGCCACAGTCATGTCTGGAGCTCAGTGCAGCAGGCGAAGGAGGTAAAAGGTCATTTGGGGACATATGCAGAGGATGTATGGGTGCAAATCAAGTGTAAACCTCTGTGGCTGAAAAAGTGAAGACATCACTGAAGTGCAAAAAAAAAGAAGTTTCTCTAAAAGTCACACGAGTCTGCCTCCAAAAATGAGCCAGTCTTCATAATTCAGCATCAGCTATGCTTAACGGTTTGATGTAAAACTCTCTATAGTCTATTCCCCCTTCATAAAATCATCTCATGCACAGTAATTATATTTTTTTAAAAACTACAACACAAGCAGCTTATTCAAATCACTGAGCTACATCTCTTTACTTGTGGTGTTGGTGCCTTCTGGAGCATTTTTAACTGCAATACTTGAAAAGGTTATGGTCTGCTGTGTGGTACATCCCACTCATGAAGTTTGTGCTTCAGTTGCTTTTTAAATTCTAATATTTTACACATATGTCAGTTTATGGCTGACATTATTAGCTGATAATGTCTAAAGATGGCCATTTGTCGCAAAACACAGCACTCACCAGAACCTAATAATTCAGGCTTCCTTCCTTCCTTCCTTCCTTCCTTCCTTCATTCGTTTATTAACGTTTGCTGTGCCCATCTGCAGTGTATGGTGCAAATGCCCAACATGATTATACCTCAAATCAACAACTACAAGACTCTTAAAATTATCAATCAATCAATCAATCATGTCACAAATTGTGTAGAAAATCCATGACCTCTTCACAACCATTTGCCTTTGTGCCACTGTGTCACAGATCAGTTTTTCCTGTTCCTGCTCAATTCATCAAGCTCCCAGCTTAGATGACATGTTTGAGCACAAAGGGCTTAGTGAGAAAGTGAGTGGCAGTGTGTTTGTATGTGTTCACGAACAAGGAAACTGAATATACTTAATGAGGAATTATTTTAGTAAGTAAATTTTATCCCAACATTAGCTAATTATATTGTATACTGCACTTATGTCTGCAGACTATAAGCTGCACTGACCATGAGTTCATTCAGCACTATCACTTTACAGAAATATTTGTTTGTTTTTTAAAAAAAACCAACATAGAATAACTATACACCTGTCCCATATCTATTAACGATCTTTGGACATGTCTGTGATGCTACACCGACTTCATATTGATTTTACTAAAGTTAAAATATTTCCTGTGCATACTGTATTCTTGGTTCCAGTTTTTATAATGTTTTACTTTACTGATATCTTCTCTTTTCCCTAAATGTAAACTGCCAAGAATCAGTAAGGAATCTTTTGGTGCATTTTTGTTCAGGCAGTGTGAAAAGATTCATATATGATCCCTATTATATGTAGTATTTCATGATATAGTATTTCATTTCTTATGCATGTCGTTAATGATGACTATTCATTACTGTATATCTTGTTGAAAACAAAATAATGTCCACTTACTTTATCGTAGCATCCTCCCGTGTTGAATTCATTCTCCATCACATGTTACGACAAGTGTCCTTGTAAAAACTCTCATGGTAGTGCAAAGTTTGCATGCTGACGCTGCTGCTCTCGGGATCTCGTGGTTGTCAGAGAGGAAATCTACAGAACAGCCGAGCAGTGAGCGTTTCCTTGTGACTGCCTGAGAGTCTCCACCTAGCGGCCATGATCTGCATCTGCATGAAATCTGTTTCTTGCACTTTGCTCCAGAGACGATATTGCTACGCCTCACAGTCTATTGTGAAAGCATATTCACAAAATATGTCCCTTTATGCTCCAGTTTGTGCATTGAATGATTTCACACTATTTGCACATCAAAGCCTACTTAAGTCTATTCTTAGTGACAATGTGTTGTACTTTTCAGTGATGATCTCAATATTAAGTGCTTAAAATTTTGAACTACTTTGTTATTACATGTAAAGTGTGTTCTTGAAAAAAATGGGCAAAATGTTTGAATTTCTTCTTTAATTTACCACAGACAAAAAGAAAAACACTCCTTACAGGGATAGTCTATGAAGGAGTTTCAGACAGACTTGACACTTCAACCATTATTTGGAAAACCTTTCAATACCTAAATTCTGGAAACATGACTACGTTTCCCCCCTAATACTATAGGTACTAAAGGCAGCACATATATTGCATACAAGCAATTTTTGAAATGGAAAGCTAAAGAAATTTAATTGAACTGTCTAATATTGTAAGATAAAGACACGACAATATTAAACAAAGCACAAAAACAAAAGAAAAAAAACAATCCACAAAAAGTATAAAACTGAAAAAGGAAAAAAAAAAAAGAAAAAAAAAAAAGCAAAACCCAAAGATCGAATGTGACCAAGCACTTGGCAACAGTGGGAAGAAAAAACTGGTTTAAAAGGAAACTTCCAGCAGAACCATGCTCAGGTTAGGGCAGCCATCTGCCAGGACTGGTTGAGGTTTTGCGTAACTGTAATTTAATTAAATGCCAATTTAAGCAAATTTTTTAGATTAGGGGTAAAATAGAGCACCTGGTGTAAAGCAAATGCAACATACTAAAGCCAGACTTCACACAGTACACTGACGTGCTAACCTTCTTTCACGAAGTTTAGGTTCGTTACCATGTTGCCCAGATTCAAAATCAGAGATCTATGTGATTTCTTTGAGTAGTTGCTCATAAAAGGTGCTTTCTGAGTCTGAGATTACCCACCCTGTGCTTACTGAGTCTGTGAAATTGCTGAGTTCTGTTTTTAGAGCATGTCATTGTCTGCATACATTCTCGCATTGCTCTTGCAGAGCCTCTCATTTTCGTTTTTGGTTTATTCACTTCTTTTTGCAGGATGTTGTTGTGCTGTGTAATGTTCTTTTTTTTTTTTTTTTTCAGCTTGGGGAGCAGAAGTTAAAATCCTGAGGCTGTCGATCTCTGCTCTAAGTTCACTATTCTGCTGATGCAAAGTCTGTTCCTTAACAAGCTTTGACCGCAGCCCCTCAAGCTGTGAAAGCACAGAAAAAGTCTCCTACCAGCCAAGATACCGATACAGAGTATTATAATTTGCCTTAACAGCCTTTAGATCGTATAATCCATCCATTTTCATGAACAGTATCAATTTCTTTAGACACATTGTTATTTTCTTCTTTCTTTCTTTCTTTCTTTCTTTCTTTCTTTCTTTCAGTTTATTATGGTTTATTATGGTTTATTATGTTTGCCTCCAATCTTCATCAAGAACAACCTGTTTGGAGACATCAGCATGCCTTTTATAAAGCCTTCTGCTGCATGCCTGCAGGACTTTTTCTTCATTTTCCAGTGCGCTTAAAGCTTTTCT